>NW_022900949.1:6185237-6211198 GCF_012274545.1 Fukomys damarensis
GAGGTCCCGTTATCTGGGCGACTCAGGTGGTACGTGGGGGAGGGGAGGCGCGAGTTCGCCCCCCGGGGATTGGAGCAGGGCCTCCAACCTCTCCAGACCCCTTTGTCCACTTCCTGCTGCCTACCTCCTTCGTCCCCTCTCCGTTCTTCGCACCCGCCCCTGCGCCCCGTAACCATTCTGGGCTTTTGGCTAGATGGGTAAACTGAGGCAACGCTGGAGAGACGGAACCCTGGGACTGGAGCTCACCAGGTCTGGCCTGGTGTCTGGAAGGGCGGAAATAAGGGCGCCTCCGGTGAGGAAGGAAGCCGGAAACCATTGAGAAACTTTCCCCAGCCTGTGTGAGGGGCTGGGGCGCCTGCTTGTTATTTTATGCGGACCACCTCTGTAAGCCCCTGAGGGCGGCTTCAGGAGCAGCCCCCCCAGTTGGGCCCAGAATGGGGGCCCCTCCTTCTTGTCGCCCCTAGGGTGCAGCCTGACTCCCAGAGGACTCTGTTGTGGGCCTAGGTGTTTCCTCTGAGTCCCTTATCTTGGGTCCCCAGGGCTCAATTTGGGCCAAGATACAAGTGGCACCACCTCAGGGGTGAGGGGGTTCTGTCATTATCCCTGTGTGACCAGAACTTCCTGGAAACTGCTTGGGAAAAGGGGGGGGTGCTGAAAATGATGAAGGAAAACAACATGAGGTCTCCTCTCCCCTCAGGGACTGTGGCCTCAGGAGACTCAGGGGAGCTGGGAGGCTGAGGCAGGAGGATCACTACAACTTCCAGGCCAGCCTGGGCTGCATAGCAAGACCTTTTCTAAAAAAAAAAAAAAAAAAAAAAAAGAAAAGAAAAGAAAAGGGAAGAGGGCTTCAGGGAGAAACATGGAGAGACTGGGACCCTGCCCAGCCCTGCCCAGCCTAGCAGAGAGTGGGCTGATCCCCCCCCAGCACTGGAAGCTCTCTGCCCAGACCTCCAAAGCACCTCCCCACCATGGCTTTGACTCCAGCCTCAGACTACATCTGCTCGTGCTGTGCACCCCTGGGTTGTGGCTGGATGTCTCTGATGTGGGTGGACATGGCACACTGGGGTGCTGGCTAAGCACCCGAGGAATCGTTAGTCTCCATTAAGTCTGAGGGTGGAGGGCCGAGCAGACAATGATAGAGTTCACCCAGACTTTAATTAGCCTAAGGAAGGAGTAGAGAAAGCTCGCCCAGGCCCTGCCAGGCTCACCCCGGAGGCAGCACAGGAGACCTCTGTCCTGCAGGTCTGACAGCACATTCCTTCCACCAGTCCTGTCTTGTTTGTGGAGCCAGGCTGGCCAGCTGGGACCTGGCCTCTCACATGCTAGGCGGGCACTCAGGAGCTGCAGCCCCAGCCCCGATCCGCAAGTACGTATTGAGCTGTTCCGGGCAGAGCGCTGGACACTGGGAAGCCAGCAGTGGGCAGGGCAGCGGGATCTCAGTCCACAGGCAGTGGACAGAGAAGAGACGTGTAATTGTAGGTTGTTTAAGGTTGTGAAGCAGGGAACAGGACACCATGTGTGGCAGAATCATCAGCATCTATTTTAGGTGACTGAGGGCTGGCCGTGGAGCTGGCCGTGGGAAGATTGGTAGGTTGTGTGTTCTAGGCAGAAGGAACAGCAAACAGACCACACACTGGCTTAATTACTTCCCCCTCTGAGGCACAGAGGGGCCTGAGCTGAAAACTTCAACTGGGCTGCGCTTGGTAGGGCACAGGCTGTGATCCCAGTGCCTGGGAAGCTGAGGCAGGAGGCTCCCAGGGAGTTCAAGGCCAGCCTGAATTACATAGCAAGACCTTGACTTAGCAAAACTAAAGAGGTGTGTGTGTGTGTGTGTGTGTGTGTGTGTGAAAGACTTCTAGTTTATAGTTGGCATCTGGTTTAGTTTTTGTTGCCTTTTTTGAGACAATGTCTCAGTATGTAACCCAGGCTGGCTTCAAATTCTTTTTCGTTTGTTTGTTTCTTGTTCTGTTGTTTTTTGTTTTTTGTTTGAGATGGGGTTTCACTATGTAGTTGAGACTGACCTGGATCTCACTATGTAGCCCAGGCTGGTCTCGAACTCACAGCGATCCTCCTGCCACAGCCCCCTGAGTGCTGGTATGATGGGCGAGCGCCGCCGCGCTCGACTTTGTTCTGTTTTTTTGTCAGGGTCTAGCTCTATAGTTCAGACTGGCCTTGGACTCATAATGATCCTCCTGAGTGCTGGAATTATGGGCAGGTTATCACCACACCGGGTTTGGGAAGCATTTTGCAAGCTGCCCCAGGAGCCCTTCATGCTCAGGGAGCCCCTGGGGCTGGTGACAACGGTGGCTTTTCCATGAGCTAAGGGGACTTCCCTGTGAAGTCGCAGTGTCTTTTGGGATGGCCTGGGCAGGGCAGGAAGCTCCTTCTTTGGCACAGCTGGGTATCTGGATAGGAAGTCTGCAGCTCACAGGAAAGCCAGGAAATGGCTCTGGGCCCTGGCGGATGTCAGCAACAGGCATCACCCTACTTTCCTGTCCACTCTGACTTGGGCAGCACATGGATTCTAGAGCCCAGAAAAATAGCCTCTAACCAGGGAGGACAAACTTCTAGGGAAATTCTGGTGCTTGCTTAAGAAGCAGATTTCACCTGGGCACAGTGGCACTCGCCTGTATCACAACTATTCAAAAAGAGGAGGCAGGAGGATCACAAGTTTGAGCCCAGCCTGGGTAACTTAGCAGGACCCTGTCTTTCGTTGTCGTTGTCTTGAGACAGGATCTCACTATAGTTCAGGCTGGCCTCTAACTCACAGAGATCCTCCCGACTCAGCCTTCCAAGTGCTGGGATTACAGGTGTGTCCCACCACAGTGGGACCCTGTCTTAAAAAAAAAAAAAAAGGTTGGAGTTGTAGCTCAGTGGTAGAGAACCACCTAGGATGTGCAAGGCCCTGGGTTTGATCCCGAGTAGGAAAAAAAAAAAAAAAAAAAAAAGGCAGATTCTGCCAGGGGCCCTGATGCATGTTTGTGATCCCAGCTGTGTGGCAAGCTGAGGCCGGAAAATTGCAAGTTTGAGATCAGTCCTGTGCCATTTAGAAAGACATTGTTGCCCAACAAATTAGAGCTTGAGGGGTGTAGCTCAGTGGTAGAGCGCTTGCCTTGCACTCTTGAAGCACCACACCTAGGAACAAATGGGAAAAAAATCATATTTGGTGCAATATGTCCACACAGAGCTACCTTTCTAACTGAAAATGCAAAGTAAAAAATCGAAATAGACGATTTTCAAAGCTTACACCATGAGATTAATATAGTGTCTCTTTGGGGGCAGCCAGACTCAAACTAAAAAATAACCCCCAAACCACAAAGACTTCAGCTTTCTGTGTGAAAGAGACTTTTGCAAAGCCCTCCGCCAGCCGTCTTCAGCCCCGAGCTAAGGCAGTCAACAAGTCTCCTTCTGGAGCTTACTCTGTATTTTCGTGTTTCTCTCTGGGGTTTTTTTTTTTTTTTTGGTGGGGGGGGTACCGGGGATCGAACTCAGGACCCTGCACTTGTGAGGCAGGCGGCGGTGCCCCTGAGCTAAATCCCTGGCTCTGTTTCTCTCCGTTTTATGAGACAGGGTCTCACTATGGCCCTAAACTCATGGCGATGCAGAGAGCTGGGAATCGTAGGCCTGCACCCCCATGCCTGGCTGATCTTGACTCTTGTGTTCTTTCATGAATGTGAATCACACAGGGACAGCATCGTTGTTGTTGTTGGTGGTGGTGATGGTGTGTGTGTGTGTATTTGGGACGGGTCTGGCTATGCAGTTCAGGCTGCTTCAGACTCATTATGTAGCCTCAGCTGGCCTCAAACTCATGGTGATCCTCCTGCCTCAGCCTCCAGAGTGCTGGGATTGTAGGTGCCCGGCAGCATCTTCTGTCCACTGCAGTTGTCTCAGTCTAGAACAGAACCTGGCACACAGTCTTTGCTCCAGGGATGTTTGTTGGAGGAGGTTGTGAGCGAACTGGTTTACGTGTTAAGCAGTGTATATAAATATAAGCTTATCAAGAGAAAAAAATCAGGTTGGAAAAAAAGTCACTCCGTTCACCTCTACCCTGAGCTGTCACTTCCTGTTCAAAACAATTTCCCTTTTCTCTCCTTCCAGATACTGTTTACTGTACACAGACACAGCAGATTTTTGTTGTTGTTGTTTTTGACATAGGGTCTTGCTTTGTAGTTCAGGCTGGCCTCAAACTCGAGGCAATCCTGCCTCAGCCTCCCGAGTGCCAGGATCACAGGCGTGTGTCCCACCTGACTGCAGCAGGTTTTTATTTTGTTTTTGACTTTTTTTTTTTTGGTACCGGAGATCAAACTCAGGACCTTGCGCTTGCGAGGCAGGTGGCAGCACCACTGAGCTAAATCCCAGGCCCCGCAGCAGATTTTTAAATTTGCAAGTGGCGCACACCTGTAATCCCAACACTCTGGGAGGCTGAGGCAGGAGGATTGCAAGCTAGAGTCAAGCAATTTAGGGAGACCCCGTCTGAAAATGTTTGAAAGGAGGAATTCAGTGCAGAAGCCCTGCATTCATTACCCAGTAACACAGAACAACAACAACAAAAATCTACTATTTCTCTAACCTCTACTTTTCCTTGGTGGTGGCATTGGAATCCAGAGCCAAGTCTTGTGCTAAAGCTGAGCTTATTTTGCGGTTTCCTTTCTTCATCTTGGTACCCCGTTCTCTCTGTCCTCTACTTTTGTGACTAAACAGGAGCACATGATTTAACATACTTTCCTATCACCAAGGCTGGGCCTATTTCACACTTTTACGAGGCTACATAGTATTCCACTGTGGGGCTACTACCACTTTCTCCATTAAACTAGCCCAAGGAGCTTTAAAAAGGTACAGATAGGGCCGGGGGATTTAGCTCAGTGGTTCTGATGCCTGCCTGCCAAGGGCAAGGTCCTGAGTTTGATTCCTGGTACCCAAAAAAAAAAAAAAAGAGACAGTTAGCTAGGCAGGGTGCACCTGTAATCCCAGCACTCGGGAGGCTGAGGCAGGAGGGTCACCATGCGTTTGAACCCAGCCTGGGCTACATAGTGAGTTCAAGGCCAGCCTGGGCTACACACAGCGAGACCCTGACTTAAAACACACACACACACACACACACACCCACCCCAAAACATAATGGTTCCTAAAGGTCTGCTCTTCCCATCCCTCCTACTCAGCTGCTGTTCCTGAAGCTTCTGAGGGAGGGGCTGTCTGGGTAGCTGGGGTGGCTTCTCCTCTCCGAGACTTCTGAGAAGGCCATGGCAGGCTGGCTGCGGGGGCGGAGCCTTCCAGCTGCAGCCCTTGGGGACTTGGCCTGTGTCCGGGAGCCGTGGGGGCTGGGTGGCATTTGATGTCCTGGCAGGAGCTTTGTGACTGGACAGCCCCAGCCCGTGGCTTATCTCCCACGCCCACAGTCTGGGTGGGCCAGCTGCTGGGCCCTCCGGGGCGTCTCCCCAACTTGGCTTCTCTCACAGCCCAGCTTTTCTTCCCTTTACCCCAGTACTGTCTCTCCCGGGATTAAGGCAGGGTCTCTCTATGTAGTACAGCCTGGCCTCCAACTCTGGTGTTTTTCCTGCCTCAGCCTCCTTGAAGGCTAGGCTCATGGGCATACATCAACATCCCTGGCCCCAAACCCCACCTCTAAACACCAGAGTCTGTTAATAAGCTTCTTCCTCTCCACCCATACCTCACCATGGGGAGTGAACTCCTTGCGTTCTGGAGGGGAAAAACCATATTCCCAGGGCAGGAGGATCTGAGTTCGAGGCCAGCCTGAGCGACTTAGTGAGACCCTGTCTCAAAATAAAATAGGCAGGGGATGTAGCTCAAGGTGAAGGCCCTGGGTTTAATTCCCAGTAGGAACAAAAGAAAGGCAGGAAGGAACAATGGCACTAACCAGAAGATTTGAAAGTTAGTTTACATAGCAAGAAAGGTCCAGGTTCCGTTGCTGAAGGGCGGACCTTGTGATAGCTCCTTCTAGGCGGGGCAGGTGGGTTCCTGGACAGGACCCTTAGCTGGGGATTTAGCTCAGTGGTGCTGCACCTGCTTGCAAGTACAAGGTCCTGAGTTTGGTCCCTGGTACAAAAAAAGGAAAGAAAGAAAGAAAAGGAACTTGGTGATCACAAGACTGACAGTGGTCATCTGATGTGATTGGTGGCTTTAAGGATGGAAGAAGCCAGGGGTGCCAGGGTCATTCCAGCTACACAGGAGGCTGAGGCAGGACGATTGCCAGGAGTTCGAGGCCAGCCTGGGCTACATAACAAGATCCTGCCTCCAAAAAACAAAAGAAAAAAAAAGCAAAGCAAGCAAGCAAATCGGGGGCATAATACTGTTCTTATCTGCAGCTCCCAAATTTTCATCTTGTTCTCCCTGCGGGGCTTGGCTTGGGCTCAGCGATCAGAAACCATTAGTATTATCGGCATCTGCAACTCTCTAGCTCCATCTCCACCCAGCCAAGGTTAATGAGAGCTAATGGCACCGCTGAACGCATTAACAGTGTTCCTGCTTATATTTCCTGAGAGCCAGCCTTACGCCAGGCATCCGCTCTCTGCGTGTTTAGTTCCATTTCACACAGGGGTAACTCAGGAGCAATCTCTGCTGCCTGAGAGCCCGAGTGTCCCCATGTTCTCCCTTCCCTAGTTCAGCCCTGTCACGCTCCCGCTCCCACACCCTCTGTGGCTCCCACTTACTGCCCCCCATACACCTGGATTGAGAATGAGACTCTTGGGTGACTTCAAAAGCTACTTCCCGTTCCCCGACCCTTAGTTTCCTCTGCCTTCGAGTGGGCTGGAAATTCTCTCGTGTGGGGAAGAGGTTCTGTGAGGTTTTTACGTGGGTGCTGTGAGCACTCATCAGAGGCGGACATTCCAGCTAACTCGGTAACTTCCGGTCTCCCTTATCCCTCCCCTCCCCGCCCACTCAGTTTACACCTCACCTGCTCCCAGTTAGGAGACTTACTTTCCTCATACTTGTAATAGTTTTTTGACTCTTGATATATTTGCATGATTAATCCATGTGGAATTTGTTTTGCTCTGTGCTGGGATTACATTTATTTTCATCCAAGTGCACATTAGT
The DNA here is from genome assembly GCF_012274545.1 of Fukomys damarensis. Lineage (NCBI taxonomy): Eukaryota > Metazoa > Chordata > Mammalia > Rodentia > Bathyergidae > Fukomys > Fukomys damarensis. Next base: position 6,192,291 of record NW_022900949.1, read on the forward strand.
ACTACTGATAGAGAGATTTATTCTTTCCCTGCCATCTGAGAAAGTGTTGCTAGTCACGTATTACATTATTTCTTTTGCTTGGCCTGGTGGTGGATGCTTGTAATCCCAGCACTCAGGAGGCTGAGGCAGGAGGATCGCCTTGAATGCAGAGCCAGCCTGGGCTACCTAGTGAATTCAGGGCCAGCCTGGACTATGTAGCAAAACCCTGTCCAAAAAAAGAGGGGGTGGCATGCTGGGGATCAAAAGCACAAGGTCCTGAGTTCAATCCCTGGTAGTGGAAAAAAAAAATCCAAAACGAGCTTCCTACTTATTAAAAAAAAAATAGAGATATGAAAAGGGCATCCTTCTTTCCTCCCTCTCCCTCCTTTCCTTCCTTCCTTCCTTCCTTCCCTCCTTCATGCTGGGCAAGGAACCCAGGGCCTTACATGTGCTAGGCAGACACTCTACCCCCAGCCTCACTATTTGACAGTTTGGTGAGAGGCAACCTAAGAGGGTGAGAACAGCCTGTGCAAAAGCCCTGGGGTGGGCTGGGCTTGGGGAGTCTCTGGGAAGCCAGGAGGCCCTAGAGGCTGAAAGCTAGCACGTGAGGGAGAGGGGGCAGAAGTGAGAGCAGCAGTGTGGGGCACAGAGAGGAGCTGGGCTTTTCCTCCAAGCTTGGTAGGTGCCGTGGGGGGTCCTGAGGAGAGCAGTGACGTGACCTGACTCAGGCGGTCACAGGCACCTCAGACTGTCACACAGGAAGGTGGGGGAAGGGACAGGAAGCTGCGGTGGCCCAGCAGGAGATCTGTCCCAGGTCTGAGGTAAAGGTGAAGCCTGAGGAGGTAGCTGTGAGGAAAGGCTGGTGGTGGATGGGGCTGGAGGCAGAGTGCAGGTGAGATAAAGAGGAATCTCCGCAGGTGAGGCTGCACACACCCAAGATTCCAGTGCTCTGGGAGGCTGAGGCAGGAGAATTGCAAGTTGGGCAGAGCTTAGTAAGATCTTGTCTTGAAATAAAAATCTTCGGCACCACCAAAAAAAAAAAAAATGTGCACAGGGCACGAGGACCAGATGTTCAGAGCTGTCTTGGGGTGAATCTTGACGTAGGTGTCCCTTAGGGTCCATGGGGTTGGAAACAGAAGAGGCATGTGGCTGGGAGCTGGTGTCTTTGGGAGTCCTGGTCACCTAAGGACACGGCTGGCGGTCACCCCTTGCCTGTTCGCTGAAGGCTGTGCTCTGGGCCTCCTGGATGTAGCATTTTCTTTAGGGACAGCTGAATTAGTGAGAGGCACTCCTGGGGGCGGGAGCTGGGTTTGGTTTTGAGACAGGGTCTTGAGACGTAGCACAGGCTGTCCTTGAACTCGTGATCCTCCTGCCTCAGCCTCCCGAGTGCTGGGATAACAGGCGTGGGCCACCACGCCATACCCATGCCTGATTTCTGATGCTGGGTTTCTTTTATACTTTTTTGGGGGGTGGGTGGGTGGGTCTTGAGACAGGTTTTTCACTACCTTGCCCAGGTCAGTTTAGAACTCTCAATCCTCCTGCCTCAGCCTCCTCCACTGGGATTACAGACTCTTCACCCTGCTCTTCAGTTTTCGAGAAAGACAAGAGATGCAGATAGTTATTACTATTTTAACTCTCTAAATGTTTTACCATGGCTCTTTTTTTTTAAATGTAGCTCAGTGGTAGCGTCATTGCTTAGCCTGTGCGTGGTCTGGGCTCCATCCCAACATGTCCTTTCCCCCAAAAAAAAATTTGGAAGAAAACATTGAAGACCAAAGAACTGCTACTCTGGAGGCTGAGGCAGGAGGATCGCGTGAACCAAGGACTAAGCCAACATAGCGAGACCCAAGCTCAAACCAAAATAACAAACACCTGGCCTAGTGGTTTGGGCGCTTTTACACCTATTGCCTGGTCTCGGTTCTCCGAAATTCCTCCGGGGGCTCAGTTTCCACTCCGGGCAGGGTGGGCCAGGCCTGGGGCGCAGCCAGGCTCCGGTGGGGGCAGGAGGATCGCGTGAACCAAGGACTAAGCCAACATAGCGAGACCCAAGCTCAAACCAAAATAACAAACACCTGGCCTAGTGGTTTGGGCGCTTTTACACCTATTGCCTGGTCTCGGTTCTCCGAAATTCCTCCGGGGGCTCAGTTTCCACTCCGGGCAGGGTGGGCCAGGCCTGGGGCGCAGCCAGGCTCCGGTGGGGGCGCAGGGAGCGATCGGCCTCATTACTACGGCAAGCGCGGTAGGCTGAGTCCCTCTGCACTCCGGGCTGGCCGCTGCGGAGAACGGGGTGGGGAGACCTTGGGGAGGGAGATTGGAATGGCAGGATCCCCCCACTTGAGCCCCCAGAGCCAGCCAGCATCCCTCACTCTATCTAGTGTTTTTGTTGTGTTATTACTATCATTCGTATCATGATTATTAATGTGGGTTTTCCAGACAGGGTCTCAGTTCGTAGTTCAAGCCGGCCTTGGAGCCCGGGCTGGCATTGAACTCACAGCGATCCTCCTGCTTCAGCCTCCTGATGGCTGAGATTACAGGCCGGGGGACCACCACGCCCAGTTTAACTCCCAGTTCTTACGCGCAGCTACCTCTCAAGAGTCCCCTAGATCCTCTCCCTCGGTTCCACCTCGGTCCTTGTCGCCTGCCCGCCTTACGGTCTCCTTCCCTGGCCGCCCTTCCGGGCCACCGCCAGTGCCTCCCCCTGTGTAGACAGACTTGGGTTTGGGTGTGGTGGCCTGGATTAGGGAAGCAGGCGCCTGGCACCAGGTCTCCTGCCCGGCCTGAGCCCTCTAAGGGCATGGGGAGAAAAGGTCTCCGGGCCCTTCTGGGTCCAGCTCTTTGACCGTCCAGTTTAAACCTGTTGACTTTCAGGAACCCCGCAGAAGTACGACCCCACCTTCAAGGGACCTATTTACAACAGGTAAGGGCTGGGATTCCTGGGGGAGGGGCCGCGTCCCTGCTGGGAAGACCCAGCCCCCGTTTCTGCCTCCTCCCCATATCTGGTCCGGTCTGTTGGAGACTGGACGGACAGTCGGCCTCATTTCTCCACTGCAGAAAGTCTCCTTGGGAATGGGTGGGCGCACTGTGCTGGGGTGGAACCCGGGGCCTCCTAGTGCTGGGAAAGTTCTCTGCCGTGGAGCTGCACCCCAGCCCCACAAAGAGATCTTGGGGGAAAAAACCAAAGCAAAGACTAAATCAGATCATATATGGCACAGGAGGTACTGTAAACACAGGTTAAGGAAAGAGGCCCCATTCGGCTAAAAATGAGTCACAGAATGTCATCGAAAACAATAGCCAAGCTTGCCATCCCAGCACTCTGGGAGGCTGAGGCAGGAGGATTGCAAGTTGGAGCCCAACCTGGGCAGTTTAATGACTTAGCAAGACTCTGCCTTTAAATGGAAAATTAAAAAGAGATGGAAGTGTAGCTCAGCGCAAAGGTCCAGCATTTGATCCCCAGTACTGCAATTTAAAAAAAAAAAGCAGATTGCATTCCCTGATTAGTATAGATTATAAAGAACTGACACGTTCTGCTCTGAACTAATTGGCATGGTCTTCGTTTATTTATTTACTCTTTTTGCGGGGCTGGGATCAGACCCAGGAGCTCACACATGCTAGGAAAGCACCCTACCACTGAGCTACACCCGCTACTCCTTTTATTTTTATTGTGAGACAGGGTCTCACTAACTTGCTCAGGTGGGATTTGAACTTTGTGATTTTTCTGCCTCAGTCGTCAGAGTGCTGCGAGCTTTTTTTTTTTTTTTTTTTTTCTTGGTACTGGGGAACGAACTCGGGACCTTGTGCTTTCGAGGCAGGCAGCGGCACCACTGAGCTAAATCCCCAGCCCACTGTGGGCTTTTTTTTGAGAAGGTCCCGCCGTTGCCTGCTGGGCCCTGGGAGTTGTGTGCACAAGACCGCTTCTCCGAGTAGAGGAGAACATTGGTGCAGGTCCCTGCACACAGCTGGCAGGGTGTTTTGGGGAGGGAATGTGGGCTTTTGGGGGGAGGTTAGAAATACAAAACTTTAGGGGATTGAGCTCAGTGGTGCCGCCACCTGCCTTGCGAGCACAGAGTCCTGAGTCTGATCCCCAGTACTGAAAAAAAGAAATACAAGACTTTCTTCATGCAGCAGAGCGTGGCGCACTAGCACTCTGGGAGGCTGAAGCAGGAGAGTTGCAAATTCAGTCCCAACATGGGCACCTTGGTGACAGTCAGAAGCTGTCTCAAAATGAAAAACAAACAAACCACGGTTCGGCAATGTGGGTGCACCTAACTCGCGGCTGCAGGCCCCGCTGGGCAGACCGGGTTTCAGATACCATCCCATTTCCTCCCCAGGGGCTGCACGGACGTCATCTGCTGTGTCCTCCTCTTCCTGGCCATCGTGGGCTATGTGGCTGTGGGCCTTATCGGTGAGTAAGGGGACAGGGCCAGGCCTGAGGAGGGCGGGGACACCGCCGCCCAGGGCAGGGGTGGGGCCGCTGCTGCTGAGTGGCCCTGCCTCAATGGCCCTGGCACCTCCACAGCCTGGACCCACGGGGACCCTCGGAAGGTGATCTACCCCACGGACAGCCGAGGTGAATTCTGCGGCCAGAAGGGCACCAAGAATGCGTGAGTCCAAGCACCCGGGACTGGCTGGGCTGGGCTGGGCTGGGCTGGGAGCAGGAGCCTGTTCTCCTGGCCTCCAGCTGCCCCACGGTTCCGGGATTGCCACAGATACCTGTGTCCATGGGCTCCAGAGTCCCTCATAGAAAGGTTGCTGTGTTTCTTTATACAGAACATACAGACACATCCCCTAGTCTGTAGATTGTCTGTCTCTAGGTAACTTTTTCTCTTTCCAGACAGGGTCTCACTGTGTAGTTCAGGCTGGCCTTGGACTCACTTTTCTCCCAGGCTGGCCTCCGACTCACAGTGATCCTCCTGCTTCAGCCTCCTGAGTGCTGGGCTCACATGTGTGTGCTACCGTGTCTAGTTCTTAACACTGATTTGTGCTGGGCATTGAGTCCTGGGCTTTCACACATCCCCAGATGCCCTTTTTTATTTTTTATTCTGTGTCAAGGCCTTGCCAAATTGCCCAGGAAAGATCATGCCTCAGCTGTCTTTTATTTTATTTATTTTTTATTTTTTTGGCAGTGCTAGAGATTGACTTCGATCTACCTCTAAGTCACATTCTAATTTTCATGTTCTTTAAAAGTCTGTATCATAAGACCCTCTCCCAGCTTGGTGTGCACACTTGTAACCCTAGCACTCGGGAGGCTGAGGCAGGAGGACTGCAAGTTTGAGGCCAGCCTGAGCTACACTATGAGTTTCAGGCCAGGCTGGACTTCCTAGTGAGACCCTGTCTCAAAAAACAAAAAAAAAGAAGCTGGGTGTGGTCTCATATGCCTGTAAGCCTGGCACTTGGGAGGAAGATGCAAGAAGATCGCCACAAGTTCTAGGCCAGCATGAACTACATACTGAGACCCTGTCTCAAAAAAAGAAAGAAAGAAAACAGCTGGGCATGATGGTGCAGGCCTATAATCTCAGCACTCTGGCAGGCAGGCTGAGGCAGGAGGGTTGCAAGTGCAAACTCGGCCCGGGCAACTTGGTGCCAGCAAGTCCCTGACTCAAAAATAGAGTTGCCCTTTTTCAGAGAGTTGTTAGATGGCCTAGTGTCTTAGTTGTTTTTTTTTTTTGTTACTGAGACAAAATACCCAACACCCAGAGTTAAAGGAGGAAAGGGTTATTTAGCTCAGTTTGCAGAGGTTTCAGTCCACAGTCGGCTGGCTCCAGGGCGGGGCGGCGGGGCAGAGGGGAAATAGTTCGTGGTGGGCAGAGGGTAGCAAAAACAGCAAGGGATGGCCGCAGCTCTCTCCACCCCTTATATCTTATTCAGGCTACTCAGGGTTTGCATGGCACCATGAGTCTATTCCAGTGTGGTCCTCTCTAGATCCAGCCACCTCTGAAAAGTCCCGCCTATGACTGCATGAGGCTTTGGGGCGGACATCTAGAAGAAGCCCTAAGACCTAGTCCCTGTGTAAAACCTAGACCAGGGTCTGGAGTGATGTAGCCGGCGCTGCTGTTTCTTTTTGTTGTTTCCATGATGATTTTTACATATGGTGGCTGAGCTGTCTCAACAGTTTCCATTCTCCTTTCTCCAACCCCAGGAACAAGCCCTTCCTGTTCTATTTCAACATTGTGAAGTGTGCCAGCCCCCTGGTCCTGCTGGAATTCCAGTGCCCCACCCCCCAGGTACCTCTTGTTCCCCCCCACACCCCCAGGAATGTGGGGTGAAACCAAGTCCGGGCTCCACCACCCCTCCCCATCCTTCTTCCCGCCTAGATCTGCGTGGAGAAGTGTCCTGACCGCTATCTCACCCTCCTCAACGCCTGGAACACTCCGGAGTTTTCATATTACAAGCACTTCTGTGTCCCTGACTTCCACAGTGATAAAAAGGTGAGCAAGCAAGGTAGCCTGAGGTAGGGTGCTGCCTGGGGGAAAAGAAATCCTGTCTCTCTCTCTCTCTCTCTCTCTCTCTCTCTCTCTCTCTCCTTCTCTTTCCCTCTCTTATTGCTTTTGGTTTTTTGAGACAGGGTCTCCCTATGTAGTTGAGACTGACCTGGAACTCACTATGTAGCCCAGGCTGATCTCGAACTCACAGCAATCCTCCTGCCTCAGCCTCCCAAGTGCTGGGATCACAGGTGGGCCCCACCACGCCCAGCTTCTCTTTCCCTTTTCACAGAGTGTGGCTGAGGTGCTTCGGGATGGCCAATGTCCTGCTGTCCTCATCCCCAGCAAACCCTGTGAGTCTGGGTCGCCTGAGCTCAGCTGGGGTGGGCGGAGGCGGGGGCTGCGGGGCTCGGGCTGACTCTCTGGCTCCCTGCTCGTGCGCAGTGGCCCAGCGATGCTTCCCGGCCATCCACGCCCACAAGGGGGTCATCATGGTGGGCAACGCGACGACCTATGAGGACGGGCACGGCTCTCGGAAGAACATCACGGAGCTGGTGGAGGAAAGGGTGCGGGGCCCGGGGAGAGGCTGTGACCCGGGCCACCCCGTCCTCCCCCAGGCAGGCCAACGGCATCCTGGAGGCCCGGCAGCTGGCCATGCGGATATTTGAAGATTATACCGTGTCCTGGTACTGGATTGTCATGTAGGTGGGGCCGGCGGGGTGCCCAGGGCTCCCTGCCTGGCTGCCGGGGGTAGGATCTGCTCACGACTGTTGATCCGCAGAGGCCTGGTCATCGCCATGGTGCTCGGTCTCCTGTTCGTCATCCTGCTCCGCTTCCTGGCCGGCGTCATGGTCTGGGTGATGATCGTCATGGTCATTCTGGTGCTGGGCTACGGTGCGGCTCCCCCTCCCAGGACCCTCCCGCCCCTGCCTCAGCTCTACAACGTGGTCTCCCCTCCTGCCTTTTATTGGAGACAGGATCTTGCTATGTCGCCCAGGCTGGCCTTGAACTCACCATGTAGCCCCAGGCTGACCTCGGACTCAGGGTGATCCTCCTGCCTCAGCCTCCTGAGCAGTCAGGCAGGTTCATTAGCGAGTGGGTTGGAATGCATACTCTGGTGCCTGAATCCCAGGGACCACATCGGGACCCTGCCACTTACTAGTCGAGTGTCTGTAGGCAAGTGAGTAAGGCTCGCTGTGCCCCAATTTCATGGTGCGTTTTATGGGGATAATTAGTATTTACCACTTGGGAGGCTTAATTGGAAGGAGACAGTGTGCGGATTAAGTCTGGGAAGCGTTGTGCAGCTCACGCTGTGGCAACCTGAGCCTTGCTTGTAAACCAGTGCTTCATTCCCTGACTTTTCATTGAAACTTCCAGGCAGATGAGTTCTTGGCCATCCAGTCTATGGACAAAGGTATCAAAATGTTCATATTGGCCAGGTACAGTGGCCTACTCCCATGAACAATGCTGGCACTCCAGGAGGCTGAGGCAGGAGGATTGCAAGTTTAAGGTCAGCCTAGGCAACTTCATGAGACCCTGTCTCAAAAAGGGCTAAAAATAAAATCAGAAACAAAACAAACAGACCAAAAAAAAAAAAAAAAAAGGGCTGGGGATACAGCTTATCACTCCCGGGCTTCAGTCTCTAGTACCCAAAGAGGAAAACAAAAATCTGTCCCTCAATAGTGGTTTTTAGTTAGGTGCTTAGTTAGTTTGTTTGTTTTTGCAGTAGTGGAGATGAAATCGGGGTCCTTCACGCCGAGCTCCATCTCCAGCCCTTTTTATTTTTATTTGGAGACATGTTCTCAGGCTAAGTTGCTAAATTGTCCAGGCTGGGCTTGAAGTTGTGTTGTGATCCTCCTGCCACAGCCTCCTGATTGCTGGGTGACAGGTGTGCGCCGTGTTTAGCTCACGATTTTATTTTACAGAGAGCTCAGCGAAAGGCTGAAAGTCCTTTGTGCTGTCCCACTTCGCGGTCACACCCAAGATGTGTTCGTTCATTCATTCATCAAACATGTATTGAGTGCCTGTGCCCTGGGCAGCTTTCCAGGCGGTGGGCTTACAGTAATGAACGAAACGGGATAAATGCTTGTTCTCTGGTAGCTTCTATTCCTCAGGGTGTGGGGGAATTGACGTGAGAAACCTGAAAACCTTCGAGGGTTTGAGAATGAACAGCAAGTACAGCGGTCTTGAGGCAAAAGCATACACAGGGAGGCTCCCCCAGCCTCAGTCTCTGCTTCTGTTCAATGAGTGTGAAGCGGGTCGGGGATTTTTAGCTCAGTGGTTCTGCCACCTGCCTGGCAAACGCCAGGTCCCAAGTTTGATCCCTGGTACCAAAAAAAAAAAAAAAAAAAAAAAAGTGTTAAGGAACCAGGCATGGAGGCCTGTGCTTGTAATCCCAGCACTCTGAGAGGCTGAGGCAGGAAGATCTCAAGTCCCATAAGGGGAACTTAGTGCTTTTTTTTTTTTTTTTTTTAAATAGAGGGCCAGGGATTTAGTTCATTATTTCTGCTGCCTGCCTCACAAGCGCAAGGACCCCCCCGAGTTCCACCCCCGGTACCAAAAAATGATAATAATAATAATAATAATAATAGAGCTCAATATGAAGGTCCTGGGTTCAGTCCTCCCAAAACCTGAGCGAGGATGAGGCAAAAGCAGTGCGCTGAGGCTGTGGCTGTGTGCAGGGATATTTCACTGTTACATGGAGTACGCCCGCCTGCGTGGGGAGGCCGGCTCGGACATCTCGCTGGTGGACCTAGGCTTCCAGACAGACTTCCGGGTGTACCTGCACTTACGCCAGACCTGGATGGCTTTCAGTGAGTCGCCGCCCCCAGTCCTGCCTCGCGGGAGTCCTGGGAGGGGCTGCGCAGCCAAGCAGTTCCGTCTGGGTCCCTCGCAGTGATCATTCTGAGCATTGTTGAAGTCGTCATCATCCTGCTGCTCATCTTTCTCCGGAAGAGAATTCTCATAGCCATCGCGCTCATCAAAGAAGCGAGCAGGTAGGGGCGGGTGCCGCCAGATTGCGGGGTGGGGCTGTCCCCAGGGCCGGCTCCGGACGCCTGTTGTTGCTGCTCCCCAGGGCCGTGGGCTACGTCATGTGCTCCCTGCTGTATCCGCTGGTCACCTTCTTTCTGCTGTGTCTCTGCATCGCATACTGGGCCAGCACTGCCGTGTATCTACCCAGCCCCGCCTGTGAGCCGGGAGGGAGGGGACCTGGTAGTGTCAGATCCTTTCCGGGAGGTCCCTGGGGTTCCCAGTCCCCAAACCCCAGATTTCCTTAACAAGCCACTAGCTTCCTGTCTACTTCCAACGAAGCCGTCTATAAGATTTTGGACGATCCCTCCTGCCCGTTCACCGGCAAGACCTGCAATCCTGAGGTGGGTGTCCCCGGGCGAGGGAGGGCAGGTGACGCCTCGGCAAACACTGGGGGCCTTCTGTGTGCTCCGAGCTGGGTGTGGGGGACACGGCGCCTAAACCGGGGTCTGGCACCCTCCTGCGGGGAGCCAGGAACTGATCCACCAGGCCTGCCCCCCACGCTGGGGCTGAGCCCCATCCCCAGCCCCCCCCTTTTTGTGTGGTGCTGAAGATGGAAGCCAGGGTCATCACACTGAACTCACCCCATCCCTTTTGAAACTATTCTATTTTGTTTGGTCCAGGGTCTTGCTAAAACCCTAAGTGGTCCAGGCTCTCCTCGAATTTGCTCCTGCCTCAGCCTCTCAGAGTGCTGGGATTCTAGGCGCGCACCACCTCGCCCGCCCCTCTTTCCGTTTTATCTTAATCCCTGTCCCCCCCCCATCAGGGCTCTTCTTGCTAAATCTCCCTCCCTCCTTGCTTACCACAGCCCTTGTCCTGAACTCTTCATTTCTTTCTTTCTTTCTTTTTTGGTTCTGGGGACCGAACTCTGGCCCTTGTGCTTGTGAGGCAGGCGGCGGAACCACTGAGCCAGATCCCCTGCCCTTTTCCTTTCTTGACTTCACTCGGATCCCCAAGACCTGTTTTACCGTGGTGTCACCCGCTCCCCGATGAAGCCCTGGGAGCCCGCTCTGAACGCCCGTCCCTGTGTTTTGACTCCACTCCCTGCCCCTCTCCCAGACTTTCTTCAACTCCACCGAATCCCGCTCCTGCCCCAAAGCCAGCTGCCAGTTTGCCTTCTATGGCGGGGAGTCCGGCTACCACCGCGCGCTGCTGGGCCTGCAGATCTTCAATGTCTTCATGTTCTTCTGGCTGGCCAACTTCGTGCTGGCGCTGGGGCAGGTCACACTGGCTGGGGCCTTTGCGTCCTACTACTGGGCCCTGCGCAAGCCAGACGACATGCCCGCCTTCCCGCTCTTCTCTGCTTTTGGCCGAGCGCTCAGGTAGGCCAGGGTTGGGGACCCGATGGGGTGGAGTTCTGGCCCGATCACTGACCACCCTTATGCCTGCAGGTACCACACAGGCTCCTTGGCCTTCGGCTCCCTCATTCTAGCCATTGTGCAGGTTATCCGGGTGATACTCGAGTATTTGGATCAGCGCCTAAAAGGTGAGGCTCCCGTAGGGCTAGGATTGGCTTTCACAGAGGGGTGGGGCCGAGCGACCCTCTACGATTGGCTCTTGCTTGGGCGGTGGGTGGGGCTGAAAGAGTGGGCTAGTACTTGGTTTTGCCTGGACCCATGAATTTAAAGGGCTTACGTGATTGGTTTTCGGTGGACAAGCAGCTGAGCTCACTGTGTGGCGTTTCTAGAGGCCTGGCCCATGGCTGCCTCCTGCTGTAAGGGCCGGACTAACGCTGCTTTCTTTAGCCTCAGAGGAAGCTCTATGGGGATTGGTTTACTTTGAGGGTGGGGCCGGGAAGGCCACAGAGACTGGTTTGCGTGTAGGGGGCGGGGCTTAGGCAGCAGCGTGTAGTGTGATTGGGCTTTACCTTGCAGGCTGGGCTGAACGGCTTTCTGATTGGGTCTCCTCAGGGCCGGGGCGGAAGGCTCTGGAGATGGTCTCTTCTCTATCTCAGAGGGGCTGGGCTCCGTGAATCCTGGACTCTGAAGAGGGTGTGTAATAAGGAGCTGGAGTCTCTGCCAAGCCGGGCCCCTCTCCTCTCACCCTGGCCGCCTTTCCCATCTCTTCCAGCTGCGGAGAACAAATTTGCCAAATTTCTCATGACCTGTCTCAAGTGTTGCTTCTGGTGCCTGGAGAAGTTCATTAAGTTCCTCAACAGAAACGCTTACATCATGGTGAGTGGGCCCGGGTCTCAGCCAGCCCAGCGGCTCCCGCTGAGAGTGCGGGTCTGACCCCTTCTCCCCTCCAGATCGCCATCTACGGCACCAACTTCTGCACTTCTGCCAGGAACGCTTTCTTCCTGCTCATGAGGAACATCATCAGGTCAGGGGCGACACTGTCCTCTTCCCGCCTCCCTGCCTCCCCGGTCCCGGGGTCCACACTCACTGCAGCCCCTCATTGCTCCCTGCAGGGTGGCCGTCTTGGACAAAGTTACTGACTTCCTCTTCCTGTTGGGCAAACTCCTGATTGTGGGTAGTGTGGGTGAGTGTGGCCGCCCAGGCGACGGGGAGCGACTCGCGGACCTTCGGCCCCGTGACTCCTGGGACGTCATCCTTCAGGACAGGGCGGAGGCCCTTTTCCTATAGCCGGACACTCAACTCTCTGGCTTCCTTTCCCCTCCAGGGATCCTGGCTTTCTTCTTTTTCACCCACCGCATCAGAATCGTGCAAGACACAGCACCACCTCTCAACTATTACTGGGTTCCTATACTGGTAGGGACCTTTGGGTTCAGATCAGGGCCCGGGCAGGTCGGGATTTGCTTGGTCTCTTTTGACGTAGGATACATGTGAATGAGGTGAGGGATTTTTATTCAGTTCACAAATACGGACTCGGGACCTACCACGTACCAGGTGCTGAGGTGGGAGGGTTCCTTCTCTTTAGAGGCCTTACAGCTTTTAGGTAAATGGACATTGGTCAAGGGTGATATCACTGAGCTGTACATGGAATCCCAATTGTCTGGGAGGCTGAGGCAGGAGGATTGCAAGTTCCAGCCCAGCACGGGCAGTTCGATGACTCAACAAGACCATGTCTCAAAATAAAAAGGGCTGGGAGTGTAGCTCAGTGAGAAGGCCCTGGGTCTAGTCCCAGGGGGAAAAAAAAAGAGATAAAAGCAAGGAAATGACAGGGCTTTGGAAGGGTGAGTGTTCATCCTAAAGATAGTACAATCCTTGGAGTCCAGTGACCTAGATTTTTATCTTAGTTCCTCTACTTACTGGTTCCCGGAGGAATAATTCTGGACAAGTTCTTGAATCTGTCTACTGGCCTCAGTCAACAGATGTTTATCAGGCAGCTCCCAAGGCCAGGGAGCCGCCAGATTGCTAGGGATGTAGCCGTAAAAGTGGTGATGTGTCCAGTAAGGATGTGGGCACGAAACCCACACAGTGCCCTCAACGGGAAGCCTGAGGCGGGGTGCACAGTGCCAAGAGAGCATAAAACAGGGTCTCAGGATCAACCACAGCTTCCCGGAGCAGGTGATACCTTAGGACTCGGAGATACAGCTAAAAGCAGAACAATGATGGGGCATGAAGTAGACTTCAGTCGTTGGGGCAACAGTATATACAAAGGCCCTGGGGTTGAAGGATGCAAAGTGAGTTACAGGGATGAGGGGTCCCTGCCAGCAGGAAAGTGACATGTTGCCATACTAGGGGAGGGACACGGCTAGTAGGGAGCTGCTCTGGACAGGGTGTGGGTCATAACATTATGTTGCCTCTCTCCGCCCAGACAGTCATTGTCGGCTCCTACCTGATTGCCCACGGTTTCTTCAGCGTCTATGGCATGTGTGTGGACACGCTGTTCCTCTGCTTCTGTGAGTGACCCCTCCCTCTCCGCAGGCTCGTGGGGCCCAGAGTTCCTTGTCCCCACTGAATCTAACATCTCCCTCCCCTGGGACTGTGTTGTCAACTGCTCAGCACCCCCCCGCTCCCCCAGGGCCTGGCTGTCCCTCGTCCTTGGCCGCAGCTTGTCTTCTTGGCCTCCTCATTGTGCTCGGGGTGACTGCGTCCCGGTCCCCTGGCCCTGCCTGCCCCTGGGTCACTGTCCCCGTGGGTCCTCGGCTTTGGAGTTTCTGGCTTTCCCGGGGTGGGGGTGGGGGACCTGTGGCTGCCACTAACTCTGGTCTTTTCCGTCTGTCTGTTTTTTCTTTTGTTTTCTCTTCTCTCTTCCTCTTCTCCATGCCTGCTGGCTTCCCCGTCCTTCCCCTGCCTCCCTTCCCCCCCCTCTTTCCTGACCTCCCCCATTTCCCCCCTGCTGGTTCCTGGGGGCCCCAGGTGAGGATCTTGAGCGGAATGACGGCTCTCAGGAGCGACCCTACTTCATGTCGCCCGAGCTGAGAGACATCCTGTTAAAGGGGAGTGCGGAGGAGGGCGAGCGGGCGGAAGTCGAGTAGTGAGGGAAACTGGCGCGGGGCCGCGCGTCCCCTGGACGTTGGGTACAGGTGGGGGCTCCCTCCCTGCCAGTGTGGGGATCCCGCGGCCGAGCCGAGCCCCCTGCAGTCCGCCCTCTTGGTCCCAGTGTGTCTTGCTTGCTAACCATCCGAGGCTTCTCGGTGGCCCCCATTCCCCTGACCCCCCACCCCGTCCTCGGAGGCCTTTGCCTGTAGCCTGCATCTCACGCCACCTGCTCTGGGGCATCTCTCCACAGTGGAGGATCTGGAGCGAAACGATGGCTCTGCTGAGAGGCCTTACTTCATGTCTTCCACCCTCAAGAAACTCTTGAACAAGACCAACAAGAAGCTGGTGGAGTCCTAAAGCAGGCATGGTGGTGCATGCCTGTAATCCCGGCACTTGGAAGGCCGAGGCAGGAAGATCTCTGTATAGCTAGCCTGGGCTATACAGTGAGTTCAAGGCCAGCCTGGACTACATAGTGAGCCCTGTCTCAAAAAACAAACACAAATGAAAAAGGAGCTGGTAGAGTCCTAAAGGCCCTCGCTTCTCCCAGCCTCTCAGGACAGATGCTTCCCAGCGGTGCTTGCCAGGCTAGAAGTCTGATCACTGCCTGTCTGCCTCCTGCCCCTGATCCAGCCCTTGCTGATTTCTGGGGCCTGGAGGATGCGAGGTATCACCTAACTAAATCAAGGGGCACTCAGTTTTCCCAGCAACCTCACAAGACTGGGACGAAAAGATTCAATCCAGCTGGGGACACACCTGTAATCCTAGCACTGGGGAGGCTGAGGCAGGAGGATTGCTGCAAGTTCAAGGCCAGCTTGGACTACATAGCAAGACTCTCGTCTCAAAAAACCAAAAAAGAGAAATAAGTCAGTCCAACCCTCACTGGCCTGGATGGGGACACATCTGTCAGACCTCTAGGATGGGAGGTGGCTGGGCCTCTGCTGGCTCCTTCACACTTCCTGAGTGGAAGCCAGACCGTGGGAAGGACCATGTTCGTACAGGAGGGAACAGCCGGCCGCCTTGAACTCCAGCTTTGCGTTCCAAGGAGGACTGAGTCTGTCCGCCACAGGATGAATTTATTCTTTTTTAACCTGGACATGAGTTAAAGGGTCTATTAGCTTTCACGCGCATCTCCACAGCTGGATGGAGCCGCCAGGCAGTGCCTTTTATTTGTGGCTGGGGTAGGCGGGGTGGGGCGGGGCATCTCCCAGCCGGAGAGGCTGAACTGAGCTGGGGGAGCTGGGCCACGGAGGATGATGCTAATGGCCTTAGTGGGGAAGGGCAGGCCCGCGGGGAGAGAGAGAGACTGCCCTGGGGGGTGGAAGGGCTCTGCCCAGATACGTCACACCTTGGATATCCCTTTGCCAAACTTTGTTAAACTTCACCTGCCGCTTCCCGAAACCCTCGGGGCTTCATGCCTCGCCCCTCAGCTCCATCCAGTACCCAGGCGAATTCAGGCCTGGGGTCCCCCACTTCCTGTGCCTGCCGCCAGCCTGCCACTGTCCCCATCGGGTCCCCACAGCCCTGTGCATATGTAACTGCATACCGACCACTAATAAAGTGCCTACCATATGGGTCCCCGCCTGTGTGTTTGTGGGGGACAGAGAGCAGCTGGTAGGGGACCCCAGCTTGCAAGGCTCTGGGATTTTCTGAGCTGGGGCCACTTTCCAAAGGGAAGGAGGGGCAGGAAGCCCACGGTCTGCTGTCCTGGATCTCGGCCTAGATTCCACCAGGCGGGCAGCTCAGGTTTCTCCTGAAGGCGCCTGGCTAACAAAGGGCCCTTTTCAGTTCCTGGTCCCTGGGGCCCAGGAGGTGGCCACACCCACCCACCTCCCAGCCCTGGGTCTTTGGTGCCCCTCAAGGGTGCGGCCCCACCACGGCCTTGGACCGCTGCTCTGTCTACACAGGGGTCACCCCAGGTACGGGCTCACTGCTGCCTCCTGGTGGCCACTCCTGTCACCGCCTCCACGTCATCTGGCCTGGGACGTTTCCATGGGGACTGCCTTGCTAAGCCCCCGCTGGAAATGGGTCCTACCCACTTTTTCTTTGCGTTTGCCATTGTAGTTTGTATTTTTCGTTTTGCTGCTGAGGGCTCAAACTAAGACCTTACACACGCTAAACATATGCTGTATGTTTTATGTTTTTTTTTTTCAGACAGTGTCTTGCTCTGTAGCCCAGCCTGGCTTGGCCTTCAACTTGCCAGGATCCTCCTGCCTCAGCCTCCAAGAGTAACTGGGATCTCACCATGCCCAGCTTCCCACCCACTTTTAGGAGTACAGTCCTCCCTTGGAATCCGTGTAAGATTATTTCAGGACCCCTCAGATAACAAACTGCGTGCTGGAGTCCCATACATAAACTGGCACTGTATTTGCATAAAATCTACATCCAGCCTCCAGCAGACTTTAAATCATTTGTAGGTGACATAACACTGGACACATTGTACATCGTATGAAAATATTTTCTTTTAATTAAAAAAAATTTTGAGGGCCGGGGATTCAGCTCAGCGGTTCGGTGGCCTGCCTTGCAAGCACAAGGACTCGAGTTCAATCCCCATACCAAAAAAAAAAAAAATTTTTTTTTTTGAGTACTGTTTTCAATACCTACTGATTATATTCATCATAGGGGATTTGGTACGTGACATATACCTCTTGGTTTTTGTTTTTGGTACTGGGGATTGACTCCAGGGCCTTTGCACTTAGGTATATCCCTGCCCTATTTTTCATTGAGACAACTTCAGTCTCTAATTTGCAATCCTCCTGCTTCAGCTTCCCAGAGTGCTGGAATTATAGGTGTGCACCACCACACCTAACTCAACACATTTTAATCTAACATCCCCCTACCCTGGGACTGAGCTGTCAACTGCCCAGCACCCCCGGTTCCCCACGGCCTGGCTGTCCTTGCTTTACAGTGCCTCACTATGTAGCTCAGGCTGGCCCCGAATGTACAGCCAAGGTGTGCAGTACTATGTCCAGCTTCAACACACGTTAATTCTTTTTCGGTACTGGGGATCGAACTTGGGTTCTTGCACTTGTGAGGCAGTCGCCAGAACCGCTGAGCTAAATCCCTGACCCATCTTCATTCTTTGAAAACATGTTATACAGAGAAAGGGAAACAGGCAACGGTTGGGATGCGCACAGCTGGCAGCACAGATCACTGTGGCCAACCTGAGGTCTGGCTGATGGCATCTTGGGACAGGTTACGTGATGTGGGGAGGGGTCAGTTTTCCCCCAGATGACAGCGCTTCCTTTGTTCCTGCGGCGAGGGGGTGGCTTCGCCAGGGGGAGGTCTGCCAGGCTCTGCTGTTCCTGGATTCCAAGGAGACTGCAGGTCAACGACTGGAGTTTGGAGCTGGACCCTAAAAAATGGGCAATGGGGCCA
The DNA here is from genome assembly GCF_012274545.1 of Fukomys damarensis. Classification (NCBI taxonomy): domain Eukaryota; kingdom Metazoa; phylum Chordata; class Mammalia; order Rodentia; family Bathyergidae; genus Fukomys; species Fukomys damarensis. The sequence goes on from NW_022900949.1 coordinate 6,209,482, forward strand.
GGAATGGTAATGCACGCCTGTAATCTGGCACTCTGGGAGGCTGAGGCAGGAGGATGGCAAGTCTGAGCACAGCATGGGCAACTTAGAAATGTAGAGATCCTACCTCAAAAGAAAAAATAAAAACACAGCTGGGGATGCAGCTCAGTGTGGTCTTGGTTCTATCCCCAGGACCACAAGGCAAAAACTGGCAGCTGGGTGTCCCTGCAAGTCCTGAAAAAGACTTCTTTTACCTTGGTGTCCCGCCTTGAGGGGGGGTGAGATAGGTCAATTTGCGCCTGTGGTCCCACACTCTGGAGGATGAGGCAGGACTGCCTGTTTGAGACCAGCCTGGGCAACATACTTATGTATAAATTCCAGCACCTGGTGTTAGGGGAGGGGGACTGCTAATGTGAAGCGATCCTAGGCTACATAGTGAGTTCGAGGCCAGACTGATCTATGTAGTGACTGTTTCCAAAAAAAAAAGTGCTCAAGTTTTAGAAATAATTAAAGATGGAGCTGATGCGATTAACTACGCGGGAAGTCAAAACAAGTGCTGGGGGTAGGGGCCCTGGAAGGACCCACAAGGGTGCAGTTCAGCACTCGTCCTGCGTGGGGGGGCGCACGCCGCCCGATCGGTCCAGGGACCCAAGGCCGGGCAATTACACTTCTGCCTCGGATTGAGGAGCGTACACTCCCAGGCATTTCATTTAGATTTTATGTTTATTAGCACGTATTTGCAGAACATAATGGCTACACAACGTGTTGGGAGTTGGCACGTGTACATATCTCATTTTTTTTTATCCTGTTTCCTTCCCTTACCTCCTTTAATTCCGCTGTCTCTCCCTTCTTGAGACAGGGTCTCGCTCTGAAACCCCGGCTGGCCTGGAACTCGCAGTGATTCTCCTGCCTCAGCCTCCCGAGAGCTGGGATTGCAGGCTTGCGCCACCACACCCACACCACACCCAGCATCACGGAAGCGGTTCTGATCAGAAAACTGTAATTTTCGTTTCCTTTTGCATGCTCCAACACAGGGCTACTAGAGTCATAATCCCACCTGCTCCTGTTTGGCCTCTTCTAAGGGAGCTGTCTTGGAGAAACGAGCCTCAAAAGCACCTTCAGCTGGTGTCTAACTCGCACATGAACGCTGGAGGAAACGAGAACGAGGCTGGGGATTTGGCTCAGTGGTTCCACTGCCTGCCTTGCAAGCACAAGGGCCCGAGTTTGATCCCTGGCACAACAGAAAAATAAATAAAAGAAACCACGAGCACGCATCCTGTTCTGCCACTCGGGGGCGCTGTGAGCTCGGTAAAATCTAGGACACCGTTTCCTCTTGGGAAAGTAGGGACCGCTGGCAAGACCCTGTGGCAAAACAACAAAAAAAACTGCAACCGCTGGGCCGGGGATTTAGCTCAGTGATTCCGCCTCCTGCCTTGCAAGCGCAAGGACTCGAGTTCAATCCCCAGTACCAAAAAACAAACAAAAAAAAAGAAGCTTCTGAAGCTCTCAGTATCCTTAAACTAACCCTGTTCTTTGCCAGGCTGTTCTTCAGAACTGCCTAGGATTCCTTGGCAGAAGTTCAAGTTCAAAATGTGTTTGCTAAACCGGGCATGGGGGTGCACGCCTGCAATCCCAGCATTTGGGAGGCTGAGGCAGGAGAATCGTTGTGAGTTCGAGACCAGCATGGGCTACATAGTTCCACTTCAATCTTAACTACATAGCGAGACCGTCTCACAAACAC
>NW_022900949.1:6211239-6256204 GCF_012274545.1 Fukomys damarensis
GGCCCTGCTGGAACCGGAGCTGATCGTCACATTGCAGTTCGAATCTCTGCCCGACAGCCCGGCGCTCGGTGTCACGGACTCAGGTCGTATAACCCTGTTACAGCTTATACCTCAGTATTGCATCTGTCTCGATACTGAGGGGAAGGACTAGAATGCTCTCCTGATTGTGGTTGTGACATTTGCTTTGATATTGCTTTGCATTGCTTGTGTGACAATAAAACCCCTTTAAAGACATATCACTTGTAGTTTTCATTACCTCGAGGCGAGTGAGACGTTTAAGTGCTCACAGCCTGGGATCCGACTCCTGTTCGTGCTCGCGACAGTTGTGAGTTCGAGACCAGCATGGGCTACATAGTTCCACTTCAATCTTAACTACATAGCGAGACCGTCTCAAAAACCAAAACCTAAACAACAAAAATAAGGATTCCATCACTGGGGAGGCCGAGGCAGGAAGACCACTGTCAAGTGAGACCAGCCTCGACTACACAGTTCAAGGCCAGTGTAACTACATACCGGGATTCTGACCCACAAACGAACGAAAGGGGCGCTCTCGAGCTAGGCGTGGTGGCGCTGGCCTGTTATCCAACAATGGGGAGGCTGAAGCAGGAGGACTGCCCCCGAATTCAAGGGCAGCCTTAACTACATAGTAAGGTCTTAACTCAAAAACACCAAAAGAACAACAAAAAGGCCACTGGGCCTTTACTCTGGAGCCGAGCAACCTGGGGTCCCAGTTCGCGCCTTCCCCAAACCGACGGGAAGCCCTGCCGTCTTTTCCGGTCTGAGCATCAGTTTTTCCAGCATTCACAAAGCCGGGGTCGGGGCGAGCTGCAGGATCCAGAGCACTCGCCTGCCGCCTTTGGAGGCTCCGGGAGGGCTGGAGGCGAGCGCTGCACAGCAAGGCGCTCGGGGATGAAGAGCTGGGCGCTCACCTCCAGCAAGCAGCTCCGCCCTACCTCTCCGCCTCTAGCAGAAGACGAGAGGACTGCGGTGACCGCTTTTTGTTGGAAACGGTAGCCCCGCTGGGCCCCAATTCCCGAATCCAGGCACGCACGTGCCAGGCTCTGAGGCATTTCCGCCAACGTACTCATGGCGACGGGGATAAGATGGCGGCCGCGCAGGCGTACAACTGCGCAGCGGTCGCAAGGGCCGCCCCTCGGCGCGGCTCACGTGGTAATGGCCGCTAGAAACCGCCATTGAGAAAAATGAATGGCCCTTTTGATCACGTGATAGAGGCCTACTAATAGGAAGAAAATAAGGCGTAAAAGACTTCTTCACGTGGTGACGTAGGACTTTGCATTCGCCACTGTCACATGACTAAGCGACGACGTCGAGGGGAAGAGACCGGTACTGGAGCCACGTGACCCGTCACGCAGCGCCTACGCGCGCATCACACGTGTGGGCACGCCCACTTCTCGCTCTTCGCCCCGCCCTCTCACTCGGGTTGGGCCTGCGTCGTGCCGTTACGCGACGAGGAGGCGGGGCTCCGATCGGTCACGTGGCCCCGCACCTCCCCGGCGCGCGCCCGTGCACCATCCCGCTCGCTCCCGGCTCCTCCTCCTCTTCTCGCCATTGCAGTTGGACTCAGCAGCCCGGCGCACACCGCGTGGCTTTTGGGGGCAGACCCCGGTGGGCTGTGGCAGGAGGGAGGAGGCAGCAGCGGCTGCTGTCGGGGAAGGGGACGCCAAGAAGGTAAGCGTCAATGTGGCGGCGCTCCGGCCCGCTCCTGCCTCTGCCCCTCCCCCCGTCTGTTTCCCCTCTCAGGGGGGCCCCGGCTGAGCATTGGCGGTGACAAGGTTGATGACGTTCCGCAGCCCAGTCCTCTACCCGTCCTCCTCGCCCTGGCCTCCGGCTGCTCTCTCCTGGCCCGCGTCGCTCCGGCTCTCGGCCGTTACTCTCCCCCATTGTGCCGAGGAAACAAGATGGCGGCACGGACCCCCAGCCGCCGCCTCCCGCGGGTAGGGCTTTGTCTGTTGCTTGGCCTCGCGCACGCGCGCACGTGCCTGATGCACACACCCCCCTAGGGCTCCGAGCATCCTGGCGGGCTAGGCTGGAGCGACCCCTCTTCTTCTTTGTCCCGGACCCTCCTGGTGCCCGGACGGTCCCAGGTTCCTGAGGCGGGAAACCTCTCCTCTTTTGTCTTCGACTGGGCACGGAGAGACTTGATCCCCCTCCCTGGAAACTCCCCTAGGCGGATTGCACAGGAAGCCTTTGTGGGTTCATGGGGTTCCCAAATCTAGGGTCCGTAGGCCTCCAACAGACTGGGCTCCAAACTTGGGTCAGCTTACTTTGCCTTTTGTTTTGATCAGTTGATTTTCTTTAAGTTGAGTGTTTTCCACGTTGCTTAGGATTTGCATCTTCTCAAAGTGTGATGTGGCTCGATGTTTGGGGGCGCTGTAATCTGCAAGGTGGGGACCAAAACGTGGGTGCTTAAAACCTTTTCCTACCTTTTTTCTTCAAGTAGTTGAGTGATGGAGAGTTTCGAAGGTACTCGTGAGGTTCTGCCTCCGGCTAATGCTCCACCTGTCCGGATAAATTATTTGGGATGTACGAGGCATGTTCTTGCACTGTTGATTTCCAAACTTGGGGAGAGTAAGGTATATCCTCCCAGTGTTTCCAGAATTGCAGTTCCGTTGCTGCTTAGGGAGCAGAATGTGGCCTGCTAGGCAGGATCAGTTTCTGGGTACGTCTTTCTGGATGCTTCCCCTTTTAAAATGGGTGGTGTGATGGAAAATTTGGGGTCCGTTGGAAAATGAGAGTTGCCCTCAGCAGTTAGGGCTCCGATACAGAACGCTTTTCTCCCCGGGTGTTTGTGCTTGGGAAGCTCCTTGGTGCGCTCACAGTCCCACTACTATGTGTTGGGTGACGCTTTGTGTTTGGTCTGCAGGGATGTATGTAGCTGTAGCAGGGACTCGGACAGGTAGTGAAGTGTGGGGAACCAGAGACTCATTCACAGTGGGGACATGGAAAGGCCTCAGGGATGCTGGCAGGTGCTGTCCTGCCTGTTTTATCACCTGTGGATGGCTCCCAGTGTTTGGCATTTGAATGAACGGAGGCTGTGCTGGCCTTAGTACTCTGTAGTTGAGATTATAGGCTGGTGTTTACTACCAGGCTTCACCTTGACTGTACTAGGCACTGAAGTGTCAGTCTTCCTATTTTCTGGGAGCTTGAGTCAGCCTGAGAATCACCTCCCCTTTTTGAAGCTGAGAGGTGCCAGATTATTTTCATTTTTTTGTTTCTCCTCATAGAACTTGTGTAGTATAGCAAAAAGTTACTTTAGCTCCTAGTATTTGTAGAGTTTTGGAGGCTTGTTTTTGAGACAGTGTCTCATGTAATTCACCCTGGCTTTGAACTTGCAGTGATCCTCTTGCCTCAGCCTCCAAAGTTCTGGGGTTACAGGCGTGTGCCATCACAACAGGCTTCATTTTTCTTAAATTCTGGCACTGACAAGAATGCCTGGTAAGACTTTGATTTCCCATCTGTACTTTTTTTTTTTTCTTTCTTTCTTTTTTTCTCTTTTAGACACCCTGGATAAGATTTGCAGGAAGGGCCAGGTGGAGTCCGTACAGGGGAAAGAGCCTTCTTCCGGTGTACAGAAGGTAGCATCTTGTCTGTTTTAGGCTTTAGCAAGGTGTGGGTGTTAGAAATGCTCTTCCAAAAGAGCTTGTGGAAGTTTTCTTTGGTCTGGGGCAGCTCCTTGCTAACGTGTTCACCTTTTCAGATCTTCCTATCACTCTTGATGGCCCCTGGGGAGTGATGAATTTTCCTCGAGATTTGGGTTCCTGCCTCTTGGACTTGTCAGCACATTATTTCACTTGTGAGCTTTGAAAGATGAGTAATTCTACCATTTAATGTTAGCATTTGTGGCCCATGAAGTTGTGACCGACCTTCTGTTTGACTTTTTCAAAGAACCTTTGCAGGTAGTAGGGTTTTGTAGGGTCTGAATTGGTTGCAAAGTCCTTGGAAAGAGATTTGATTACCATTTCCAGTGGTTTGGAATAAGGTAAACAGTAGTTTGGAGTTTATGCATCGTTATTGGAAAAATTTGGCCCTGTGGAGGTGAGTAGGCTTCGGATTTTTGCTGCAGCATTTGGCAGTTTTAGGTAAAACAAGTAGCTTACATCTGTTAAAAGAGTGAGTTGGTGCTGAAATGGTAGTGAGGAGAAGCAGATGTGTATTTGGAGCCAGCGCACAAGGTAAATTTTTTGTTTCTTATTTGTTTGTTTGAGACAGGGTCTTGCTTTGTAGCCCAGGCTACCCTTGAAGGCGAGCCTTCTGCTTCAGCCTCCCGTGTGCTGGGATTTAGCTCAGTGTTTCCATGCCTGCCTTGCAAGTGCGAGGTCCTGAGTTTGATCCCAGGTACCAAAGATAAAATAAAATAGTTAATGATAGTTATGATCTGCTGAGTCCTTGACAACATGTTGCAGGTGATTCCTTTGCAGTTACTAAATAGAAAGCTAGACATTTAAACTGGTGTTTTTTTGTTTTGTTTTGTTTTGTTTTTTTGAGACAGGGTCTCATTATGTAGCCCAGGCTGGTCTTGAACTCGAAGCGATCCTCCTGCCTCAGTCTCCCGAGTGCTGGGATCACAGGCGTGCGCCCGGCTAACTGCTGTTTTTTAGATATCTTCTGAAAGTAGTGTCCAGCTGAAATTTATTTTTCTTGCTTCTCCTTAAACATCTTATCTACTAAAGATACTGAAATATAACTTTTTGTTTGTTTCCTTCAAATTTCCTTGTGGGGATTGAACCCAAGACTGTGAACCTGCACAAACTCTCCCACTGAACTGCTCTGTGCCCCCTAAACTATAACTAGTATTGCAACAATTTGTTTAGTATCTAAAGGCCGTTTTCCTGGGGGCCATATTTGATCACCAAAGATAGTTTAGTTTCAAAATTAGATGTATGTGTCCTTTTATTAAAGTGTGTATATTGTTTCCAGATTATTTTTACAATTTTAGATCAGTGAGAAGTGGTTCTGGCAATTTGAAGTCTGTGGTAGTTTTTCTTGAACATACCAAAGACCTATCTTGAGTTTCATAAGGATTATAAGGTCTGGTGTGGGGGATTCATCAGTCTGTGAGGCCGCTTGCTTTTTTTCCTTGAACTACTTTCTCTTGTCTGAGTCTCTGGTTTAAAGAATAAAACCAGAAAATAGTTGAGTAATTTGGTACTTTTTTTTTTTTTTTTGAGACAAGGCCTTGTACAGTAGTTCAGGCTGACTCACTATATAGTTCAGGGTGGCCCTCCTGCTTCAGTGTCCCAAGTGCTGGGTTGACAGGTATGCTGCCCCGCACCCAGCCTAGCTGGGTAATTTTTTAAAAAATGTTGGCTGAGTGCTTGGCCTCAAATCTGTGATTTCTTCCCCCTTGTGAGGCTGAGTCAGGAGGGTTGAAAGGTCAAGCTCAGTATAGGCAATTTAGTGATTTAGCAATACACTGTCTCAAAAGGGCTGAGGATGTTAACTGTAGCTCAGTGTGAAGGCCCTTGGTTCAATCTCCAGTACTGTACCCCTGCACCCCCCAAAAAAAGGAAAGACAAGCCAGGCGTGGTGATGCACTCCTGTCATCCCAGCGCTTGGGAGGCTGAGGCAGGAGAATGGCTTCAAGTTCGAGGCCAGCCTGGCCTATATAGTGAATTCAAGGACAGCCTGAAACGTACAGTGAGACCGTCTCAAAAAGAAAAAAAATTGCATTTGGTGGTTCACTTAGGTTTTTGGCGGGTTAATTATAGCCACACATTCATAATTCATTTAAAAAGTCTAAGCCACATATCTCAAAGTCCCAGCTATTTGGGAGGCTGAGATAGGAGGATCATTTAAGCCCAGGTTTTCGGGGCCAGCTTGGGTAACATAGTGAGACCCTATCTAAACCTGTCTAAATATCACTGATACAGAAATAAACTCCTGAGCCCCAGGGGTCCTAAGCTCTTACTACATACTCATGCCATAAGTGAGGCACAGAGCATCCTTACAGGCCAGGACGCAAGGAGCTGTGTGGGTGTCTGGGTGAGTGCTCACTAAGGCCTTTGAAAAAGCAGATGTGTAATCTCCAGAGGGGAGAGAGGGTGAGTCATTTGGGGTGAAATTATTTGTCTTCTTTGTTTGTTTTAAAAGAATTTATTTATTTATTGCAGTACTGGAGATTAAGCTTAGGGCCTCATGTGTGGCAAGCAAATGCTCTACTGTTGAGCTGTATCCACAACTCGGTTTTATTTATTTATTTATATTTGGTACCAGGATTGTACTCAGGACCTTGCCCTTGTGAGGCAGGTATGGTGCCACTGAGCTAAATCCCTGGCCCCTTAAGTCTGTTTTGTTAAAATCCAAGCTTTTGACTGCAGAAGGAGTACGTGTTCAAGGCCAGCCTGAGCTACACACTGAGACCCTGTATCAAACAAACAGCAAAGAGCCTGGCACTGTGACAAGGATCGAAAGTGTGAGTCCAGTCTGGGTGGCTTAGACCCTGTCTCATAGTGCTGGGGATGTATCTCAGCGTGAGAACCCTGGGTTCAGTTCCCAGCACCAAACAAAAACAGCTTTTGAAAGCTGAACTGTCAACCCGGTCTGGAGTGTAGCTAGCTCGGGGATAGAGTACTTAACTAGCAGGTGCAAGGTCTACAACACCACAAAAAATAAAACTGGCAGCTGCCACATGGCCTGGCAGTTACGCTCTTCGTTCAGAGCTATTTCTCAAGGAAAGGGAAGATGTCCTGGTGAAAACCTACGCACAGTGGTTTAACAAACCTTATTTGAGTCAAGATCTGGAAACAAAGTACTGCCTTTCTGACAGTGAACTATCAAAGTGTAGCACATCCTTCCTACAGAAAACAATTTATCAACAAAGAGAAGTTATCTCTTAATGCACACAAAAAATGGTTGGATGAGTTTTCCTATAGTATAACCGAGTGAGAAAAGGTTACATACTCTGTATTCCCATTTCTATGACTTTTTGGTGTTTTGAAGCAGGCTTGCTGAGTTGCCCAGGCTAGCCTGGAACTCCTGATCCTCTTGTCTGTTGAGATTAAAGAGCTGTGACACCAAGCATAGCTTGGGGTTTGGGGGTTTTCCCCTTGTGCTTGGGATTGAACCCCAAGTATCCTGTGCATGCTAACCTAATCTCACACTCTACTGAGCTGAGCCTTCAGCTCAGTGTGACTTTTCTTTTTTTTTTTTTTTGAGACAGAGTCATTTTGTAGCCCAGGCTGGTCTCAACTCACAGCAATCCTCCTGCCTCAGCCTCCCGAGTGCTGGGATTACAGGCACGAGTCACCAAGCCCAGCTTGTGTTCTATAGTTTTACAAGGTGTTACTTGTGGGGGGGAAGAGTAGAGTGGGTCTCTCTGTTGTTTCTTATGTTTGTGAAGCTACAGTTCTTTCAGAGCAGAAGAGCTCACTTAGCACTGTATCAAGCCTCTGTAATCACAGTTTGTTTATCCCAGCTACTGCAGAGGCTGAGATGTGTTGGATCACATGAGCCCAGGAGTTGGGACCAGTCTGGGCAACATAGTGAGACCACTCATTTTTTACTTTGCTGTTTATTTTGGTACTAGAAGCTGAACTCAGGGTCTTGCACTAAACTATATTCCCTGATTGGTTGCTTATTTATTTAATTTTGGGTTTTTGAGACCAGATCTTACTATATAGTTCAGGCTGACCTTGAATTCACTATGTAACACAGGCTGGCCTCAAACTCCTAGCAATCCTCCTACCTCAGCTATTTTTTATTTTAAAATAATCTGTGTGGCTCAGGCAGACCTGGAGTTTGAAATCCTCCTTCCTCAATCTCTTCAGTAGCTGGGATTACAGGTGTGTGCCAGCTCACCCAGCTAAGACCCTGTTTCTTTAAAAGGGTGGTGGGGCTGAGTATACAGCTCAGGGATAAGTACTTTCCCAGCATGCTTGAGGTGAAAAAAGGTACCCTTACTAAAATAATGCATGTCTTTGTAAGTAAACGACATTTTTGAAGAGTTTTTTTGTTTTTTGTTTTTTTTTGGTACTGGGGATGGAATTTGGGGTCCTTGTGCTTGTGAGACGGTGCGGGAACTCCTGAGCTAAATCCTCTGTCCAAGGTGATACTTTTGTATTTCCTTAACAAGGGGGTAAATGCACTTTAGGGAGAGATAAACACATTAAATTGTACATGAAATTATAAAAGATAAGAACCCAAGGACTTCTCGTGGAGTAGCTTGGGAGGGTTTCCTCTGCTTCCAGCCAGGTGTGTGAAAGCTGCTCCCTCAGCCTTGGCTCCCTGAAGAGCACACTGGACAGCGGTTTGCTAATTTTCACTTGAAGTTTTGGTTAACATTTTTCTGTGATACTGTGTTTCTCACATGCAGATTTAAAGGCCTGTTAGGTCATACAAGAGCAGTTAAGTTGATCCTTCTACTACATTGTATGTTTCTCTCTCTTTTTCGGTGGGGGGGGTCAAACTCAGGACCTTGCGCGCTTGTACGCTTGTTAGGTAGGCAGCTAAATCCCTGGCCCTACATTGTATTTTTAGTACTACCATTCATGAATTATTTTCCCATATTGTCACTTTTATTTTTATTTTGGCAGTGCTGAAGATTGAACTTAGGGCTTTATATATGCTAGGCAGGCATCCTACCACTGAGGAACATCCCCAGCCCTTTTTTTTTTTTTTTTTTTTTTTTTTTAAATTTTGAGAGGGTCTCACCAAACTACCTGGGCTGGCTTTGAATTCGTGATCTTCCTGCCTCTGCCTCCAGAGCAGCTGAAATTGTAGGGGTGTGCCACCATGCCCTCCGAAAGAATGTGTGAACATAGCAGAAGAAAATAAACTTGAGGGAGATAATCCTGTAAACAAAATTTTTAGACACTTTCCCAACTTTGACTTCTCCCTGTGGGCTAGTGGGAACATTATTACAGACAGAGTGGAGAGACCCTTGAACTGGGATTTCACATTTATGGTTTTTTGTTGTTATTGTTGTTGTTGTTGTTGTTGTTTGTTTTTGTTTTTGTTGTTTTTTTTCCAGAGTGGCATCAGTAACCAGGTTGGCATCAGTTTGGCTGGATCATTTTTGTTATTTCTCCATCTGTCCCTGCTGATGTGAATCTAAACAGTCACTTAGGAGTAGAATGTGTCCCTTTTTCCCCTCGCAGCTCAGAATGGAGCAGCTCTAGCACTCAGGAGACCCAGTGCTGGATTAAGTCTACATAAGCGCTGAAGTCTAATTTGGTCTCCGTCTTGCCGTCCACTTTAGGACTGTTCCCTCAAGGTGCCAGGAAGGCTTTAAGATCTGTTTCAAACACAGGACAGACAGGTGGGACCGTGCTTGTTTGTTCCTTCTTCAAGCATTTGCCAATCTATACCAGCTAACATGGGATGCTTTTTTCCAGCAGCAAGTGCTGTGAGCCTCATTGTAATTCGGGAGAGATCAGATAGATGTCCATTGCACCACAGGCATAAGGTTTTGTGGTTTTAAACCTCTTAAGTCTGCATGCTGTGGGTGGGCTGATTTCAGGAATAAAAAGAAACCAGATCCCTGCATGTTGGAACATCCCAACCCACGTGGAAATCAAGTTTAAAATCCAAATGCTTCACTTACCCCTCCTTCCTTGCCCCTTCAGAGAGGCTGCTCTCATTGGTGCCCAGGTCTGAGTCATGACCGCGATTACAGGAGCAGCTTTTACATTAGGTTAGGTTGGTTGGGGACGGTGGAGCCTTGCCTGTAAGTGGGTGTGGTGGCCTTCTTGGCAGCATTGCTACTCCCTAAAAAATCTCTTAGGAAGTTTCTGCTTGATGAGGGGACTCTAGAGTGAGTTTATGAGATGAATCCCTAGTATTCAAGGCCAGTGCAGCTGAGTTGGGTGACAGATCTGTGCTCACATGGAAGACAACTGAGGTTAGCTTTGTTGCTCTGCAAAGGAAGAACAGTTCCCAGTTTTTAAACATTGGTTTTGATCTATCAGAATCTGGAGGCATTGTCACTGTGGCCTGGTCTAGAGGAGGCCCTGGGGATGAAAGGGCCACAGGCAGGTGGGGTGTGGTGGCCCAAGCCAACCAACCAGGGCCCCGTGGGTCGGCTCTAGGGCCCATGCTGTAGCCTAGGATGGAGTGAGGTTGCAGCCGTTGCCCAAGCACTCACAGATGTCAATTTCAGTGGTGCAGGCAGCAGACACAAACCAGGGGCAGGATTATTGTATGAAGACCGTTGTCCTGGGTGTGTGCTGTCCTGGAGGTGCCTTGGATGGGAAAATTGTTGACCTGGTGAGTGTTCTTATTCCCAGGAGTGGAAAGATGGCTTCTCTCAGTGTGTCAGATGGGATTTTCAGAGTAGAGCATAGTTAAGTTCTGTATCTTTATGAATTCATGGATTTGTATTATGAAAGTGTTCAGAAATATCATATTATAGTATTCACTTACCTGTACATGTAACAGGTTATGCCATTGGCATTTGGTGCTGTTCATCTCTCAGTCAATTTAAATAATCATTTTGTTTGTTTTGGTACCTGGGATCTACCTCAGGTCCTTGTGCTTGCAAGGCCGGCGGAGACATTCATTTGTTCTTAAAAACAGGGTCTCTCTGTGTAGCCCAGGCTGGCCTCAAACTCTTGTACTGCCTCTGCTTTCCAAGTTACAAGTGTGTGCGACCACACCTGGCAGCCACTTTAATTTTTGTGATGCATTTCAAGCTAAGGAGTTGAAAGTCTTCCTCTGCATGTTAACTAAAGTTCAGTATTTATTTAGTTGTTGTTTTTTCTTTTGAAGTAAAGCACAGAGTGTAAGTATGCTTATCAGGGAATTTTAACTGCGGCATGTACTCAAGCCCCATGACCTAAAAAGCAAAAGTGAGAAGCCAGGTGTGGTGGCACATGCCTGTAATCCCACCATTCCAGAGGCTGAGGCAGGAGGATCACTGTGAGTTTGAGACCAGCCTGGGCTACGTAGTGAGTGCCAGGTCAGTCTCAACTACATGGTGAGACCCTGTCTCAACGCCCCCACCCCAAAGAAAAGCCAGAGTGAGCCTGCCCCTGTCCATTTGAGCCCTGCAACCATCCCCATTAGAATTTGGAATCCACCACTTGGAATTTTTCCAACATTTGATGGTTTCACTATCCTAGACCTTCATTATAGGCAGAAGTGTGTGTTACCCCTTCTGGATCTTAGTTGTCCTACATAGAGCCCTTGCAAGTTACTACTTCTACCTTCTCTGGGAGCTTGCACTCGACCACGTCCATTATTTCTGGGTTTTCTGACACTGCAGCATGGCTCTGGTCCACCTGATACATTTCCTGTGGTAGGTACCCAGTCATCTCCTTCAGGAACTTCATTTTATATAATTTTTTTTTCTGTTTTCTTTTTGGTACCAGCGATCAAACTCTGGACCTTGTACTTGTGAGGCAGGCAGCAGAACCACTGAGCTAAGGCCCAGGAACCTCATTTTAGACATTCTGGTTCTAAAGCCCTTTAATAAGAAGGTCTTTGCCCCCTAGAGCCTTGTTGTAGAGGCTGTGCGTTGTCTTTGTAGTGGAGACAATGGAGTGTAAAGCTTGCTGACTGGGTGGAAGGGTGGAGCTTCTCTTTTTTGCTCAGAGAACAGGGACCAGTCCCTTGTCTGTCACTGCCCTAGCATCTGGCCCCATGCCTGGCATGAGATATATATTTGCTAAATACTTGAACAAATGGGGTAAATAAATGGCAGCCATCACTCAAATTGGTGAGACTGCAGGATAGAAGGAATTGAAGTGTCCGTCCATCCACTACCCTGACTCCTTACTTGTACCTCAGAAGTATTTTCCAAGCTTGTCATAAAACAGGATTCGGTGATTTTCTGAGCCTTGTTTTTTTTTAGTTTACCTGCCATGGCTAAACATTGGTAAGTGTACAAACTTACTATGCATTAAAAATGACATTAATTTGGGTGCAGTATCACAAGCAAGCCCCTGGGCAACTTAGCAAGACCTGTCTTAAACTAAAGTTTTAAAAAATGGGTTGGGATGTAGCTTGGTAGTGGAGTCTCTGGTATTCATTCCTCAGTATTGTAAAAAAACTGTCGCGGAAACTAGGCATGGTGACATCCACCTTGAGTCCCAACACTCAGGAGGCTGAGGCAAGAGGATCACCATGATGAGTTCTAGGCCGTCCTGAGCTACATAATGAATTCAGAGCCAGCCAAAACTAGCAAATAAACAAAAATGCTGTCATGGAACTCTTCTGACATGTACAAATAGATTTCAGTGTATTGGTCTCCCAGCTTCAACAGCTGTCAGTGTTTTGCATTCTTATTTCATCCTTCTGTCCCCCACCCCCAGAATATTTTAGAGCAAATACCAGCCTTGTAGTTTCAGCCAGAACTTATCTGAAATTTGCATCAGACAACCATCACATCATTTATGTCTAGCTGGACAGTAATTTAATTAGGACACACGTGGAGATGCACATTGCTCATTAGCTTCCAGAAGCCTAGTGGTACCATTTTGAGAATTTGAAATCTATGCTGCTTGCTTTAGGTAGATTGGGTCATTTAATTTTCACAGTTCCTTTGCAGAGGGTAGAGCACTGTTTCCATTTTGCAGGTGTAGGAAGGAAAGTCCCAGGAAACTGTTCAAGGCCACGCAGCTTGTGGCTGAGTGCATAGTAGATGACTATTCCAGTGGTGGCCTCTCCAAGGTTACATCTGCCTGGTAACTTTTTCAGAAAGTTACTGGTTTTTTGTTCCACAAAAGCCCTTTTGGGCCCCAGTGCAAGGCCCTGAGCTTTTCTCTTCTCTTCTCTTTTGTCTCTCTCTTTTTTGTGGTAACAGGGACCCAACTAGAACCTTGCGCTTGTGAGGCAGGTGTGGTACCACTGAGCTAAATCCCCAGTCCTTTCCTCTTTTTTCTTTCTCTGGACACCAAGTGCTGGGATTACAAATGTGCATCACTGTGCCTTGCTGACATACCAAGATTTTCAGGAACATTTCTGTCTGTAGCATTTTTGGGACACTTAATATTTTTTGTTTTAACTTTTTTGATATTCCTCTTGGCTTGAACCACTGGTGATATATGCATGACGGTCCCCTTGTGTGGCTGGTATCACCTGAGGGAACTCGTTCCATGCTTGTACCACTAGTGGTTCAGAGCTGCCCGGCAGGGAGACAGACATATGAATTACAGCCCCCTTGTGAATGTGTTAAGCCTTTAAAGATGTAATCGGCGGAGTGAACATGCTAGGGGATATTTCCCAATGCTTTTCAAATTTTAAAATTTTTTGTCCTTTGGCCAGGGATGGTGACACAGTCCTGTAACCCCAGCATGTGGGAGGCTGAGGCAGGAGGATCACTGCAAGTTTGAGGCCTGCCTGGAATACATAGCAAGATGTGCTACCTCCCCCCAAAAAATTTTTTATCCTCTTTGGAGTGAAGTGGATTCTTCAGTCTTGACAAGATTATTCCCAAATTGCAGAAAGTCTCCATATTTTCCTCCCCTTGTGAATCTTAGCTGCCACAGTCAGAAGGTGCAAGGACATTGATAGATTTTTCTTAACATCTACAGTGGAAACAGTCGACAGTAACTGCTCCATGTCTGTCAAATGCGCAATTTTTGATGGTTTTTAAATTTACTTATTTATTTATTTGGCCTCAGACTCATGATGGTCATCCTGCCTCAGCCTCCTGAGTGCTGGGGTGCCAGGCATATGCCACCACACCTGGGTTTTTTGATGTTGTTCTGTTCTGTTTTCAGTTGCTAAGGATTGGATTTAGTGCCTAATACATAATACTAAGTACTGTATGTGTTTTATTATTTGTTTTGTTGGTACCAGGGATCAAACTCCAGACTATATGCTTGCGAGGCAGGCAGCAGAACCACTGAGCTAAATCCCTGGCCCTGTATGTGTTTTAAATGCAAGCTGTACTTGTCATTTTACTTTATATTTACACAAAATGGCAGGCTAACCAGACATGGTGGCACATGCCTGTAAATCCAGTATTTGTGAGACTGAGGCAGGAGGACGGATGGCACGTTTTACACCAGTCTGTGCCATGCAGTGATACACTGTTTAAAAAACAAACCAAAAAGAAAATATTTTTAGAAGGTAGAAAAAGAAGAGGAAAGTAAGAACCATCTGAGTGTGGATATAAAGTGAGAGGTGGCTCCTAAAAAGCACTGTTGGGCCGGGGATTTGGCTCAGTGGTGCTGCCGTCTGCCTCGCAAGTGCAAGGTTCGGAGTTTGATCCTTGGTACCAAAAACAAACAGACTGGGCTGGAGATTTAGCTCAGTGGTTCCGCTGGCTGCCTTGCAAGTGCAAGGATGTGAGTTCGATCCCTGGTACCAAAAAAAAAAAAAAAATCACAAAAATAAACAGCTTCCATTTTAATAAGAGTTATAATTAGGGCTGATCAGTCCCTCATGTATCCTGCTGTGTCGATTGGCCCCTTGGTGAGGCTGCTAAAATGAACCTGTTTGTAAAATACTTGGAACTAAACAGATTTTCTGGTCTTATAGATAGTTGAAGTATTGGTAACACCAAGGAAATCTGTCACAGTTTGAAAAGCTAAGCAAAAGTTTGATTCCCAGACACTACAGAGAAAAGTGAAAATGGTAAGTTTTTTTCTTTGATTGCAGATACTATTTCTTTACATACAAAGATGTTTGTAGCAGTTCCCCAAAGCATTTGATTCTGTGATCGTTTTCTGTTGGACTTTGTGAATTATAAAGTAATATGTATCTTAGTAATTCGAATGCAGTAGTCCCTCCTTATCCGTGTTTTCGCTTCCCGCGGTTTCAGTTACTTGCGGTCCACCGCAGTCTGGAAATATTAAGTGGAAATTCCAGAAATAAACAATTGATAAATTGTAAATTGCGCCCGATCCCCATGCCTGCGTCATTCACCTCACTTCATCTCATCACGTAGGCATTGTACCATCACCACTTCACCACGAGAGGAAGAAGGGTGAGTACCTGCACTAAGGTATTTTGAGAGACCACGTCCATGTGGACTTTATTCAGACGTTGTTGTAATTGCTGTTACTAGTAATTCTTAACCTCATACTTGCCTCATTTAGATTAAACTACATACATCTGTATGTTGATGAAAGGCGTAGTAGATGTGGGTTCGGCACTGTCCGCGGTTTCAGGCATCCGCCGGGGTCTTGAAGTATATCCAGCGCATAAGGGGGGACTACTGTGCTGTAGAGCTAGCCGAGCTGCCCGTCCCTCACCCGCCCAGAGGGAAGAACAGTTGGCTTGTTTCTCAGCCCTTCCTTCAGTGTGTTCATCCAGTCTTACTTCACGTGAAGGATAGAGAGCAGCATTTGGGCTGTGCATCTTGAGTAATGAGTTGTGGGTTGCCCGGTGTCTTGACCTCATTTTTAGCTTAGTTTTCACGTTTCCAGCGTCCAATGCGGATTTTTGTGAATGACGATCGCCATGTGATGGCAAAGCATTCTTCGGTGTATCCTACCCAAGAGGAGCTGGAGGCAGTGCAGAACATGGTGTCCCACACCGAGCGGGCTCTCAAAGCTGTGTCTGACTGGATCGACGAGCAAGAGAAAGGCAACAGCGAGCAGGCCGAGTCTGACAACATGGATGTGCCCGCAGACGACGAGAGCAAAGAAGGCGCCGGGTAGGTTCGAGGCCTCGTGCTCGGCACCGCTTTCCTAAGAAGCACTGCCTCGCTGGCTTCTGGGCAGAGCAACCCCCTGCTGAGCCGGCCTGTGTGTGTCCTGCAGGGAACAGAAGGCGGAACACATGACCAGGACCCTGCGGGGCGTGATGCGGGTCGGCCTGGTGGCGAAGGGTCTTCTGCTCAAGGGGGACTTGGATCTAGAGCTGGTGCTGCTATGTAAGGAGAAGCCCACAACGGCCCTCCTGGACAAGGTGGCTGACAACCTGGCCATCCAGCTTGCTGTGAGTGGACTGGGTCGTGGTGGGGATGGGAATGGGGCAGAGAACTGTGGAGCGTGTGAGGCAGAGGAAGAAAGGACCAGTGTGTGTGCGCCTGTGTGCCAGGAAGCAGGCTCCCCTTGAATCTGCTGTGGGGATACCTTTCAGTGAGTGACAGGAGAGACTTGCTTCGGCATTACATACACTAAAATTGGAATGGTATGGAGAAGACTAGCCTGGCCCCTGTGCAAGTAGGACACGCAAATTTGTGAAGCCATCACATTTTTGTCTCCTCTGTTTCCTAATTTTCACTGGTAGGAAAACAGGCTCTGGTTAAAAAAAAAAAAAAAAAAAAATGTGGTGTGGGGATACCACAGAGCCGCTGATGGTCTGGGGCAGTCAGCCAGACATACCAACAGCTGCGAGGACACCATGCCTGCCATGTACCACCCACATAAGACTAAAGACAGTTGAGCTGGGATTGTTAGTCTGGGTCCTCAAGATGAACGGACGGTATTAGAATTAACTCTTCCTCCTGTGTCAAACCCATATATACATCGAACTCTTTCTTCTTTCCCTCCTTTCCTCCCTCCTTGCCTTCCTTCCTGGGATTGAGCCCAGGGCTTTCACGCTGAACTGTATCTGCAGCTTCCATTTTTTATTTTTAGTTTGAGACAGGGTCTCACTGAGTTGCTTGGGCTGATCTCAAACTTGGGATCCTCCTGCTTCAGCCTTCCAAGAGTGCTGGGATTACAGTGTGTGTGGCAGCACGTCCAGCTAACATCATTTTCTCAAAAGCCCAGTTATTTGCTCCATTATAAAAGCATTGTGTAAGGAATGGACTGTGACATTTAGGGAGCACTGAACCGCTGGCAGCCCAGTCCTGCTCTGAGTGTGCTGACGGGAGGCTGGAGGCCTGGGGCTAGTCAGCTGAGAGGCCAGAGGGGAGTGGTAGGGCCTAACTGCACCACTGTTGTGTGCTCTGCCATTTGCAGGTTGATCACTGTGGCTTTAGCTACCAAAGAAAATTGAAGCTAATTCTGTGTGTGTGTGTGTGTGTGTGTGTGTGTGTGTGTGTGTGAGAGTGAGTGAGTGTGAGTGAGTTTGTGTGGTACCAGGAACAAACTCAGGACCTTGCGCTTTCAAGCCAGTCGTGGCGCCATTGAGCTAAATCCCTAGCCCAAAAGAGGAAATTTAAAATGATCTTAAATCTTGTTCCATTGAAAAGAAGAATCTTCTCATGCAAACGTGTGTTTTGTCATACGGGACTGAGCATTTGTGATTCAGGACAGAGAGCCATGTAGTATGTTAGAAATTACTAAGCAGCAACTAATGATGATGCCCTAAAGTGTCTTCTAGTAGTGACTTTAAAATTTCGTCATTGTCTATAAAAAAAAGTCAAGTGCAGCAGATCACTGTAAATACTTGATGAAGAGTCATTCCTTTTTTTCCTTCAGCACAGGGGATCAAATCCAGTGCCTCCCCCATGTTAATCAAAAGCATTACCATGGAGCCACACCCCCAGCCTAGGAGTCATTCTGCAAACATGGAGGAGTGGATAGGGGCTGAGGTGTTGCTCTGTGCTTGGGCCTGTGCTGGACATGGGCTTAGTGTGTGCTGAGGGCCAGGGTTCCATTTCTAGTTTAAAAACAAACAAAACGGAAAAAGCAGGGCAGTGTGTGTGTGTGTGTGTGTGTGTCATCCCAAAAAGCCGAGGCATGAGCCAGGCATGGTGGTGCATGTTTATAGTCCTAGTACCTGGAGCTGAGACAGGAGATCTCTGTAAGTTTGAGGTCACTCTGGGCTATATGGTGAGTTCAAGGCCAGCCTGACCTGCGTAGTGGGATGCTGTCTCAAAAAAAAAAACTACAACAAGAAAGTTGAGGCAGAGGATTGCCAATTTCAGCTTGGCCTGCAAAGTTTAGTAAGACTTTTAGTCTAGATAAGATAGATTAGATGGCTGGATGGATAGATAGGCAGGCTAGAGATGTGGTTTCCTGGATACAATTTCCCATTACTACAAAATGAAAAAAACACTTCAGTGCTTCCTGACAGCCCCCTCCCCATACACACGTATGGTGTGTCTGCGCACAAGGGGAGAGTGGAGTGCTCCCTGCACCTAGGGGGTGTGCGGGGGGTGCTGTTGCACATTCTGTAGGGCACAGAGCAGCCCCTCAACCAGGTTACCTGGCCTGGAAAGCTGATGGTGCTAGTGTTGAAAAATCCTAATTTAGCTGGGTGTGGTGGCGCCTGCCTGTCATTCCAGAACTCAGGAAGCTGAGGTGGGAGGATCTCAGCTAGTTGGAGGCCAGCCTGGGCTACATAGTGAGACCCTGTCTCAAAAAACACACACAAAAAAAGAAAAATTCTAATTTTTATTTCCAGTGTGTGTGTGTGTGTATTTTCTCTACTATGTGATGATTACAGTACTGTTTCTTTTATAAAAGCAATAAAAGCTTGAGTTTGCTGCCAAAGTAGCACAAAAAAAGTAAAGTCACACATGTGAGCCTCCTTGCAGATTTGTACTAGTAAACATCTTTCTATATCACCGTGGGTGTCTGGGACCATGTGCTACCCTGTGCTGTCTCCTGCACAGTGCCCAGTTGTTGTGCCCTGCAGTCCTTTGGTGTAGGCATGTTGGGTTCATTGTATAAATCATCAACCTTGGTCTTGATGGGACTGATTTATCTAAAGTTACTATTAAGTGATAAAGAGGAATTACATGCTGGTCACCTCCCTGATTCTAAACCCAGTACATTTTTTGTTTGATAAAGATGTTACTGTGTCACTCTGCCTGGCCTTAAACTCTTGGACTGAAGTGATCCATTATGTAGACCAGGCTGGCCTTGAACTTGGAGCAGTCCTCCTGCCTCAGCCTCCTGTGTGCTCAGTTGACAGGCCTCTGCCAGCACACCCAGCTTCAGCCCTTCTTTAAATATTTCAAGTCACTAAGCTGCCCATGCTGGACTCAAACTTGGGATCCTCCTGTCTCAATCTCCTACCTTGCTCAAATAACAGTGTGCACCACTGTGCCTGGCTGAGGAAGTATTTTGAATTTGGGTTTTCTTTTTCAGGCTGTAACAGAAGACAAATATGAAATACTCCAGTCTGTGGATGATGCTGCAATTGTGATAAAAAAAAGACAAATATGAAATACTCCAGTCTGTGGATGATGCTGCAATTGTGATAAAAAATACGAAAGAGCCCCCGCTGTCTCTTACCATTCACCTGACATCTCCCGTTGTCAGAGAAGAGATGGAGAAGATGCTAGCTGGAGGTAGGAGGCCAAGACAGGCCTGCAGAACTTTGAAACCAGGTGTTCCTTCTCCATTCAAATGTGCTGTTCAGTTTTGGAGTGCTTTGCATAGCTGGCACAGGTATAGCTGTGTCCGCTTTCACTCTGCGAGCATGTCTCTCAGTGACCTTGAGCATTGGGAATTTGTCCAAATGGCATTAAAAGTGAGTAGCGCTTTTCATAGGGGAATCACACGATTTTGTTGTTCTGAATTCTAGAATCTCAAGTGTAAGTGGTAACACTTGTTTCCCTCAAGCCATTTTGACGATAGCCACGTGGCTGCACAGGAATGTCGCGTTAATAGAGTTGGGCGAGGCCAGCCTGCGTTGCAGCAGTGCCAAGGGTGTCTCATTTGTTCTCTGCCCCTGGCATTTCCGTCAGCCAGCTGTCTGAGATGGCAAGGCCTGGTGCAGTGTTGGATGGCGTTTTAAACTGGTGTGTGCTTTTCCACCTGACCCTGCACCTTGGTTGCTGATGCTTTGTCCACAGTTCATTTGCCCTGGCCCAGTCACTTCCCTACCGGGCAGACGACTGAACAGACACACTGGGCCCTGCTGCAGTGTAAGCCGACAAGGTGCCCTGTGCTGTTGCCCATCACCTCTGGCTTTTCTGATTCTGACGACCAAAGCCCTTCTAGTGTATCCACTTAGGGACGCTGGACCTTTGACCAACAGGACTCTCTCTGTCACGGGCTGGGGCTAGGGCAGAGAGGGAGTTCATTTCCACTCCTCCCACCTCTTTGTCTTGTTTTGTTTTTGCTATTGAAAATTCTAGACTAGCTCTTATATGGGGAGAACGCAAGGGAACAGTCTTGTTAGAAGATAGGATCTGCCTATCTTTCCCCTCCCCCGTGGATTATTCCTCTTAGAATTACTTCCCACTTTTGATTTTGCTTTTTATTTTTTTTTTGTTTGTTTTTGTTTTTGTGTTTGGTTTGATTTGGTTTTTTTGTTTTTTGCTTTTTGGTGTTTTTGGTGGTTTTGGTTTTGGTTTTTTGTTTTTTTGTTTGTTTGTTTGTTTTTTTTTTTTTTTGAGGAGGAGGCATCTGATTTTTCCAATTTCCTCTCAGGGCAGACTTCATTATATTCTAGCTTCTCCTTCCCTGCTCAAGGGTGGAGATGAATTCAGATTCTGGGAAACTCAGCTGCCCGTTAGGAAGCTGCCACATCCCCTTTCCACCTGACAGAAACCCCTTGGTCAAACTGTGCCTTGTCTTCTTATTCCATCCATGAATAGAAACGCTATCAGTCAACGACCCCCCGGACGTTCTGGACAGGCAGAAATGCCTTGCTGCCTTGGCGTCCCTCCGTCACGCCAAGTGGTTCCAGGTTTGCATTTTGTTCTTCTCTTTGTCTTTTGGTAGCGAATTCCTAAGTTTAACTTGGCTAACTGACCGTTAAGGTTCGGTACCATTGATGAGAGCCGTGCCGGTCTTAGCACCTGCCACCACGCAGCTGCTAACAGAGTGCACCCAAAACAATTTGACACCTCAAGGAGGCTTGTGACAGTTCAGGTGGGCTGCTGCTGCTGCTTTGTGTTAAGAGTAACACCTTCAAGTACACTCAATTAAGTCACTTGTGGCCGCACACTTGATGGCCACATACACTTAGCATTTACACTTGGCAAAGCAGCACTATGAGACTGTGTGATTCATGTTTGCTGTGTGTCCGTGAAGCTGCCTTCATGAAAACCACCTGTGCTTTCTTCCTCTAGGCCAGGGCCAATGGGCTGAAGTCCTGCGTCATTGTTATCCGGGTCCTGAGGGACCTGTGCACCCGTGTCCCCACCTGGGGTCCCCTCAGAGGATGGGTAAGGCACCTTGCAGACAGCTGGGGACAGCGGGGTGATGTGTGCTGGGGGTCTCCTGCACATTGGGCCTTTGAGCTGTGGCTGTCCCATACCTTTGGGACTGCTTGTTGGGCAGTTGCTGCAGCTCTTGCCCTAGTGGGCTAAAAGTGAGACAAGGACACTGGGGAGGATGATAAGACCCACTGAGGGAATGTGTGCAGATGCTCTTTTTTTTTTTTTGGTACCGGGGATTAAACTCAGGGACCTTGTTCTTGCAAGGCAGGGGTTGGAACCACTGAGCTAAATCCCTAGCCCCAGATACTCTTGTACAGTCAGCAGGCCAGGGCTCGGCTGGCTGTCAGCAGCTTCCTGTCTCTTTACCATCCACATTAAAGATCAGCTTGGTATCCTTAAATATTTCACTTTAAATAGAAGTACCTACCTCATCTGTACCCTCAGCATGGCCTCTTGGCTCGTGCAGCCTGAAAGATTCCATATCTGGCCCTCTGAAGAAAAACCGGTTTAAACTATTACCTGTAGCTAGTGGTAGAGAACTTGCCTTGCACCTTGCCTGTGTGTGGCCCTAGCCTCAATCCCAGGACCACAGCAAAAGGGAAGAAGTGGTCTGCCTGCACTCCACCTGTGGCCTTCAGTTTTGATTGGCTGCACGGCTGTGACTCCTGTGCCCTACCCCACGCCCCCAGCGATAGCACCTTACCATGTAGGTCATCCTCGTGCCACAGCCAGTCACTCACTTTCCCTCTTTCCTTCCAGCCCCTGGAGCTCCTGTGTGAGAAGTCCATCGGCACAGCCAACCGGCCAATGGGTGCTGGCGAGGCCCTGCGGAGAGTGCTGGAGTGCCTTGCGTCCGGCATCGTGATGCCAGGTTGGGGCTTGAGCTTTGCCAGTGGCAGGGAAACAGGGAAAGGACAGGAATCAGGCCCATGGCCCCCTCTTCGCTGATCCACTGACTGGGTTAGGACAGCAGCAGCTCTGTGTCCCCTAGGGTGAAGCATGTGACTACCCTCTTGCACCATCATATCCAGCCCTGTGCCGGGTCCCCAGCCGAGATTCGGAGGGCGGATCCGGGGGCAGTGGTGACCCACTCCCACGTGACTTTCTTGCTCTGAGACACAAGTGGATTATTTCTGTCAAGGGCTGGACGCTGAGTGGGTCACCGAGCTCGGCGTGTTTTCCAGAGCTGGGTGTGGATGGGGCGTGGGGGGTAACGCACCTGGTTCCCTCAGCCAGCACTACTTCACCGAGATGCTAAAGATAATCCTCTGCATATCTTCCTTGTTTCCTGCCTTCAGATGGTTCTGGCATTTATGACCCTTGTGAAAAAGAAGCCACTGATGCTATTGGGCATCTAGACAGACAGCAACGGGAAGATATCACACAGAGTGCGCAGGTATAGTCGTCGCCATTGCCAACGTGAGCCCGTACCCAGTCTGCACTCACTGGCTCCAGTCCCATGACTGGCTTTTCTCAGGGCAGGCCCTGGATCATAGGCTCAAGTCGGGGACTGAAGGCGAAGGCACCGTGTGATACAGGGCGCCCCAATCTGGGCTTCTTTCCCCTGGTGCCATGTGTGGTTGTCGTCCGGCCCTTGCCTGCCCCAGTGCCACATTTGCACGCTGAGAGCAGCAGGGCGACGTTTGCTGTGAAGCCTGCTCTGGGGTCCTTCCCTGCAGGCCACCACCTGGCTCCGTGTGGCAACCAGTCCCCAGGTTGGGGCCTCCTGTATTCCTCTTGAGGGGGGTGGTCACAGGCTGGCCCTCCCCCGCAGCAAGGCTGGGCCCGAGCGCTCAGGCCCTGCCCTAGCTGTCGGGGGACCCCTTGCTGACATAGGGGAAACCATTAGCAGCTCCCCGGCTCCTGCTCTAAATAAGAAGGCATTAGTGAGCGCACATACTGTGGCCATGGGTTCAGGCAACCGAATCAGACCCCTCTTCCCCTTCTTCAGCACGCACTGCGGCTCGCTGCCTTTGGCCAGCTTCACAAAGTCCTGGGCATGGACCCCCTGCCTTCCAAGATGCCCAAGAAACCAAAGAACGAGAACCCAGTAGACTACATCGGTAAGTGTGCGTGCACCAGGCGGCTGGGCTCTGCAGGGTGGCCAGCTGCAGGTCTCAGTCATGTCCATCCGGTCTCCTTTCAGTTCAAATCCCTCCCAGCACCACCTACGCCATTACACCCATGAAACGCCCCATGGAGGAGGATGGGGAAGAGAAGTCCCCCAGCAAAAAGAAGAAGAAGATTCAAAAGAAAGGTAAATACATAGACCTCGCAAGCCGTGCTGCTCTTACTCGTCTGCTCTAGTTAAGCCTCACCCTGAGTGGTGATCACAAGACCTGGTAGCGCTTTTTCTCCGATACAAATACTCAAGTTCTGCTCGGTGTGGTGGTGCAGGCCTGTAATTTCAGCACCCAGGAGGCCGAGGCTGGAGGATGGCCTAGGGTTCCGGGTTAGCCTAGGCTACATAGTGAGACCTGGTCTCAAAACACTGGCGGGGTGGGCGGAGATCAGACTTTTAAAAGTGAGTACCTAGATGTGGGCATGGGACAACAGGGAAGATACGTATGCCAACCTTCATGCAGCGGAGTTGCTGGGGCTGTGGGTGGCCAAGGCCCAACCTCAGCCTGAGCCAGCTTGGTGCTCTGTCCTCAGAGGAGAAGGCTGAGCCTCCCCAGGCCATGAATGCGCTGATGCGGTTGAACCAGCTGAAGCCAGGGCTGCAGTACAAGCTGGTGTCCCAGACAGGCCCTGTGCACGCTCCCATCTTCACCATGTCCGTGGAGGTGGATGGCAGCTCATTTGAGGCCTCGGGGCCCTCCAAGAAGACCGCCAAGCTGCACGTGGCTGTAAAGGTGAGTGCGGCCTGGGTGCTGCCTTCCTGGTGGCAAAACCACTTGTTGAGCACCTTCAACCCTGAGAACAGCATGCGTCTCTGGGAGAGCGCAAAGCACCAGAATGGTTAGGGTTTCAAGCGTTTCCAGGTCACACAGGGCAAAGAAAGCCTTTAGGGTTCTCAGGTGTGGCTGCTGGTCAGGGCCCTCCGGGGAACTGAAAGAAGAGATCCAGCCAGGTGGCTGGGCCTACCCCTCCGTGCATCCGGTCCAGGGTACCCAGGCTGTGCCTTTCCTCACTGCCGTCCTGTGTGTGACCCTGCAGGTGTTACAGGACATGGGCTTGCCGACAGGTGCCGAAGGCAGGGACTCCAGCAAGGGGGAGGACTCTGCTGAGGAGACAGAGGCGAAGCCCGCTGTAGTGGCCCCGCCCCCCGTGGTGGAAGCTGTGTCGACCCCCAGCGCCACTTTCCCCTCAGATGCCACCACTGAGGTGAGCGTGTGGTGGGCACCTGGCCATGGATCTTTCCTGTGAGGAGCAGCCCTTCCCGCGGGACCCTGTGTGCCGGAAAGCTGGGCTTTGCTTCACGGGGGAAATGTTCTTTTTACCGGAGAGTGGTGCAGGTGGAGGTGGCTGCTGCTCATGATGATGCAGGCTCCCAGAGGAGCTGGCAGGGACACAGGCAGGACTAGCAGGGGTGTGGAGCCGTGGCCACAGCCCTGTCTGAAAGCCTGTAGCTGAGTTTGTTGGTTTTCTTTTGTGCTTTCCCTGAGAACGTAAAACAGCAGGGGCCGATCCTGACTAAGCATGGCAAGAACCCAGTTATGGAACTGAATGAGAAAAGGCGAGGCCTCAAGTACGAGCTCATCTCTGAGACTGGAGGCAGCCACGACAAGCGCTTCGTCATGGAGGTGAGGCTCTTGGCCCTGCTTTTACCAGGAGCCTGAGTCAGCGGAGGTTCCCCATGGGGGCACTGTGTCAGCACCACGCCCATCTGTTCCCTCCAGGTCGAGGTGGATGGACAGAAGTTCCAAGGTGCTGGCTCAAACAAGAAAGTGGCAAAGGCATACGCTGCCCTTGCTGCGCTTGAGAAGCTTTTCCCTGATGCCCCCCTCGCCCTCGATGCCAACAAAAAGAAGAGAGCACCAGTTCCTGTCCGAGGCGGACCAAAGTTCGCTGCCAAGGTGAGCACTGGACCGACTCTCAACCCTGCATCCTCAGTGGTGTGGCCCCTGTCTAATCCAGGGGCCGGGTAGCCTGACCCTGCTGTCTGCTCTGCTCTGTCCTCAGCCACACAATCCTGGCTTCGGGATGGGTGGCCCCATGCACAACGAGGTGCCCCCGCCCCCCAATCTCCGCGGGCGGGGCCGAGGCAGCAGCATCCGAGGGCGAGGGCGAGGACGAGGGTTTGGCGGTGCCAACCATGGAGGCTACATGAATGCTGGTGAGAGCCATCTCCCTGTCATGTGGGACCCCCAGGAAGGACGGGGCAGGGGCCGGCCACATCTTACCCTGTAACCTGCTGCTCTCTTCCAGGCGCCGGATACGGAAGTTATGGGTACGGCGGCAACTCGGCGACAGCAGGCTACAGTAAGTTGTGCTTCTCTGTCTCCTCGTGGGCGGAAGCAGCAGCTGGTGGGGTCTGAGAGCAGGGCGCGCAGCCTTCCTGAGGCTGAGCCGCTCGCACCTTTTTGCGGTGATTAGGTCAGAAGGCCCTCGAGGCCTGTCCCACAGGCGTCCTTGAGTCTTAGTGCTGACACACTCACTGTGTGCCTTCCAAATTCCTTAGAAGTCAGAATTTTAAATTTCTCTGCTTTGAGCCATACGGAGCACCAATCTCATGAATGCGCCTTTCCTGCCAGTGCACCGCTCTTGTCTTGAGAAGGAGCCTTCATTGGGGGTCACAGGAGCAGAGAAATCTAAAACATGAATTTCAAATGTGGCGCTCTGTGCCCCTTTTCAAAAGAATTCTAATTTCTTCTCTCTGCTCTGTCTCCCCCTTTTGTAGGTGACTTTTTCACAGACTGCTACGGCTATCATGATTTTGGGTCTTCCTAGAGCGTCTAAAAGTATTGCACACAAAATCAACTTTTTACTCCAATTTCCTCCAACTCCAAAACCCAAAGTGTCCGTGCTGTGTCCCTGTGCTTCACTGGGTTTCTCAACCGTGGCTTTCCACCGCAGCTTGTCTGAAACTCTTAGCCTGCAGAATTTAAGACAATGGCAGTTTTTATCGTGATTTGCCTTTGAACTTGGTCATATTGAAGTTCACACTAAGTGGAAAACCATTTTCTCAGAGAATGTATTTTTGTGCAGACTTGCACAGAATTCTAGAGCCAGCGTTGTTCAGCATCAAGGCAAAAGCCCACCTTTGCTTTTTATGGAAAGCATTACTTTATTTAAAGAGACAGTTAATGACGCATTTTAATCTACCTTTGTCTTAATTTACAGCAGGTTTTGTATCAATTTTTAACCTTTTAACAAATTCCCAAATCTGGTTGATGCCTTTGACAGTGATGAAAATTTCACCACATCTGAATCCAGAGCAACCGACTTTCTTTTTAATTAAATGAGCATGTAAAATGTTGGGAATGTGGGGAATTGTACACTGCGCTGAGTTACCTCCTCCCGCCTTTGTAACACTCTGGTGGGTTCTTGTTTGGAATGTGGTATTTTGTGGCTGGTTTAGCTAGAGAGTGAACTCTCAAAGGTATCAAAACTGTGCTTCCATTCATTACCTGTGCGAGAAACAGACAGGCTTTAAAGGGTAGAAAATGTGAAATATTGCAAGTCAGGATCACAGCTGCAAGTGCGTGGACTCTGGATTTGTAAATGGGGCTTTCAAAAAATTCAAACAGGGCCAGGGTTGTAGCTTAGTGGTTCTGCCGCCTGCCTAACAAGCGCGAGGTCCAGAGTTTGATCCCCAGTACCCACCCCCCAAATAAAATCAAGCGTAAAGAGCCTGGTCCGTCTCCAGGTTTGAGAGTGAAGAGCCTGTGTGTGCTGCAGTAGGGCCAGGCTGCTGAGCTCAGGCTACGACCTCCGGTGGCCTGGACACCTCTCCTTGCCCAGCCAGTCTGGTTGCAGAGCCCTCCTTGGATGCTGGGGTTTAGCTTCCGCTCAGCATTCGTTTTCATAACAAAGCCTGCATCTGTGTTGACTTGCAAGATTTTGCGTTTATTCAGGCAAAAACTGGTCAAAACGGTTACTGTATGATTTGTTCCCCAAGGTTTGAAACTTTCAGTGAAACTTTTTAAAACTGATTGCATGATGTATTTTTTTTTTTTTTTTTTTTTAGAAAGTTATTGTTTGAGAATAATGTCTTTTTATACCAGGAAATAGTTATCCTGAATGACGTTGAAAACTTCTCCTCCTATTATTTTTTTTTTAATCAATACATGTTAAAGTAACAAGCCCGCCGTACTTGCGTCTTCATTCATTCCTGGCTTCAGGCGGGGCAGGTGGGGCGCTCAGTGCAGGACACTGGGGAAGGGGTGGTGATGGGGTTCTCAGGAAGGGGTCCACAGGGTCCGCACTGAGCCTCGCATGTTTGCTTTCCTGCATCTCAGTGTTGTGGCTTGTGACGGGGGAGGGGGGTGCTGCTTGAAGAAAACAGACACCTGATTTGCAGACCAGTCCTGTGGGCGAGTACCTGTGCCCTGTGGCACCTGACCACCAGCATGGGGTACTGTGTCGTCTCCAGGGGTGGGAGGTGTGTGAGGTCTCCCCTGTCACCACCCCCAGAAGGCCTGGAGCCCTTGGTGCTCTGTCTGGAAAGGACGTACAGGCTGTCGTCACGCCTGCCCTGGGCCCCGAGGGGTGGGTCCCCTTGGGTCCATGGGTCCAGGCCCGTCTGCTGTGGGATCCCAGGTACCCCACGCCGGGTGTTGCAGAGTGGCTTCATCCTTGCCTGCCCCCTCACTCCATAGGCTGTCCTGTTGCTCCACCACAAGCTCTGGTGGGGGAGAGCATTGATAGACCTAGTGACCAGAAGCTGTTCCTTGCTGTAGCATTCTGGGCCTCAGGACCAGCTCCTCTGTCCCGAGGCTCAGGCTGGCCAGTGCTCCACAGCCACTGTGCTGAGAAAAAGGAAGGGCATAGGTGCCCAGCCCTGCCCTGCTCCCCCTGAGCCAGTCTCCCCTGTTCCTCAGCCGTGGGTTTCTGCGCAGGCAGACAGGGAGCCTCCGCTGTCACTGATCTGAGCCTCGCCTCGCTCTTCGGGAATGAGGTCGGACCCTTTGGCCTTCAGGAATGCTGGTGGCTCCAGGGGTGCGCCATAGGGGATCTGGCGTCCCCCAAGCCTGTCCCTGTCCAGCCCATTTCCAGCACAGAGGGAGAAGGTGGGGGTGGCTTGCTGCTTCTCTGGGGCTTTGCTTTCCTGTCACCGTTGGGGACATCTGGGTAGCCGTCAGTCCTGAATGTCATCAACACTTGGAGCCCATCTCATTGTAATGTTGACACCTGCTGCAAAAGCTGCTGTCGCGCCGCTGCTTGGCAAAGATTCCTTGTTGTCATCAGCTGATGGGTGAGTGGAGCTGAAGGCTGGGCTGGTCCAAGCCAGGTGACCTTCTCCAGCAGAGCCTGCTCTCCTCCTGTCCCCGGCTGCCTCTGGGTGACAGGTTTGCAGGTCAGCCTTCAGGGCCCACAGCTGCCACCCTCCTCCCCCACCCCCTTTCCCTTCCTCGTCCTCCGCCTGACCCGCTGCCTCCCTGTCTAGGTCAGTTCTACAGCAACGGAGGGCATTCTGGGAATGCTGGTGGTGGCGGCGGCGGGGGCGGTGGTGGCTCTTCCGGCTATGGCTCCTACTACCAAGGGGACAACTACAACTCACCGGTACCCCCAAAACACACTGGGAAGAAGCCGCCACATGGGGCCCAGCAGAAGCCATCTTACGGCTCAGGCTACCAGTCCCACCAGGGTCAGCAGCAGTCCTACAACCAGAGCCAGTACGGCAACTATGGCCCACCACAGGGCAAGCAGAAGGGCTACAACCATGGGCAAGGCAACTACTCCTACTCGAACTCCTACAGCTCGCCGGGAGGCGGGGGCGGCTC
Organism: Fukomys damarensis; assembly: GCF_012274545.1. Taxonomy (NCBI): domain Eukaryota; kingdom Metazoa; phylum Chordata; class Mammalia; order Rodentia; family Bathyergidae; genus Fukomys; species Fukomys damarensis. The sequence goes on from NW_022900949.1 coordinate 6,240,049, forward strand.
GGACTACAGCTACGAGAGCAAATTCAGTGAGTTGGCCTCTGGTGCCCCCACAGCCCAGCACGGCCCAGGCCTGTGGGCCGAGGAAGAGGACAGGCTGTGTGGCCATGGGTGGCATTGGGAGGATACGGAGTCAGGACCCCAGTCTTCCTCACGGACAGGTGTAGCTGTGGCCTCCGTCCTGTCCTGAGGTTCTGGCTGGGTGGAGACTGCCACGTACCTTCCTGGGACTGCAACGAGGCATTGCCGCCTCCAGCCCCCTGCAAAGAGCTACATCCTTGTCTGACCCGTGCCCAGACTGCACCGGCCTCACTGGCAGTGTAGGTGCTCTTGTGAGGGAGGAGCGAGCTCAGTGCAGCTGGGGGCTTCGAGGGTGCCGAGCTGTGACATGCATGAGTAAGCCAGGAAGCACTTCCTGGTGACAGTGGGGTGCTGTCACACCTCTCAGAGACCCCGGAGAGGGTCTGAAACTCAGCTTGCAGAATTTAGGACAATGGCAGTTTTTATTTCGGTTTGCCATTGAACTTGGTCATAACTGACATTCACACTTGAGTTGGAGGGGAAGATAGTGGCAGCGTGAGAGAGTGGAGCATCTGAGCTTGGTGACCAGCCTGACCTAGAGCCGGTTGACCTCCCAGGGTTCTGGGTGGCCCCTGGCGCCACTTTGTGGGTCTGATAACGTGCCAAGTTGAAGCAGACATCCGTAGAGTCCGGTGCTGGGCCGTGTCCAGGGGCGCCCTTGCAGGCCCCCTAACCACACTGTCTTCTCTCCCCCAGACTACAGTGGTAGTGGAGGCCGAAGCGGTGGGAACAGCTACGGCTCAGGCGGGTCGTCCTACAACCCAGGGTCCCATGGGGGCTACGGCGGAGGTTCTGGGGGCGGCTCCTCATACCAAGGCAAACAAGGTGGGCCTGGGCAGCACGTGGCACAGCCGGGGGTCCCAGAGGTGCTGTGACAGGGGCATCTCCCGGCAGAAGCAGAGCACCATGTAGTGGGGTCACGGTGACGGGACGCTGTGCACAGCAGGTCTGGGGCCACACCAGCTCTTGGGCGCTTCATTTTCAGAAACGAGAAGTTGCCAGGCTCGTTGAAGGGTTGGCCCCTTCAGGTGCCAGCGACGATGAGGGCCGTGCTCAGTTGTGATGCCGGGTGCAAACTCTGACGCAGTAGTGGGCTCAGGCACCCCTGGTTCTGTGACTGGCCAGTTCACCACTTGGTCACCATCCCAGAAGTTAGGGTCACAGCGACCTCGTGTCTAAAGCTGTTGGTGACAGCCAGAGCCGAGGACAAGTGCGAGACTTAGCAGAGCAAATCAAGCCCATGGGGCTGTCCTCCTGGGGAGCCGCGGTGGCGGGTGGGCCCTCGTCCCCTCCTCTAACCCACCCTCTCTCTCATAGGAGGCTACTCGTCACAGTCGAACTACAACTCCCCGGGCTCTGGCCAGAACTACAGCGGCCCTCCCGGCTCCTACCAGTCCTCACAGGGCGGCTACAGCAGGAACGCAGACCACAGCATGAACTACCAGTACAGATAAAGGCCCTCGCGGGCTGCGGCCTCCTCTCCTGCACTTCTGCCCGCCCGCCCGCCAGACGATTCAGTTCGACACATCACAGTTACCACGTCAGCCGGCCCTCCGGCCGCCCCACCCGTCCACGTTGCTGTGTTGTGAGGTGCAGCGGCCCCAGCCGTGCTGTGACCCCTGTTTAGCCGTGTTTGGGACTCCGTGTCTTCAGTGGTTTGTTAGTTGCCATTACAGCCTTGTCTGGGTAGAGTTTGAGTTCTTGCCGTTCGGTAACCCTCTGTCTTTTTACACTTGGTGTTAACGTTGACTTCGTTTGTCTTGAAATAGTTACGGAGGGGATACGTCATCTGTTAATGCTTTTGTGAAGTGAGTTAAATGAGCTTTCTGTATTTTAATGCTTTAGTGTTTCAGTTTTATAAGTGAAGATTTTATTTTAAAAACCAGTGGGAAAGACTGGGGATTTTGTATGTCTGGGTCATTCAGGCAGTAAATCTGAGTTCAGCTGAATGTAGACTAATAAAGAAAAAGCAAAGTGCGTGCGTCCCAGGCCTGCGCGTCTGACCTTCCAGCCAGGCTGCTCTTGCCCTCAGGAAGCGAGGTGAGGATGGCAGATTGGCCCCTGGTCACCATAGAGGGGCCACCTGTAGACATCTTTCCCTTCCGGGGCGGCTGCCTGCCAGCACAGACTCCACCTGGGCGGCTTGGCACCAGCTCCCAGCAGCGTCTGGGAGGTCCGCAGTGGCCCCCACTGGCCTTTGAGGTGCAATCCAGAAATGCAGCTCGAGGGCCGGGATTTAGCTCAGTGGTTCTGCCGTCTGCCTTGCAAGTACAGGGACGAGAGTTCGATCTTCAGTACCCCCTCCCCCAGAAAAGCAGCTCAGCCTTATTTTGCCTCTGGGAGTTCTGGTGTCATTTGTAGTGTGATCTCATACCTTTGTACAGCGCAGTGTCCCCGCAGGAGCCACTGCTCTTGGGACAGGCCTAGCTCACTTGGGATGGGGCTGAGGAAAGCCTGGTGATGTAAGCCCAGACCTGGGCCAGCTATGCGGGGAGAGCTGGCGTTGCTGTCATCTGCAGGACACCTCAGTACGTACCTTGAGCCTCACGTGGAGAGTAGAGCTCTTTCCGTTCCAGATTCCTGGACTGAGTAGCAGACCTCTCGGGGCTGTGCTGCAGCGTTGGGGACCTAGTTTTCGTGGGTAGAGGCTCAAGCTGCTGTCCCGCGTGCAGAAGAAGTGCGCCTCACCGCAGGAACTCCGTGGCTAAGCGTGGAGTGGAGAAGCTGCTGAGCCCTGGGCCGCACTGGCCTGTCCCCACGAGAGGGGCTGTGCTGGTGGCACCACTCCGCTGGCGCCTGCCTGGGAAGAACCTGTGTGCCCTGGGCATGCCCCAACCTCTGAGACCTGGGCTGCGCCCCTGGCCTCCCCGTGTGGTGACCTTGTGTTCCAACAGGCTGGGACCCTGTGTGCGTGCAGCTCCTCTGCTGGCGCAGGGCAGGTGAAGGCTGGCCTTGCCAAGTGAGGGAAATTTGCACTGATGTCTCCACTACTGGGGAGAGGCGGGAAGAAGAGGTGGCCACAGTGACAACATCTGGGTGACCTGGAGGTGCCGCAGGAGCCCACCAAGGTAGCATCATGGAGGGGTAGGTCCCAACTCCGATTTCGAAGAAGGAATCTGTGGTCCCCTCGTGGACACTTGGAGGGCCAGGACAAGAAGAGACTTGTACTGTGTTGAAAGTGAGAGGACACGAGTGGGGAGCCGGTGTCACTCGCGCGCAGGAGAGGATGTGAAGAACGACGTGGCTGCCCAGCCGCTGTGTCGCCTGCACCGGCCTTCACGTAGGCCACCAATTCCCAGATCAGCCACCACCCTCGTACTCCTGACTGCCCCCAGCCCGCCCCTGGCCTGTGGGTCACACACACCCGGGCATCCGGGCGGTGAAGAGCTGCAGAACCCGGCGCCCTTGGCATGTTGAGCCGGCTTGGGGACCTCACTGGTGCTGAGCGTCCTGTGATGTCCCAGACCAGTGGCATTGTCTCGGCCCTCAGCACCTGCCAGGCCCTGCGGGGAACAGCTGGGGAGAGTGGGCTTGCAGTGGAGACTCCTTGGCCAAGGTTGGGGTGCTTTAGGTAGATGGTGTCCTGAGCCCGGAGTCCCCATAGAGCCCCAGGAGGGGTTTAGCAGGAGCTGGGGAGCGCTGCAGACTCACCACAGAAGGCTCAGGACGCCCAGGAGTGGAGGAAGGGGAAAGAAGCCCTCGGTCTGTGGCTGAGGTGGCCGTGGGCATTGTGTATGCGGCATGACAGTGCATTTCCAGCTCCCTGGTTAAGCAGTGCCCTTGGTGCCCTGATGGAGTCCCTGGCTAGGGGTCCTCGCCCAGTGGCCTGATGATCCTCTGCCGTGGCTGGGAAGTGGCATTTACTCTACATTGCTGCCTCTTGGGTGCTGACGGGACCTGGCCCTGTGGGAAGCCCCCTGGCCTGACTGCAGCCGGTGTTGATCTGCATGTTCACTTGTGCTTTATTTACATGCCCGAGAGAGACCCCGGGACACACAGCAACGCAGCAGGCCTTAGGCTCAGATGCTCGCTCTGACCCATCCCATAATAAACACGTGTGAGTCGCATTGTGTCACTTTGTGTGTATTTGGTGGCAGTTAGATGTTGGGTCCTGTGCTGGGAATATAGCGGTGAGCACCGTCCCTGCTCTGCGGAGCCTCCAGGAGCCATGAGGCCGGGTCCTTGCTGGACAGGCAGGGGTCCCGGTAGCCGTTCATTGGTGCGAGACAAGGTGGTGCGGCAGGTGAGGGAAAGGTGCGCTTGGCCCGGAGGACAACTAGCTGCAGGTGTACCCGGGTTCCCGGGGCTGTGGTGGGTTGGGTGAAGATTTCTTCCCCCTGCTCCCCCGCGATGTTGGGGATTGAGGATTCAGACCCGACCAGACCAGGGGCCACAGGGCAGAGGAGTACGTGGCTGAGGCAAGAAGGGAGGCAGGGGCGGCGATCCCAGGGTCCCCGATCCAGTTAGGCCCAGGAGTGATGGGGAAGACCTCTACCCAGGCCAAGTCCGTGGAGACCTCAGGTTCGGTCTCTGAACACTGCCTCTCCAAACCTCTAGGCAGTCCCAAGGATTCCCAGTGCCTGCGCCCTGCGCCTTTCAGCGCAATGAAAACCTCACCGGGATGCACTGCCCGGCGGATTTAGTGAGCTTTGTCACTGAGCAACTATGGGACTTGAAGGTACCGCCCGGTAGGGTGTGTCCTGAGCAGAGAGCTCACGACTCCCAGTAGGCGCTCCTGCAAGCCGCGCCTTCCACGGGGCGGTAACCCCTGCGCAGAGGGCGCTTCTAATAGGACGCTTCTCTAGGCTCCGCCCCCAAGCCAAGGCGTCCCGGGTCTCCAAGTTACGCCTGTGTCGCTGTCCGTAGTCCTGAAACTAGAGCTTTCCTCATGTTTTCCAAGAACAGGCTCAGGGCGCCCCCAACTTTTGCATCTGAATCGCACTAAGGCTCTGATGGTGCCCCTGAGCCTTTGATACGCCCTCTCCTCCCTTTTCCCCTCGGTGACAGAGCTCATTTCCCTCCTCTAAATACACTCCATCCTCTCATAAGCCAAACAGCCCAGCGGTCGCATCCGGACCTTGTACTTGCGAAGGAGGCAGCAGAACCACTGAGCTAAATCCCCCGTCCTACTCTGTCTCTTTTACTCCTTAAGGGCATGGCTGTTTGTTCATTCAGTTGGCGTTCGTTGTTTGTTCACTGTATGTCCCTGAATGTGTTTGGCTATTTTATTTTTTGTTTGTTTGTTTGCTTTTTTTTTTTTTTTTTTTTTTTTGAAAAATTTGAGACAGTCTCACTATCTACTTGAGATTGACCTGGAACTCACTATGTAGCCCAGGCTGGTCTCGAACTCACAGCGATCCTCTTGCTTCAGCCTCCTGAGTGCTGGGATTACGGGCATGCACCGTCATGCCCGGCTTATTTATTTATTTATTTATTTATTTATTTGAGACAGTCTCCCTGTGTACCCCAGGCTGATCTTCAGCTTGTGATCCTCCTGCCTCAGCCTCTCAACTGTTGGAATTACAGGAGTGCACCACCGCGCCCAGAAACCTGTGCAACTTCACAATGATAATCAGCCTCATTTTTTTTTTCCAGCACTGGAGAGTGAATCATGACTTTAGGAGACGGGGTCTCTGTGGAACCTAGGGGTGCCTCAGGCGCTTGCTCCTGCTGGTATTGTGGATGTGTACCGCCACTGCAGCTAATCGGCAAAAGTGTAGTGGCCCCGAGCCTGGTACATAACAGGCCACCAATCAATTGTGACTTACAGTTCTTACTATTACAGTGAAAGGGGGTAGGAGATTATTCACAGAAAGTGCAATCAGTACAGACTGATGAAATACATATAAGAAAAAGAAATCAAAAATACATTAAGGAACAACACAACATAAAAAGGTGTTAGAAACGGGGTGATGCTCAGGGTCTGGTAGATGCCTAGCAGGTAAAGAGGCCATGGGTCCCACCCGGTGAAGAGGTTCCTATTACGGTTGGGGGTTGTACCCTGAGCCTCAGGCATGCTGTGCAAGTGCTCTACTACTGAACCACACTGCCACCCCCACAAAATGCAATTTGTAAGAAAGTGCTGAGAATATCATGTATGTACACAACACAGTTAAGTGTTTCTTTTTTTATTTTTTCAAGTGTTTCTTTTTTTTTGTACCGGGGATTGAACTTGGGTCCTTGCACTTTGGATGCAGGCGGCGGCACCACTGAGCTAAATCCCCAGCTCTCAGATGTTTCTTATAGATATGATTGGATAAGAAAACCCAATAATAGGCCAAGTGCAGTGGCACTCGTGTGTAATTCCCGCACTCTGGGAAGCTGAGGCAGGAGAATGACAAGTTCAAGTCCAGCCTAGGTTACTTAGTGGCTCAGTGGAACCTGTCTCCAAAAAAAGGTGGTGGATGTAGGTTGGATTCAATCCCCGGTATTGTTAATTAAATACATAAGCCTCACGTGGTGGCGCATGCCTGTCATCCCAGCACTCGGGAGGCTGAGGCAGGAGGATCGCTGTGAGTTTGAGACCAGCCTGGGCTACACAGTGAGTTCCAGGGCAGTCTCAACTACACAGTGAGGTTCTGTCTCAAAAAACCAAAATAAATAAATAGCTTTTGGAAGCAGACCTGCTAGGATTTGCCAACAAATTAGATATAGAAGACAAGAGACACCCGCAGTGAAGGAAAGTGCATTGATTAGAACACTACCTACTCAGCTTCAGGATTTTCTGTTGTTTTTATACACAATTGTTTCAGGATAGAAGCTGGTTTTATTGCCAGGTTCTTTTTTAAAACATGTTTTAAATCCCATAGGAACAAACTGTCCAATTTAAGTTTTTCATAAAATTAAACCTTTCTTAAGGTCAAAGTTGTCTCTTGCAATGATGTGATGAGTTGCCAAATAGTTGAGATCATTTTAAATGTTTTGTTCATATTTTGCTTATTTATTTATTTATTTATTTATTTTTGTGGTATCAGGGATCGAACTCGGGTCCTTGTGCTTGCAAGGCAGGCGGCGGAACCACTGAGCTAAATCCCCGGCCCCATATTTTGTTTTATAATTCAAATATAGATTCAGTGTGTAAAAACAGAAAGTGGCTCAGTGGTGTCGCCGCCTGCCTCACAAGCGCAAGGTCCCAAATTCGATCCCCATCCTGAAGTTTTGGTCCTGAGCTTCTGGAATGATCAAGTTGCTATTTACTGAGGAGGGGAAGATGCAGAGGGTGGGCAAGCTTGGAGGGAAAGTCTGGGACTCTGTTTTGGACACATAAAGGTGAGGGGTTTTTTGGGGGGGTAATACCAGGGATCAAACTCATGACCTTGTGTTTCCAAGGCACGGTGTCTCTAAGTTAAATCTCTGGCCCTCGACATAAAGTTTTGTTCCCAGTACTTGGTTATATCCCTAGCTTTTAAATTTTTATTTTGGGGTCAGGTTCTCACTAAATTGTCGAGGCAACCCTTAAATTTTTTTTTTTTTTTGGTACCAGGGATTGAACTTGGGTCGTTGTGCTTGCAAAGCAGGCAGTGGAACCACTGAGCTAAATCTCCAGTCCTAGCCCTTGAAATTTTGATCCTCCTGATTCAGGTTTTTGAGTACTTGAGACTACAGGTAGGAGTCACACTGCATGGCACTGACACATAAAAGTCTCGCTGACTACAGATGCCCAGTGGGGTCTAGGAGGCAGCTGTAAAGAGGAAGTGGGGAGTGCCGAAGAAAGGTTAGTATCGGTTCTTTAAGTGATATGATCTGTATCAGTGTTTGTGTTTTTGTTTTTGGTACTGGGGATCGAACTCCGGTCCTTGCGCTTGGGAGGCAGGCACCGGAAGGAACCACTGAGCTAAATCCCCGACCCAAAATATAATAATGTTTTTAAAAAACTGGAGAAGCCATACATGAAAAATCCAGAGAGGAGAAATATTTCAGAGAAAGACAACAGTAAATAGCAAAGGCCTGTGACCAACCTCCTTGCTGGATATTTTGGAGGAGTTTCCTCAGCGATTGCTCCAGCACCCCGAGAACCTGGCATCACTAGCCATTTTTACGGAATGATCGGATTGAGGGTCCCAGGGAGCTAGTCTTGCCCACAGCCCGGTTTAGGATAGATGTCATCTCAGTGCCAGAGTTTTGGGGCAATGGCGCTCTCTGCTGGCCACAATCAGCTCCATTTCCAAAAATATCGATTATATGTTACGTATTGTTATTAATGGAACACACCCAGAGCTGGATAAATCCGTGACTCAGCCTCCCTCAGCCCCACGCAGCCTGCAGGCAGGTCCAGTGGGGATTTATATATAGGTGTACACTGAATGAATTCATACGTGCAGACAGGCTCTGGGCCTCAGCCTTCTCTGTATACCTGGAATTCCTTATTTCATCGAATAAAATGATGATTATTGAGCAATTACTATGTGCTACGTACTGTTCTAAGCTCTCGGATAACCAGACAAAATTCTCTACCAGCCCCTGTTTAAACCTATGTAGTACCGGCACTCTTCATTAAATCTGTACAGCGTCCTTTTGTCAGGATGTTATAATTCCCAGCACTTTAGGCAGGAGAAAATTACGGCTCAGAGAGGCTTTCAATTGTAGATCGAAAAGTAGCACGAAAGAGTCTTGTAGGTAGCGTTTGAGTCTTCGTCTTAGCGGCCCTGCGGGAGAACTGGTCGTCTAGCTTGGACCGGCGTTTAGGCAACGGTTGCCATGGTTCCCAGACGCTCTCCCGGCGATTCCACGCCGCTCCCTATATCACGTGACTTCAAACAACATGGCGCCGCCCACGGTGTTCCGTATTTCACGTGGTTCCAGAAAGCAAGATGGCGGCGGGGGCTGCTGTGCCGACTTCTCTGGAGTCTGCCCCGCGGATCATGAGGCTGGTGGCCGAGTGCAGTCGCTCCAGGGCCCGAGCGGGTGAACTGCGACTGCCGCATGGACCTGTGGCCACTCCCGTGTTCATGCCAGTGGGCACACAGGCCACCATGAAAGGGATCACAACAGAACAGCTGGACGCCCTGGGCTGCCGCATCTGTTTGGGAAACACCTACCATCTGGGGCTTAGGCCGGTGGGTGGACGTTGGCCCGGGAGGGCGGCGGAGTACGACCTAAGGGATCCGCGGGCGTTGCCTCTAAAAGTTTAAGAGAGAGGAGGGCGTGGAGCACCCCGGGGCGCCGTGGCCTTAAGCTTGCCGCTGTGCTCTTGCTGGAATTGAAGCCGGCCAGGTCTGTCCCAAGAAGGAGATCCCAGAGTCCCGCTCATAGTGACCACTTTCTTGCCCTAAACCAGGGCTCTGAGCTGATCCAGAAAGCCCACGGTCTCCATGGCTTCATGAACTGGCCTCACAACCTGCTGACGGTGAGTGGCGTTGGGGTCGGGAATCCGAAGTGGTCAGTCCATAATCACAGCACGCAAGAGGCTGAGGCAGGAGTGTCTCCGCTAGGATGAAGCCAGCCTGGTTTACCTCCTAAGTTCAAGGCCAGCCTGAACTACATAGCGAGACCTTGTCTCAAAAAAAAAAAATAAATAAATAAACAACAACAAAATGCCAGAGGCACTTTTCAGGGGTGAAGAGCTGGGCGTCCCCACTGTATGACAGCTTTGCTTGGGGGTTTCTCCCAGGACAGTGGCGGTTTCCAGATGGTGTCCCTGGTGGCCCTGGCTGAGGTGACAGAGGAGGGTGTCCGATTCCGCTCCCCTTACGATGGTGAAGAGACCCTTCTGAGCCCGGAGAGGTCTGTGGAGATCCAGAACGCGCTGGGTGAGCGGACTGGGAAACAGTTCCTTCCTTTGGGGTTCAGGCCCAAGAGACCACAGCTTTCAGGGAAATGAATCAATTTAGTTAAATCTCTTAGCACAGTGCCTGATATGTCACAGCTCGCCCTCCCTTCTTTCCTTCCTTTCTTGGTACTGCAAAATGAACCCTGAACAAAGATACATTTTGCATACATTTTATACAAACATGACTACAGCAAACAATGCTGTTCTCATTCTTTTTTTTTTGGTACTGGGGATCCAACTCAGGCCTTGCACCTTGCACTTGAGAGGCAGGCACGGGAACTACTGAGCTAAATCCGCGGCCCTCTTTTCTCATTCTTGTACCCCATCCTTCTAGTTCACTGTTGGGTCAGCCTTTACTATTTTTTGTTTGTTTGTTTTTAGAGACAGGGCCTCAACTCTGTAGCCCAGGCTGCCCTTGAACTCTCTTGATCTTCCTGGTTTAGTCCCCCAAATACTGGGATTACAGGTGTCCACTGCCACCACACCTACACATTCTCAGATTTTCTTCTGTGTAGCAGAACAAGATTTGTATTGACTGTGTGTGTGTGTGTGTGTGTGTGTGTGTGTGTGAGCGAGAGAGAGAGAGAGAGAGAGAGAGAGAGAGAGAGAGAGACCAGGGAGTGAGCCCAGGGGCTTTTCACAGGCTTACACTGCCAGCCTTAATTTTTTAAATTTTGAGAGGCTGAATAGTTCACTGAATTGCCCAGTGTTAGTCACTTTCCCATCGCAAGGGACCCACTCTTAGAATACGAGAGATTTGTTTTGGCTCATAGTTTCTGTGGGTTCTGTCCATGTTTTGTTGGCTCCAAGGTAGAAATAATGTGGCACAGGAGTGTGGAAGAGTGTTTAACTCAGTGCAGCTGGATAACAGAGAGAGAAGGGAGGAGCCAGGGAGTCAGGCCCCTTTGATCCTCCTCTTCAGACCAGGTTCCATCCCCTAACAGCACTTTCAGCTTTGAACTCATCTTTTTTTTTTTTTTTTTTTTTTTTTTTGGTACTGGGGATCAAACTCAGGACCTTGGGCTTTCAAGGCAGATGGCAGCACTACTAGGCTAAATCCCCAGCACTGAACTCATCATGTTTTTTTTGTTTGGTTTGGTTTTGGTTTTGGTTTTTTGAGACAGGGTTTCATTATGTAGTTGAGACTGACCTGGAACTCACTATGTAGACCGCACTGATCTCAAACTCACAGAGATCCTCCTGCCTCAGCCTCCTTGGTGCTGGGATTATAGGCGTGCGCCATCATGCCTTGCTCTAGATGCACATTTTTAAAAGCTCTCTCTGAATCCCAGAGCTTGGGAGCCAGAAACAGGAAGATCAGGTGTTCAAGGCCAGCCAGGGATTTAGCTCAGTGGTGCTGCGCCTGCCTCACAAGCGCAAGGTCCTGAGTTCGATCCCTGGTACAAGAAAAAAAAAAAAAAAAAGGAGTTCAAAGCCAGCCTGAGCTAAGTTCATGGCTAAACTGGACTACATAGTGAGACTCTGTCTCTTGGGCTGTGTCCTAAGTAGATTGGGGCGGCTCTGAGGGAGTCAGCAATGCCTGTGAGGCACCTGGGGCCCATCCCATCCCCCCTGGAGGTGGACAGCCTCCCAGTGATGGCGCCCTGTCTTGCTGTAAGGCTCAGACATCATCATGCAGCTGGACGATGTGGTCAGCAGCACCGTGACCGGCCCGCGTGTGGAAGAGGCCATGCACAGGTAGGCCTAAGCGGGCGGGACGTTGGGTCCCTCAGCCTTGTCCCCCTCCCCTAGGGGCTGGTGACCAGGGCCCCGTTGCAGGTCGGTCCGCTGGCTGGACAGGTGCATTGCAGCCCATCGGCAGCCCGACAAGCAGAAGCTCTTCGCCATCATCCAGGGTGGGCTGGATGCGGACCTCCGAGCCACTTGTCTTGAAGGTAAATCCGGGGGCAGAACCTGGGCTTGTTTCTTGCCGAGGCCCCAAGAGTGCCAATGCTGACAGGGCAGCGGGTAAAGCATGCAGTGGGAAGGATCTGTCGCCTTTCTTTTTTTGGTACCGGGGATTGAACTCAGGCCTTTGTATTTGCGAGGCAGGTGCTGGAACCACTGAGCTCAATCCCCGGCCTTCTTCTCCCCCCCACCACCACCTTTTTTTTCCAGTGGTAATGGCAGCACGGCAGAGAAACCCAGGGCTGTTGTACTAATCTACGTCCAAGCCCTATTTAAAATTCCGTTTTGAGACAAGATCTCACTGAATCTGTTGTTTGCCCAGGTTGCACTTAAACAGGATACCCTCCTGCCTTAGCTTCCCCGAGTGCTGGGATTATAGCCATGAGACATCACACCTCGCTTCACATTTTTAATTAAAATCCAGGCATTAGTGGAATCCAAGGCCTTTGCCCTAAGCTACATCCCTGCTCCTTTTATTTATTTATTTGGTAAGGGGATCGAACTCGGGCCCTTGTGCTTGCAAGGCAGGCAGCAGAACCACTGAGCCAAACCCCTGGCCTGTACTCCTTTTAAGTTTATATTGCTGAGTTGCTCAGGCTGGGGTTGAATTTGAAGTCCTCCTGCCTCAGCCTTCTGAATGCTGGGATTACAAGTGTGTGTCACCACACCCGGCTCTCGTGTACTTTAGTGACGACTCTCTCGTAAGCAGGAACCAGGATGGGTAGAAGGATGGTCTTGCATATCATAAATTCAAGAATTCTTAAGTCACGTCACACGATGGTAAGGTGAGAAGCATCTGTACCCTAGAGATGACCAAGAGGGACGTGCCAGGCTTCGCCATCGGTGGCCTGAGCGGCGGCGAGAGCAAGGCACAGTTCTGGAAGATGGTGGCACTCAGCACGTCCAAGCTGCCAAAAGACAAGCCCCGCTACCTGATGGGGGTCGGGTATGTTGGGGGGAGAAGACCAAGCCCTCCTATGGGGAGCAGTTTCTGGGCACCCCTCTCCCTGCATGGGGGTCATTATGGGGGGGCAAGGACACAGCCTTGTCGTAGGGAACCGAGGAGGACACGGCTGTCTCCAGGGCGGCAGGGAGGGAACTAGGGATCCCGCCCCAGGGCTTCAGCCTCTCTGCTGCCCCCACCCCTGCACACCTGTACCCCCAGCTATGCCACTGATCTGGTGGTCTGCGTGGCTCTCGGATGCGACATGTTCGACTGTGTGTACCCCACACGGACCGCGGTGAGGGCCTGGGTGGTGGGCTGGGGGAGGGGAAGGTAGGGACAGGGAGGGTAGGGATCGGATGACCCTCTCTCCCTGTCGCTTTCCCATCCCTAGCGTTTTGGCTCTGCCCTGGTGCCCACCGGGCAGCTGCAGTTGAAGAAAAAGCAGTATGAGAAGGACTTTGGCCCCATAGACCCAGAGTGCTCCTGCCCCACTTGCAAGAAGTAGGTGATCAGGCTGGGTGTGGTGGTGCACAACTAATCCCAGCGCTCAGGAGGCTGAGGCAGGGAGATCTCTGCCAAGTTTGAGGCCAGCCTTGGCTCCATAGTGAGTTCCAGGTCAGCCTAAACCACACAGGGAGAGCCCGTCACCCAAAAAAAACCAAACAAACGAAAAGGTGATGGAGTTGGGTGCTGAGGGGCCTGGGCTGGTCCTCGCTCAACCTCCTCCCGACTGCAGACACAGCAGGGCCTTCCTGCACACCCTGCTGCACAGCGACAACACAGCTGCCTTACACCACCTCACTGTGCACAACATCGCCTACCAGGTAGGTGGGTACCTAGGGCAGGTGTGGGTGGGGGCAGGCGCCCGGTGCCAGTGCTGACCCTGGGCCCCTGCAGCTGCAGCTGATGAGCGCCATCCGCGCCAGCATCGTGGAGAAGCGTTTCCCTGACTTCGTGCGCAGCTTCATGAATACCATGTACGGGGACCAGACACTTTGTCCCCTCTGGGCCACTGAAGCCCTGGCCTCTGTGGGCATAACGCTGAGCTGACTGGCCTGCCAGAGGGAGCTTGGGGCAGAAGATACCGAAGGGTTTTTTTAAAAGGTCTTTAAAACAAAATCCTAACTTAGCACGTGTTGTCTGAGTCTTCTTGGGAAGGTGGCCGGTGTGGGGCTCCTTAGCCATCTGAGTATCACTGTGGCGGATGTGCACCCTCCTGTTGATAATAAGAAGTAACCAAGCTACTCTGGGAAGCTGAGGCAGGAGAGTTGCAAGTTCGCCTCAGCTTGGACAATTTAAGTGACACAGAACCTATCTCAAAATAGAAAAAAAAAAAAAGGGCTAGAGATGTAGATCGATGTGAAGGTCCCAGGTTTTAGCCCCAGTTGTTTTGTTTGTTTGTTTTGTTTTTGTTTTGAGACAGGGTCTCACTATGTAGTTGAGACTGACCTGGAACTCACTGTGTGGTCCAGGCTGGTCTCGAACTCACAGCGATCCTCCTGCCTCAGCCTCTGGGACATGTGTGTGTCACCACGTCCGGCTAATTGTCGTAACATTAAGATGTGAGCATGGCACTGTGTCCATTTGAGGACACACCTCAGAGGTCCAAAGGTGTGAAGTCACTCGGTCCTCTCAAATGTCGGGCCAGTCAAGCTCCTGTAACAAAATACCACGAAGTGGGGGACGAGAACTCACCCTCAGGTTCAGCCATCTTTTTACTGCCTTCTTCTGTGGTATAAGGGGAAGGGCAGCTCGCGGGGCTCTCTTAGAAGGACACTAATTCTATTTTTAAAGGCTGTCTCTTCATGATGTAATCCCTCCCTCCAAATACCATACACGGGGTGGGGGTAGGGTCAGCTTCAACATAGGGATCAGCAGGGATCAGAAATCTTCAGACCATAATAATCACCCAGGAAACAGGCCCAAATCAAGTGCATTCAGTGTGAACCGTTACAGAGCTGCTGTCCCTAAAAACTAAGGCTTTTTTGTTTTTATGTTTTGGATCCAGGCGATTGAATCTAGGACCCTCATTACTCAGTCCTTTCTTTTTTTTTTTTTTTTAGTTTTAGACGAGCCGAGGTCTCGTCAATTCACTAAATTGTCCAGGCTAACATTTGTGATCACCCTGCCTCAGGTTCCCAGAGTGCGAGGAATGACAGGCATGCGCCCATCTAGCAAAACTAAGATGTTTGCAGTTGAGGCAATGACACCTGTTGGAAGTGCGGCCACTCCTCCGAATTTGTGTGTTCTTCCAGAAGTTTTTCATGAATGTCGCCGGCCTGAGCGATGCAGTTCTGCTCCTCGCCGAGCTCCCTGCTCCTCCTCAGTTCACTTCTGCTCAGGAGTTCCAGATTCCAGAACCTCCAAGGCTGTCTGCAAAATATCTTTTTTTTTTTTTTTTTTTTTTAATAACGTGTTTTTGAATTAAGGATCTGCTTCGTTGGCGTTCACTGGTTAATCAAGAAGATCCATTCTGGGCCAGGGAATCTAGCTCAGTGGTTCCTGTGCCTGCTACGTAAGCGCAAAGGACCCGAGTTCGATCCCAGTATAAAAAAAAAAAAAAAAAAATCATCCATGCTATGCAGGCAAACAACGCGGGAGCTTTATCCGCATCAATTCCAGGCCCAAGCGTGTGGCGCGCCTCATTGACCAGGGCTGACTTTACGGCTCTCCCTAGCAAGCACCAGTATTTCCAGACTCGCTCAGGCCGCTTTGGGATCCTGCTCCCCTATACGGCTTGAAGAAAGGGAGCCAAGATGCATTCTGGAAACTAGTTCTCTCTAGAGACCGGAAACTCAGAATTCACAATCATCGAGTCCTACCACGAGGTGTCGCCCTTCGGCGAGTACCATGGATTTTTTCTTCTGCCTCAGTAGACTGTAAGACAACAATAACTAATGAAAACGGGACTGTTTATAGATTGATAGGTACAACTCTCAATCAGAGTCAAAATTTGGACGTTAAGGCCCACCCTCTTTTGTCTTATTGGTTAGAGTCATGAAGTGATATTTATATAGGCCAATGGGAAATATTTAGGGAACTAGGTAGTGGCAAGTGACAAGCCCCTGTGGAAGGATCGGTCCTTAATATGATTGCTCAGTTTTATTGATTGGCGTTGATTCGACCAGTAAGAGTGGCTCTTCCTATTGGGTGGAGCCAAAGTGTCTCTTCCCGAAACACCGCCTCCCGGCCTTGATAACTCACTTTTCCGCTGCTATTGGCTGTTGCATTACAGTGACAGTTCTTCTATCCAATGAAATTTCAGAGTAGTCCATAGGGGGAAGGCTTACTGAGCCATAGGCCCGTACCTCCCTTTCATTGGCTTACGTATAGGAACGGCAGCGTGACCGACCAATCTGTGCCGGCAGGAGGGGTTTGGGTGCATCCCCGGGCGGGGCGGGAGGTCGCTCGGGTCGGGTGTCGCCTGAGAACCGGATGAGGCGGCGACTGTGAGG
>NW_022900949.1:6256653-6269969 GCF_012274545.1 Fukomys damarensis
CCTGCCCGGAAGGCTCCCGGCAGGCGCGGGGGCTCGGAGATGCCGAGGACCCCCGCTGTGTGTCCGGGCCCCGCTTGCGTGGCGGAAACGCTCCCATCTGGTTGCCTGAGGGTCAGGGATGTAGCGCCCGTGCCCGTGTCTGTCTGTCTGTCCGTCCACCGGTGCGGAGTGGCCGGCGGATCGTATCTCCGGAGCAGCCCACGGCGTCCACTTGGCCGCCTGGCCCCACTGCCGCCACCCATCGGCTGTCCGTCTGTCCCACCGCACGGGCAGCCCCTGGCTTGCTGTCCAGGGTGACCTCTGCTGTCCCGCCGCCCATCCGTGCCCCTCACGGACCGACACCTAACCGGACCGTCTGTCTGTCTGTCCTCGCCAGCCTCTGCCAGGTGACTGCTTGGGCTGGAGCGACCTCTTGTCTGGTTCCCCCAAGCTGACCCCAGCTTCTTCCCCGCCGCGGTTTGGCTCCTTCGTCAAAGTGAGTCCTTCTGTCTGTCTGCCCTGTGTCTTCTCATCACTGCCTCAGCAGCTCCGGCCTGGCCCAGCCCCTCTGGCAGAAGGTGACAGGAGGGAGGAAGGGAGAGGGACCTGCAGGATGAAGTTTGAACTCGGTTCCCTGGTTCCCTCTGGAATGAGGTAGGACCCGGCGGGAACTTCGGCCAGGATTTTTCCGTGGGGCACATCAGGAGCCCGTCCCGCCCAGCAGGAGCTTCCCACTCGGCTGCCTTTCTCGGAGCCTGGGACCAGATGCCTTGCCTGATAGGGCTCAGAGTCAAGAGCTGGGCCGCAGCCTTCCTGGGGATCCAGACTGAGAAGCCAGGGTTGACCCCGCTGTCTCCTGGGCACGTTGTAGGGTTCAGGAAGAGAGTGAGTGAGAACGGCTGGTCACCGAGGGATGTTGTTCCCCTGTCCCCTATTCCAGGAAGGTCTCCGTCTAGGATGGTGTGTCGGAATCTGATAACGTCCTCCCCGCTGTCGGAGTCGTCGTTATTATTGTTATTATCATTGTTATTGTTAACAGTCGTAAGGGGAGTTGTTCATCCAGCTGGCTCAGGCCCCACTACGAGGGTTGTGTCCTTGTGTGTGTGTGTGTGTGTGTGTGTGTGTGTGTGTGACTTTTGGGGACAGCGTCTTGCAATGTAGCCCAGGCCATGAACTTACTATGTAGCCCAGGTTGGTCTTGAACTCTTGGGGATCCTCCTGCCTCAGCCTCCTGAGTGCTGGGATGGTAGGTTGGCATGAATCACTTGGGTCCATTGTCTTGCAGGCCACAGTGAGTGAGTGGGGTGGAAGTTCTGCTGTCCCGTGGCACTTTAGGGATGAGCTGGGGGCTCAAAGAGGACTCGCCATCCACCCAGCCTAGTCCTGCCCTCCTGGAGACCTAGAGTTTCCTCCTTCGCCTCCTTGTATCCAGCAAATAGCTGTCTTTCTGTTAAGGCAGAAAGATGTGGATTTGGGGGCAGCTGCTAAAGCTCAGGCCAGGCTGGAGGCCCCTCTGCATGGCCATCTTCCTGTCCAGGCTTCTGCTGGTCACCCACAGAGCTGTTTCATTTGCTTTGTGATCTTGCAGAAGTTTCTTGATTGTTCTGAGGCTGTTTCCCCTCCTGAAAATTGGATAAAGGTCCATCACCAAGAATATTGGAAGGATGCTCTGAAGCAGCACAAGGAAAAAGCTTGCTGTAGCCTAGCAGGGTGGCGTGCACCCATAGTCCCAGCTCCTCGGGAGGCTGAAGCAGGAGGATGGCTTGAGCCTGGGAGCTCAGGTCAGCCTGGGCAACACAGAGACCCTGTCTTTTAAAAACAAAAAACCAAATGCCGCTTAGCACAGTGCCTGGCACACAGTAGATCTCCTGAGGCTATTATTCGGTGGCAAAAGTGAACCAGAATTAAAATGCTCTCAAGCTGTGTATCAGACTTCGTTTAACGCTTACGAGGGTGGCACTGCTACCATCTCAAGTCCTCGCCTCGCCTCCATCGCTCTGCACCCTCCTCTTGCACCTCTGCTGCAGGCTGGAGATACTAAGCTGGCGCCTGTGGTGCCTCCTCCCAGAATCCTGTAATGCAGAAGTGGTGGTTAGGGTCATGAGTCCATCCGGGAAACCAAAGTTGTAGGAAGCTCTGTGTGTGTGTGTGTGTGTGTGTGTGTGTGTGTGTGTGTGTGTGTGTGTAAAACTAAAGATGAAACCTGGGACCTTGTACATGCTAGAAGTCAGACACTCTACCACTAAGCTACATCCCCACCTCTTTTTATTTTCTTTTAAGAAAGAGTTTTGTTGAGTTGCCCAGTCTGGACTTGAACTTGTAATCCTTCTGCCTCAGAGTCTTTAATTTTTTTTTTCTTTTGAGACACTCTCTCACTATGCAGTTCAGGCTGGCCATGAACTCACTAAGTATCCCAGGGTGGCCTTGAGCTCATAGTGATCCTCCTGTTTCAGCCTCCTGAGTGCCGGGATTACAGACTTGTGCCACCGTGCCTGGCTCTTTTTTTGCAGTACACTTACTGAAGATTGAACTTAGGGCCTTTGCAATGAGGTACATCTCCAGCCCTTCCTTATTTAAAAAAAATTTGAGACAGGGTCTCACTAAGTTGCTGAGGCTGGGCTCAAACATGATCTTCCTGCCTCAGCCTCCCAGAGTACTGGGATTACAGGTGAGCACTACCACGGCCAGCTTTCTTGTGGATTTTCTAAGAAAAGTGGTTCACATGGGCATGGCAGTTATAATGGCCCTGAGCCTGTTTCCTCGGCTGCTAGCCGGGGTTGTTACTAGCCCACATGAGTGTGTTTCACTTCTTAGGGAGGATGAGGTCACTCAGTGCCTATGGCTGTGCATTTATGACATCTTACACAAGGGGCTTAATCCCCCTTTTCTTTTTTGTGGTACCGGGGATCAAACTCGGGTCCTTGCGCTTGCAAGGCAGGCCACCGAACCGCTGAGCTAAATCCCCGGCCCAATCCCCCTTTTCTGAAATAGGACTTGCAATATAATTACACCCTTTTTAGGGCTGAGTGGGCATTAAATGAGAGCATTTAGATTGGCTGGGACTTGCACAGAGAAAGTGCTAAAGCATTAGGAGTCGCTCACTGAGCGTGGTTTTTAGCCCTTGGCAGCACTGTTTGACTGTGCCTGGGTGTGTGACCCTGAGCAAGATACTCAGACCCCCCAGCCTTCCAGCAGAGAGCAGATAAAGGAGAAACATGGTAGCAGGTGATAACAGTTATGGAATAGAAGGATAAAGGAGAGATCACAGTGTGGGGGAAATCACACTTTAAAGTGAGGAGTCAGGTCACATTTGAGTTTGAATAGAGCCTTGAAGGAGGTGAGGAAAGAACTCAGGGAGACTGGGAGCAGCATCTCAGGCTGTGGGAGTAGTCAGTGCAAAGGCCCTGGGGTGAGGCCAGCACTGAAGAGCAAAGGGTCACAGTGAGAGAGGAGTTGGGTGGGGCATGAGGCAGGCCACCCAGAGCTGCGGGGGCAGGGACAGATTTGAGCAGGAGGGTGAGTGGCAAGAGGACTCTGAATCTGCTCCTAGGCAGGTGAGGGCTTTTCTCCTCTGCCCGTCCCAGTGAGCCGAGCCGAAGCTGTAAGCAGAGGGGCCCTGAGCCTTTTCCTTTTCTTTTTCTTTTTCCTCTCCTCTCCTCTCTCTTGTATTCATTCTCTTTCTCTCTCTCTCTCTCTCTCTCTCTCTCTCTCTCTCTCTCTCTCAGTCTTGCTCTGCAGTTCAACCTGGCCTTGAACTCACTATGGAGCCCAGGCTGGCCTCAAACATACAGCAATCCTCCTGCCTCGGCCTCCCCAGTGCTGGGACCACAGGCACTTACCACCATGCCTGGCACTTCTTTTTCTTTTTGGCCTTACTAGGGATTAACACGGGGCCTTTTCACCAAGGCCTTTTCGCCCTTTCTTTAGTTGGGGACAGGATCTCTCCACTTTGCCAAGCTTGGGCTCAAACTTGTGACCCTCCTGAATGCTAGGATTACAGGTGTGTACCACCACACCCAGCCTCCACATCGCACCTTGAAAATGTTAAGACCCCGTCTAGAGGCATCTGGAGGAAGACACTGTCCTGAGGCTGCTACACACCAAATGAGTGGTCTCACCGCGTGAGCCTCAGTTTCCTGGACCACACGAGACAGCAGCCTTTGGTGTTCCTAGTGGTTAGTGCTGTTTGTCTTTAGCCTGGATCAGCACTCTGCTGACTGATAGATGTTAATTTCTTTGTCCTCAGAGATGGAGCTCATGATTACATTGGTAGTATCAGTAATACCTTATTTTATCACATATCCCAACTGGTGTGCCCGTCTGTACAGGCAGTGCTCTGACCAGGGATGCAGTTGGTTCCAGGACACACGTGACACATGGGTGACACACGCAGGAAGTGCTCACATGTGATGTGCGCGCATACACACGTCCAAGCGCATTTCTGATTCCCCAGTTCCTTTGACGTAGCTGGACGTCTTATTGGTTCCCTTCTAGTGGGAATCCTGGCTGTAAACAGATACTTGGATGTCAGAGTTATTTACACCAGTTCCACATATGGTGGTGGAAACTTGGGAGCAGAACCGCCCAGCACTGGAAGATTTGGTCAAACAGTGCGTCCAGACGGCTGACTGTGAAACGCGTAGCGACGGAGAAGGGACCTGAACATTCAGTGACCCAGAAAGCTGCATAAGACCTGTTAGAACCAGACGAGGTGGGTGCGGTATCCCACCTTGTTCAAAGCAGTTGTATTTGTGCACAGTGTGGTGGCACTCACCTGTAATCCCAGCACTGGGGAGGCTGAGGCAGGAGGATCACCACAAGTTGGAGCTCAGCCTGGGTTCAAGGCTAGCCTGGAATACATAGCAAGACCCTGTCTCCAAAAACCAAACCAGTTATATTTGTGAAACCAGCAGCCGGGAAAAATGTGCATCACCCTAACTGCCTGCATGGGCCACGTCCCACGTGGTGTTGGGTTTGCTTTTTTGCTCACTTTTTGTACAGCCAGGATGACAGATAGCAGCTCTGGGCTTTTTGTTGTTGTTGTTCCAGAGCTATTTGCCCAAGGCTTGATGGCCCTGCTAGGTGCCTGCCACATTGAGTCCCCTGGGGCACTCCTGAGTGAGGCCAGAGGGTAGCTGGCCAGAGAGAGAGGGGCTGGTCACGGGGTGGAACCCCATCCTCTCCCCGAGTTGGCGCTGGGCTCCAAGCAGCGGCAGTTGCCAAGCTTTCACCCGATTTGAATGAAAATGCTGAAATTATAGGCTCCTCAGCTGCTGAGAAAAATGGGAGCATCCGCTGAACCCTAATTTCCTGGGGTAGAGCCAGTGGCATGCTGTAATTAGGCCCTTATTGTGTCAGAGTGTTGGAAAAATGCAGGCCATAATGAGATACTTACAGGGCATCAGCAACTATCTGAATAAAAGAAAAAAAATGCGGTGTTTCCTGAGTGAGATGTTGCTTGGAGAGGGAAGGTGCATTCTGAGTTCCAGTTACTGTTGGCAGGCGGGTCGCTGCCGGGGTGGGGGGCGTCCCCACAGTGACCCCCTCTGCTTGAACCAGGGGCCGCATGGCCGTTTGGTTTCATCTGCTGCTGGGTGGTTATGATGTGTAGGCTGGTATCTGTGGAGAATCGCACGTGTCAAGTTCTGGGGGAGTTTTTTGGTTTTGGTTTTTGAGGCAGGGTTTTGCTGTGTAGCCCAGGCGGGCCTAGAACTCTCGGGTGGTCCTTCCTGCCTCAGCCTCCCTCGTCCTGGGATTCTAGGCACACGGCCGTTATATGTAAAACACGGTTCCGGGTCTGGGGAAACAGAGGCCAGAGAGCCGTGTGGTCTGAAGTCACGCCGGTGCCGGGCGCTATCTGGGGTCCGCTGTTGGGGACAGAGGGGTGGGAGTGTGGAGCTGGCCCGGCACGTGGATCCAGGGACAGGCTGGTCAGAGTGGGCGGAGGCGGGGATTGGACCCGGACTGAGGGCGGCAGGTCCCCTGCTCAGGCCCAGCCTGCTGCAGACTGGTGCGAGCCGGTAGTCACGGGAGGGTCAGGACGCTTCCCCGTCAGACGCCTACTTGCCTGGAACTGAATTACGCAAGTGGGGCACGAGGCCAGTGTCCTGGGCAAGGGAACCCTCGCTTGCTGCCCGTCCCCTCCAGCCTCCTGTGCCAGTGCTGTCATCAGCTTGGCGTCTACCCTGCCGGCCCCTTCTCGGGCAGGGAGCGACGCGTGTGCTGGCGCCCACAGGGATCAGGTGGCCCTGCTGTGGGTTTTTTTGTTTGTTTATTTGTTTGTTTGTTTTTTGGTGTGTTGTCTTCCTGCACTGGGGCTACCCTGCCTGTGTCCTTCATCCTCTCGTGTTTCAACCACATGGCGCTCCTGGGAGGACTTTCCCGTGGGGTGGCCGGGCACCCTCAACGCCCCCAGGAGGGCAGCATCCGGGAGCCCCCCCCCACGTGCTGCCATCCCCACGGCCGAGGTACAGGGGGCAGGGAGTCGAGCCCCACGGCTGGTCCCCGACACTGGGGTGTGAGTGGGTGGACTTGAACCCGGAGCCCGGCGGCCCTGCCCCACCGGCCTGTGCCTTCTGGCTGTCCTCGTGGGTCGTAGGGACGGGGAGGGCGGGCTTCTGGAAGGTCTTGGTCTCCACAGCCCCCTCCCCATCCACTTTGTACAAGTATTTGTGCATCTGTGGTAAAGAACGGCACCACCGCGGCAAGGGACCGAGGCGGCCTCTGGGACGGAGGAAGGGACTGGCGCAGCGAGAGGCCCAGGCGCTGCCTGACCTGCAGTGAGGGCGGCTGGGGGGCTCGGGAGATGCTGGAGCGGGCAGGGCAGGGCAGTCGGAGTTGCTTCTTTTTTTTTTTGGTACCAGGGATCAAAGTCAGGTCCTTGTGCTTGCAAGGCAGGCAGCAGAACCACTGAGCTGAATCCCCGGCCCGGAGTTGCTTCTTGGTGGCGGCAGCAGGAGAGAGGGGACCTGATGGCTTGTTGTGCCTTGGTGCCCCTTCTGCCTGGCCATGGGCCCTAGCTTGTGGCTCGTGCCCTGGTCCCCGGGTGCTTTCCTTTTCTCAGAGCCTTGAGTAAGTGCTTCCCGGCCCGCAGGCCCCTTCCCCTGCCTCTCGTGAGGGACACCGAGGCCGCTTCCGGGGTGTGACCTCTGGACTTCAGCTGCGCTCTGCCAAGGAGAACCTCGTGGAGCGGGGAGGGAAGGGACCGAAGGGTGGGCGGCGACGGTGCTGTGCGGCTCTGAGCTCGGCCGAGCCCAGGGTTGGGTGCGCTGGTGAGCACCGGAAATGGGCTCAGGAGGCTGAGGCAGGGGGTGGCGAGTTCGAGGCTCACCTGGGCGCCATGGTGAGACCCTGGCTCAGAGGAAAAAGACCAGAATTGAATTTCCCGGCAGATTCTCTGAGTAGGAGCCAGGCGGCAGCTCCGGGACTTACCTTTCCAGGCTCACAACCTGCCCGTGGCATGCAGGGCCCCCGAACCAAGGGCCGAGCCTTGCCCCTCTTGGTACAAAGAGAGCGGCAGTAACGGGCTAGGAAGAAACAGTCATAGGCCGAGACTGAGCAGGGTGCCCGGCCTCTGCTGCCCGGGGTGCCGTTTGGCTGCTGCTGGCTGTCCCCTCTGAGCCCTGTGTCCTGCCTGGGGGCCTCGTGGCTGTGGCGGGCGAGAGCGCCGGGCTCTGAGTGCACGGGCCGAGGACAGGAGTCCTGACAAGGAGGACGTGACCGGAGACCCTGCCCCGTGACACATGGCCCAGCGGTGAGAGGCTTTCCGAGCTGCCAGGCTGGCGGAGGAGCGGAGCTGCAGGAGCAGGCCCAGCTGGGTGACACTCGCCTGCCGGGCGATAGGCCCTGACACGGCCAGGCCTCAGGTGGATCCGGAACACAGCCCCTGTCTGTCCCGTCCCGGCTGTGGCTCCTGCCCTCTGTGCAAATAGACAGGGTTCGTGTTAGAGGGTGGCAGCTTCCTGGCTTAAGGGGCGGGCCTTTGAAATCGTAGTCATAGCACCATACAGTTCCAGAGACCCATAAAATCAGATGAGGGAGCTGGGCACACCTGTAACCCCAGCACTCTGGGAGGCTGAGGCAGGAGGATTGCAATTCCAGTCCTGACTGGGCAATTTGACAATTTAGCGGGATCCGGTCTCAGAATGTAACAAAAAGGCAGAAGGAATGTGGCAGACCCCTTGTGCTACTGCTCAGCCTGGGGAGCTTTCCTGTGGCCCGGGGGTGGTGCAGCTAGGCAGAAGCCAGCCGGACAGAAGCCCAGGTTCAGTGGCCTTGGCCTCTGTGGCATCACCTGCTGGCCCTGCCAGGCCCAGGCCACCAGGGAATGTAGGGCAGGCTACTTTCTTGGGAGGGGGAGGCTCTGGGAATTTGCTTCCAGCACTGGGCAAAAACCGTTGTGACAGCTTAACTTTTTTAGTGGAATTATTTGACTACTTATTGTAAACATAAAAGCAGGGCTGGAAATGTAGCTCAGCAGTGCTGTGCCTGCTCTGCCTGGCAAGCACAAGGTCCTGAGTTCGATTCCTGGTACTAGGAAGAAAAAAAAAAAGCACAAGTCTCACTCCATGCGCTCAGAGTGAGATTTCTGCGTGGGAACCACCTTTACCAATGTGCAAATCTGACAAGATCTTTTTCCTATACTGTATTTCTTTTTCTTTATTCTTTTGGTTATTTTGAGTTCAGGCTGGCTTTGAACTCACTATGTAGCCCAATCTGGCCTTGAACTCATGGTGATCCTCCTGCCTCAGCCTTCCGAGTGCTGGGAGTATGGGAGTACAGGTGAACGCCACCATGCCCAGAGAGGATTTTTATATCTGTGTTTATCAAGGGCATTGGCCCGTAGCTTTCTTTTTTATTGTGTTGGAGTCACTAGGTTTGCAAAAAAACAAGGCTTAGGCGTCGTTCCCTTACAGCCCTGGGTCAGCTCCTCCCCCGCCCTCATTCGATTCTCATGATTAAGAATAACAGAACCTTGGTTTGTTGCCCTTCTTTTCCCAACTGTCCCCTTCCCACCTGAGGATCCCGCGTGGCATGTAGCGGTCACCTCTCTGGTTTCCCTTGCTCTGTGATGCTCCTTGGCTGCCCCTTATCTCTCAGGACCCCAGCGTTTTATAGTCTGTCCCTCACTTTGGGCTCATATGACACTGTCTCACAGTTGGCCGGAGTTTCTAATTTCGGGGGTCGCATGCCACATCAGTGCGGCCCCTTGTCTTGCAGTCCTCTGGGGTCTGTGTCAACAGGACATGTTGCGGTTAGGGTGGCCTTGCTCTCTTGGCGGTGCTGTCATCTGGCCGGATTCCCCACTGGCAGGTGATTCTTTGTTTTTTTGTTTGTTTGTTTTTTGAGGCAGGGTCCCATTATGTTATGTGCTGGTCTGACTTGTAGCGATCCTCCTGCTTCAGCCTCCCGGGAACTGGAGTTACAAGTGTGCACTAAGACATGCAGCAGGATTCTATTTATAGAAAAGGCCATCCTTTCTTTGTGGAGTTTCCTTTGTCAAGAGTTGGCTAGATTTGCATGGGTGCTTTCTGAAGGCTCTTAAACCCTCACCCGTGGGTTTGTCCCGTTGCCAAAGTCACATTTAGTTAGATCTGTAGCTTTCTGCTTAGTCTTGAAAGCAGGCTGTGTGAATGCCTTTTGTTCTTTCTGAAATTGTTTTGGCTAGTCTAGGCCCTTTAGATAAATGTTTTACTGTCAGCGTGCTGATTTCTACAAAAGAGAAAAAAAATATCTTTGCAGTCAGTACAGGGAGAGCCTCATTAGTTTTCTGATTTGTTTTTGTGGTGTGTGAAGTTGAACCCACGCTAGGCAGTCGCCGTACCACTAAGCTACTTTCCCAGCTTTTGTATTTTATTTTGAGACAGGGTCTTGCTCTGTTACCCAGGCTGGCCTCGAACTTGCGATCCTCCTGGCTCAGCCTCCTGAGTGGCTGGGATTATAAGTGTGTGCCACTGCAGCAGGCATTTTAAGTTTCATAATGACATATTGTCCCCTCCACTGTCACTGTCCACCTGCCCTAGGGCCGTCTCCATTTCCTTCTTGTCTTATCGACCTTTGACCCCCCCCCAGGGCCAGTTCTCCCTGTGTGGACTGAGGGGATCCTGGGAACCCATGGGGATCTGTGCCAGTACTCCCCCAACCCCCACTGCCACCCCAGCCCTCAGGCACTCAAGACCCCAGTATAATATGGGGTGGTATTTGCACCTTTGCAGACGCTCCCAGATACTGTTTATTTGTTTTGAGACAAGAGTCACTATGTAGCCCAGGCTGGCCTCTAATTCACAGTGAGTCCTCCTGCCTCAGCCTTCTGAGTGCTGGGATGACAGGTGTGCGCCACCATGCCTGGCCTTCAAATATTTTTCATCTGCGGTTAGTTGAATCTGAAGATACTGAATCTCTGGATACAGGGGCCTGTCTGACTGCCCTTCCCCTGTTCAGAACTCTCCATGGTTCCAGCTCCCTTTGGTAACCGCTGAGACTACCCTGCAGCCCCTAAGGCGCTGATCATCTATCTCCTTGCCTTTCCCCATACCTTCCTCCTGCTGAGCTTCCTTTTTCCTTTTTGCAGTGCTAGGGTAGAAGAACCTAGGGCCTCAGGCCTTTCAGGCTCTGCCCCACCTCAGGGCCTTTGCACATACCATTTTCCTGTTCTTGGACCCTTCTTTCCTTCAGCCCTGTGGTTCACTTAGTCAGGCCTCTGTTAAGTGTCTCCTCCCTAAGAGGATCCTGGGTCACTCCGCTGTAATGTCCCGTCCCCCCGCCACTCTAACTTCCCTGTGCCCTCTCTGATTTATTTTGGAAGCACTTATCACTCCCTGTGTTTGGCCTGCCTGTTTCCTCCTGTGTTGTCATCTCCGCCCACTGGCAGGGAGTGCCCGATGGTGCGCCCTCTTCCTGGGTGTGCCCGCGCTCTCACGTGCCCAGCTGTCACAAGTGCCAGGGAGCCCGGTTCTCTTCCGCGAGTAGTTTTATGATCCGCCTCCGCCTCCTCCATCGCTAAGGTGCTCAGCAGAGGTGGTGGGGCCTGCTCCGTGCTGGGCCCTGACCCATGGGTAGGACGGGCACGGGGGTCACACAACACACCACAGAAGTGGCAGCTCGGCTGAGCCTGAGTCCCGGGGGGGGTTGGGGGGGCCGCTGTGGGGCGTGCGTGTGGCTGTGGTCACCGCAGGGCCTTCCTCCGGGCTACTGGTCAGCTGGGGTCTCTCCCAGCGGGCTGGCCCTGCCCCCTTCCTGGGGAGCCCCTGTGCTTGCTCTTTCCCTTTCTCTTAAATGTTCTTATTGAACTCTTAAGTCGCCCTTTCTTGTGGTCTCTCTGGTTTTTGTTTTATCCGTCAGGGTGTTGAGGGCCATGGGCACACGGGGTGAGTGAGACAGAAACCGCGTTGCCTCTTGTCTTCTGTTGCGCTGCTTATTGAGTGGGGTGAGGGGAACCCCACACATGCTGGGCAAGTGCCCTCCCCACCGATCTCTGCCCTCCACCCCAACATTACCCTTTAACCCATGGTGAGGTGCGCCTGTCGTGCCAGCCCTCTGGGAGGCTGAGGCAGGAGGATCTCATGTTGGAGGCCAGCCCGGGCCACTTGGCGAGACCCTAAAAATCAGAAGAATGGGGATGTAGCTCAGAGGCAGAGCGCTCGCCTAGCCTGGGAGGAGCTCAGAATATTCACAGTTACGCAATTGCCAGCCCTCTCATTGCGGAGGGTTTTAATCTCCCCAAACCTCATTCCCGTTAAGTAACCACCCCCCCTCCCCGCTTCTGGCAACCACTAATCCACACTGTCTCTGCGGCCGGCCTGCTGTGGGATGGCACAGTGTATGGCCTCCCGCCTCACCCACTCTCGGGACTCGCTCATGCTGCGGTAAACACCCGCGCTTCCCTCTTTCCCGCAAGACCTGGGTTGAACCTCAGCGATGCCAGGCAGAAGCTCCGTCCCCAGCTCACGATAGATTTTTTTTTTTTCCTTGTGGCAGCGCTGGGGTGGAACCCAGGGCCCGATGGGAGCTGGGCAAGCGTGCGCAGCAAGCCGTACCCGGCCCTTCAGTCCTCTTTGTGGCCTGATCTTGCCTTGGCTCCCTGTGCCTCAGTTCGTTCATCTGTGCACCTGCTGATGCCCTTTCCCTTCTGCCCTTCGACTCTTAGGGATCGAGAGTGCTCACGTGTGAGGTCTTGCGTGGACGCCTGTGTTCGTTCACTTGGGCCGTGCCGTTGCCGCGGGGTTATGAGGTAACCCTTAGCCCTTGATGATGTTTTAAGAAGCCGCCAGACTCTCTTCCCACATGGCTGCACCATCTTACGCGCTCACCAGCAGTGTGTGAGGCCCGTTTTCCCCGTCCTCTCCAGTACTTGTTAGTGTCTGTCCGATTTGGTCTAGCCTCTCAAGGCAGGACTCAATCTCGTGGTCCTCCTGCCTCAGCCTCCCAAGTGCTCATAATGGTTCTTTATATAGTCCTGATACCAGTCCCTTCTGAGACATAATTTGCAAATATTTTCTCCCCTCCCGTGGTTGTCATTTTCTTCCCTCACTCCCTCCCTGCCTTCCCTTCTTTGTTGGTACTGGGCATTGAACTCGGGACTTTGTGCTTGTGAGGGAGGCAGTGGCACCACTGAGCTAAATCTCTGGCTCCCCTTCATTCCTCTTTATGCCCTGATAGCTTCATGTATAGCACTTGCCTGGCATGTACAAGACTCTGGGTTTAGCCATAGAGCCAAAAAGAAAAAAAGCATTGACCACTGTGGGTAATCCTTGTCCCTGATCTTGGTGGGAAATGACACAGAATGTATGTATGTATGTATGTATGTGTTTTTTTGAGATCGTCTTACCATGTAGCCCAGGCTGGCCTTCAACTCCTGGAGAGCCTCCTGCCTCAGCCTCCCAAGTGCTATCATTACAGGTGAGCACCACCATGCCCGGCTGGAAGTCACATAGTACTTAACCCTCAAGCATGTCAGCCATGGGTTTGTGCAGAAGTTCACACTGAGGAGGTTCCCTTCTACTGCTAATCTGATGAGCGTGTTTACCATGGAAGGGTGTTCAGGGCCTGGGATTTAGCTCAGTGGTTCCGGTACCTACCTCGGAAGTACAAGGGCCCGAGTTCGATCCCCGGTACCAAAAAAAGAAGAAGAAAGGGTGTTGGATTTTGTCCATTCATCAAAATGGTCGTATTGTCTCTTATTTACCCTACTTGAGTATGATGAATATGAACAACACCGTAAATCAAAAGATCTACGGGCCGGGGATATAGTTCAGTGGTTCTGTCACCTGCTTCATAAGGTCCCAAGTTCGATCCCTGGTACCAAAACAAGAAAAGAAAAAAAAAAAAAAAAAAAAAGA
>NW_022900949.1:6270028-6313483 GCF_012274545.1 Fukomys damarensis
AAAAAAAAAAAAAAAAAAAAAAAAAAAAAAAAAAGGTCTAGTAGGGGGTGTGTGATATGCTCCACCAATAATAGTGCACTGTGCTGCTGATTCGTGGGTTTTTTGGTTTTTAATTTTGTTTTGTTTTTGTTTTCTGAGACAGGATCTCACTATGTAGTCCAGGATGGTCTTAAACTCACAGCAATCCTTCTGCCTCAGCCTCCCGAGTGCTGAGATTGTGGACACTACCATGCCTAGTTCTCTGTCATTATTCTATTCTGTAATTTTTATTTACTTGCTCATTTTTTGGTACTGGGGCTCAAACTTGGGACCTTATGCTTGCGAAGCAGGTGGTGGAACCACTGAGTTAAATCCCTGGCTCCCTTTTATTTTTATTTTTATTTTTTTTAATTGCGTCTTAATGTTTAATATTTCCTTCACCTGTTTGCCTGAGCTTTGGTTTGGTCTTCTTTTCTACGTTCTTTTTTTTCTGCATTAAAATTGAAGGTTAAACTGGCTTTGAAATCTTTCTTCTTTTTTTATGTATTTATCTAGGTGGTGGTGCTGGGAATTGAACCCATGCTAATTGTGCTTTCTGTCACTGAGCTCCATCCCTACTCCTCTTTCTCTCTCTCCTCTCTTTTTTTTTTTTTAGTAGCAGGGATGGAACTCCCAACCTTGCGCTTGCAAGGCAGGCACAGAACCACTGAGCTAAATCCCCGACCTCCTACTCCCCTCTTTTTAATATAGGTACTAACATCTATATGTTTCTCTCAGAGCACTACTTTAGGTAGAACTGCTAAATTTTGATATGTTGTGGGGTTTGTTTATTTATTTTCGATACCAGGGATCGAATTTAGGACTTTGTGCTTGCCAGGCAGGCGCGGGGCAACTGAGCTCCATCCCTGCTCCTTTTGTCGTGTTTTTATTTTTGTTTATCTGTCTCAGTCTTTCCTTATTCCTCCTAATTGCTTCTTTTTTGTTGTTGTTTGTTTTTTCTTTTAGTTTTTTGGTACCAGGAATCTAACTTGGCCCTTGCCACTTGCAAGGCAGGCGGTGGAACCACTGAGCCAAACCCCCGGCCCTCTAATTGCTTCTTCGATTCAGTGGTTAGTGGCACTGTGTTACTTTTCACATATTTGTGACTTTCCCAGTTTCCCTTCTGATACTGACTTCTAATTTCATTTCCTTATTATTGTTACTTATTTATTTATTTATTTTGAGATCGTGTCTCGTTATATAGCCCAGGCTGACCTTGAGCTCCTGGTGATCCTCCTGCCTCAGCCTCCAGGAGCTGGGATGGCAGCCGTGCACCACCGCGCCCGGCTTTCCATTCCATTACTGTTGCACAACATGTTTTGTTTGACTCCAGCCCTTTTATATGTATTGAGTCTTGCTTTATGGTGTGGCCTCAGATAGCTGCGGTCCATCCCGGGCGTACACTTGATAACAGTGTGTGTTTTACTGTCCTTGGGCAGGTGGACTGTACAGGACCCTTAGGACGTGAATGGTTGGTCTCTGGCGTTGCTCAGACCTTCCCATTTCCTTGTTGACCATTCTTTTAGTCGTTCTGCCCGTTGTTGAGGTTGGGGTGTTGATGTCATCAGTTACTCTGTTGAATGACTTGTATTTCCTTTGCCCGGTTCGTTTTTTCTGTTTCTTTGTAAGAGGGAAAAATCATTGTATTATAAGCAATAAATCTGGAACTCAAGCTCAAGCACCCATGAGTCCTTGGGGCAGGCCACGTGGATGTTCGGGTTCTGACAGATCTTGTGATGTCTTTCTTTGCCCAGTTCTTTTTTTATGGCTGTGTACTATCCCTTTGGACCAGTTTGCCAAGTGTAGTCCCTCCTACGTGAACTCTGAGGTTGGTTACACTTCTTTTTGGCCTCGCTGGAGGTGGAAGCCAGGGCCTCACGTGTGCTAGGCAGGCTCTTTGAACGCCCCTTGTGCAAGCGCTGGCTGCCGGGGACCTGACTCCTAGCAGAGCAAAGAGCCTTGTCCTCCTGAAGTGGGGTAAGGAGACCGACAGGAGAAAGGAGAAGAGCGATCCTGCAGGAGGAGGGGACAGAGCGGGGGCGGGGCGCTCCTGTCCCAAGGGAGCAGGAAAGATGGGGTGACAACCGACCCGGGCATTAACGCAGCCCATAGGGAGCGGCCGTGGAAGACAGGGAGGGTCGGCTTAGGCTGGGTTTAAGCGCATGCCTGGTGTGATCCAGAGTGGTCCCATTCGGGACAGTTTTGTCACCGTCCGGCCTTCCGCTTGGATGCTGGAGGCTGGAGGGAGCACGGCCTGGAATGCTCCAGGTGCCTGGGGCGGCATCTGTCCTGCAGGTCCCGGCATCCTGGCGGGGGGACCTCTGGGCCCTCGGGGTAGGGGCTGCAGAGACACCGGGAGTCCTCCCTTCGCCCCGCTCCCGCGCCTTGGCCTGGCTCTTGCCGAAGCCCCTTTGCGGGAGACAACACCTGGCACAGGACCTGAGAGATTGTGCCACCGAGGCCACCCAGCTACACCGGCTGGCTGCCTGGGGACCCCGGCCATCCGCGAGGCTGGGGCAGTTGGGGCAGCGTCGGCGGGACTCCAAAGGGGACAGAGCTGGGAGCCCCAGTCCCCAAATTCCAGTAGTTTTCCAGTCCCCCTTGAAAACATTGCTTGGTCAGCCAGGTGCTTCGAGCTTCTCAGTGCAGCTGCCCAGTTAGAAGTTAATATTTGCCTGTTACAAACGTTATCAACACAGCTATAACGGATTGAAATTCGCACCGCACTGGGAACTAGAGACTGGAAACTGTAACCTATAAACCGGAGACTTCTGTTCCCAGCTACCGGTGACAATAGGTCTGCTGTCCCACACCGGTGGGACATCTGGACACGCAGCACCCCCAGGTGGCCCCCCATGCAGACGCGCATCCACTTTGCTTAGGCCTGGCTGGCATTGCGGGCCCAGGGTTGACTTAGCCACGTCCCCACTGGTGGGCATTAGGTTGGTAACGGTTCTCCCTCCGAAAGCGCTGCCACAGTGGTCGACTGTCCCCACAAACCACGCAGGCAGTGAGTGGGTCTTCTGTTGTGCGGCATCTGTCCTGAGCCTGGGTGATTAAATGTCAGACATGTACATAAAGCAGAAAGGTACCCAGCTAGTAATGGGGTGGGTGGAGAACAAAAACAGTTCCATAGTAGGGATCGACAGGGTCAGCCAGCATTTCTAAGGAGGTGGCATCTTAGTCCTGAGGGACCAGAGGGAGCTGGGGTTCCCAGAACCTCGGTGTGCATTAGCTTGTGCAAAGGCCCTGGGGCAGGATGTGTTTGACTTGCCTGCTGTGCCGCACTCACTGATGCAGCTGGAGAGGGTAAGCAAGGAGGACGTGAGGGCTGGAGGCACTGAGGTGACAGGTCCTAAGAGGCCTAGGGGAGCACTTGGGAGGGGTCCTCAGAAATTGTGAGCTGAGATGAAAAATACAATCTTAGATTATACTGCATTTTACTTTGTACAGAGCAGATGCCCTCATCATGGTAAGAGCTTTGAAGTCTTTTAACTGTCCACTGAGCAGGTAGCTTCATCTGTGCGTAAGTGGTAAGGAAATTGAGGCACAAGAGGAGGCCTGACTGCCCGGATTGTCCAGAAAGGACATGGCAGAGCCTGGATTCCAGCCGAGGTGGGGGCGTTGTCCAGAGCTGGGATGTGGCAGAGGCTGCTTCCTGCTCTAGCCCAGCAGCTCCTCCGGAGTGAGACCGGAGCAGGTGACAATGAGCCTTGTGCCAGGGGTGGGGCTCACCTGGAAGCTGCAGGATTCCTGAGCCGGGAGGGGCCGTGGGGCTTGGGAAATGGGGAGCAGGAGGGAGCTTGTGAGGCCCAGCAGGTGCTGCCACAGCCTCCTCACTGAGCCTCAGTCTCCTGGCTGTCCTTGGCCCTGTCCCTCCCTGTCACCTGCCTCCACCTGCCTGCCTGCCTCCCTCCAAGCTGGGTGCCCAGAAGAGAGTCAGAATTTTTTCTTTTTAGTACCGGGGAACAAATTGGGACTTTGCCCTTGCCAGGCAGATGTGGTGCCATTGAGCTAAATCCCCCGCCCAGGGAGCCGACCTTTTGCTTGTGGGACAGGTAACAGCACCACTGGGCTAAATCCCTGGCCCTGTTTGTTTTTTTGTTTTTTGTGTTGTTTTTGTTTTTGTTTTTTGAGACCAGGTCTCACTAGGTAGCCCAGGCCGGGCTCACGCTTGCAGCACTCCTCCTGCCTCAGTGTCCCAAATGCTGGGATCATAGGTGTGTGCCACCATACCTGGCTGGACCTAGACTCCTGCCTCCATAGGGTTGTTACTGGAGTGGATGGCTAGGGTGGGGACAGGTTCAGCTGGGAGCTGCCCGCTTGCTCTGTAAACACAGTAGGAAGGAGGTTGCCAGCCGAGGGAGCAGGCTATGCAAAGGTCCTGGGGTGGGATGTGCGCAGTATGTTTGGGAACATAGGGGAGCCTGTGTGGGCAGAGTGGGGAGAGTGGGAGGAGGGGCAGGGGTAAGGCCTGGAGGCCCAGGGAGGACTCAGCTGTTCCCCTCATCCCCTCTGGGAAGCCTTGACGAAGAGCAGGTTGCCATGGCTCCGTGTCCATAGCATCTCATGGTCGCTGTGAGAGGTGACAGCGTGGAGGGCTGTCATGACGGCACTGGGGACACAGCCAGTGGGGTCACTGCTGGACAGGGTGCAGCGAGGGGCAGCAGGAGCCCGGGTCTGTGCCAAGGTGCAGCACAGGAGATTCCCGGGGCTCAGCTCAGCGGGGTGCAGCGTCACAGAGCCGGCCTCTGGGGGCACAGGGCTCTGTAGTCTGCACAGGAGCCCCCAGGTGCAGCAGACGGAGCTGTGCTTCCTCCACCTGAAGCCTGTGGCTGCCCCAGCCCAGTGAGCTGCCCTGTAGGGGTGTGGAGATGGGAGGCAGGTGCCCCAGGGCGGAACTGTTTGGCTTCCCTCCCCTGGGAAGGCCTGTGGCTTCAGCCTCCATCTTTCCTGCATGTGGCCGTCCCCAGCCTCACTGGGGGCTCAAAGTCAGAGGGCTCCTGGAGTCTGTGGGCGCCTGCAAAAGACGATAGGATAAATAAACAGCCTGGACGGAGCTGCTCCTCTGGGCCGCACCCCTGCTGGTGATGGCCCATCGCCTGGGACAGCTGCAGGGCGTGGGGTGAGCTGCAGCAGACCCTGCAGCCTGCCGGGTGATGGGGACACCGTCCATCTCCCCAATGGCTGCTCCAGGAGCCAGAGTGAGGTGGTGACCTGCCCCGGGCCACACGGCCCTGAGGACAGAGCTGAGCCGGCTGTTCCCAGCAGCCAGGCCTGGTAGGGGTCCTGGCCTGGCCCAGCCCTGACCTCCGTCCCAGGCTGTGTAGGCAGGGTTGGGAGAGACGGACGGACTGCAGGCATAGCCTCTGACTTTGGTGAGGTGGTCAGGGCCTGTGGGAAGGGTTTCCTGGCTGAAGGAACAGCGCCTGCAAAGGCTGGAAGGCCAGCCCGCCGGGCTGCAGGGGACAGGCTGGGGTGGACTGGGCCTCTGCAGAAGTCTCCGCCTGTATTTAGCCAGGTGATCGGGAAGGGGGAAGGCGGACTAAGGGGCGCAGAGGTTGATGCTTAGCTGAGCATGTACTGGGTGCCAGCACCTGTTCAAGGCCTGGGGGTGGTGGGGACACAAGCGCTTGCATAAGTGCCTGACAAGCAGCAAAGTGAGAAGAGGGCTCGTCCTCCGTGAGGTGAGCAGAGAGGCTCAGGGCAGCCTCGTGAGGTCACCCAGCACCAAGAGGGAGGAGAGAGACCTGGGCGTGTGGGTGGGGTCAGGAAACAGGGCCAGAGCTGCTGGGCAGGCATCTTGCTGTCCCCAGAACGCTTTTGGGCCAGGCCCCTCCTCGGGGACCCGCTGGGAGGTTCAGGGGGCCATTTCCGGGGCTGCCCCTAGGCTCCAGGCTGGGTGTCCGGGAGCTTCAGGAAGCGCCATTGCACAAGACTGGGCCTGCCGGCCACCAAGTCCCTGGGCCCAGCCAGCCGGCTTCTCCTGCAGGGCCAGAGCCTCCCTTGGGCGCTGTGCCCACTCCTGTTCTTCTGAGGCTCTGATTGTCCCTTGTCTGGGCCGCACGCTGGTGCCGGTGGTGTCTGGGGCGTCACCATTGTCCTCACCGTGCCTGGCGCCCCAGACACACCCAAAGCGCAGTCACAGGGCCGCGCACACTAAGCTCACACGACCAGCTTAGGGGGAAGCGCTGTGGCTTCCTCGCCAGGAGGCGGCCCGTGTGCGGTGCTGTGACCTGCGGCAGTTGCTCCCGTGAGACAGATCTAGCAGACTCATCTTGCTGATCTGGTCACAGTCACTGTGACCCCACAGAGGGTCCTTAGCTCCTTGCTTGATGTACAGCAAGTGCTCAAGGCCAGAAGCCTATGTTATTGTTTTGGAGTGGGGGTGTTGAGACAGGGTCTTGCTGTGCCCTTTACTTTGGCCTCGAACTTGCAGCAATCCTCCTGCCTCAGCCTCCGGACTGCAGAGATTACAGGCGTGCGCCACCACACCTGGCAGCTTCTGTATTGTAAAGCTTGGGTTTTTGGAGCATATGTAATCTGTGCATAACCCGTGTGCGTGAGGCACAGTTCAGAAATGTCCGAGAACACTCAGCACCTCCCTCCCCCAGGCCCCAGCTCCCTGAAGCTATTGTGCCCCACTTGTGTTTTCTTTTGTGGCAAAACACAGACATTCTTCTGCACCTTTCCCCCTCCTCCCTTGGTACGCCCAGGAGGAAGTTCCCTGTCAGGAGATAAAGGGCTCTTTCTTCCTACTGCCTGGGCTGTAATTATTTAACTAGTCTCCTCCCCTTCTTCTGGGCTTCAAAGTCCTTTAGATCTGAGCTTTTCTTTTCATTGTAAGGACTCTGCTGGCACATTTCTGTCGTTGTTTTTAATCTCTAGACAAAGTTTTGCTAGCTGAGTTGCCCACACTGAACTCAAATTTGTGATCCTCCTGCCTCAGCCTCCCGAGTAGCTGGGATTATGGGCACATACCACTGTGCCGGGCTTTAATGGCATAGTTGCTCTGTGCCTTTGGGTCTGGATCTTCATGAGCCTGCATGCCCTCCTACACTTGTTTTCATGACCTTTTTCTTTGCTTTTCTCTAAAGTGCTCTACCCCAAGCCACACCTGTCTTTTGTGTTTTATCACTGGAGTTTGAACCCAGGGCCTCCCACACAAGTACCCAGTCTTCCCCTGCCCCCCTCTCCGCCACCCCACGCACCCCCACCGCCTCCTGCCGTGACCTTTTGCTGAGATCTTACTTAGATCCAGTACACTGCACAGATCTTACGCGCATGCCTTGATGTCTCACACACTCACGCTTCCTGTTATGCACCGAGATGCCCCGGTAGAAAGCGTCCCCTGACCCTTCCAGTCAGTTCCCCCAAAGGAAGCCACTGCTCTGATTCCTGTTGCCAGAGACCAGTTTTGCCTGTTCAAGTCCAAGGCCGCCCTGTGACTCAGCCTGAGAAACGAGGACAGATGTCACAGACGGGCAGCAGTGGAACTCTCCAGCGGGCAGCCCCCAGCCATGTCCATCTCCCGGTGAGGAGCTGCCAGACCAGGCTCCAGCCAGGGACTGAACCCACACGTTCCCGTAAGCTGGGTCAGGCCGGGCCCTGAGCGGAGGAGGGTGGCGATCCAAGCACAGCCTCTCCTGTATCTTTTGTTTTTGTTTGTTTGTTTTGGTACCTTGATACCGGGATTGAACTCAGGACCTTGTGCTTGTGAGCAGCAACACTGAGAATCCCCCCATCTTTCGCTTTTTTGGTACGTAGTCTCATTTTGTAGTCCAGGTTGGACTCAAACTCCGGGTGATCCTCCTGCCTCGGCCTCCCTAGTGCTAGGATTACAGGCGTGAGCCACCACGCCCAGCTTCCTGTGTCTTTTGACCTCTGGATCTGTCCTCTCTCATGCTTAAAAAAATAACAGTCACTGGAGGCTGGGGATTTAGCTCAGTGGTGCAGCCGCCTGCCTCACAAGTGGAAGGTCTGGAGTTCTATCCCTGGTACCAAAAAAAAAGTCACTGAAGGGGTAGATTAAGGGGTGCGTGTGCAGGGTGATACTGTCACACTGCCGGTGATTTGGTGCGGGTGCCCGAGGTCTCTGAGACCCTGTCCCTGTGCGCCTCCTGTCCTCACTCGCAGGGCTCTGCCTGTGAGTCCAGTGTTACCGCGTCCACCACGGGGAGCCGATGTTGGTGCTGGGGACTGTGTGGCCCGCACCCTCGTTTACCCCTTTGAGGCCCCTCCCAGGCCAGCCCAGCCAGAGCCCTCGAAGCCCATGGTGCCCACATCATTATAGTGCTTGGAGGCGCCTCTGACCATGTGGCCTTGGCCACTGCACAGACTTGCTTCCTGCCTCAGCCTCCTCGCTGGCCAGCTCTCAGCATCAGCGTGCAGTGGTTGTGTGGTGTGTCGTGCTCCGCGAGGGGCAGGCAGGTCCCTCGGGCTCTCTGTCATCCTCCGGGATGCCCGCAGTGACGAGTTGTGACAGAATGCAGAGACAAAAGCCGTGTCCCGCGGGGCTCTGACGCTTGTCTGGGGGGCCGTCTCCCCGCTGTCCCACCTCCTCCTGTCCTTGCTGGCCCTGCTGTCCAGCCCGTCCCCAAGTCACGGCCTCCTAGTCTGCCCTGGGTCCGCTCCCCTCTCACCCCCCTCTTCCACCCACAGTAACCACGGTTACCTCTGTTATAACCCGGCCTGGTGGCCAGCACCGCTCTCGCTGGGCTGCCTGCCGAGGGCACCTGGCCCTGCTGCCCGTGGGGATCCCAGGTGTGTCTGGGCCTGTGTCATGTGGTCACCGCTGCGTCCCCACACCCCACCATGTGCTGTCTGCCTGCCACCCACATGCTACACGAGGCTGTGTGTTCCACTGGGTTCCAACCCCAGCGTGGGCTGAGCACCGAGCTCTCCCCTGGGACCTTCCAGGGCCCCCCAAGTGCGCCCCCCTCCCCCGCGGGGACAGACGGCGGCTGGGACATCCTTTGCTGGGTCGCTGTATGTGCGCATGTATGCTCAGTAGCAGTGGTTGCGTGCTCGGCAAGATCTCACTGTGCTTGCTGCCTTGGCTGGTCTCGAGACTTGGGCTCAAGCGATCCTCCTGCCTCAGCCTCCCCAGTACTGGGATTACAGGGGTGGGCCACCCCCACCAGCTGCTTCAGTGTACCCTAAACATAAGATTCTGAGTGGCTGCAGGCATGTTTGTTTTCGTTTCTCAGTGGTAGAGGGTGGCTGATGGGCTTCTCGCGCTGCTGTGGTCCAGGTGTATTGAGGACGGTGCTGGCCGCTTTTGTTTTCTAGGATGGTTGTGCATTTCCACGGTGAAGTACGTGGGGGTCACTTAAAACCTGCCACAGTGCACTTGCTCTGACTTTTAGTAAATTTACAGTGAAAGTCAGTCCATTCTCATCATCCCCGGAAGCTCCCTTGCCCCCTACAGTCAGTTCCTGTTCCTACTTCCTAGGCCACCGCTGATCAGCCTTCTGCTTCCGTAGATTTGTCTTTTCTGGACGTAAACCACACCATAACTTGTCATGAACTTATTTCCTTTTATTTTGCCTTTGCATCATACATGTAGGGCAGTTATTTATAACAGGTAGGAAGTGTACTGTGCTCCTGGGCTGTTGCACTGAGATACACCCCCCCCAGCCCTTTGAGACGGGGTCTTCCTAAGTGGGCCAGGCTGGGTTGGAGCTTTCAGTGCTCTTGCCTCAGCCTCCTAAGTGCTGGGATTTCATTTATCTTGTCCTCATCTTCTTCTTCCTTCTTCTTCCTCTTCTTCATCTTCCTCCTCCTCCTCTTCTTGTTTTTTTTTACCCACTGGGTAAAAATTGAACCCAG
Organism: Fukomys damarensis; assembly: GCF_012274545.1. NCBI lineage: Eukaryota > Metazoa > Chordata > Mammalia > Rodentia > Bathyergidae > Fukomys > Fukomys damarensis. The sequence continues at coordinate 6,279,878 of NW_022900949.1, forward strand.
GGCCTCGTGTTTGCGAGGCAGGCACTACAGAGCTACATCCCAGTCCTTAAATGCCTGGGTTTCAGAGGTATGCCACCAACCCAGCTTGATCTCTTTTTTTTGTTTTTGTTTTTGTTTTTTTTGAGACAAGGTCTCACTATGTAGTTGAGACTGACCTGGATCTCACTGTGTAGCCCAGGCTGGTCTCGAACTCACAGCGATCCTCCTGCCTCAGCCTCCTGAGTGCTGGGATGACAGGCGTGCGCCACCACACCCGGCCAGTTTGATCTCGTTTTAACATCACCACGGCTGAAATATTTGTCAAGGAGAGGGCCTTCCGAAGGGCCTGAGGGGAGCAGTTCTGCCCCTGTAACACTTATCCTTCCCCACTCCCGGGGTCTTAGGACCTTGCAGTCCCAGGGCTCCCCAGGGCCCAGAGGGGCTGGTGTTTTTGCTGAAGTTTGCAAGACACAGTTGCTTCCACCACGTGCGGTCACACTTCCTGCCCCTCCAGCTGGACACGTGAATAACTTCTGTCCCTTTCTCCCTCACAGGGACTTCCTTCCCAGAGGTTCAGGAATTGTCACCAGGCGTCCGCTCATTCTGCAGCTCATCTTCTCAAAAACAGGTACGGTGTGGCAGCCAGCAGCCTCTGGGGAGTGAACGTGGACCTGGGCCTGGGCCTGGGCCTCAGGGCAGAATTTGGAGTCCAGGGCTGTGTCATTTGCGCTTGAACTCGCTTGTCCCTGTGTGCAGAAAAGGGTGAAAAAACACCTCAGTGAAAACCCACACTTCCACCCCAGTGTCCCCAAGTGTGACCAGGCTGCCGGGTGCCACAGTTGCTTTCTCAGTCACAGCTGCCCCGTTTTGCTGAACCCGTTCGAAAGCAGCAGTGTCCGTCAGCCCAGAACGCACGGCCCTGTGCCGAGCTGAGGCCCATGGAGAGGAGTCCTGACTGCATGTTGCGGGAGCCCGGGTCCACCCTCCTGTCTTAGCGCTTGTCTCCAAATAGCTTCTGCAGCTGGTTTTAGAGATGAGTGGGCCAAAGCTCAGCCAGACTGTTGCAGGTCCTGTAATCCCCTCAGCACCAAGCCTGACCCTCCTGACCCTCTGGTCGAAGGGACCCTCACCCCGGCCATCCAACCTGAGACTTGGTAGTTGACGGCCCAGGCTCGCCTTTATCTTCTGACCCCGCCCAGCCCAGTATGGGGCGGGTGTGTGGCTCCAGTGAGAGCACCGGATTGGCTCCGAACCTCCTCTTCGGGAACGCTGCCATATGATAGGCCACAGGCTGGCCAATGGGCTGGCTACTTTGAATCGGGCATCCAGTCAGCTCTGGCACAGCAGCAGGGTTCAGATGTTAACTCTGATGTGTGTAGTCCGCTGGTCCATTTTGGAATCTTGTTTCGCATTCAGCGATGCAGGGGAGGACCTGCATTTTTTTATGACATGTCGCTATTGAGCGTGGCCGCACTTTGGGAAGCCTGCCTTGGTGGGTGGCGAGGGAGTCCGCTCAGAGCTGTGTTTCCTGCCTTCCCAGTGGAGGCACCTGTGCTAGGCACCCGCCAGGCCCTTGCCTCTGCCCGAATGGCTGTGGTTTTGTGTTTTTTAGCTTATTCAGGGTCCACCTGCTGGAGAACAGATTGGCTGGCTTTGTGCATTGGAAGATGGCTGCCTGTTGTCATGGTGGCGGCTGGGAAGGGTCCCCTGTCACCCACACAGAGGCCACCCTCCAGCCGTGGCCCACTGAGCACTAGTGTGTCACAGTCCGGTCCAAGGTGGCCCTAGCTGGTGGACAGTGCATAGTGGCGGGGGCCGGGTGGGCAGGGCAGCCCGCTTCTCTGGGGAGGCGACCTTGGAGCTGAAGCTGCCGGCACCCTGGGCCGTGCGGTGGACGAGGGGGCTCTCAGGGCAGCGTAGGCACAGAGACTGAGTGGTTGATGTCCAGAGGGGACGGTGGAGGAACAGAAATTGAAGCCAGGTAGGGACTGTGAGCCCGTGAAGGCGTCTGGGATTTGCTGGTGAGCGGGGCTGAGGCTTCTGGATCCCCTGCCTGAGTCCAGTGTTTTAAGTGTGACCCGAAGCCAGGCCTTGGGACTGTGGCTGCAGACCAAGGTGTGGCTGCTAATAGGCAAGGGAGGCCAGAGCTGATGCTGTGCTGGCCGTGGTGGGGCCACCGGGGACGGGGGTGGGAGACAGTGGAGGAGGTGGAGGCAGCTGCATCCGGTGGGACGGGTGGGTCCATCTCCTGTGGTAGTGACCTGTCCCTTCTCTAGGGAGGCAGCGAGGGTGCTTAGCATGGTCCCCACCCCAGCCAGGCTGAGAAGGGCCTGTGCACTGGGTCCTGGATCTGCCTTGGTGCCTAGGGCCATGGAAAGCACCTAAGGCTGGGAGGGGAGCCTGGAGCCTGGGCAGGGCCAGAGGTGGAGGGCAGGGCCCGGCGGGCGTGGGTACAGGATTCAGGTCACCTGGAAGGCCCTGGAGTGTACACGGGCTGGGGGCGGGGAGAGGTGTGGCAGGGTTGGCACCTGGCTTAGGTACAGCCGTGGGGTGCCAGGCTGGGAGGGTGGGAATGTGCCGGCCCTGAGGGGCCCTGCGGGCTGTCATACTGCTAAAGCCTGGAGGCTCTGGGGCCCAGGCTGTGGCAGGAGGCAGCTCTCCTTTCTGTGCCTCGGTTTTCTCATCTGTAACCGGGGCTGGCCGTGTGCTCCTCCAAGCCCTCAGTGCCCTGTGTGCCGTGGCGCAGCTGTCCTCCTGTGGGCCTCGAGGGTGGTCCTCCCCTCTGACCCTGACAGTAGCAGGGCTGCCTGGCTTCCTGCTCAGATTGGACTCAGTGAACCACGATTTCTAACCGGCACGGATTAAAAATTACCCGAGACTGCAGCCACCAGGAAGCTCCTTGGGCTGCAGGTGAAGCCTCCCTTCTTCGGAGTCACCCTGAACCTCGTGATGCCTGGAGACTCTCCCTGCGTGACTGGAGTGACCCTGCCTGCGGAGCCCCCCATCCCTACCTTGACCTTCACCTTGGTCTGCACTGCAGGACGCGGAATTGCTGTCAGACTCGGCTCGCGGGCTTCCTGTCTGCCTCCAAAGCCTCTGCCCCAGGCGTCTCTGCCGCAGCGGCTCCCTCCTGACCCTCCGGCTCCCCTGTGTCCACCTCCACTGCAGTCTTGCGCCCCAGTCCCCAGGGCCTTCATTCCTCCCTGCCCTGCCCTGTCCTGCCCTGGGGCTTTTGTCCTGGTCTCTCCTTGCTGGGATGGCAGCACCCAGGGCAGGGGTATTGATCCACTCTGTGTGCCGCTGTCACCTGGTTTCCAGCCTAGGGCCCCAGCCACACAGCCTGAGTGTGCAAAGTGGGTGCGGTCGAGCTCCATATGGCAGCACAGACCTGTAGTCCCAGCTGCTCTGGAGGCTGAGGCAGGAGTATTGCTTGAGCCTGGGACTTCAGGACCAACCTAGGCAACAGAGCAAGATCTCTCTGAGAAGAAAACAAGAGAAAAAAATCAGCAGATGGCGTTATGAGCACTTTCTCCACATCTTCTCCCAGGGAGCCCCGCTGGGGAAGGCTCTCCCTAAAAACCTGACAGCCCCATCTTCAGGGCCTGGGTTGAAGCCTGCGATCCCCTTGGGTGACCCTGGTCATTTCCCTGCATGCCAGGCTCTCTGTCTGAGAGAAGACAGCCCACAGCCAGCCTCCGGGGAGTCTGAGTGCAGGTCCCCATGCCAGCGGACAGACGTCGTCACCTTCCCCGAGGCAGTGAGTCTCGGGGACAAGTCAGGTGTGATTGCTGCTTGTCCCGGGTCAGAGGCAGTTCGAGGGCCAAACAGGAAGGGGAAAAGCCCTCGTGCTGTCACGGTTGGTGAAAAGCTCTGAGAAGTCCCGTATGCAAGGCTCCTTGTTGGGTGTTGGATACTCACGGTCCCCTGAGCATGTCTGTCCCAGGTCATTCGAGACTGGTCGTGGCTGTCGCAGTGCCACGTTGGGGCCTGAAGAGCCATCTGGCAAGTGTTGCCCTTTTCCAGTCTGGGAGCAGGCGCCAGGCAGGGCCCCTGTGCGTAATAAGCTAAGACCCTGGCACCCTGTTGGTCTCACACTGAACCTGCTGTGGGCTTCACCGAGAAACTGGCATTCTCATCACAGCCCACAGGGGTACCTCCTCCGGGCCTGCATCCTTCTGCCCTGGGCCACCTGGCCCGGAGAAGGCAGTGGACTTGTGGTGTGGGGGCCCACTGTGGGTCTGGGCACCCTGTCCTCCCAGGGCCGACTCCTTCGTAATGAAAAGGTGGTTGTGTGCGCCACCCACTGGGAGAGCCATCGTCCAGATCTGGCCCTCGCTCCCATTCCCACACGGGCCTAGAGGGAGGCAGAAATGCTTTCTGGGAAGTACCCCTTTATCATAAACACTGAACCCCAAGTGAAGAGGCTGTTAAGCCTGGGGTCAGCCCAGGCAGTGCAGCTGCTGGACCAGGGCCTGGGGTCCCCTTTCTGCCCTGACTGCCCCAGAAGGAACGTGCCTGGGGTGGTACGCAGGTCTGCCGTGGGAGTGCTTGTCAGTGCTGGCCCAGGACCAGGGGAACCTGGCTTTGTCACCTGGGAACGCTGGGGCCAGGGAGGGAGGGGTGCCACAAGTAGTGGGGACCAGGACGGGCCGGGCTGGCGGTGGCATGGTGGCTTGACGTGGGCTCATAGCCTCTGGTGCATTCTTGGAGCTGGTGAATCTTTAACCAAATCAGTAGGGGCGCGAGAGCAGGGACAGGAGGGGAGCACGGAGCCTGCAGAAGTAGTGTGTGCAGGGCGACTTAGAAGAGTGCCTCGCCCTCTCTGGGCTCCCTCCGTGTCCATTGGGCGGGTGGTAGAGCCCCTGCCCATTCTGATGGCAGCAGCGCCAGCTGCCAGTTTCTTATGCAGATGGCGCACCCTGTCTGCTGTTGTCACCTGGTTTCCAGCCGCACGGCCTGAGTATGGAAAGTGGAAAGAGATTCCTCGCGTCCTCACGCAGGCTCCTTGGGATGCCCGTTTCACAGATCAGGAGACTCAGACCTGAGTGGGGCTCTGGGGGCCTGTGGTGGGCAGTGTGCCCTGGCTGCAGCGGGGACGGGGACCAAGCTGCAGGACTCAGGGCAGGCTGCCCGGCAGTGATGGCAGGAGGGAGAGGCTGAGGGCGGAGAGGGCCAGACCTCCAGACACCCAGGGCAGAGGCCTGCAGGCGAGGCTGCATCCTGGTCCCAGCGTCTGTCTGCACTGCCTCCCTCAGACCTAAGGCGGGGCCTGGAGCCGGAAGAGAGCTGAGACCATGGGGGTTGCCCGTCCATGTTTAGTAGCAGCTGCAGGAAGTGCTGCTGAGCGTTTCCTCCGACCCGTGAAGGCCCGAGTGTGACTGTCCTCGGGAACTAGGTAGCTGACTGCGGAGTGGGGCGGGGAGGGGGACCCTGGAGCCTCCCCCGGTGTCCTCATGGGCCCTGCAGCAGAAGGGCAGAGGCGAGGCCCCTTTGGGGGACCTGGCTGGAGAGCCACGAGCCCACCAGTGGGTCAGAGTTCCAAGCTCCACCCAGAGTTGGGCTGCAGCCACTGTCCCATCCCACCTGAGTAGGGACTGGGCGTGGGGCGGGGCTGTGCCCCCGTAGAGATTTCCCACTGCCCTCCTGGTGGGTGCTGGGGTGGTCTGTTTTTCCCTTGGCATCTCTTTGCTGAGCAGGTGTCTGGCCTCTGCTGCCGTCACTTGCTTCCCCCTTCCTTCTGTCCTTCCTTTTTCTCTTTTTCTGTTCTGGGCCTTTGCACTAGGCTACAGCCTCAATCCTTATTTGTTTGTTTGTTTATTTTTGTGCCCAGGAATGAACTTTGGACCTTGCCCTTGTGAGACAGGTGGCAGAACCATTGAGCTAAAATCCCTGGCCCACATATTTATCTTTTATTAAGGTTTTGTTTTTGTTTTTTTGGTTTTTTGAGACAGGGTCTCACTATGTAGTCGAGACTGACCTGGAACTCACTATGTAGCCCAGGCTGGTCTCGAACTCAGAGCGATCCTCCTGCCTCAGCCTCCCAGGTGCTGGGATGACAGGCGTGAGCCACCAGGCCTGGCTTATTAAGTTTTTATTGTGAGATAGGGTCTCACTGAGTTGCTTGGGCTGGACTCAAACTCAACAATCCTCCTGTCTCAGCCTCCCAGAGTGCTGGAATTACAGGCCTGAGATACGGCGCCTGGCTCCCCTTTCGTTTTAGCATTTCTGTAGGAGCTGTGATCACTGGGCTTTGAGACTGCTCTCTTCCCACCATTTTCCTAGGAAACTTCAAGCATTTGGAAAGTTGGGGAACTGCTCAGTGTCTGCACTGCACGGTGCACAAGTCTTCCATTTCCTCTGTCCCCCTCTGTGCTCTGGGGCCCAGGGACAGGACCCAAGCTGCCTTGTCAGTCACTTATCTGTTCCCTTCCTGTTGGTCTCAGCCCGGCTTTCAGACAGCCCTGATCTTCATCTGCTCAAGGTCCTCCCCAGAAAGCACGCGAAGGGCCTGTGTCCAGGTTGGGTTCCCTCGAACAGGCAGGCAGCGAAGGGACATCAAGGTGGACCTGGGTGGGGCCGGGGATTGAGCTCAGTGGTTCCGCTGCCTGCTTCGCAAGCCTAAGGTCCTGAATTTGATCCCCAGTACCAAAAAAAATAAGATGGACCTTGATGAGGCCACTAGAGGTGCCTGCGGCCCAGAGCTTGTGGGTGTCTTGGGGAAGGACAGATAAGTCTGCGAACACCCCTGTGACTTGCAGTGACGACCAGAGACTCAGACTCCTGTCAGAACCAAAGCAGAGTCATTGTTACACACCTGCCTCCCCTCTGGGCGACACAGCCCGCTGTTTGCTCATCTGGTGTGTGAGTGAGCAAGAACAGGGCTGGGGGTGTGCGGTCCAGTGCTTTGGACATGCTAGGCCCTGGGTTCCATCCCCAGCCCACTCTGCTTTAAAAATAAAAAAAGAGCCGAAGATGTAGCTCAGTGGTTCCGCTGTCTGCCTGGCAAGCACAAGGACCTGAGTTCCATCCCTGGTACCAAAAAGAGAGAGAATGAAGCACTGGTTACACCCACCGGTGTTTTTTTCAGACTCAAGAGTAGTCGTGACGTGGTTTGTGGAATTCTCTTCCGCCCACTGCATCTTTGCCAGTGTAGGTCGAGCATCCCCGATTTGAACATTCGGTGTGAAATGTGCCTCTCGAGTGCCAATGTGATACCACTCGTGAGAAATTCCGTACCTGGGTCCTGGTGACAACGGGTCACTGTTCAAACAAAGGGAGATGCAAAACATTGTGTAAAACTGCCTTAAGGCAGTGTGGGTAATGTGCATTTGAAATGTAAATTTTGAGTTTAGACTTGGCTCACCTCCCCGTGATAGCTCACTGTGTAGGTGGAAATATTTTAAAAATCTGAAAAAGTGAAAAAGTTGCAACAGTTCTGGTCCGGGTGTTTTGCATAAGGAATACTCCACTTGTATCCCTTTTGGAATCTCTAGGGTCCAGAAGGGGGCTCTGTTAGCCAGCTTTTTGTTCCTAGGACAAGATAGGTGACATATACAACTTGAAGAAAAGCTGTGCGCATAGCTCACGGTTTCAGAGGTTCAGTCCATGGTCAGCGGGCTCCAAGGCGAGCACGGCGTGGCAGAGGGGCACTGGGGAGGAAAGGTGCACAGCCACGGCGGTGAGGAAGTAGAGGGTAGCTCGGTGACCCACTTCTGCCAAGCAGGCCCCAGCCCCCTCAGCACAGCGCTGCCCCAATCCAGTCACCTCCTAAAAGCACCACCTGTAAACTTGTGAGCCTTTGGGGGACACAGTACATGTCACAAGAATGACTCTGGCCTCCCACATCCCTAAAGACAGACTGTGGCTGCTGCTTTTTTTCCTCTTCCTGACAAAGCGCTTGTTCCAGAAAGAAGCTTGTCTGTTTCCCACTCCTGACAAGACTGCTCCTCTGTCTCATTTTATTCTCTTTTTGGTTACCGGGGATCGAACTCAGGACCTTGTGCTTGTGAGGCAGACGCCGGAAACACTGAGCTAAATCCCCGGCCCTCTCCTTCTCATTTTAAACATTTTCCCTCGCTTTGCAGAATATGCCGAGTTTCTGCACTGCAAGTCCAAAAAGTTTACAGACTTTGATGAAGTCCGGCAGGAGATCGAAGCGGAGACCGACCGGGTCACGGGGACCAACAAAGGCATCTCCCCAGTGCCCATCAACCTGCGGGTCTACTCGCCACACGGTAGGGCAGCCGTCAGGGGGTGGGAACAGGGCAGAGGCAAAGTGACCGCCCGTGAGGACCCGCTCACAGAGCACACGCGTTACCCTGCTCTGGGCACAGGCACAGAACTCTAAGAAAAACCGCCCTCGCCAGCACGGTTGACTGGCAGAGCCAGGGGCCGTAGTGCACGCCTGGAATCCCAGTCCTCTGGGGGGCTGCAGCAGGACGATCACAAGTTCAAGGCCAGCCTGGGAAGTTAGCAAGACCCTGTCACAAAATTAGAAAATGACGACACCATGCATGGTGATGTCAAGCCTGTAATCCCAGCACTCTGGGAGGCTGAGGCAGGAGGATCACAATTGGGAATACAACCTAGGAAACTTAGTAAGAGCCTGTCTCAAAATTGAAAAAAGGGTTGAGGATGTAGTTCGGTGTGAAGACCTTGGGTTCCATGCCCATTGCAAAAAAAAATAAGAGTACAAGATGGCAAGCAAACAGGCAGCTGGGCTGTAGCTCAGTGGTAGAGCGCTTACCTACCATGTGTGACCTAGGGTTCCATCCTGAGCACCACCAAAAAGAATAAGGAGCCAGAAACCAGACTTTTCTGCAAAATTTCTCAACTTTAAAACTGCATTCTAACAGTAGCATGCAGCTGACTACAGCCTCTAGCCCCGAAGCCTGGCTTGCTACCTCAGATGGGGTTTTTTTTTTTGATGTTTTGAGACAAGGTCTCGCTATGTAGCCCAGGCACTTGTGGAGTCCTCCTGCCTCAGCCTCCCAGGTGCCGGGATTACAGGCGTGGCCTTCTGTGCCCTGCAGTATTATGCATGTATATATATCATACCGTGCACACCAGCACGGTTAGTAAAATCGCAGCATATCACAGGAACCATTTATTCCTCCTTTTGTGCGTGTGTGACTGTCTCGGATCGGAGTAGTATTTCTTATTTTTGGTACCAGGGAACGAACTCCGGTCCTTGTGCTTGCAAGGCAGGCGGCAGAACCACTGCACTAAATTCCTGGCCCGTATTTTGTTTTTTCGACACAGGGTGTCACTATGTAGCCTATGTTGGCCTTGAGTTCATGGCGGTCCTCCTGCCTCAGCGTCCTAAGTGGTAGGATTACAGGTGTGCACCACCACGCCTGGATTCAGAGTATATTTCTTGTCAATGCACCATCATTTGCTTCTAATGCTTCCTTGGCATTGGCTGAATGGGTGGATGGGCGGGCTAGAATTTAGCCATTTGTAGAATGTAGGGTCTGTGTCCTTGGACAGAGGAGGTGCAGGGTGTCTCTGGCTGGGACCGAAGCAGAGGGACTCCCGGAGCAAAGGGGTCCAAGGCTGCGGATGTGGCCGGGTGGTGGAGCACTCACCTAGCACGTGTGAGGTGCTGGCTTCAGTGGCGCACACCTGTCATCCCAGCACCCTGGGAAGCCGAGGCAGGAGGATTGCAAGTTCCAGGCCTGCCTGGGCAATATAGCGGCACCCTGTCTCAGAAAATAGAAAAGGGCAGAAGGTGTAACTCAGCCGTAGAGCGTCCCTGAAGTTGACCTCCAGTACCACAATAAAGGGAGGAGGAAAGGAAGGGAGAGAAAAGCAGAAGCGTGTGGCCCAGCAGGGACACGGGCAGCATTTCCGATCTGGCCCCTGGGGGACCTTGGATCTCGGCAGGGCTCTGACCACCCTCGCTCTGATTCCTCTCAGTGCTGAACTTGACCCTCATTGACCTCCCGGGCATCACCAAGGTGCCTGTGGGGGACCAGCCCCCGGACATCGAGTACCAGATCAAGGACATGATCCTGCAGTTCATCAGCCGGGAGAGCAGCCTGATCCTGGCTGTGACGCCCGCCAACATGGACTTGGCCAACTCAGACGCCCTCAAGCTGGCCAAGGAGGTCGACCCCCAAGGTAACCAGCGGCCCTCTCTCCCCGGCCCTGCAAGGCATCATCTGGGAGGCCACTGTGGGGCAGTTGGCCATCCCTCCTCGGGCATTGTGGCGCCCCCTGTGCCAGTGCAGAAGAGGGGCCAGTGTGCAGGGTCAGGCGGCTCTCAGTCACAGTAACGAACGCCCCGGTGTCGTCAGCTGATGAAAAGGTTGATTGAGCCTCAGCTTTGAAGGGCCTAGGCCAGTGATGGTGAACCTCTTCCCATTTTGTTTGTTCGTTTGTTTTGTTTTTTTTGGTGGTACCGGGGATCGAACTTGGGTCCTTGCACTTAGGAAGACAGGCTGCGGAACCACTGAGCCAAATCCCCGGCCTATGAACCTCTTAGCATTTTCAATGATGCAAACAGCCTGCTGCGGCATGCGTGCCATAGCTTCAGCATTAGTCTAGGCTGTGGCTGGTGGGCCTGAAACTGCTAGAAAATGATCAAGAAAAACAAGCAGTAAGGCCTCTTGTTTCCTTGGGGACTCTGCCCTCAGGAGGCAGCAGGACAACCAGCCTTGGTAGCATAAGCCTGTAATCCTAGCACTCTAATCTCAGCTCTTGGCGGCTGAGGCAGAAGGATCTCTACAAATTTGAGGCCAGCCTGGACTACATAGTGAGTTTAAGGCCAACCTGACCTGCATAGCAAGCCCATGTCTCAAAAAAATAAACAAGACTCAGCTATAACATTAGCCCTCGCAGGGCACAGGCATGAGTTCAGATACCCCCTCTGAAAGTTACTCGTCCTGCCCGATGAGTGGTCACCCCGGGTCACAGTGGGCACAGCTGTCCCAGCCACAGGGCTGCCGTGAGGGCGCGTCCTGTGATCTCCACACGCTGCTCAGGGGCCTGACTGCCAGTGCAGGAGAGGGAGGTATTAGCAAGCTGGCCAGGAAGTAGGGCAGAGGGGCCACAGCAGCCGTACCCAGGGGCACCAGAACTCGGCTTCTCCGGTGGCCACTTAGGGCAGAATCAGCTGCCCCAGCCTCCCAGAGTGCTGGGATTATAGACATGCGCCATCGTGCCCATCTTTTGTTACTTTGTTTGTTTGTTTTTTGAGACAGGGGCTCGCTGTATATTCTAGGTTAGCCTTGAACTCACTGTGTAGCCCAGGCTGACCTCCCACTCCCAGCGGTCCTCCGCCTCAGCCTCCCGAGTGCTGGCATTGCAGGTGTGCGCCACCACGCCCGTCTTAAACTCTCTCTCTTTTTTTTTTTTTGGTAACCGGGGATTGAACTCAGGACCTTGGGCTTGCAAGGCAGGCGGCGGAACCACTGAGCTAAATCCCCAGCCCTTAAACTCTCGTTTTTAAAGATCTTACTTTTCTGTTGCGTGTACATGTGTGTACATGTGCACTCGTCCCTGTGTGATATCGTCGTGACCACGCGTGTTACTCAGTGTTGGGCCCCTAGTGACTCACCCAGGCCTTTGTCCTGAACACTTGGGCTCTTCCCAGCCTCACGGACCGCTCTGATGAGATGGGAGCCGACGCCCCAGGTCCCTCCTCAGCCTCCTGCCTTTGTCCTGCTGCCCTCACCACTTCTGCCGGCCCTCGGGGTGGTGGCTCTTAGCGCCTGTGGCCCCCTTGCCCTCTGACACAGGGCTGCCCACGCTCTCCCTGCGGAATGGGAACAGGTGGGGGCCCCACGAGGCCCAGGTGTCACCCCTAACGGACGCCTGCCCTGTGTCCCCTCACGTGTGACACCGACTGATCACCAGTGCCAGGCTCGGCTGTAAGGATGGCCTGGGTCCTGGGTGCAGGAGGGGTCCCAGGGGTGGCCCCAGGGCCCTGTTTGTCTTCATGGGTCTCTTGGGAAATAGGGTCCAGGCAGGGGACGTGGTGGCTTCTTCAGATCCACATGGCCTGGCAGGGGCGGGGCAGCCCCCTCACGACACCTCGGTCCCCGCTCTTCCAGGCTTGCGGACCATCGGCGTCATCACCAAGCTTGACCTGATGGACGAGGGCACGGACGCCAGGGACGTGCTGGAGAACAAGCTGCTGCCCTTGCGGAGAGGTGAGGCCGGGGCCCGGGAGGGCAGTGGGCATCGTGCCTTATTGTGTGTGGTCTTAGGGTGCAAGGGATCTACCACTGACACACAACAGGACACTCCTGAAGCAGAGAGGTTGTGAGTGTGGGGTCCAGCCTCAGTGGTTGCCACACATAGCTAATACCGGATCCCCAAATACCTTGTCCACTACTGTTATTTTCCCTTATTTTTTGGTACCGGGGATCAAACCCAGGACCTTGCACTTGCGAGGTAGGCAGCAGCACCACGGAGCTAAATCCCCAGCCCTACTGTTACTTTTCTTCCTGATGATTTTCCTACTACTACCGCTATTACTACTACAACTACCGCTATTACTACTACAACTACTACTGTTACCATTACTTTTATAATGGTATTAGGGATGGAACCCTTTTTTGTTTTGTTTTGTTTTTTGGTACTGCAGGCACCAGAACCACTGAGCTAAATCCCCAGCCCTGGAACCCTTTTTTAAGATGGCATCTTGCTAAGTTGCTAAGTTAACTTAGGCTGGGCTTAAACTTGGAAATCCTCCTGCCTCGGCCTCCCAGAGTGCTGGTGTGATAGGTGTGCACCAGCTCACCGGGCTAGATTTTTCTCTTTTTTTTTTTTCTTCTCATTTTTGAACATGAGACAAGTGAAAGTTTATTTAAAGTGTCTGTTATATATCAGAAAGTGTTTCAGGCTTAGTGTATAAGAACCCATTTAATCAGCAATCCTCCAGAGGAGCTCTGTTTGCCTGCCTATTATATAGAGGAAGAAACTGAGGCACAGAGAGTGGGTCTACTCCCAGACTTGACTGTGAGCCCCAGTGCTCCAGCGCTGTGCTACTCCGTGACCCATGTGCATGTTTCAGGATCTACATGGCAGGGAACTAGACCTCCAGAAGATTCTAGAAGGTCTTGACCACTTCCTCACGGGGGCCGGAAGGCTATCACACATTCCTGTCTGTTGGGTGCCACAGCTGAGAGCCAGCTAGGTCTTTGTTTCCCTCTTCCGACCGTGCCTTCTCCAGGGTTCACCCTCTGCTGTGTCACCTGCCTGTCTCTGTGGCTGTCCGTGTCACCTTGACTTTTTCCTTTGCTCGTGACATTTGCTGCCCGGCCGCCTGGAATCGGTCTGGGGCAAACTTCAGGCCTCAGTCGTCACCTTCCCCACCTCCGGCACCACTGAGACCTGGAGTAGCCAGGGCACCCCGGTGAGAAGGGGGAGGGCTCGGGGGCAGATCGGCGTGGGGGGCTGGGGCTGCTGAGGAAGGTGACCCCACGGAACCCACGCCCTCCACGGCCACTTCACCAGCTCCAACAAGCACCTGGCATCTGGGGTCCCTGGCAGGTCTGAGAGCGCCTGGCACAGGCCTCTTCTGCCTCCTGCCTTGCCGACGCCCTCCGCGCCCCTGCTCTGGCTCCCTTTCTCTTTCCAGAGCGGCAGCTGCGGGGTGGCTTCAGCCAGGTCCTGGGTTTCATCCCCACCACCACAGTCACCACAGAAAACCAAAGGCCCCCTGTCCCTGGCTTACAGGACACTCCGCTCTTGAACCTTTTCCTTCCTCCTGCTGTCTCCTGCTCCGCTTGTCACACATGCAGGAGTTTGGCTTCACGGGCCTGGGTTCGGGTCTTGGTTCTCTGTGCTGGTCCCACCTCTGCATACCTCGTTTCCCCTGTCTGTAACGTGGGTCCAGCTGGATGAGTAACGCGCACCGCTGCTCTCCCCAGGAGGAACATAATAATGCCCACCGCAAAGATGACTCAGTACAACAGCACAGCGTGGTGGCACAGGCCTGTCATCCCAGCGCTCAGGAGGCTGAGGCAGGAGGATCACCACAAGTTCAAGGCCACCCTGGGCTACATAGTGCAAGGCAAGCCTGAACTACACAGCGAGACTAGCTCAGGAACAAAATGAAACAAAGAAAATGTAGTATGAATTCATGTGTGGATCACTGTGCCTTTTGTTACCTAGATCCACCCTTCTTTTTTAACATTAGCATACTACTAACAGTGACACCCGTGACCCAGTCTGTTTATTGAGCACCCACACAGTCTGCCACCGGGAGCAGTTTATTTCTCACAGTGCCCAAGGTTCATCCTTGCTGGGTGCCTGTGTCCATGGCCAGCAGTCCTGGCTCTTCTGGCCCTTTGGGTTGTGTGTGTGTGTCACTGGGGATGGAACTCAGGGTCTAAACGATGAGCTGTAGCCTCAGCACTTTTTTTTGAGACAGGACCTTGCTAAGTTATGAAGTCACCCAGGCAGGATTTGAACTTGCAGTCTTCCTGCCTCAGCCTCCTGAGTAGCTGTGGTTAAAGTGGGGTCATCATACCTGACCTTACTACTCATTTATTGGTGTGGTGCTGTGGATGGAACCCAAGGCCTCACACCTGCCAGACCAGTGCTCACCACCGAGCGGCCCCACAGCCCTGGTAGCTGTTTCTGTTCCTCAGCGCTTCCTCCTGTCCCCTCCCGGCCTCCGAGCGGTGGATCCTGAAGCTGACTTTGCTTTGCCCAGCTGCCTCCTCCACATTTGCATTGTCACCTGTGGGTGCTGCCTGGGGGCCCAGCTCCGGCCCAGTCCATCGTGGAGAGGCCTGGCCTTGCTGCACGGTCCCTGCCCTGACCCTCTCTCCCCACAGGCTATATCGGCGTGGTGAACCGCAGTCAGAAGGACATCGAGGGGAGGAAGGACATCCGCGCAGCCCTGGCAGCCGAGAGAAAGTTCTTCCTCTCGCACCCTGCCTACCGGCACATGGCTGACCGCATGGGCACCCCGCATTTGCAAAAGACCCTGAATCAGGTACAGCAGAGGTCTGGGGCTGCTGTGCGCAGTGGGGCAGGGCGGTCTTGGTTAGGGTCACCTGGGCTGAACCGAGGCTTGGTGGCCAGCAGCTCTGAATTACAGCTACGTGGGAGGCCTCTGAGCGGGTGGCCCTGGCCCACTGTTCAAGCCCCTGTCCTCCTGCCCTTCACTAGGAGCCCTGCTTCCTATGCCTAGAGTTGCGCAGACTGCGCCTGCTGTTCGGGGCTCACTGATGTCCTATCCTGCCTCCCGCAGTGCGCGCTGAGGGAGTCATAAGCAGGGGTGCCCAGTGGGGGCAAGCCCTACGTCTCCCACCAGGCCCTCTCTCATTACCATCCTGCCCAAGTCCTAGTTCTTTCTGTCAACAAAAGCAGGAAGGACTTTGAGAAGTTCCCCTTCTTTATCAAAAGTGACACAGCTGGGTGTCGTGGCGCACACCTGTCATCCCAGCACTCCGGAGGCTGAGGCAGGAGCATGACTGTGAGTTCGAGACCAACCTGGGCTATACAATGAGTTCCAGGGCAGTCTCAACTACATAGTGAGACCCTGTCTCCAAATAAACAAGAACAAGAACAGTGACATGGTCCCCAATCCCCACCCCTCTTGGTCCTGTGCGCAGCAGGATCTCAGGAAGCTCCGTCCATGGGGAGCCCTTCCTCACCCTGCCCTGGAGCCCCTGGCCCTGCCCCAAACTCCCAATGTGAGGCTGAGGGTGACGACATCATGCAGGTGTGCCGGTTCCCTGGGTACATAAACGGGGGGGGGGCAGGTGTGAGCTGGGGTAGGGAGCTGGTGTGGGGAAGAGGGAAGTGAGAGGGACCCAGGCGTTGCCTGGGTGGGGCACTGAAACACCGGAAGCCGGCAGGCTAAGGGAGGAGGGCAAGAAGGGGAGGAGCGCCCCCTGCAGGCTGTGAACTGAACCCCACCCCACCCGCCGTAAAGGCAGTAAGAAAACATCATCTGGCCCCAAACAAGTGAGTGTCCTCTTTCCTCCCGCCCCACGGTGGGTGTGATTGTCCCTACCCCAGAGGTGGCCTTTGTCACCTTTCTGGGCTTCCATCTTAGGGACGCTGGAGAAAGGAACGCGTGTGTACAGCCCCCTTCTACCCCTGCCCCTCCCTTCTCTCCTCTTCCTGCCCTTTTTCCCTCCTGCCCCTCCCACTGCTCCTGGGCTGCAGTTCTGGTCTGCACACTCGAGCGCTTCCCGTCCCTGGCCCCTGTGCACAGTGCTGCCTCCCTGCGTCCGAGGGGAGCAGGCGACTCCTGCATTTGCAGCAGGATGAGGGCCTGGGGTGCCGCTCACAGTGGAGCGCTGGCCCTGAGTGTGCCAGGCCCTGGGTTCCACCCCCAGCACCATGAAAAAATAATAAAATCAAAGCAGAAGCGTAGAGCAGAAGGAATGCAGGAGTCGCCTGCTCCTACCCAGCGGAGAGCAACACCCTGCGTACCTCTCCTGAGTCTGTCTTCTCTGCGGATGCAAAGCTGCCGCCCAGATGAGGCGCTCCCCGCCCTTCCTTCCCTGCTGCCCGGGGAGGCCAGTGCTTTGCCCCAGTGACCTGTTACCAGTCTGCCGGCCACTGTGCTGCCTGGGTCCGGTCACTCAGGTCCCTACACAGACTCACTGCCTCGTCCGTTTAAGCAGCTTCGTGGAGAGGCCAACTCCCTGCCTGCCCGAGCCCTCTGGGAACCCCGTGAGCTCTCTCCACAGTGCCTTCTTGCTCCTCAGGGCCGCTGAGCCTGCCGCCTCTCCTTGCCCTGCTGTCACAGTGCCCGTGCACGTGCAGGACGCTTCTGTCCTTTGCTTCGGGCTACAGAGCGAGCAGGGCTCAGGGCAGGCTCAGCCTCTTGCCCGTGCCGCCCCGTCTGACCTCCCGTCCGTCTCCACAGCAACTGACCAACCACATCCGGGAGTCACTGCCCAACCTGCGCAGCAAGCTGCAGAGCCAGCTGCTGTCCCTGGAGAAGGAGGTGGAGGAGTACAAGAACTTCCGGCCCGACGACCCCACGCGCAAGACCAAGGCCCTGCTGCAGTACGTGCGCCCCCGTCCCTGCCACCCTCGGGGTCCCTAGGCAGGTCCTCATCCCACCTGTACCAAGCACCAGGGTTGTCACAGCAAACCGGACAAGTGCCTGTCCCCGTGCCCGGGATGCTCAGGAAGAGGGGGAGGGGAACAAGAAGACAGAAAAGACAGGAAGATGCAGAGTGGAAATTCAGGGTTGGTGGTGCACACCCATAATCCCAACCACGTGGGAGGCTGAGGCAGAAGGATTTCAAGTTTAAGGTGAGCCTGAACGACTTTATGAGACCTCCCCCCACAGAGCAGGCTGGAAGGCCAGAAGCCCTCGAGTTGACCTCACTTTACAGCATGTCAAGTTGAGCTGGGTCAGTTTGCATACCTGTCAGGGTCACGCACAGACTCTTAGCAGCAACTGTTGCCTCAGAAGAAGCTGGTCATCTCAAAAAAAAAAAAAAAAAAGACAGCCAGGCGTGGTGGTGCACGCCTGTAATCCCAGCACTCGGGAGGCTGAGGCAGGAGAATCGCTGAGTTCGAGACCAGCCTGGGCTACATAGTGAGTTCCAGGTCAGTCTCAACTACACAGTGAGACTCTGTTTAAAAAAAAACCCAAATTGACAGAGGGGAAGAAAGCCAAGGCCTGATTCGAAGCCTGTCTATAAGGCTGGGTGGATGCCTCTATCTTGACGCTGATGCTCTCTTCTTCCTCCCAGGATGGTCCAGCAGTTTGGGGTAGACTTTGAGAAGAGGATTGAGGGCTCGGGAGACCAGGTGGACACGCTGGAGCTCTCGGGGGGCGCCCGGATCAACCGCATCTTTCACGAGCGCTTCCCCTTCGAGCTGGTGAAGGTAGCCACTGTCTCTGGCCAGCCTGCTCCTACTTGGCCTGGACTTTTAAATTTTCAGAACTAGGGATTAGGGCCGGGGATTTAGCTCAGTGGTGCTGCCGCCTGCCTCCCAAACAGAAGGGCCTGAGTTCGATCCCCGGTACCAGAAAAAGAAAAAGAAAAAAAAAATCAATACTAAATCCCCAGCCCATTTGTCGATTGATTGATTGATTGATTAGGTCTTGCTAACTTGTCCCGAGCTGGGTTCAAATTCACAATCTTCCTCCAAGATTACAGTCTACCGTGGGGCTTTCTGCCCAGGGAGCCCCTCAGAGGCTTTGGGTGTGTCAGTATGAAAATTGCATTTTCCTCGTTTGCAAAAACTATGCGTTCTTTGCAAAATATCATCAGCCCTGGAAATTCACAAGTTTTGCATCCATGGATTCGACCAAGTGCAGATCAGAAATAATTGGAAAAGGAAAATAAGTGCTATGTTGAACAGTTCTTTCTTGTAATTTTCCCCTAAACGGTACAGTGTGGGGTGGGGGATTTCACTGAGTGGCAGCACCGCGCCTGCCTTGAAAACGCAAAGCCCTCAGTTTGATTCCTGGTACCAAAAAAAAAAAAAAAAAAAGAAAAGAAAAGAAAATAGAGGTAAAAGTTTAGCTAGGGATGAGGGTTCACACCCATAAGCCCAGCGCCCTGGAAGGCTGAGGCAGGAGGATCACAGGTTCAAGCCCAGCCCGAACAACTTCTCAGTGTAATGAGAGCCTGTCTGAAAACAAAAAGAAGAAAAGGCTGGGGATGGAGCTCAGTGTGAAGGCTCTAGATTCACTCCCCAGTGCTGCCAAAAGAAAAACAAAATAGAGGTGAACTCACATGGGAAGACACGTGGTGTGGGTGGTGCCATGTGTCGATGACATAAGAGATAGCATCGTTCTGTGAGGGCAGTGATTCACACGCCTTTCCATGTGAAGTCATAGCCTGTGTGGTACATTTTAGGTAGGGCGTGATGCTTGTGGAAATGTTAGCTCTGGAGCTCTTTTCTTCTTTTCCTTCTTCCCTCCTTGTTTTTTTTTTGTTTGTTTGTTTGTTTTTGTCTTTTGTTTTGGGTTTTTGTTTTGTTTTGTTTTGTTTTTGGTACTGGGGATCGAACTCTGGTTCTTTTGCTTGCAAAGCAGGCGGTGGAACTACTGAGCCAAATCCCCAGCCCTTTTTTTTTTTTTGGTTTTTTGAGACAGGGTCTCACTATGTAGTTGAGACTGACCTGAAACTCACTATGTAGCCCAAACTCACTATGTAGCCCAAGCTGGTCTCGAACTCACAGCGATCCTCCTGCCTCAGCCTCCCGAGTGCTGGGATTACAGGTGGGCGTGTGCTACCACGTCTGGCCTCTTCCCTCCTTGTTTTGAGAAATGGTATCATTGTGAGGCCCAGGCAAGACTGCAGCTTGTGATCTTCCTACCTCAGCCTCCCAAGTAGCTGGCATTACAGGTGTACCCGACCGTATCCAGCTCTCTCCTCACCCCCGCTCCACATGAATCTCATGATCAGAAATCACAGGTCACAGTGCAGGTACATCGTCAACAGGCTCTTGATCCATACAGGCAGTGTGTGCTGGTTTCACAGCTTCCTTGCTGAAACCGGGGGTTTTACCTTTTTCTTCTTGGTTTTGACCTGTGAAATTTACTCTGCCCCATGAATTCAAGCACGTATAGGCTGTAGCCTCCCCTCACACCCCCTCAAATGGGTCTGCCTCTTCTCTTCTCAGATGGAGTTTGATGAGAAGGACTTAAGACGGGAGATCAGCTACGCCATTAAGAACATCCACGGAGTCAGGCAAGTTCCCCGGGGGAGCGTCACCATTTGGGGTCCCCGACCCACACAGGACCCCCCTCCAGCCAGCCCACCCCTAGACCTCCGGCTCCCCGACGGGGCGGTGAGGTTTTCCATAGTCGGGAGCCTCCCCTTGGGGTCTCCAAGGGCGTTGAGGAAGGGCGTGTTCTGGTCACAGGAAGTCCCTGGGCCCTGGGTAAACCCCGCTCACCAGGAAGTGAGCTTGCTGAAGATTTGCTGCGGGTGGGCGAGAGGGGGCAGAGCTGAGTCAGCTTCATCCCCAGACCAGGATGTCATTATTCCGACAAAGGAAGTCACTCTAGTCACGCAGTCTTCATCACCACCAGGCCCTTGGCTCACCCGGGGCTTTCCCAGCCATGGACTCAGGCCCCCGCCCCCGAGATGAGCTGGTATCTAGAAAATCGCTGACCTACTGTGTTTCTTTCTGACTTATCTTCCTTGCCCCTGGGTCGGGGCGGTTTTAGGACTGGGCTTTTCACCCCGGACTTGGCGTTCGAGGCCATTGTGAAAAAGCAGGTGGTGAAGCTGAAAGAGCCCTGTCTGAAATGTGTGGACCTGGTAATCCAGGAGCTAATCAGTACGGTTAGGCAGTGTACCAGTAAGGTATCAGACCCTTGGCAGCGCCTCCTGGCCGTGTGGAATCCGGGGGATGGGGGTTTGGTGTCAGGCCCCCAGGGCCGCCCAGCATCCGGGCTACCTCCGTGTCAGATTGTGGCCTCTCTTCAGAGGTGGGGACGGGAGCCAATGAGCCTGTGCCACCCCCCGGGGGTGCTGGGCCTCTGGAACTGGCCAGCTGGGTGCACGGTCACCCTGGGACCCTGACACCAAGCCCAGCATGTGTCTGGTGGAATCGGGCTGTCGCTTTGCTGTCTTCTGGGAAGCAGAGAGGAAGCCCGCATCCGCTGCTGGAGGCCAAGCCCCTAATCCTCCCTGGCCGTTCCCCCTCCTCGACAGACACCTGGCGTCCCCGGGCTTCCGTGGAGCCAGCCACTTTCCTGTCCCCATGGCACTGGGAAAGGCTGGCACGCCAGCAGCATAATGAGTGGCTCCCAGTGGCCCTGCCAAGTCCCCTGCACCCCATGCTGCCCCCCCGGCCTATCCCTGATCTGCCTGGTGACAAGTGCCTGTGTGCTACCACTCCCAGGCCGCTGCCTCCACCCTGGCAGAGTGTGCCAGGCCCCCGACAGGTCCTGTTTCGCAGGGCAGTGCGCTTGGCCGAGCAGCGGAAGTGCTTCCTGTTGGGCGTCTGTGCTTGCACGGCCACGGCGTCCCTGGTGACCGGGTGGGCGGGCAGTTTCTGCTTGAGACTTCTGACCCTGTCCAGCCAAGCCTCCATTTGCTTCTGAAGCTTCTTCGATTGGAAGAGGGAAGGGTACAGGCTGCCCCAGCGGCTTTGCCAGTTGTCGCCCCGTTTGTGTCGTCCGAGACCTTCGCTGTGTCCTAGCGCATCGGACGAACCCCCGGCCTCCGATCCAAAGCAGCTTCCGGGGCACATGTGGGCTCGGGCTCCTCCACGCATGGACTAACCAGCTGATTCTCGTTTCTTCTCTTTCTCTGTCTCCCGTCCCTGGTGTGTGGCCTGCACTGTCCCTGGGTATCTTTCTACCTCGTCCCACCCTCCGCATGACCCAGGACGGGGCTCTTCACCCCCGACATGGCCTTTGAAGCCATTGTGAAAAAACAGATTGTAAAACTCAAAGAGCCGAGCCTCAAGTGTGTTGACCTCGTGGTCTCAGAGCTGGCCACGGTCATTAAAAAGTGTGCCGAGAAGGTAACAGGTTTGGTTCTCATCATCCCTGCATCTGTCTCCCCATCTGCACCCCTCCATTTGTGAGTCTGACCCAAGCATCTGGAAGATTCTGCCTCGGGGGAGCACCCCCTTCCGAGGACCTCAACTTCTCAGCTTTGCCTCGGCAAAGACAGAACAGGGTGGGGTTCGTGTCACCCACATGTCCCCACCTTTGTCGTTTTGGGTACCGATGGGGACGGGAGATCTTCGACATTGCCAGATGCTTTGCGTGTATGAGGCCTTCTGGGTCCCCTATTTTTATGTGTATTCACTTTCCAAACTGGGGATTGAACCCTTGGCCTTTGCACTGAGCTACATACCCAGCCATCTTTGATGTTTTGAGAGAGGACCTTGCTTCGTTACTAAGTTGGCCAGGTTGGCCTTGAACTTGTGATCCTCCTGCCTCAGCCTCTCAGAGTGCTGGGCTGACAGGTGTGAGCCCCCCACACACCTGGTCTGCTGGGTCCCTTAGAGAAAAGTGATTCCCCAGCTGTCACCAAGCAGTGAAAACCCATCAACACGTGGACCCGTGCTGTTGAGGTTGTGGTGAACAATTTAACCATTCCGTTTTCTCCCACTGTGGACTGAGCTCAGACCACAGATGATGTGACTTCCCCCACGAGTGCTTGGGCCCAGTCACCGCTGCAGGTCAGGGCGGGGACGTGGGGGCAGTCGGCCAAAGCTGCTACCGTTGGGAATGGTTTCCAGCGAGGGGGGCCCTCCGAGGCCAATTGTTCAGATGCTGCCCCGGTGCCCTGGAGCAGGTGCTGCACACTCCAAGCTTGGCGTGGTCTGGGAGGGAGCTGCGGGACCCTCACCCGCCACTGGCTTCCTCTGCCATTCTGCACCCTTTGCTCGCTGGCTTGCAAGGCCACCTTGGGCGTGCGTGTGTGGGCACCTTCTCCCCTCCGCCCTCCACCCTCACCACCCTGTTCTTGTCTCCCAGCCAAGCGGCTGTGACACGGGAGCAGAGTGGGGTTGGGGGCCCCTCATGTCTGTCCCCCCACATTTTCCATTAATTTGCTTCACATGGCCCCGGACAACACGGCCCCTCTGCTTGCTCCCTAGCTGTGCTCCTACCCCCGGTTGCGAGAGGAGACAGAGCGAATCGTCACCACATACATCCGGGAGCGAGAGGGGAGGACCAAGGACCAGGTATGAGCTCCTTTTCTTTGTTGCTTGTTTTGCTGTTTTGGCTTTGTTTTTGTTTTTTGGAGACAGGGTCTCACTGTGTAGTTCAGGTTGGTCTTGAACTCACTATGGAGCCCAGGCTGTCCATAGTGAACTCTAGGCAGTCCTCCTGCCTCAGCCTCCCAAGTACGGGGATTACACACCTGGGACATCACCCTGGGCCAGCCTGTTCTCTTCTTTCACAGGTGTAATTTATGTGCTATCAAGTTTTTTGTTTGGTTTGGTTTGGTTTGGTTTTTTGACACAGTGTCTCACTGTGTAGTTGAGACTGACCTGGAACTCACTGTGTAGCCCAGGCTGGTCTCGAACTCACAGTGATCCTCCTGCCTCAGCCTCCCGAGTGCTGGGATGACAGGCGTGAACCGCCACGCCCAGCCTGTGCTATCAAGTTTTAATGAGTTTGGTTTATTTTGCAGTGCTGGGGATTGAACCCAAAGCCTTTCTGCTGAGCTCCGTCCCCAGCCCTTTTTTAAAATCTGGAGTCAGAGTCTCACTAAATTGCTTATTTGCCCAAGCTGTGCTTCAATTTGAGACCCTCCTCTAAGCCTCCCAGACAGCTGGGATTACACGTGTGCACCACCACACCCACCTCTGTTCTCGAAGCTTTAACAAATATATACAGCGTTGTGACTCCCAGATTCATCGTGATTCGTTGTGGTGAACTGGGGGAGCAGGTTGGCGATACAGCGCCTGCCTAGCAGGCACACAGCCCCTCCTTCCCCAGTGCCGGGATTGATCAAGCGCTCTGGGGTAAAGAGAGTCAAGCCTCAAAATTGCAGCCGCAGGGGCTCCCTCTGGCACTTTCTGATCAGCCTCAGAGTCTCCTGCTTGGCCCTGTTTCAGCATCGAGTGCACAGGAGTACAGTGAGCACAGGTGACTGTCACGGGGCCAGTGGGGGCCCAGTTGGGCGCATGAGAGCCTCTGCCCCTCAGTCCAGTCTGTTCTTTTTTGGGGGGACGGGGGTACCGGAGATCAAACTCAGGACTTTGCGCTTGCGAGGTAGACGGCGGCACCACTGAGCTAAATCCTAGCCCTAGTCCAGTCTGTTCTTAATGGGCACTGGGCCAATAAGCGGTCTGAGCCACAGTTCCCATCAACCAGCCTCACCCTGGGCTGAGGAGAGACCCGCAGGGTTTGAGCAATGAGCACATGCGCATGCGTAGGACCAGCCAGTGCCCCAGACTTCACCGGTCCTGGCTGGGGGTGGGGGTGGGGGGCCTGCACGTACGTGAGTTGCATTTTCATATCCTCGTGTTGCCAGATTATGGTGGTGCTTTGTGTTGGTGTTTTTAACATTTTATCCTCATTTTAACTTGAAAAGCTGCAAAAATAATAGAATACCTGTGGGTTTCATTATTTGTTTTGAGATAGGGTCTCTCTGTGTAGTTCAAGCTGGTCTTGAACTCACTATGTAGCCCAGCCTGGCCTCGAACTCATAGCGATCCTCCTGCCTCAGCCTCCCCAGTGCTGGAATCACAGGTGTGTGCTACCACACCCAGCCACTGGTATATTCTTTACTCAGAGTCAACTACTGTTACTCTTTCGCCTCCTGCTTTTTCATTTGTTCTATGTGTGTATTTTACAGTGTAATACATCAAGTACATGTACTAACGTGCCAGGCTCTTGTCAGAAGGCTTTGCACATTAAATGATGGACCCTGGTTGGGGGTGTCATTCAGTGGCAGAGAACCTGCCTAGCATGTGCGACACTGGGTTTTGGCGTCGGCACTGTAAAAAAGAAAAGGGGAAAAACAATGAAAAGCTGGGGCGGGCCGAATCAGTGCACCAAAAGACATCCGTGTTGCAATTTGCAGAATTTGGAAGTTGTCCATTTCCTCGGCAACAAAGGAGACAGGCGATTGTTTTGTGCAGTAGAGCCGCCGGATCTCATGCCACAGCTTGGGAACATGAGGCCCAGGTCGCAAAGCCCCTTGGCGGCTGACCCGAGACTCCAGCTCCAGTGGTCACCCCCGTGCGCCCGCCCAGCTGGGCTGGGCTCCGGCCTGGGAGTCGTCCTGGCTCTGCGCCCCCTGCTGGCGAGTGCGGGAAGCGCCTGGTGTGCTGCCCCTTCTCGCTTCCCTGGACTCTGTACTCACAGCGACCCCCCCTTCTCCAGATTCTCCTCCTGATAGACATCGAGCAATCCTACATCAACACGAACCACGAAGACTTCATCGGGTTTGCCAAGTATGTGCTTTCGGGGACCGTGGGGGGTGGGCGGCAGCAGTTCCCACGGGTTCGCCCAGAGGGCAGGGACCAGAGTCTCTCCTGGAGGGTATCTGGGTGAAGGACAAGGACATCTGAGGATACCGGATGCCTTCCAGGCTGGTTGCGGCCCCCTCCTGGCGTCCTTACTCAGTGAGGGTGAGCTGAAGGGTAAAGCGTTCCGTGGTTGCACTCTCTCCGCCGCTGCACCTCTCCCTCTCCCGCAGGACTTCTCAGAGCCTTTCGTGCACCAGGGTGCCGCTTGTCCCAGACTCGGGCTGCTCATAGGGACTGGCGCCCAGGTCTGTCTGCCTTCCGAGGCGCCTGGCTGGGGGCGGGCTCTGGTTTAGCAAGAATGTAGATGCAAGTGATAGTGGTCTTGGGTGTCACCCTTGTTCCATCATTCCTGGGCCCCTCAGCAAGCCTGAGCATCACCGGGACTCCATAGCTCCTAGAACCTCTGTGCGTTTCAGCTGGCTTCCTGTACCCACTTGATGGAGGCGGCCGCCCTCCTCCTGGGCATGCGCAGTAGTGGAGTGGCGTTCTTCTGGGCATGCGCAGTGCTGGAGCAACCGGCCCGCCCCCGCTAGGTCCCCTCCCTCCGCGGAAGGCCAGGCCCGCACCCAGCCTGTCCAGGACGCAGAAGGCCCAGAGCCGCGAGGGGGTGGGATCCAGGGTGACCTTGGCATCCTTGAGGGGGAGCCTGGGGCTGCAGTCTCAGCCCTGCAGCACTCGGGTTTGAGCGCTATCCATGCACTGAACAGGGCTGAGGGAACGTCCGTTCTGTGCTGGGCGGTGCTAGATGGATGGACGCATGAAAGAGCGAGCTTGCGTGAGATCCACGCTCCTCCCCCGGCCCTGGTGCCGGCTGTGCAGGGGCGGACAGTGCTGGCCCCCTCTTTGCCTCGCTGCTGTTTTCCTCACCGTGATGTCTCTGCTTCTCACACTTCATCCACAGTTCCTTCTCACAATCTCTCCTGTTTTTCCTTTGACCACTCCACTCTTTCCTCTGGATTCCGGGGCCTTCCCACTCGCCCCAGCTGTTACTATACCGAG
Source organism: Fukomys damarensis (assembly GCF_012274545.1). NCBI lineage: Eukaryota > Metazoa > Chordata > Mammalia > Rodentia > Bathyergidae > Fukomys > Fukomys damarensis. The sequence continues at coordinate 6,305,753 of NW_022900949.1, forward strand.
CAGCTGGTCACCGGGTGGGTATTGCCTGCTGTGTGCCTTTGCCCTGTGTGTGAATGGGGGTGCCCTGGCTGGGTGGCCCCAGCTCCCAGGGGGGACGCCCCAGGGGCCCACTGAGCGGCGGAGCACTTGGCCTGGAGCCAGGGCCACAGCTGGGCCTTTGGACGGGACAGCACAAAAATACCTATTTTGTCCCTTGCCAGGGCTAGGGACGTGGGAAGGAAGGGCCTAGAGGCCAGGGAGAGGTGAGAGCAGGTAGAGGCCCGCAGGCCGGGAAGCGGATGTGGGACTTGCTGTCTCTTGGGAAGTGTTGGCTTTGTCTGACCTCCCTCCTCCGGACACTTGTGGGTCCACCTTCTGTGCTTGAAGGTTCTGGGCTTCACTCTGCCCTGTGCGCGCTGCAGACAGCAAACAGCCAGAGCAAAAGCCCTAAAACATTCTCTTGGAATGTTGGGGAAAATAACGCATAAAATTCAACCCTCGTTTTCTTCAGTAGAGGGGATTGAAGCCACAGCTTTTGCACAGAGCTACATCTCCAGCCCTCTAAAAAAAAATTTTTTTTAAAAATTTGAAACTCACTAATTTGCCCCAGCTAGACTCAAATTTGTGATCCACCTGCCTCAGCCTCACAGAGTCCTGGGATTACAGGCGCGTGCTACCACACCCATTCTACCTCCATTCTTAATTTTCCAACCTTCATCTAAACAGAAGTCTATTACACATCCTCACCCCTTCTCTCCCTCTCTCTCTGTCTCCCCTATCCAACAGCCAACTTCAGCTTTAAGGCAAAACCCCCAGCAGCAGTCACCTGGTTCGTTGTATGACCTTGTTCTGAAATTTCAAGCTAAAGCAAAAAGAAAAGATGGTCAGAGATTTAGCTCAGAGGCACCAGACCTGATTTGCAAACGCAAGGTCCTGAGTTCAATCCCCGGTACCAAAAACAAAACAAAAAACAAGAAAATAAGATAGATAAGTAACAGGAGATGGAAACTGTTCACAGGCATTGATGTGTTCTTGGGGTAGAAAATCTATTAGAATCGATAGGGGGCCGTGGGAGCCCCTGAAAACTCGGTAGCCTTTGTCTGTACCTGAATTACCTGGGCAGGAATAGGTGGGTGAAGGAGGGAAGAGGTCTCAGACTGTAGACGAATAAGGAAACTCGTCGTAACACACCCTGTTAGCCTTGGATGTCTTCCAGCTTGGGTCAGGAGCCCGAGATGAGTGACATTTTCACAGTCAGTAGCTGTCCCGATGTCTGGTCTCCAGGGCCGGCCGGCCTTCTGGTTAGAGCAACTTGTGATCTGGTACTGGGGTCAGGGTTGTGAAGGGAGGGCAGGAAGAAGCCTCAAGAATCTGAGCCCCTCCAGCCTGGTGCGGGTCCCCCTACAGCCACCTCCCGGCCCCTCAGGTGCTTTCCTGGACACCCCAGGGTGCACTGCACTGCGAAAGGAGCAGGCACTTCCGGGTGGCAGAGAGCAGGGCCTAGGAACCTTAGCTTGAAGAGACTCCTTTTCTTGCTCCGCACGCCCAGGCTCTTTCTCTTGGGCAGCGACACGTTCACAGGGGGCATCTGTGTGCCTGCAGCTGTGCTCAGTGGGCCCCCAGGGAACCAACCCCTACGTGGGCCACCAGGGCCTCTTGCTCCCCGTCCCTCCCGCATTGCACCCGCATGCGCCCTCTCTGTGCTTTGGTTGCAGCGCCCAGCAGAGGAGCACGCAGCTGAATAAGAAGAGAGCCATCCCCAACCAGGTAGCTCACCCGGCTGTGGCCGCCACTACCCCCGGGGTGGGAGGGCGCACCCGCGTGACCCTTCAGCACATGGGATGCCCTGACAAGAGCTGACCCTGGGGCACCAGGCCACCTGTTCCGTTGGCCTCAAGGGTCTGAGTGCTGAAGCTTTGGCAGGGCCAGGATGTAAATGTCACACTCCAGAGAACCCTGGGGACATCAGAGGTCAAGGTCAGGTTCTGGCCCTCGAGGCAGGGGCAACATAGCTGTCCCCCACAAGTGTCTGCAAGCAAACCCAGTTTCCTGGCTCCTGTCTCAAGGATGGAGGGCCTGTAGGTGGGAGCCATAGAAGGTGTGTTACTGCCAGCAGCAGCTCAGGGAAGTCTGGGCTGTTTTGCTTCCTACGCCCTGAACCTTGAGCTCGTGCCCCAGATAGAGGCCTTGTGAGATCAGTTCAGCTTTCTGAGAAGTTTCTGCCACCGTCTCCCCACTCTCCACATCAGGCCAGGCCAGGCAGGGCCAGGGTGGGGGCAGGGGCTCTGCTATTTATTGTGCACGATTATAGCGCCTGATTGAAAAAAGATAGTAACCACTGCATGATTTGTTTTGTTTTGCGCTTGCATAGGTAATACGTGTATTGTTGCTTTTTTCATTTTGAAAGATGATAATGAATTAAATAATTAACACCATGAATATAATTAATAGCATGTCATTTTTTTTTCTTTTGCTGTTCTTTCCCCTGCTTGTTTCTTCTCCCATCACTATGCTTTTCCCTGCTTTTTCTCCGTCCCCTCATGTCCCTTCCATCTCTCTTCCTCGGCTCGCTCTTCCTTGATCTGCCCACAATCCTAACTTTGCGTTCTCAAAGGGGGAGATCTTGGTAAGTACCTGCTTAGTGCAGTATAAACATTAGAGAATCTGGTAGTGGTGGAGACCCTGCCTGCCCCATAACATCCCTCTCCCCCGCAAAATAATAACAACAAACTAAAGCTCAAGCTAACCTGGAACCCCCATATCGCGGCTGTCGCTGGACTTGGTGTTGTCCTGGGTGTCTGCTCTCCTCACACAAACACTAACTTGACCGCTGCCCTTGTTGGACGCTCGGCTCCTCCAGCTCATTCCTGGCAGATTATTTGGTGCTCCATAGGTCAGGGATGGCAAATGCCACACACCTGCCTCCCCGCTCTCCCCTCCCTGTGGATGTGGATGATTTCGTTCAAGCCCTGCAGGAATTCGTTCTTGCTGCTGCTGCTTCCCCAGGGCGGAAATCACTCACTGACCAGAGCAGGTGTCCGCCTGCAGAAACTCCTTCCTGTGCCCATGGCAGACATGACTAATCAATCTCGCACTATTCTCCTTGTTCCATCTCTCCCCTTGCATGCCCATGGCAGGTATAGCTAATCAGGCCGGGCATTCTTCCTTAATAGGCATGTCACCAGTCCCTCTTGTGTGGCTGATGTGACTAATTGAGATGCTTTTATTTTTCCACATGCTGTCCTTCCTTGTAACCATGGCAGGCCTGACTAATCAATCAGGGACCTTTCCCCTGGATGCTAGCCTCCTGTTTCTAAGGATACTCTGACAATGGATGAGGCTTCTCTGTTCTACTTAGCCTTTGCCTGGGACAGACATCATTAATTGATCCTAGCACTCTTTCCTGCCACTCCCCAAATTCTCACCACAGTGGCCCATGCAGTTGCTGCCCCGAGGTGAATAGTATTTGCCATCCCTGGTGTAGATAATACCTGCTCCCTCTGCAGGGAGCCCTAGGCGGGGCCCAGAACCGGGTAACGGGGTGAGAGGCCCAGCCCTGTCAAGGAGGGAGCAGAGGCTGCTCCAACTGCAAGCATCTTTCTTCAGCTGAGGCAGTTTTATGCCAGCTTGGATACCCCTGGATTCTGGCTGATGCCAGTAGAGCCAAAGTACAGGCCTGGGCACATGGTCGGGGAGGCAGGAGGAACAGATCGGCCTTCAGCCTGTGGTTCCCTCTCATCACGTCTCCGGGTCTCCTTTCCCTCAAAGTCCCCATGACCGTGGAACAGTCTCCTCTCCCACACAGGCCGGGCCAGGTTCCTGCTTCCCCTACCCCCCAGAGGTTTTGTCTCCCCGGCCACAGCGCCATGCCTGCCCGGGACCCTCACCCCGGGAGGAGGCTGGCCCGGCCTCCCTGCAGACTTAGCGTGCTGCTTCTCGCATGCTGCCATTGCCGCCCCAGGCAGCCCCCTCGCGTGTGCCTGCCAGCCTTCCTGTGTCCGGCCTCGGGAGCCCCTCTCCGTCTCCTGTCTCCCCCACCCCACCCCACCTCCTTCTGAGCCCTCAGAAGGGCATTGCCTCTTGGGCACTAACTGGCCTGCCCTCAGGGAGGCATCGTCCCGCTTTCTAGCTGTCTCGGGGCTGGAAGAGAAGAGTGCATCGGGGTCTCTGCCGGCCTGACCAGCACCTATGCCCTGGGGCTTGGGGTGCTATCCCTGGAGCGGCTCCAGGCAGTGTCCCTCCCCTAGCCATGCTGGTCCAGGCCACTGGGGCATGGTCAAGGACAACTACAGCCAGGAGTACAGAGGCCCCGGCTGTCGGGGGGCAGCAGCCCCCTAGGCCCCTGTTTACGTCCCCCTAGGTGCCATTCAGTAACTACCCCGATCCATGAAGCTTTGACTCTGTGCCACACTGGGACTAAGAGCCGTGGTAGACAGAGGAGTAAAATGTGTCTGTGGAGACCCACATACCTCGCAGGTCGGTCTCACCTCAGTCTGGAAGCCAGCAGTGCCAACAAGGTCACAAGCATCCTGGTTTGCCTGGGGTGAAAGGGTGTTCCCAGAACACGGGGCCTTGGCTGCTAACACCAGCGCGCCCTGGGAAAAAGCCAGGCTGAGTGGGTCACCTTGTCCCCGGGGAGGACACTATGCCCTTGCCAGGAAGCCCATCAGTAGTCAGGAGCCAGCTACCGGATTCTTGAGCTCACTGGTTGTCTAGGACTTGGCCCGAGTGAGGGGTTCTAGGTGGCAACTTACACTGTCCCTGACCTTGGCAGGGTTTTGGTGTGGTCCCTGGGCCTTTGGTGGCAGCCTCTGCCTTCATGGCCACAAGCAGTCTCCCGGGAGGGCAGGGCCACGGCTGGTGGCCTGGCTGAGATCTGACAGCCCCCGGGCAGGTCAGGAGGTCATCATGAGAACTGCCCACCGGCGCGTCACCCGGGCCGGACTGAGCCCGAGAGGTCCCCCCCTGGGTGACCAGCCTCAGCCCGTCCCAGCTCGCGGAGGCCACACACAGCCTCCCCTCCTCCACGTGCTGCCCACTGCTTGGGGGCTGGGGTCCACTCACGCCTCTGTCCTAGGGGCCATGGGAGCATGAGAACATGGTCCCCCAGGCTACCTGCATGTCAGGTGAGTCCCACTCAGGTGACAGCCACAGCCAAACAGGCCCCACCGCGGGGCCTCCCAGCCCAGACCCCTGAAGTAGAATTTGGAGAAAAGCACCACGGCCAAGCCACAAACCAGCCTGGAGCACAGCCCTCAGCCCCAGGGCCCTCTAGGGCTCCCTGTTCATCCGCAGCTCTCAGGGTAGAAACGTCCCCCTGACCCGGTGACCTAGACGCAGATACACCCACAGGGCCCGGAAGGGAAAGCAAGGAGGAACCGCCCCACCTTGTGGGCAGCTCCTCCATCCAGGGACAGTGGTCCGGGGTACCTCGTCCACCCAAAGAAGAGCCGCTCCTCAGGTGTCGTACCCGCAGGCCGCTGTCTGTCCGCCATCTGTCTCTCCAGCCGGGAGCGCTTGGGGCTGGCGGGGGTGGCGCTGGGAAGGTGGCCTGGGCAGCAGGGTGTCCCCGCTAAGCTCCGCCCTCCCCCCAGGTGATCCGCAGGGGCTGGCTGACCATCAACAACATCAGCCTCATGAAGGGCGGCTCCAAGGAGTACTGGTTCGTGCTCACGGCCGAGTCGCTGTCCTGGTACAAGGATGAAGAGGTGAGCGCCTGGCGTGATGCGGGGCCGCTGCTGTGTCGCCCCCAGGCCGGGCAGTGCTCAGACCAGGGAGATGGGAGGGCAGGGAGCTGACAGACTGGATGTGGGCACGCAGCACAGCCCGGTCATTGGCACTGTGGGTGGGTTGCCCTTGGCATAGCCAGGCCGAACCTCTCTAGCCTCAGTTTCCTTATCTGTGACTTGAACAGAGCAGTCCCTGTACCTGCATAGTGCATAGCTCAGGAGTCTGTGCAGGTCTGTCCATCCAAGCCATAGGGAGGAGCAGGTCTTGGGGCAGTGGGAGCCATGCACCTGTGGAGTCCTGTGGGGGTTCGTTCACTCAGCCTGGGGACTTGTGGGCGGGGTCTGGGGGCCTGTGCAGCCCCTGCCTGCCTGGTGGGCGCTGTGTCCAGGCAGCTCAGCCAGGCACGACTGCCTGGCCCCTTCTCTTCAGCGCTGACCCACCCCTCCTGGTGGGCCCATTTCTGTGTATCTCTGTATTTGGGGTAGGCTCTTTTTTGTTCTGTTTTTTTCATTTGTTTTTTGCAGTACTAGGGATCGAACTCAGGGTCTTGCGCTTCTGAAGCAAGCACAGTGCCACTGAGCTAAATCCCCGGCCTTCTGTTTTGTTTTTTTGAGAGAGTCTCACTATGTAGCCCAGGCTGGCTTCACACTCCTTTCGACCCTCCTGCCTCAGCCTCCTAAGTGCTGGGATTACAGGCGTGCACCACCACACCCGGCTATAGAACTCTGGTAATTGCTGCATGGCTTCCCCTTGAAGTCCATGCCTTCGTGTCCCTCCCTACCCAAGGCCTCTGGCAGCCCTGGGAAGGGAAAGAAGGACCAGACCAGGTGAACGCTGGCTCCATGGTCACCCCTGGACAGAACCTGGTCACACAGCCACTGAGTGTGGGGACAAAGCACCCCGCTAGTAAATGTAGCACTGTCGAAGAAAGGCAGCCTGGTGGGCAAGGTGGTGCATGTCTGTCATCCCAGCACTCAGAAGGCTGAGGCAGGAGGGTCAAAAGTTCCAGCCCTGCCTGGACGTAGCAAGACCGTCTCAAAATTTGTAAACATGGGCTGAGAAGTAGCTCAGAGTGAGTCCTCAGTACTGCAAAGAAAAAGAAAGTGAGGGTGGTTTCTGAGCGTGAGAACTGGCGCTTGAGGTCTAGGGTTTCTTGGGGATCCCTGGGACAGCACAGTAGCTGACTCGGCCCAGGGCCTGTGGTGAGGCCCGGCTTCACTGGTGGCCTCAGAGCGGCGTCTGGGTCTCTTGCTCCCCCGGATGTGGAGGTGCTCCCGGGCCCACAGGCCAGACCCAGCCTGTGTCCTGGCAGGTGCAGAGAGGGGGCGCTGGAGCGTGGTCACTGCTCAGTTCCAGCTGGCCACAGTGAGGAGGGGGCTGTTTACAAGGTCCCATGGCCCACGCGCCGGCTGCGAGAAGCCACTGCCCTGTTCCTCGGCAAATCCTCGGGCCCCCTTGGGTTGGCACTGCCGTCCCCCCTCATTTGCCAGGGGTGGGGGACACAGGCCCTGGACAGTGACCTGAAGCGCCCCTCTGTGCTGTTCCCGGCAGTCACGTGGTTACACCACGGCTAGGGTTGGGGTGAAGTGGGCCATCTTGCTCCTCCCTGGCCTGTCCCTGGAGCCTTTGAAGCCACGTAGGCCTTGCACCGTGTCAGGGTCTGTTCTGGACCGAGGTGGCAGGGTCAGCAGAGCTGCCACAAGCATTCCCAAGGCCCAGCGAGCCTGCAGGATGCGACAGGAAAGCAGTGTGACGTGGGCCCCTCTCCTTGCCACAGCTGCTAAAGAAGTAGGGGGACACCGTCGTGGCTGCAAGTGGCTGGGGCGAGGGCTTGGGGTGGCCCCTTCTTCCCACCCTCACAGTCTGACCGGGCTGCTCCGGGCATCTCGCCTGGGGGCACCTGAGATGGACAGGCCCTGGGTTCGTCCCAAAGAGCTGAGGGTGGCATCCTGCGGCCCTGCAGCTGGGGCAGGGGATCTGGGCTCCCACGGACACGAGCACCAAGCCCTGCGCAGGGTGCCG
>NW_022900949.1:6313674-6319752 GCF_012274545.1 Fukomys damarensis
GGAAGGGGCCCTGTGTGCCCCAGACAAAGCAGGCGAGGACCCGGGGGCGCTGGCGCGACCTCCTCCGCGGGAACCCGGGGCCTCACACGTGTGGCGGCCACCCTCGCAGAGAAGCCACAGCGAGAGACAAGAAGTGGGGATCTCTTTGTTTCAGAAATAAACAAGGGGGCGCTGACAGCATGGGGTGAGGACGGGACCCTTTGGCCGGAGACCCCAGCCCCAGAGGTCCCACCCAGGCTGTCTGCACTCCGGAGTCGCGAGCCATGGTGGCGGCCGTGGTGGCACTCACCTCCCGACCGCTCGCCCGAGCCCAGCCCCACCACGTGCAGACTGCTGTACACCTGCACAGCCTCCTACGCGGGGGTCTGCACATGGCCCGGCCCGCCGGTCCAGCCGTCCGCGCTGTCCGCCCTGACGTGGCAAGGCCGCCGCAGCCTCGCATCTGGAGAAGGCCGAGGGTTTTCAGGAAATCCGAGGGAGGAGGACGCGGGCTGCTGGCCTCTGTGCAGGGGAGGGGCACGTGCCTGCCGTGTCCGTGGATGTGCAGGGAGGCAGAATCACGACAAACACTTCCAGATGGGGCATCCCTGCGGGACGGCTGTGACTCAGTCACTTGGCCCCGCCGGCAGCTGCGGCTTCCTGCCTCATGACACGTGAGGGTGGGGACCCGGAGGCCCTTCCGGAAACCTCCGGGCAGGGCGCAGCCGGACCCGGCTCTTGGCCCCACGCTTGCTCCCCTGCCTGCCTGCCTGCCACCACCGTGACAGTCTCTCCTTTCCCCACCCAGGGGTGGGCTGCACACCTCTGCCCTGTGTCCTTGCTGCCCAGGACATGGGTGGGTGACCCTGGGGCCTCACTGGCACCAGCTGTGTAGGGGCACTGAGCTTAGTGCTTTGTCACTTGGCCAGCCTGTGCTTCTATTCTGCCTCCCTGCCCCTTTTTTTTTTCTTTTCTTTTTTTTGAGACAGGGTCTCACTATGTAGTTGAGTCTGACCTGGAACTCACTATGGAGCCCAGGCTGGTCTCGAACTCACAGCGATCCTCCTGCCTCAGCCTCTCGAGTGCTGGGATGACAGGCATGCACCCCGACACCTGGCTGATTTTTTTTTTTTCTTTCTTTTTACACGGTACTAGGGATTGAACCCAGGGCTACATCTCCAGCCTTTTTTTGTTTTGTTTTTTGTTTTATGAGACAGGGTCTCACTTATATAGTGAGACTGACCTGAAGTCACTGTGTAGCCCAGGCTGGTCTGGAACTCACAGCGATCCTCCTGCCTCAGCCTCCGAGTGCTGGGATTACAGGCTCCTGGCAACCCATTTTTAATTCTTAATTTTGAGACAGTGCCTTACTAAGTTGTTATGTTGCACAGGCTGGGTTCAAATTTAGCAATCTTCCTGCCAGCCTTGCAGAGTGCTGAGATGACAGGTGTGTACTGGCCCCCTTGCTGAGGGGCACCACGCTGTGACCTCCATCGCCGTGGCCGCTCTTCTAACAGAGGTGACAGCCAGGCGAGGCTTCCTTCTGGGGCCTTCAGCAGTACAGACGGGCGCCTGAGGAGGAGACCTGGGTGGTAAAGAAAGGTGTGGAAACCGTGGAGAACCTGGCTGTGGGGTTCCATGCTGTGTCACGTCAGTGCTGTGTCCCTGGCAGCCGGCTGCTGTCTCTGAGTGGCATTGTCCTCAGCAGGTTGAAGGGGAGATTTCCCCAAGCAGATGCTGCAGGTCACCTGGCTGTGGCAGCTGGGGACTCCGGCTCTGCAGTCTGCTTCCCCAGTGTAGAAAACCAGCTCGTGGGCAGAGTGACTGCCAGGCATACACAGGGCCTTGGGTTTTGTCTCCCGCACTGTAAAAATAAACAACAGCCCTCAGAAATAAGCATTTCCCAGGTGTGGTGAGACCGGCCTTAGTTCGCTGCTAGGGAGGCTGAGGCAGAAGGATTGAAAGTAAGATCCAGCTGGGGAAATTAATTAGCAAGACCCTGTCTCACAAAATTAAGAGTGAGAAACAGAGCGTGGTGGCCCTGGCCTGTCATCCTAGCACTCAGGATGCTGAGGCAGGAGGGTCACTGCAAGTTCAAGGCCAGCCTGTGCTGCATAACAAGACCCCGTCTCAAAAAGCAAACAAAACAAAACAATTCAACATTTTTTTTAAATGCAAGAAAAAAGAAAAGCTTCTTTGTGTCACACACACACACACACACACACACACACACACTTTTTTTTTTTTTGGTGCCGGGGATCAAACTCTTGCAAGGCAGGCGGTGGCACCACTGAGCTAAATCCCTGCCGCACCCCACACACATATTGAGGACCTAGTATCATGATCCAGAAGGGGCCCAACTCCTTGGTGGCCACAAGAGCTGAGCCAGTGGTGACAGGGCCCTGAGCACCACCCCCACTTTGGGACTGCAGGCCCAGGTCTCAGCTTCCTGGTTTCTCTGCCTCATCTCTCTGTAAGGGGTGGAGCAGAGTTGAGTGATCCCAGCATCCACAGTGGGTGAAATGGATGGGCACCCCTGTCTTCCAGGAAGTGCTGCCAAGTGAGCCCAGGCAGGGCCAGGACCCCTTCTGCACAATGTCCTGATACAGACAGAGCTGGCCATGTAGCATTGGGCAGGGCACTCTTGACAGAGATCCCGGATGTGCAAAGATCCTGGGGTAGGAGCCACCTGGGGTGTTGAGGCAGCAAGGGGGGAAGCAGTGGCAGATAAACTAACCACATAAAGCCACAGGCATCACAAGCGCCCTGCCCCAGAGTGCTGCATGGTGCTGGCCAGACAGCCCAGGGTGACCCTTGTCTCTTCGGCCCTCAGGAGAAAGAGAAGAAGTACATGCTGCCCCTGGACAACCTCAAGATCCGCGACGTCGAGAAGGGCTTCATGTCCAACAAGCACGTGTTTGCCATCTTCAATACGGAGCAGAGGTGAGGGCTGGAGGGCTGCTGTCCCCCCAGGGTTGGGGTACAGGCCAGTGGCCTCGTTCAAGGCTCTCAATAGCTTTCACTGAGCACTCGCTGTCAGGGGTCTCTGCCCTGCGGTCTCAGGTTCTAGAAAGGGAGTTGGAGCCAGGCACAGCAGCACACACCTGGTCTTCTGGGAGGCTGAGGCAGGAGGATCACCAGTTCCACTCAGGCCGGGCAGTTCAGTGACTCAGCCAAGACCCTGTCTCAAAAAATAAAAAGGGCTGGGCATGGATCGCAGTGTGAAGCCCCAGGGTTCAATCTCCAGTACTGGGGGGAAGGAAAAAAAGAAAGTTGGTGAGAAACAGTAAACCGCCATGGCGGGGGTGGCGGAGGTCTGAGTGAGGTGGAGCCATGGAGAGTTCCCGTCGGAGAGACTGGGGTGCTCACGCGCACCCTCTGGTGGCTGAGGAGGGAACAGACAGCACAGGGCTCCAGGGCCCAGGGCAGCAGGGAGCAGGGCTGCTCTAGGTGGAAGTGAGGCCAAGGACGCTGGGGCAGGGGTTCTGGGTGCAGTCCCAAGAGTCCGGAGTTCAGCAGTGAGCCCCGGGCGGGGATCCTACGGGGCTGGGGGGTGTTGCGGCTCTGGTCTAGCATTCGCCAAGCATGCACCAGACCTCCTTGTTTAGTAAGTGAGGATCAGGAAACCCAGAAAAATAGTAGTGGGAACAAGTAAAACATTTCCCTGTTCCACTACATCAGCCAAGACTAAACTTTCCCATCAAGGCCAGGGGGCAGCTTCCCCAGCCCCCTTTTTATTCCTCAGCCTTCCTCAACACATGGCTCCTGCCTCTCGTCCAAGTGAGCTGCCCAAACTCCGGCCATCTTGATGACATTCGAGGCAGCAGAAAAGAGGAGAAAAAGCAACCTGGGTCTCATTTGGAGGCTTTGAGGGCAGCTTGACTTGCTCAACCCTGCCGGGGTGTAGGACAGGCTAGTGAGCAAGGCATACGCCCTGGACCCTGCCTACAGAATGCTGTCCCCAAACACCAGGTCATCCTATTTTTTTTTTGGTACCGGGGATCGAACTCAGAACCTTGCGCTTGCAAGGAAGGCAGCAGAACCACTGAGCTAAATCCACGGCCCTGGTCCACCATGTTTTAATGCTACCCATTGACCAACGTGAGCCTGACACTTCTAAGCTGCCCCCAGGAATCAAGCCACCGTCTAGAACTCTGATTTGCAGTGGAGTACCAATGGATACATGCAGCTATTTTCATATAAATGAACTAAAATGAAATAAAATTAAAAATTCATTTCTGGTGCTGGGGTGCACACCTGTTATCCCAGCACTCTGGGAGGCTGAGGCAGGAGGGTTGCAAGTTTAAGCTCCACGGGGGCAACTTAGCAAGATCCTGTCTCAAAATTTAAATAAATAGGGCTAGGGATGTAACTTAGTGCAAAAGCTCTGGGTTCAATCCCCAGCGCTGGAGCACAAAATACATTTGCCAAAGCTTCCTGTGGCTGCCCCATAGGACCGGGCAGATGGCGGACGTTTCTGCCTGCAGTAAGCTCTGGTGGTCATTGACACTCTAGGCTCCCTGCAGAACCCTCACTGGGAGCCCCCTCTAGAGCAGGAGTCATGAGACATGCACCTGGGGTCCCCAGGAGAGCCTGAGAGGACGGGACAGGCATTTCCCAGGGAAGGAATCACCGGTGCCAAAGAAAACAAAGTCACGGGCACTCCTACAACAGACTCTTCCCTGTCCCTTGCCACATGGGATTTTTTGTTTTGGTTTTTTTGAGACAGGGTCTCAGCCTGTGTAGCCCAGGCTGGCCTCACACTTGTGGTGATCCTCCTGCCTCAGCCTCCCAAGTGCTGGGATGACAGGCCTGCACCCCCACACCCCGCTTGCATCATTGTTTTATGTGTAGATGCCGCTTCTCGGCATGACGGGCAGTTTGGGTGCCGTCCTGAACCTGGGTCAGTCTCAAGTCCCTGGGTGGTCAGCCAGGCCTCTGATTGGGCCCCAGAGCAGCCCCTCCCTCCCGCCCCAGGAACGTCTACAAGGACCTGCGGCAGATCGAGCTGGCCTGCGACTCCCAGGAGGACGTGGACAGCTGGAAGGCGTCATTCCTGCGCGCCGGCGTCTACCCCGAGAAGGACCAGGTGTGGAGCCGCCCTGTCTGACGCGGTGCCCGCAGCCCAGGCTGTCCCCACCTGGGCCAGGAAGGACAGGGTCAGCGCTGGGCGCCCTTTGCCAGGGCCCACTCTGCACGCAGAGCAGACAGGAGGTTGTGATCAGTCCAGAAAGTCCCCTGTTGGGGGCCGCAGAGCTGGGGAGGTATGGGGTGCTCCACCCCCAGGGGACACGATCCCCCCATCTTCAGCCCGGGTCACCCCCGCCTGGCACCTCTGGCCAGGACAGAGGCAGCTGCCAACACGGGGCTGTGTCCCACTCACCGCTTGCACCCTGTCCTGCAGGCGGAGAACGAGGACGTGGGGCAGGACACCTTCTCCATGGACCCGCAGCTGGAGCGGCAGGTGGAGACCATCCGCAACCTGGTGGACTCGTACGTGGCCATCATTAACAAGTCCATCCGTGACCTCATGCCAAAGACCATCATGCACCTCATGATCAACAACGTGAGTGCCCACTTCCGCCGGGACGGCCCCAGGGCCCAGGTGGTGGTCAGAGGCCCTCGGTCCCCTCGCGCCGGGTGACTGGAATCGACCCCGCAGGTGGACCTCCTCTAAGTTAGTTTTCTTCCTGCCTCAGAAAACCCTAGGAGGGCTGGGCACGGTGGCACACACCAATCATCCCAGCACTCTGGGAGGCTGAGGCAGGAGGATAGCAGATGCGAGCCCAGCCTAGGCAACCTAGTGACTTAGCCAGACCCTGTCTCAAAATGAAAAATACAAAAAGGGAGATGGTGGCGCATCTCGGATTCCAGTTCAGTCCCCAGTGCCAGAAGTAATAACGAGCAGAAAAGCCAGTTAGAGGACGGCGTGGGAGAAAGGTGGCAGAGGGAAAAGAAGATGCTAGGAACCTGCTTCGTTAGACACTGCTGGGGCTGGGGCTGGCTGTGACCACGCCCGCCCAAGACCCGCTCATGCCCTGCCTGGAGGGTCGGAGTCCCAGAGCGAGCGAGCCGGCCTCAGCCTGGTCGGCGGCAGCG
>NW_022900949.1:6319898-6321214 GCF_012274545.1 Fukomys damarensis
CCCCGCCCGCGTCCGCAGACCAAGGCCTTCATCCACCACGAGCTGCTGGCCTACCTGTACTCGTCGGCTGACCAGAGCAGCCTCATGGAGGAGTCGGCCGACCAGGCGCAGCGGCGGGACGACATGCTGCGAATGTACCACGCGCTCAAGGAGGCGCTCACCATCATCGGCGACATCAGCACCAGCACCGTGTCCACGCCCGTGCCCCCGCCCGTCGATGACACCTGGCTGCAGACCACCGCCAGCCACAGGTGCGAAGTTGCCACACCCAGGGGACAGACGCGCCCGGGTGCTGATCAGAGCCAGCGCTGGCTACAGGGCTCGTCTTCCGGGGCACAGAAGGGCAGGCGGGGAGGCAGCGGGCACAGAAGCCTCCTGGCACGGTGACGGAGCAGCGGGCCGGGACTCCTAACAGTGACGGGCAGGTGGCAGCTGTGGCAGAGGGTTGGCCAGGGAATCTTGGGGCAGTGGCCCCGCTGCAGCCCCAGGATGGCCTGGAGTCCCTTAGGCAGGGCTCAGCTGAGCTCTGGAAGGATCTGGAGCCTCCGGTAGGAGGCCCGGGTGCGGCTGGTTAGGGCAGTGTCTGCCAGGGACGCTGGAAGGGGTCCGCTCGGGTTGGGGCTGGGGGACCCCACTCACAGCCTCCCCTCGTCCCTCCACAGCCCCACTCCACAGCGCCGACCCGTGTCCAGCATGCACCCACCTGGCCGGCCACCCGCAGTGCGGGGCCCCACTCCGGGAGGGCCCCCCCCTGATTCCTGTGCCCGTGGGGGCTGCAGCCTCCTTCTCGGCGCCCCCCATCCCTTCCCGGCCTGGACCCCAGGTGTTTGCCAACAATGACCCCTTCTCAGCCCCGCCGCAGATCCCGTCCCGGCCAGTGCGGGTACCCCCTGGCATCCCCCCAGGAGTCCCCAGGTAAGGTCACACCCAGTGCCCGCACCCCGGGGTGTCTTCTCCAGCTCCCCTCCCCTCCCAGCATGCTCCCACGAAGCAGGCAGCCAGGGGCCGTCCTCACCCAGGTTTAGCCGCTGGGGAAACAGGCCCAGGGGAACCAGGTGCTTTGCCCAAAGTCACAGATTGGTGGCAGCAAGGCGACCCCAGGATCCCCAGCTTGTCCCCTGGGCTGGGTGCCACTTTGGACCTCAGCCCCTGAGGCCCGGGGAGGGATACGGGCAGTCGAATGGCTCAGCAGTCTTGGCGCACTGGGAGCACCCTGGGGGGCCTCACGCTGGCGCTGCTTCCGGCCTCACTGGCGCTGCCTCACTGGCTCTGCCTCACTGGCTCTCCCTCGTCTTTTATTCTCTTTGCAGCAGAAG
>NW_022900949.1:6321355-6322189 GCF_012274545.1 Fukomys damarensis
GGGCAGTCCTGCCCCTCCCAGCCCCACTGGACACCACGCTGTGCAAAGGGCAAAGGCCGAGGCAGGGGGTGCTGGGGTGTTGCACTTTGGGGGTGGCGTCTCGGGGTGCCAGCGAGGTGGCTGCGCTGTGGGTGCCGTCTTGAAGCGGGGTCCAGGCCGGCTGGGGCACCTTACTTAGAAAAGGCCACCTGGAAGCGGGGGAGCCAAGGGCGTCTGTGTCCCCAGGCCTCGTTGGGGCTCCCCCGGCCCACGTTGTACATACTCCTTCCTCGGCCACATTAACCACACAGCCGGAGCCCGGCCTGCCTTGGCCACCGGAGGTGCCTTCGCTAGGCCTGGAGTCTCCACCAGGCCGGCCTCACCCACCCCTCTGCCCTTCTCCTCCTGGGCACCCCTCTCTGAGCAGATCTCTGCTCACTCCCAGCTCGGTTTGACCACTGTTAAGTGCCTGCGCTCTGTACCCTATTAATAAACTAAATAAAGGGAAAGACCTCCTGTGGCTGCTTGTGGCCCTGTGTCCGTGTCCACGCTGAGGGTCCCCGGGGAAGCCCACACCTCACTCGGCGGGGGCTCTGCTTGGGGATAGTCCTGGCTTCTAGGGACCCCTCCTCGGGTCCAGCAGCTCCAGTGACAGCACAGACCTAGAGCAGGGTCCTGCCCACCACCCCAGACCATACCTGTCCCTTCCCGCTCTCTTTTTCGCCCTGTTGGGGGCCCCAGGCCCTGTGTCGCAGCCAGGGACACAGTTGAAATGTTGCTTTCTGATTTTTCTTTTGTGCCCAGGCGAACACCTCCATCGGCTCCCGCCCGACCTTTCTTCTGAGCTTCGTGGAG
>NW_022900949.1:6322247-6326029 GCF_012274545.1 Fukomys damarensis
TCAGCCCCAATCACCAGGCTCTGGGGTTTTACGACCATAATTTATTGACTCCAGAGCCCAGGCCTGACCGGCCTTTTGTTTGTTGAGGCTCTGCCTGCAGGCTGTGGCCGGGCCGCCCTCGGCCCTCTTGGGGCCTCTGCAGGAAGGGAGGATGGGCAGTCCTGCAGTTGTCACCTGACCTCCTGCCCAGCAGGCCCCCTTCCCATCAAATAAAGCTCCTCTCCTGGCGAGAACGCTGCAGCCTCCTCTCCTTCCGGTGCAGGAGGGAAACGGGCATGGGGCCCCACAGGCAGCAGGCGCCCCTCCTACGACACCGGGCAGAGAGAGCCCCAGAGGGGAAGGGAGACAGTGAGTCACCTCCTGGCCTCCTCTACGGCCAGGTGTGCACCTGTCATCCCAGCACTCTGGGGGGCGAGGCAGGAGGATCGCAAGTTCAAACTCAGTCTGGGCAACTTTGCAAGACCCTGTCTCAAGAAACAGAAAATGGCTAAGGGTGTAGCTTCAGTGCGAAGGCCCTGGTTTCAGTCCCCACAGCTGCAAAAAGAACAGTTAAGGCACGTGTTCAGGGGGTGCCAGGAAACACGAGGGCCGTGCTGCAGCAGCGCTGTGCGCGATTTCCACCCCTCGGGGGGCCCAGGCCTGCAAGCCAGCTCGGCCCGGGAGGGAAAGGAAGTTGGGGAGGGGGCGCACCCCCAGGCCCCCAGGCCTGCCGCCCTCCGTGTTCAGTTCGTCCTCCGAGGCAGGGCTACGTGGGCACGGGGTGCTTGTCTTGGAAGAAGCGCTTGAGTGTGCAGACCTGCAGCACGGCCACCAGCAGCAGCGCGGCCACGTTGACAGCAGACCAGAAGTTGACCCGCTCCAAGTTGCCCTCCTGCAGGTTGCGGTCTCGAGCCTCTAGGGCCCGCAGCAGCGTGAGCACCTGGATGCTGCGCTCCAGCCGGGTCCTCATGGTCTCCATGGATTCCTGCAGGTGGAGGGAGGGGCGGGGAGAGCGGAGAACACAGAGCCTCATCCTCCCTGCCACCCACCGGCCCTGTGACCTCTCTGGGCCTCGGTTTCCTCTTCCGTGAGCCTCAGCACAGATGTGAAAATGAAATGCTAGGGCTGCAGGGTCGTTCGGTGGTAGAGGAGGCGCTGGGCAGAGGCAAGGCTCTGGGTTCGATCCCCAGGACCCTCCACCGAAAGGCTTAACGATCAGAACGGATTCACTATTGGATAAGAGGATAGTTGCAAAGGCCACGCTACCAGCTCTGCCAGCTGCTAACTGTGTGGCCTTGCAGTCCCGTGCCTCAGTTTCTCCCTCTGTGAAAGGAAAACACTTGGAGCACAGGACCTACTTCAGGAGTAGTTATGGAGATTGGTGATAGATGAGTTATATAAGACAGACATGAGTTAGCCGGGTGTGCTGAGCACACCTGTAATCCCAGCACTCTGGGAGGCTGAGGCAGGAGGATCCCAAGTTCAAGCCCTGGCTGGGCAACTTAGCAACACGGTGAGACAGTGACAATAGGGTTGAATCCTAGAAATGAACTCAACTGAGGCACCATCTAAAGTTGAGGACGCCGCTATAAGGGAGGGCTGGATAGGGCCCAGGCGGAGACCCCAGCCAAAGAGGAAGGGTCGCAGCACCCCTGCTGCCAGTGCTGCCATCTGGGAGGAGTGACCAAGCCCAGCCCGGGGGCACCTTGATGTCCTCCATTTTGACGTCCAGCATCTCCTCGGGTTCCACAGCCTCCGCCCAGCCCTCTACCTCCTCATCATCTTGCAGGCTGTCAAAGATGAGTTCGAAGAACACCAGCTTCTCCGAGATGGTGCTGAAGGAGTTGTCAAAGCACAGCCTGTAGTCGCCGGCCTCTGTGGGCTCCACTCTGATCAGAAGAGACCCAGGCAAAGACTTGACCCTGGCGGCCAGCACAACTCTGGGGCAGCCTGGGCAGTAACCCGAGGCTGCCAGGGCGGGGCGGGACGTAACTGAACCGGGGCCGCAGTAGCCTGAACTCACGTGTGCACCCCATCCGCCTTGCGGGCCTCACTGACCAACAGTACACCCTGAGGGCTCTCCAGCGTGAAATCCACGTCCAGCCCAGCACCTCCTATCACCTGGGGACAGGTAAGAATGGGTGGAGAGACACAGCTGGGCCAGGGCCCCCGCCAGAGGAGTCCCAGGATGAACCACATGGCCCGCTGAGGGTCATTCTGAGCGCTGCCACCTAGACACATCACTGGGTCCCGGCCCCCGGCTGTGCCCCTCCGGCCGTACCCGCGCCCTCGCCCTGCCTTCGCCCGCAGGGACTGACAGAGCGGGATCTTTCGCTGGTCACGCCCCCGCCGAAGAAGTCCTAGACAGTCGGACGCTTACCTGGTCACCTTTACTTGACACCGCCCCAAAAGGGACTCCAAGGCGGCGCTTTTCCTTTAATCCCACCTCTGCGATCTCCTGCGGGCTACGCCCTTCTTTTAACCTACAGTTCTGGCCACACCCGACCTGCGAGTCCTGCTCTCTGAGTGGCTCCTTTACTTCCGGTGGCCCCGCCCCCAGGCTGCGCCCCTCCGGCCCCGCTTTCACCACTGCCAGCCCCTCCTGGCCCACTAGTCCCGCCCTGTCACTCCCAGCTCTCCCCGAGCTCCGCCCCCGCGTCACGCAATGGCTCCGCCCACCTCCCGCTGTGCTGCACGCTCGCTCCCTCCCCTTGGCCCTCGCTAACTCAGCGGCTCGGGACCCCTCTACCTGGTACTCGGCCTCGAGGCTTGCGTTGGCTGGCGCAGACTGGTAGAAACATTGCTTCCTCCCCGCGGGCAACAGAAACGTAAACTCGCCGTCCTGGATCGGAGGGGGTCCTCCCACTCCCACCCCTACTGGCGGCAATAGTAGCCACAGGGCCAGGGCGAGGGCCACGCCGGCCGCCATAGTCTGGGTCACTCTCTGGTCTGCTAACAAGTTGCGGCTCCTTTAAGGACTAGCCCTGCCCCCTCAGCTACTCGCCGAAGCTCATTGGCTGCCACTGCTGTACGTTGTCTGAAAACGAAGAGCGAAGGAACAACCCCATCCCCACCCCGCGGGACGAGCTGCCCGCGTCGGTGCCTACAGCGCCTAAAACGCTCAGCGTATTGTTTCCTGAAGGGCCTCTGGCTCTAATCTCAATATTTGGTGGTGGTGGTAGTAAATATCAAAAATAAGTGCCATAAAGGTGCATCTTTCACAGGCAAAAGTTAAGATAACTACGGTGGAAGGGGCTAGGTCCTTCTAAGGGGCCGCCATGCGGTTTTCCCAGAGTACACGGCGCGGGCGAGAGCTTTTGAACGAACAGATTGGCGGAGCCGGCCAGCAGTGCGACTGGGCGTGGCCCTGCAGACGACCCGTAGGGCTCGAGCGTAAAATGACCCACCTGGGTTGGGTAAAGATACCTGATACTGAAGTTGAGGGGCTACCTGTGGTGGTTGACGGTGGCTCCCCACCTGGGACTCGACACCTGACCTGTCATTCTTTTTGCGCCTTAGACGCGAGTTTTGACGTCTGTAAGTTGGAAGCAGTGGAACACCCACCCTGTAGGGGAAGATGGTGAGAATTGTGTTAGATGAGATTTGGCCTGTAGTGAACACTCGGCTACCCTGATGTAGAATTGAGAGGAGAGCCTGGCGTGGTGGCACACACCTGTATTCCGAGCACTCGGGAGGCTGAGGCAGGAGGATTGCAATGCGTTCGAGGCCGCCTGGGCTACACAGTGAACTACAAAGGGAGACCCTGCCTCAAAAAAAAAAAAAAAAAAAAAAAAAAAAAAAAA
>NW_022900949.1:6326198-6333698 GCF_012274545.1 Fukomys damarensis
AAAAAAAAAAAAAAAAAAAACACAAATGAAGAATGTGGAACGATCCCCCTGCTGAGCCTTAGTTTCCTCAACCACAAAATGAAAATAATACTCTAGTCCCTTGCTGGGTGAGGTGGCGCTGCCTGTATAACCTATCCTAGCACTCAGGAGGCTGAGGCAGGAGGGTTGTTGTGAGTTCAAGGCCAGCCTGGACTACATAGGGAGACCCTGTCTCAAAAACAGTAATACTCCTAGTCCAATATGCTGTTGTGAGGACTGGGACAATGCCTGAGTGCTTACTTCATATCACAGTGTTTGGTAGATCGTAGGCCAGTAAATAATAATCTCTTACTTGGTACTTGGCTTATTGCTTGTTGTTGGGCAGCCTGTCACTTAGCATCTGCCTCAGTCTCACTCGGAGGAGCAGGAGGTTGTCTCCCTCTGGGAAGCAGACAGATAAAGAAGTAATTCGATAAATGGGTTCTGGTCCCGTCTAAACAGAAGAAAAAAATATTTAGTTGCAAAACTCTAGGCTTCAAAGATAAACAGAAAGAGGTTGGCCGGTGGTGACAGTTACTCTTCAATTGTAGCCAGTGGTCATCAGTTCTTTCCTGCATCTGCAGAACTTGGGGAACTCGTACCACTTTGTGACGTTAAAGTTTAGACATACACTAAGTGTTCCTTTTTGACCCCTTATTCTTTCGTTTAGATACACTGCTTGGCTCTTTTGGAGCAGAGCAGAGAATAGGTTTTTTGGGGGAGTTGTTTTTTGTTTTGGGTTTTTTTTTGTTTTGTTTTGTTTTTTTGGTTTTTTTTTGGTACCAGGGATCGAACTCGGGCCCTTGGGCTTTTGGCACTGAGCCAAAGCCCTGGCCCTAGATTAACTAATGAGACCTATTCCGTGGCCTTTTGTAGATTGACATTGTAATGTGACCTCCGTTTTGATGTAGCTCCTAAGCATTTTCACCAGTCCCAAAAAAGTCCAAAAAGTCCAAAAGAATCCCTGTGCCCTCTTAGCAGGTGGTCCTCAATTGTCTCTGACCTTAGCTCCTGGCAGTCACCAGTTTGCTTTCTGCCCCCTGGATCTATTCACTGCAGGTGCAGTATTTCCTAGAAATCGAATCAGACACTCTGTGACCATTTATGTTGAATCTTTCCATTAGCCTGTTTCCGATTTCAGCCATGTGCAGTATCAGTATTTAACTCCTTTTGATGGTTGAGTAATATTCCATTGTATACATATACCATTATTTGTAAAAAGTATATATACTTTGTGCTTGCAAGGCAGGCAGTGGCACCACTGAGCTAAATCCCTGGCGCTTGGAGCTTTTTTGTTTGTTTGTCTGTTTCTTTTGCTTTTGTTTTCCTTCTCTTTTTTTCATTACCAGGACAGGCACAGCGCCACTGAGCTACATCACTGGCTGTGTTTTGCTTTGGTTCTTGTTTTGGCGACAGGATCGCACTGTAGCCCAGGATGGCCTCAAATTCACAGTGATTCTCCTGCCTCAGCCTCCCAAGTGCTGAGATATAGGCTTAAAGTAAATTTTTATTAATGACTTTTTAAAAAGACAAAGCCTCCGTATGTATTTTATAGTTACTAGTGCCTTTTTTTTATATACTGGAGATCGAACTTGGGTCCTTGTGCTTGCAAGGCAGGCGGTGGCATCACTGAGCTAAATCCCCAGCCCCTAGTGCCTTTTAGTTTAATAAAACATTAGGTTTCAGTGTGGTATTTTCATACTTACATATAGCGATTTGCTCATACCTGTTCTGCAGTTAATTCTTCCACAAGCTCCCCCTTGTCCCCTGAATTTGTCTGATGAATCTCCCTTTCCTTTTACTTTTGTTATATTCCATATATTAGGGAAAACGTGACACTTACCTTTTCTAAATCTGGTTTATTTCTCTTAATGCAATGGCCTCTGGTTCCATCCATTTTGCACAAATGAAATAATTTCATTCTTCTTTATCACTGAATGATACTGCATTATAGACCACATTTAAAAAATCTACTCATCCAAAGATGGACAACTAGGTTGGCTCCATATCTTGGCAACTGTGAACTGTCCCACACTATACATGGGCACATGTGTCCCCTGTAATATGCTGACTTTATAATTTCGTCAGGTGTGCCGGGCATGGTGGCACATACCTGTAATACTAACACTTGGGAGGCTGAGGCAGGAAGATTTCTGCAAGTTTGAGGCCAGCCTGGGCCACACAATGAGACCCTGTCTCAAAAAAAAAATCCTTCTGGTAAGTACCAAGGAGTGGGTCATATGGTAATTCTGTTTTTAGTTTTTTAAGGAAGCTTCATTCTGATTTTTTTTTTTTTTATCACTTGGGGACAGGAGCGGCTGGGTATCAAACTCAGGACCTTGTGCCTGCCAAGCAGGTGCGGTGCCACTGAGCTAAATCCTCAGCCCCTTATTCTGACTTCTGTAATGACTGTATGAATTTATATTCCCACCATACAAGGATTCCTTTTCCTCCACCCCTCACCAGCGTTTATTGTTTGCTGTACTTGATGACAACCATTCTGACTGGGGTGAGGTGGAGTCTCAATCCAGTTTTGCTTTGCGTTTCCCTAGTGGCTCAAGATATTGACAGCTTTTTGTATACTCACAGGCCATTAGTACTCCCTCTGTGGAGTAATGCCTATACACTCATTGGCCCATTTAGTGATTGAGCTATCTGGTTATTTGTCTGTTTGTTTTGGTGTTAAATGTCTTGGTTTTTATTTGTTTTGTTTTGTTTTGTAGTATTGGGGATTGAAGCCAGGGCCTTCCCACTGGGCAACATCCCCAGACCTTTAACATCATCATCACCTCTCTTTCTTTCTTTCTTTCTTTTTTAGGATTTTTTGAGACAATGTCTCACTATGTGGTTTAGGCACCTTGAGCTCAGGGAGATCCTCCTGCCTCAGCCTCACAAGTGCTGGAATAACAGGCATACACCACCATGCCCAGCCATTGTATTATTATTATTATTTTCTTTCTTTTGAGACAGGGTCTAAGTCCTTAAATTGCCCCATCTAGCCTTTCAGTCTTCCTGCCTCAGCCTCTCAGAGTGGGATTTCAGCCATGTGCCACCATGCCAGGCTGGGGTTAAGTTTTTTGGGTTCTTTATATATTCTAGATGTTAAACCTCTGTCAGAAGAGTAGGTAGCAGAAGGTTTTGCCCATATGGGCAACCATCTCTTCACTCTGTTGACTGTTTCCTTTGCTGGGCAGAAACTTTTTAATTGGGTGCAGTCTCCGTTGTTGAGTCTTACTATTATTTCCTGTGCTATTCAAGTCCTTCCTATTCCGGAAGTCTTTGCCTGTGCCTATGGCTTCAAGTGTTTCCGGTATGTTTTCTTCCATCCATTTCCAAGTTTCGGGTCTTTTTGGTCTATTCTGAAGTCCATTTCTTACCAGGTGGGAGAGAGGCACCCAGGTCCGTTCCCTGCAGGTGGGTCCCAGTCCTCCCAGTACCATTGTTGAAGTGGCTCTTTTCTCCAGTGTCCGTATTTGGCCACATGGTTCCGAATCAGATGGCCACAGTAGTGTGAGTTTCTGCATCCACTACTCTATGCCATGGGTCTATGCCTCTTATTTCTTTGCTCACACCATGCTGTTTTTTTTACTGTGGGTTTGTGGTATGATTGAAAATCAGGTATTGTGGTGCCTTCTGCCTTATTCTTCCTGCTCAGAATCACTTTGGCTGCTCTGGGACTTTTGTGTTTCTGTATAAATTTTATGTTGCTTTTCCTCATTTTTTTCTTTTTCTTTTTCTTTTTTTCTCTCTTTTAAGACGAGATCCGGAAAAACAACAACAACAACAACAACAACAACAACAACAAACCACAAAACAAGAGCGGGCGTGGTGGCACATGCCTGTCATCCCAGCATTCGGGAGGCTGAGGCAGGAGGATCACTGTGAGTTCGAGACCAGCCTGGGCTACATAGTGAGTTCCAGGTCAGTCTCAGCTACATAGTAAGACCCTGTCTCAAAAAACCAAAAAGAAAAAAAAAAAAAAAGACGAGATCTTCCTATAGCTATATAGTTCCGGCTGGGCTTGAGTTACACAGTGTATCAGGCTACACAGTGGATCACAAATTTGAGCAACTAAGTGAGAAGTAGTCTCAAAAATCTAAAGCAAAAGCAAAAGCACTTGGCCGGGGATTTCGCTCAGGGGTTTCTCCCCCTGCCTCACAAGCGCAAGAACCCGAGTTCATCCCTGGTTTAAAAAAAAAAAAAAGGCGGGGATGGTGGTTCACAGGATGAAGCCTTTCCCCAGGACCCAGGACCCATCCAGCACCTCTCTCCTCTTCCTGCAGTGCCTCCGCCTCTCCTTCTTAGCTCCTGGCGTCACCTCCTCCCACACCCCTCCTCGAACCCATTGGCATAAGAGCCCCCGTGGTGACGATGCAACCACTTCGCTTACCTGCCCGGCCGTGAACTTGTGTGACAACACTGAACCGGCCGCTGCAGCTGTTTCTCTGTCACAGCGACCCCTGGTGGAATAAATAAATCAGCAAATCCTCACCGTCTCTGTCGGTCTGTGGTCTCTCTCTTCCTCTCTCTTTCTGCCTCTGTTTCTTTGGGGATTTGTTGTTGTTGTTATTTTGTTTTGTTTTTAGGGGGACTGAGCCCAAGTTCTTCACACCAAACTACACCCCCAGTTCCTTGCTTATTTTTTGTTCTGAGGCAGAGCCTCACTGTGTAGCCCAGACTGGGCTTGAACTTGCAGTCCTCCTGCCTCAGCCTCCAGAAATGCTGGGATTATAGGCCTGCAACACCACGCCTGGCTGGAAACAAGAGCCTCTCTTAACTGCATCTCCTGCACACCCTGCCTGGACAAAAACGAGCTGAGTGGACGGCTGTGGGCTCGCGGTCAGACAGTGGAGAAATATTTGTGTGCATACTTGGTAGGGACTGGAAACACTGCAGATGACATCACAGAAACCAGCCCCGCGCTCCTGGAAGAAGAGGGAGTTTGGTTTTTGTTTTTTAAGAGAACTTATTTATTTATTTATTTACTTACTTACTTATTTACTTATTTATTTATTTTTCCTGGTAGCAGGGATCAAACTCAGGACCTTGTGCCTGCGAGGCAGGCGCCATGCCACCAGGCTAAATCCCCAGCCCCAGAAGAGAACTTTTTAAAAGAAATCATGAAGGATGAATTCAGTAAATTCAAGGATATTCTTGGGCCAGGATTTAGCTCAGTGGCACCGTGCCTGCCTAGCAAGTGCAAGGTCCTGAGTTCGATCCCCGGTACCAAAAAACAAAAACAAAAACACCTTGGAATTAAAAATCACTAATAATCAAGCTATCAAAAAGCCCCAAGCTAAAACAGTGACTCACACCTGTAAATCCAGCACTCTGAGGCTGAGTCAGGAAGATCACAAAGGTGAGTCCAACCTGAGCAACTTAGTTATTTTGTGTCTCTTTCTGTCTCTCAAAATAAATAAAAGATGGGCCGGGGCTCTAGCTCCATGTTCCATCCCCAGTGCCTGGAAAAAAACAACAACACAATCCAGAGAGTTAAGAAGTAAGCCACATATTCCTAAACAGTCTCTGAGTCATAGAACATTTTAAAGAAGAAATATGCCTATGTCTTACAATGACACAGGAGCACAGTACCCAAAAATGTGATGCAGTTAACACATTGCTTTCAGGGCATCTCTAGAGCTCTAAATGCTTATGCTAACTGGAATAGTTTGAGATCAACGACCTAACCTTCCGTCTGCAGAAGCTAGGATGGGATACGTAGTGAGTTTGAGGCCAGCCTGAGCTACATATGGAGACCCTGTCTCAAAAAGCAAAAACAAAACAAACAAGCTGGGTACGGTAGCCTGCACTGTAAAGAGACTCTGTCTCAAACAAACAAAAGGAAACTAGAAAATGGAAAAACCAGTTATACACGTTACACATCAGGTAACTAAATGAAGAAAAAAAAAAAGTTAGCCAGGTGTGATGGAGCACACCTGCAATCCCAGTACTTGGGAGGCTGAGGCAGGAGGATCGCCATGAATTCAAAGCCAGCCTGGGCTGCATAGTGAGACCCCGTCTCAAAATGAAAAATGAGAAAAACACTGGGGATGTAGGTTAGAGTAAAGACCCTGGGTTCAATCCCCAGTACCACACACACACACACACACACACACACACACACACACACTAATTTATTTTTTTAAATTTATTTTTGGGGGTACCGGGGATTGAACTCAGAACTTTGCCCTTGCAAGGCAGGC
This sequence comes from Fukomys damarensis, assembly GCF_012274545.1. Classification (NCBI taxonomy): domain Eukaryota; kingdom Metazoa; phylum Chordata; class Mammalia; order Rodentia; family Bathyergidae; genus Fukomys; species Fukomys damarensis. The sequence continues at coordinate 6,332,420 of NW_022900949.1, forward strand.
ATGGTGCCACTGAGCTAAACCTCCAGCCCGAAAATAGTAATTTTAGTATATGTGCTGCTGAAGCGAGCACACCACAAATAATCATATTAATAAAATTCATTAACCCTTAACAAGACTAATAAAAAAGAAAAAACTAAATTTACCATTGTGAGGAATGAAGCAACACACATCAATCAGTACAGATCCTACAGATCCAAAGAATATCAAGGGAATAAAAGAACACAATTCAACAAATTACATGAAATAGGCAGATTTCTTTTAAAAATATACACATTAGGGCTGGGGATTTAGCTCAGTGGTTCTGCCACCTGCTTTGCAAGCACAAGGACCCGAATTCGATCCCCAGTACAAAAAATAAAAAAAAAAAATTTACACATGCTGGGGCTGGGCACTTACCCACACAACACCCGCCTTGGAAGTATAAGGTCCTGAGTTCAATCCCCAGTACTCCCCCCCACAAAAAAAGAAAAAAATATATATATATATATATTCACATGCTAATTGCAATAAATAAAACTTTTAAGACTCTGGGGTAATTTAGCCAGGAGAAGAGTTCAGAGGAATTTGGAAAGGTTTCCCAGAGGTGATATTTAACCTGTGACCTAAAGGAGAAGTAGGATTTAACTGGGTTGATGGAACTGTGTCTTGGGCAGGCAGAAGAGCATGTGCAAAGGACCTGAGGTTGGAATGCACTTCGTTCAGAGGGAACAATCCACTCGAGTGGTGCTTCTGTTGCCTGATGAGCACATGCTGCAGCCTTTTCAGTGCAAAGCCCCAGAGGGATCCGCTTGGCTTGAACAGAAACATTTATACAGGTTAAAGCAAAGCTAGTTGTAAGATAGAAGTGTGGAAGTTTCTGGGCTGTTTACTTGCAATTTACCCTGAAAAGTATATGATTTCTTCAAATATAGACCTGATGTTCCCTTTCTTCCCTGCCGCTGCCCATTGGGTGTACTCACAACCTATTAAGAATTTTTCTTGAAGTAAAATATTTATTGGTATATTTTAGGTATATGGAATAATAACACTTATCATAGGGAATTTGCGTCCATACATGATATATCTTTGTTGTTGTTGTTGTTGTTTTGTTTTTGGAGACAGAGTCTCACTATGTAGTTGAGACTGACCTGGAACTCACTATGTAGCCCAGGCCAGTCTCGAACTCACGGCGATCCTCCTGCCTCAGCCTCCCAGTGCTGGGATTACAGCGAGCATCGCCATGCCCAGCCCATACATGATATATCTTGCTTTTTCTTTTTTTCCACTCCCTTCCTTCCTT
>NW_022900949.1:6335843-6345888 GCF_012274545.1 Fukomys damarensis
CTCCTCCTCCTCCTCCTCCTCCTCCTTTGTGTCTTTTTTTTTCTCTCTCTCTCTTTTCTTTTTTTCGTGGTACTAGACATTGAACCCAGAGCACACTGAGCTGCATCCCCAACCCCAACCCTTTTTTATGTTAAGGCGGGGCTTGGTAGACTGGGCTGTGACTGGGTTTGGTGGACCTTGTGATCCTCCTGCCTCAGCTTCTGAGAATGCTAGTGTGATAACTAAGCCCCATCCATACCCGGCTAAGACCTACATTTGATCTCTAGCACCGTTCTTTCTCCTAAACAAGGCCCAGAGAGGGGGCTCTCTCCTTGCTCACATACCTCTCTCCTGTGCTCTGACTGCAATACCTTACTACTGCTTTATTCTTTTTTTCCCCTCCTAGTATTGAGGATTAACCCAGGGCCTTGAGCCAGCCATTTCTTTTCTTTTCTTTCTTTCTTTTTTTTTTTTTTGTTTTCACTGAGTTACCCAGGCTGGCTGGAACTTGCGATCCTCCTGCCTCAGCCTCCCAGAGTGCTGGAATTCCAGCCATGTCCCACGGTGCTCGGCTCAGCCCCCGCTGCTCTGCACCGCAGGCTCCTTGGCCGTCCCAGCGCCATCCATATTCCTGGTGCCCCCCTACCCAAGCAGCCAGGAGGACCCCATCCACATCACATGCACGGCACCAATGGCTTTCCTGGGGGCAAACTTCACGCTGTACCGAGGGGGTCACGTGGTGCAGCTGCTGCAGGCCCCTGCGGACCGAGCGGGGGTCACATTCAATGTGAGCGGCAGTGTGGGCGGCGAGGCCCCCAGCGGGCAGTTCCGCTGCCAGTACGGCGTGGTGGGCGAGCACAGCCAGCAGCAGCTGTCGGACCTCAGCCAGCCGGTGCAGGTCTCCATCCCAGGTGAGTCCTCAGGGCCCTGCCTCCTCTCCATTGCAAGCAATTTGGGGGCAGCTACTGTATGTGCCGGGCGCTAACCTGGGCACTGAGGGTCCGGACGTGAGTGAGAGACAGACGATATCCCTTCCCGCCGGCCGCCGCAATCCCGCGGGGGGGAACAGACGGTAAACAGGGTGTCCAGCAAATATTCAGCCTATCAGATGAGAGAGACCAAAAGGACAAAACTCAGTATGGTGAAGTGTGTTTTGTTTGTTTATTTGTTGGAGACAGGGTCTCACTGTGCAGCTCAGACTGCCCTGGAACTCACTATGCAGCCAAGGCTGGTCTCCAACTCAAAGCGATCCTCCTGCCTCAGCCTCCCAGAGTGCTGCGATTGCAGGGGTGCACCACCACCATCATCAGGGATGATCCTCTCTGAGGAGGTGATATTGAAGCAAAAATCTGAACAAAGTTGGGCACAGTGGTACACACCTCTAGTCGCAGCTTCTTGGGAGGCTGAGGCAGGAGAATTGCTTGAGGCCAGGAGATCAGGAACATGAATATAAGGCCAGCCTCGGCTACACAATGAGACCTTGTTTCTCAAAAGCGGCTTCTATGTCCCCCATAGCCAAGTGTACCTTGTGGCCAAGCACAGCCCGCCGGCCGAGGTGACACTACACCTCTTCGTCCCTCACAGCCTCCAGCTCCTGTCAAAGGCTCCCTTCTCCACCTTGGCCTTGCGGTCTCTGGGCAGGGAGGCGACCCAGCCCTGCCACACTGAATGAACGAACAAGGCCAGGCTTTGTCAAAACACCAGGCACTTTCCTTCCCCTCCTTCCCCACTCAACTGAGGTCCGAGGCCTGCTCCCTGGTCCCCCAGATGCTCCCCCTCTGCATCCTGGGAGAAGAAACTGAGTCTGGCGCAGAGAATTATGCGCATCATCAGCTCTGGGTACACGTGCTACCAGCACTGTGATACTACACACCGGGGACTAAACCTCTTTTCCCATTGGTCCAGCCAAAGTTCCAGAATCACTTTCCATTGGCTCTGCTTGGGTTATGTGCCTGGGCCCGAACTAATCACATTGGTGAGGGGAGGGAATATGCTAATGAGCCCAATGCAAGGTTGCTAGGTGCCTACGGTTAGTTTCATCAGAGCCCAGGGTTGGGGGCCTGTGGAGAGCGCTGGCTCCTCCAGGTGACATTTCCTTTTCGGGGTTCCCCTAGCTCCCACTTGGATCCTGGCGCTCTCCCTTAGCCTGGCCGGAGTCTTCCTCCTCCTCGCTGTGCTGGTGGTCTTTGCTGTGGTGGCCAGGAAAGGTAATGGCACACAGGGAACATGGGGAGCTCCTACACAGTCTTCCGGCGCACAGAGCCGGGGGCCTGGGTGGTTTTACTCCAGGACTTAGGGGGAGGAAACTGGTCCAGAGCAAGGTGGTGGTGCTGGGCACCTAATATACACCCACTCCTTAGTATATCCGTGGACCTTGGTTCCAGAACACCTTGCAGATGCCCAAATCCACAGCTGGGCATGGTGGTGCCCACCTGTCATCCCAGGACTTGAGAAGCTGAGGCAGGAGGATACCCTTGAGTTCAAGGCCAGCCTGGGCTACATAGCGGGATCTTGCCTCAAAAAATATTTTTTGTGTGTCCATACTAAACATGTACAAAGTTTCTTTCCTCATTATTATTCGCAATACAGCAGCTTTTTTTTTTTTTTTTTGGTAGTAGTGGGAATTGAACCCAGGACCTTTGCACTGAGCTATATCCTCAGCCATTTTCTATTTTTACTATGAGACAGGGTCTTAACCTAATTGTCCAGGCTGGGTTCAAACTGTGGTCCTCCTCCCTCAGAATTTTTTTGTTTGTTTGTTTTTGTTTTTGGTACCCGGGCTCATACTCAGGACCTTGTGCATGGTGTCGCTGAGCTAAATTCCCAGCCTTCAGCATTTTTGATGTAAAGAATCTGAGCCTGCCTGGATTTCATCTCTGGGAAGAATCCTTACGGAATCCCTCATAGATAGACACAGGGCAGCTGGATGCATTTGATAAAATATACACAGCACACGTTCAGTGGCATGAAGTACATTCTTGTTATGAAATCATTGCACCATCCACCTAGAATTTTTTTCATCATTCTCCGTTAAAACTCGGTCCACAATAAGCAATAGCTCCTTGTTCCCTCCACCCCAATGAAATGCATATTTTGTTTTATTTTGGTTTTTTGGTTTTTTGAGACAGGGTCTCACTATGTAGTTGAGACTGACCTGGAGCTCACTATGTAGCCCAGGCTGGTCTCGAACTCACAGCGATCCTCCTGCCTCAGCCTCCCAAGTGCTGGGATTACAGGCGTGCGCCACCACGCCCGGTTTGAAATGCACATTTTAAAAAGAAAAACAGTTTTTGTGCCCCCCAGCCCCCGTACCGGGGATTGAACTCAGGACCTTGAGCTTGTGTGGCAGGTGGTGGTGCCACTGAGCTAAATCTCTGGCCCTCTATGCTTATTTTTTTATGAGTTTTTATGAGTTTTTATCAACCTAAACAGAAAAAGATGAAGCTGGCTGTGATATCCATGCCTGTAATCTTAGCTCTCTAGAGGCTGAGGCAGGAGGATTTCTGTGAGGTCAGGGCCAGCCTGGACTACGTAGTGAGACCCTATATCAATGACTCAATCAAATAAGTAAATGAAAAAAATTAGGGCCAAGAGCAGTAATGCATGTCTGTGATCCCAGCTACGGAGGAGTCTGAGGCAAGAGGACTTCGATTTTGAGGGCAGCCAGGTGGGACCCAGTGAGACTTGAAAGGGGAGAGAGAGGTAATCACAATGGCTCTCGTGCTGAGGGGCAGATGTAGAAAGAGGGCTTTTCATTTCGTACGTGTAGAAGTTTGTTCTGTCCACGCAGAACCAAAATCTAACAGATGCTTCTTTGTTTCCTGTTCCAGTTAAAGTAAAAAATTTACAGAAGAAACGGTGAGCCCCTCCCCGGGACACTCCGAGGGTGGCTTGGGGACAGAGGGCGCTTCCTGACAGGTGAGCGCCCCCTGGTGGACGCCTGGCGATCCGGAGCGAGTGCCCCTTAGCAAACGGCCACCGTGCGCAGGGAGGGTGGCCGCGCCTCGCCCTCCCCCTTCCCCTTGGGCGAGCTGCCCGGATGTCGTCCGGTCGCTCGGGATGTCCGGGAGGGTTTCTGCGCGTTTCCCCGGACTGCACCGGGGGTGACCCTGGCTCCTGACAGCCGAGGGGCTGTGGCACAGTGCGGTTGCTCTGCCAGTCAGACACGTTTTGGGGAGGATATAATGACGGTGCCCAGCGTGGGGCTGACTTGGAGTCCACCCCCGGTTTTGTCTAATGGGCAACCTTGCTTCTGCCCTCTCTCTGCAGAGAGCGGGAGTCATGCTGGGCGCAGGTTAACTACGCCAACACAGGTTTGTGCCTCCTGGCTTCTGACCCCCACCCCCGGGAGGGCAGGGCGGGAAAATGCCAAGGAAGTCAGGCGTGGTGATGCGTTTCTGTGATCCCAGCACTGGGCGGTGGTGGGGGCTGAGGCGGGAGGATCACAAGTTCAGGCCCCGCCTGGGCAACTACTCAGAGAGTTGGCAGGATCCTGTCTCAAAAGGCCCTACCTAGGTTCAATCCCAGTAGGAAAAAAAGGGGGAGAGAGACAGAGAGACAGAGAGACAGAGAGACAGAGAGAGAGATTAAGAAGTTTTGAGCTTTATCATTCACTATTTGGACCTGTTCTGGGCGATTGTTACACAGAGCGTCCAAAAACACCCTCTTCCCCCAGCCAGGCCTGGTGGTGCACACCTGTAATTCCACCATTTAGAGGCTGAGGCAGGAGGATTGCTTCCTGCAATTATAAGGCCAGCCTGAACTACACAGTGAGACCCTGTCCAAACAAAACAAAACACACACACACACACACACAAAACCTAACCAAAAAAACTAAAATGCACAAAAACTTCTCCTTCCTGCTTCCCTGGGTTCCAGTTTTCTCAGTGTCCCAGAGTCTTGCCAGTCTCTCCAACACATGGAGACTCTCCTGCCTCAGCCTCTTGGGATTAAAGGTGTGCTCCACCACGCCTGGCTAGAAGGTGCTTGTATTATTATTTTTTTTTTTTGGTACCGGGGATCGAACTCGGATCCTTGCACTTTCGAGGTAGGGTGCTTGTGTATTTAATACTCACCGGCCTCCACCGCTGAGTGGCTAATTCCAGCACGGGCTGGGTCAGGTGTGTTTGGCTCCGCATCTGCCTTCCAGAACGTGTAGTTCTGCTGACCTCCACTAGGGGGAGCGCGACAAACAGGCTGTGCCGTGTGATCTGAAAAGCTCCACAGTACAGAAGCTGATTTCTCTCATTCACTCGTTCGTTTCTTCCTTCATTCATCTTTGGTGATCCTGCGGGTTGAGCCTAGAGCCTTCGTACCAAGCTACATCCCCAGACGTTTTAAAATTTTTATTTTGAGACAGGGTCTCGCTAAGCTGCTAAATTGGCCACATTGTGCTTGAATTTGCGATCCTCATGCCTCAGCCTTCTGGAGTGCTGAATTGACAGGTGTGCGCCACCACACCTGGATCTGACACATTTATTGAACGCCTACTGTTTGCTTATTCCTTTTTTTTTTTTTTTTTTTTTTTGTACCGGGGGATCGAACTCGGGACCTTGTGCTTGCAAAGCAGGTGCTGGAACCACTGAGCTAAATCCCCAGCCCTCAGCACCTACTGTGTGCTGAGATCTGGGAGGGTCCTGTGATGACCAAGACTGCTGTGGCCTCTGTCCGCAAGTGGAGATGGGGTGAACAGCAGGCGGCGGGGTGGTAGTGTTAAAGGAAGACGCTTGGGAGAGGAGCTGGGCAGTACCAGGTGTTGCGGCGCAACCTGTAATCCTAGCACTTAGGAGGATGAGGCAGGAAGATCTCTTGGCCTAACCTAGTTTGAGACTGGAAAAATGAAAAGAAGAGGTGGGCATGGCTGGGTGAAGAGGGGGCGATCAGGCAAGTTGGGGAATCCATGTGGGCTCCTTCAAGGCACCCGTTTTTCCCGGGGACACGGGGAGAATGGGGTCACCGCCCGCTCAGCCTCAGACCAGGCCTACACACGGGCGGGAGGGAGCAGAGAGCACGCCGGGAGATGCGCCCCACCCCCTCAGGCGGAAGCGCAGCCGCAGTCCAGACCCTGACCTTCCTCCCTCTGTTTCAGACCTGTCCTTCGACAACTCCCTGTTTGCAGTCTCGGCGGTGAGTGGCTGCTTTTTCCATCTCGTCCTGCTGATGGTCCTGACATGGGCAGGGGGTCGCACCCCGCTGGATCCTTCAGGAAAAAGCCCAGAGGCACAGAAAGGGTCTTGGCCTGGCCCAGACTCCGGGTGGGCTCTAGATGTCCAGGGGAGTGAAGGGACAGGGTGGAACTCAGCCTGCCCAGCCCTCAGAATGGTGACGGAGGATTCATGGTGACCTGGTGCCTCTTGGGCGTCCTTCACGGGAGCCTTTGACACTCCGACGCACGGTGGCCCTCCTGGCTTCTTTCGTGTTCGGTTTCAAGGACTGCGCTTAATGACCCACGAGTTTCCACCTAGGAACAGTGATCTCTCTCTCTCTCTCTTTCTCTCTTTCTCTCTCTCTCTCTCTCTTTCTGTCTTGAACTCATGGAAATCTTCCTGCTTCAGCCTCCCGAGTGCTGGGATCTCGGGCGTACACGCCCAGTTCCAAGCTCTCATTAGAGAGGTGCCCCCTTCCCCGGTCACAGTGTTGGTGTGGGATAGAAATCTGGGTCGGACCGACGCTCCTGCACGGATGTATGGTGCGAAGGCATCAGTAATTGTCCTTTCCTTTTTTTTTTTTTTTTGGTACCGGGGATCGAACTCGGGACCTTGCGCTTGCGAGGCAGGCGGCGGAACCACTGAGCTAAACCCCCGGCATAACTATATATATATATATATTTAAACAAAATTAGAGTTGTCTGACCCACGAACTTCATGGACTAAGGCAATGCGTTAGCCAGCTTCTCTGTGCAGGCGGCCGCAGCGGTGGCCTTAGAGGTGCAAGTGGCACAGGACAGGCTCCTTGTAGATCTTGGCCCAAGGGCGCTGTGGGCGCTCACGCATGCCCTCTGGCGGCTCCTGGGGGACAGACAGGCCGTGGAGGACTGAGCGGGTGCCAGGGCACCAACTGGAGGGGGCCGTGCTGCGCAAGGCGCACCCAGGGCGGGTGCTTTAGTCCCCGCTCCTGTTGAAAGCGGAAGTTGTAGTAACAGAAGGAAGTAGGTCAGGGTGGATCCCGTGGATGGGAAACAGAGGATTTTGGGGGCTCAGCTGAGCCCAAAGCAAAAGGGGGAATCCAGAGGGAGGGGCCGGCAGGGAGGGCCAAGAATCCAGTCACTAGGTAGTGTCCGGAGCAGATGGGGAGTGGAGCCTGGACTTTCAGACAGTGTTGGGGTAAAGACTCGGACTCACTGAGTCGGCATAGTGGTGCACGCCTGTGATCCCAGCACACTGGGAGGCTGAGGCAGGAGGATCGCTGTGAGTTGGAGCCCAGCCTGGAGTACATAGCAAAACCGTGTCTCAAAAAAACGAAACAAAACTGGGATTTAGCTCAGCGGCACCGTGCCTGCCCTGCAAGCACAGTGTCTTGAGTTCGATCCCTCGTACCAAGCAACAACAACAACAGTGAAACAAAACACCATAACTCTCTTTGAAAGGCTGCTTAATATTCCATCTTGGATGGACCACATGCTATTATTCTATTCTTTTTATTTTGGTACCGGGAATCAAACTCAGGATCTTGAGCTTGCAAGGCAGGTGGTGGCACCAATGAGCTAAATCCTGAGTCCTGTTACCCCATTCTTGTACTGATGGACATGTGTGTGTGTGTGTGTGTGTGTGTGTGTGTGTGTGTGTGTTCCAGCTTTTGTGAATAGTGAACGCAGCTGTAAATGTGGGTGTGCAAATGCCAGTTTCTGCTTTCAGTTTTAGCGTCTTGTTTAGAAAGTTGTGTGATTGGTTAAAATGACAGGGCTTTGACTGTTACATTGCCCAGGCCCCTGAGAGGCAACTTTGTAACCTAAGAAGTGGGGTGGAATATGTTCTTCCTTTCTCTCTCTCTTTTTTCTTCCCCCCCAACTACCCCCGCCTTTTCCTCCTCTTGCTACTGCTGCTATTGTGTTGTGTTTTTTGAGATAGGGTCTTGAAATGTAGTGAGGCTGGCCTCAAGCTGACTTGGGAGCCAGGCTGGCCTCAAATTTGTGGACATTATCCTGCCTCAGCCTCCTGAGTGCTGGGATGACAGGTGTGCATCACCACCACACCGGCTTCATTCTATTTTACTTCTTTAAGCCTCTAAACAACGCTAGGCAGTGAGTACTAGCATCTCTGAATTTTTCATGGAAACTGAGGCAATGACGCAATCAACTGAGTTTACATGGCCAGGAAGTTATGGGACCAGGATTTGAACCCGGGTTCTGTGGCCCCTGTTCAGCAGAGAGGAAGGCAGGAGCAGGGTATTGAAGTTTCGAGTGTGGGGAAGAGAGGGTCATGTGAGAACTAATGGGCTGAGGCGGCCCCAGAATATGAGGAAACCCTGGTCCCTACCTCATGGTTCACCCAGCTCTCTTTCTTCCACAGGCGAAGAGGACCCCTTCTGAGGAAGACCCAGTGGCGAACCTGGACGCCTGCCCCGGCAGTGCTGGGCCCCGGAAGAGGCCGACCTCCACGTCCTCCTCTCCAGAGCCCCCCGAGTTCAGCACCTTCCGGGCCTGCCAGTGAGGCTGAGGACTGGGGAGCCTTCTGATCAGCTGTCTCTCCCAAGCTGCCTGGAGGCTTTGGGGGGCTGAGGTCCTTCCTATACGGGGTGGGGCCAGCTGCTGCTTTCTCAGGGAACAGAACGCAGGGGATGAAGGGGACCAGGGGACCGTCCTCCCAGAAACACGGGGGAGAGGGTGAAGGCGTCAGCCTGGAGGTCAGACAGAAAGCAAGAAGCCCCTCTGTGAACCTCAGCTTCTCAAGACCACCAAAGAGGGACCACGGATTTAGCTCAGTGGTTTTGCTGCCAAGCGCAAGGTCCCGAGTTCAAGCCCCAGTAATGAGAACAAAAACAAAAACAATCAAGACCACCAAAGAGCTGGGTGTGGCGGTCCACACTTGCCATCCTAGCACTTAGGAGGCTGAGGCAGGGGGCTCTCTGTGAGTTCAAGGCCAGCCTGGGCTACACAGACCCTGTTTCCAGAAAAAAGAAAGCAAGCAAGTATCCGAGAAGTCCTCCCAGCTCGCTTCTGCCCCCGCTCCCGCGCTGGGCATTAGGGGTCTACCTACCCCTCCCGTCCCCTCCTCCCTCAGGGTCGGGGGTGTGCTGTGTTCCCCACCCGAGCCGAAATTATTCTAACACATGTTGTGCTGTCACGGTGGCTTGCCTGGTGTTGGTTCCTTCAAGCCTGGATTGCGAGGTCCAGCTGCTGGGTGACTGGGTGGGGTGAAACAGGGAGACCCCGAATGTTAGGAAGGTGGCAATGAGGTTTCTGCACTGTGGGAAGCTGCAGTGCTGGAGAGCGGTGCGAGGAAGCGGGAGTCGGGGAGGAGGAAGACATGGTAACGCGCAGGGAAGGGAAGGACAGCGGCCGCTCTGGTGGGTCCCCTAAAAGGGATAAGGGGGACACCGTCCCTGTAAGATTCGGTGGGAGAGAGGGTTGTAACGGGAAAGGGGCAGTGAAGGGCCAGAGCCGAAGAAGGGGCAGTAGTAGGGGGCACCAGCAATGGGCAACAGGGGAGGAACAGCTGGTTAGATGAGGGGGTTCAGATCCAAAACAGCGGCCTGAGCATAAGGCGAGGCGCTCTCCTGGGGGGATGCGTGGGGTGCGGGTGTGCAGACGAGCCCTGGCCACGCCCACACACCCCGCTCACTCTGAGCTGGGCGCCTCACAAAGCGAGTCCCAATGGCCGGGGAGCAGGGCGGCGTGGAGGCGGGGCTTCGTCAAGCTGGGCTCCGCCTCTTCGCGGGATCCTCACAAAGCCAGGCGGGGCAGGGGCGGGGCCCAGTTCTGGGGGCGTGCCCGACCGGTCCGGGCCTCAAATCCGTCCCCAGCATCCCGCAGGCAGGGAAACCTTCTCACAGAGGGGCCGATCGTGCGGGGCGGGGCCCTGGTGTGTCCGCGCAGCCGAACACCCGCCCCAGACGTAGCCCCGCCCCC
>NW_022900949.1:6346821-6352460 GCF_012274545.1 Fukomys damarensis
TTCCAGCCTAGAGCACTCGGGCCCCCCGAGTGGGAAACTTGGAGAGCCGGTCACCGGGCTCCCGCGAGGCGCCCGAGGGGTCCCCGCTTCCCGATGGCCGGTGTAGAAGTCGGAGGTAGCTGCACAGCCACCTCCCGCGCCGCCACGCGACTCGCGTCTCCTTTTTGGGGATGTGAGAAGCTGGTTACGTTCTCAGAAGCTGCTTTCGAACTGACATTTCGGGAGGGAGGGGAAGAAATCTCAAACGGGTCTGCCGAGTTCCGTTCCTTCTCCCTCCCTCTCTCAGCCTCATCCCTTTTCTTTACCCTGTTACCCTTTATTGGTCTCTCTTCTTGATTCCTCGTTCACGTTTTGCTGTTCTGTTTCACTCGGTTTTGTCTCCTGGGGTTTCCTGTACGAACGCTCTGGGGACTCACGGAGGGGACCTTTACTAGCTTTGGCCTCGTGGGAATTTTTTGCCACTTTGGGTACCGGTCGTCCCCGAGGGCAGAGTGGGGAGCAGTAGGTTCACACGGGGTTCTCTTCCAGCCCTGACTTGGAAAACAGGTTAAAGGAATGTGTCGCCCAGGTGTGACATCTTTGGGGGCTGGGGCAGAGCTGCTCTCCTGGGAGCCGATAAAGACCAGGAAGTGCAATGTCTCTTCCCCCAGGGAATCGCCTGGGGTTGGGGGAGCTCTGGACCCGGTATCCTAAGCAAATCCCTCCTTATGGCCAACTTTAAGAGCATTTCCTGGGCTTTACCCTGGCAAGAGTTCTAGAAAAGTTGGTTTTCCTCTTAAACTTTAAGAAAACATTTTAAAAGTATCTTTAAATTTATGGGATTGTTTGACACATAGTATGGTTTCCAAATACCTTTCCTCCAGTTTCTGGATTCTTAGTTGCAGGAGAGTTGTGACTTTTTTTTTTCTTCTCCAGACAGGGTCTCACTATGTAGTTTAGGTTGGCCTTGAACTCACTGTGTAGCCCAGGCAGACCTCCAACTCACAGATTCTCCTGCCTCAGCCTCCCGAGTGCTGGGATTACAGGTGTGCGCCACCATGCCTGACCTGAGTTTTTACATTTAATGGTTTATGATGAAAGTGGGTTAGGGGTTCAGCAGGTGTTAGCACCTCTGTCAGTCCCGTGCTTCTCAAAAAAAAGAAGGCAAGAAAATGATAATCATGAGCTGGGGCGTGGTGGTGCATGCCTGTAATCCCAGCCCTCCAGGCTGAGGCTGGAGAATTGAGGAGTTCAAGGGAAACCTGAGCTACACAGTGAGTTCGAGGTCAGCGTGAAGTACATAGTGAAACCCTGTCTTAAAAAAGAAAGAAAGAAAAACAAAAAAGATCACGAGTGTTACTATACTCAGTTCTTCCATGAGAAGTAGTTATAAATGAAAGGGCTGTAAAGAGGAGCAAGTCCACATTTCTGAAAGGGAAATCCTCAACCCTGGATAGCATACTTTCTGGGAAGATTTTCTTTGTCTTTATGCTTGAGTAGCATCGGCCTGGGGTTAAAACATAGGCTCTGAAGGCAGCCAGCACTGGGTATATTCATTTCCCCTGACTGCTGAACATGCCGCCACAGCCTACAAGAGCAGTAGTGTGTTCTCTCTTAGCGTGTTGCCTGAAGTCGGAAATCACGGTGGCAGCAGGATCTCCTTCCTTCTGAGGACCTAGGGGAGGCCCCTCCCTGGCCTTTCCCAGTATCTGGTTTGGCTTGTGGCGGTAACACTCCAGTGTCTGCTTCTGTCTTCAAAACAGCCCCTCTGTTCCCTTTCTCTCTGTACTGAGAATTGAACTCAGGACTTTGCACTTTAGAGGCAGGTGGTGACCGCTGAGTCCTGGCCCGGCTCTTGTCTCCCTTATTTTTAGTACTATACTGGGATTGAACCTAGGGCTTTTGAACTGAGGTAACTTACCAACCCTTATCATATTTGAGAGGGATCTCACGAAGTCCCTACATTGGTTAGATACTACTCTTAAACTTAGCCAAAAGACTGAGAATTCCTACATTGGTCGGGTTGAGCGCAACTTGCAAACCTGCCTCAGCCTTCCAGGGTGCTGGGATTACAGGCTTGTCCAACACTCTTGGTTTTGTCAATTTTTCAAAAATTTATTTATGTATTTATTTTTAAATTTTTTGGTACGGGGGATTGAACTCGGATCCTTGCACTTTGGAGGCAGGCAATGACACCACTGAGTTAAATCCCTGGTCCTGTAGATGTTTTTTTAATAACATTGGGCCGTGGCTTTAGGGCCTGCTCTGAATGTAGGCTGTCCTCATCCCAAGGTCTGTAACTTAATTACATTGCCAAAAACCATGTTTCCAAATAAGGGCATCTTCTCCGATGCCAAAGTTTAGGACTTCGTAGACATAATCATTCTTGGATCATGCTTTGTAGGCCAGTCGTGTGTCCCGCCACTTTGCTAGCTGTGGGATGTTGTGCCTCAGTCTCCTCATGGCTAGAATTGGGGAGATGTCACACTCCTTTGGGCAGCCTTGCTTGCTCTTTTTTTTTTTTTTTTTTGTGGTACCAGGGATTGAACTCAGGACCTTGCACCTGGGTCTTTCTTGCTCAATGAATGAATAAATACCTTGTGTGTGTGTGTGTGTGTGTGTGTGTGCACACGCGTGGTACTGGGGATAGAGCCCAGAGCTTTTACACTGAGCTACATTCCCAGCTCTTTTTATTTTTTATTTTGAGACATGGTCTTGCTAAGTTGCCTCATCTGGGCTTGTATTTGTGATTCACGTGCCTCAGCCTCCTTGGCAGTGGCACCTCTTCTTGACAGGCTGCTGCTCTGGTAGGACATAGCTGGAATGGGATGGGAGGGGCAGCAGAACTGTTCTCAAGTGTTCCTTCTGATGCTGAGCCCAGGACCAGGGTGCAGGGCTGCACACAGCTGATCTGAGAGCTGGGCGGACAGAGTTCCCAGGAGAAGCCCAGGCCTTGCCCTGGGTGAACTTCCTTTCCTGTCTTTGCCCAATTGGACCCTCTGGGCCTTGAGTGAAGGGGCATTAGAGCTCACCTGGCTGTCCTGATGCCGCTGGGCTGTGGGATTTGCATCTGTATGCACAGGGATGTTGAGGCCAGGACATGGGCACAAATGTCCTAGAGCCCTCAGGGCGAGTCCTGGCCCAGAGGCCTCCGTGAGTGCCCGAGAAGGCACTGACAGGCGCTGCTCAGCTGGGTGGCCTTGAACAGCCATTTTGTCTCCTGAGTTCCTCATCTGAAGTGGCACCTCCTGCCTGCAGCCTCAGTTTCCCCTGCGTTGGGACTCATGCCCCTCGGGCCCCAGAGTGTGGGCGAAGTTGATTAGTCCCATGTGGTGGGGTGTTCCATGCCTAGCACATGTTGGGGAGCCAGTCCCTTCTCTGTGGTAACCATGCCGCAGCGTCCCTGTGTCCCCCACAGTGGGAGAGCGATGCCTGCGCCCCTTCCTTGGCCTCTGCTCCCTCCGGTGGAAGGCCTGGCCGGGTTACCGTGCATGGAGCTGTTACTCTCTGCAGCCCTCCGAGTCCCTCGAAGTCACCCTGGCCTTTGTCCACCGGCCTGGCTGAGTGGCAGGCGGCCCCCAGCACCGGGCCATTTCCCTGGGCAGAGGTGCAGGCCCTTTGGCATGGGCTTCAGGCCTTGGGGACGCTTTGGCCAGGTCTCTGGCATTTCTGGACACAGGTGCCTTCTCTGAAGAAAAGGCGAAGCCTGGCAGTGGCTGGGAACAGACAAGCAGACTCTCAGTTCTTTGGCCTGGTGGTGTCCTCTCTGGAGATAATTCGTTTTTCTTTCTTGCTCAGCATGAGTCAGTGTGACCTGGGCTCTGGACTCTCCCCGCCCCCTCAGCCAGGAGGAGACACAGCACAAAGGTGCTGCTGCTGCTCCAGCAGGGCTGGATTTCCAGTTTTATTTGTTTATCTTGGTACAGTATGATGTCTTTAACGGTTCAGGAAGATACCTGCAAGGGGCTGGATTTCCGTCTGTGGAGGGTGCACCAGGGCTGGAAGACCCTTCGTGAGAAGCAGGGAGGGAAGGGGTCAGACGTGACGGCTGCGCAGCCTTGGAGCTCAGGAGCGCCGGGCACACCGCATGGTATGTGAAGGGTGGTCAGGACCCTGGGTGTCCGAATAACGGGCTCGAATTGGTAGTGGCATGAACAAGGCGGCACTTTTATGTGGTCCGCTGAAGGAGGTTGGTAGTTGCGCAGGTCTCTAGGAGTCACATGGGGGGCTTGGGGGTTTCCAGGCTGCCCCACCAAAGAACACTCCTAAAATGAGGTGTCATCTTTACGGTTCAGCATGGCTGCTGGAGTCCACCCATCACACCCTGACTTCCCGACAGCAGGATAAAGGGAAGATTAAAGGAGAAAGAATGCAAAGGGCTTCCATGCCTCAGCAGGAATGTAGTTGTGCCGCTACTGCTAGCCTCAGAGGAGACTGGGAAATGTGACCTTCACTTCGGTTAGACGGCCCTGTGCTCAGCTAAATTCAGGGCTGCTTTTTCTGGGGAAAGGAGAACCTACTGGCTGCTGTGGGTGAGATGTGGGTTTGGCCAAGACATTTGTGGGTTACAGAGAGGTGCTTAACTGGGTGTGACTTGGAACAGCCACCTGACGAGGAGCACAGGGTCCCCTGAGCAACTTCCAGGACAGGAGCTAACAGGAAAGCAGGCTGGGTCTGTGCTGCCTTTTCCGGGCATCTCCCTCGTGGTCTGGACAAGCACCCCTGTGTACAGGGGAAGGGGATCAGGATGGACTTTCTTTTTTTAAAACAACTATTAATTATTTATTCCTTTTGTGTGTGTGTGTGTGTGTGTGTGTGTGTGTGGTACCAGGGATCGAACTCGGGACCTTGTGCTTGCAAGGGAGGTGGTGGCACCACTGAGCTAAATCCCTGGCTCAGTTCCTTGATTTTCTGAGACATCACTATGCAGCCCAGGCTGGCCTCAAACTCGCAGCGATCCTCCTGCCTCAGTCTCTGAAGTGCTGGGGTGACAGGCGTGCGCCACCATGCTCGGCAGCTTCCAATATTTTTAGAAGCAGGAGATTTGACGTCAAAATCTGACTTGGTGTTCTTGAAAAATTGGAATGGCTGTTGACCCTAGGCCCATCTGTGCTGCTTCCTTCAGAAGGGCTATGCTGCTTTGGCTGGAGGTCCCTCCCTGATCATTTTAACGTCTCCTCAGTCTCACTAGTGTGTTTTGCAGGAGAGTTTGGAGCCTAGGCCTTCATCAGATGGGAGTAAAAGTGTCTCCGGCCGGGTCCCTCCTGGGCTGCAGAGTTAAGAGAACGTGCTGGCTGGGAGTTAGGCCAGCCCCGCCCCAGTCCTGCGCGTCATCTTGGCCCCGCCCACTCACCGCCTATGGGGCCCGCCCCGCCCACCCCAGCCCCAGCTGCAATTTGCAAATCCAAAGGTTCTGAAAATGTAACTTATTTTCCCCTACTTATTTGACAGTAACTCTGGCCAGAGTCAACTGTGAGCTGCCATCTTCATAATCTCCATGTTTCCGGTTTACTGTGACTAAGCCATACATTTTGTTGCAAATACGGACATGGTTACCTACTGGATATTGTGTTAGCCATTCCTTGTCGCCTTTCTTTCCTTTCTTTTCTCCCTCAGTACTGGAGATTGAGCCCTTGTACTTTTTTTTTTTTTTTTTTTAA
>NW_022900949.1:6352598-6384584 GCF_012274545.1 Fukomys damarensis
TGGGGTTTTTTTGAGACAGGGTCTCACTATGTAGTTGAGTCTGACCTGGAACTCACTATGTAGCCCAGGTTGGCCTTGAACTCACAGCAATCCTCCTGCCTCAGCCTCTCTAGTACTGGGATTACAGGCATGTGCCATCACACCCAGTTTAAAAAATTAATTTTATTGGTACATTTAAGGTATACAATATAATGACAATCATCGTTGGAAATTTGCACCTTTACATAACCCATCTTGGATTTTTAAAAACTTTTTATTTACTTTATTTACTTACGTATTTATTTTTGGTATAGAGATCCAACTTGGGACCTTGTGCTTTCAAGGCAGGCCCTGGAACCACTGAGCTAAATCCCAGCTTGTTTTTACTTTTTATTTTGGGATGGTCTCATTATCCTATAATGCCATTAAGTTGCCCAGGCTGGGCTTGGACCCATGATCCTCTTGCCTTAGCCTCCCAGAGTGCCGTGATTACAGGTGTGCACCATGCCTGGCTGCTTAGCACCTTTCTAAAGCCTGAAGTTTGTTATCTAGAACACACTGGGCCCCATGGTTTAAGTAAGGGACCTCTGAGTCACTGCTGAGCTGTTGGAGACCTTATGTGAGGCTGAGCAGGCAGTGCCCTGTTCTGCACAGCCCTGGGCACTGCAGTGAGCGGGGAGCCGGCAGGGCCCCTCCACAGAAGAGATGGGATGAGTTACTGATGGCACAGAGTGCCAGCCTTTGGCTGCCTCAGAACACCTGAGGAGGCCCAGGAGACCCCTATGGCAGGAGTGGTTTCCTGTCCAGAATGGCAACCCCCACCCCCTCCGGCTTCTGGCTCAGCCCAAGAATGGGGCAGGTGGGGAAATAGCCACTTAGGGGATGAGGTTGAGTGGAGGCACAGGCCTGGCTGGCCCAGGCTCACATTTGAGACTCAGAAGGGCTTCAGCAGCTGGAAGCCAGTACCCTCAATCTGTGAATGGCCCCGAGGGGTCCCGCAAGCCCCTCAAACTACATACAGAGCTGGACATAGTAGTACAGGCCTGTAATTCCAGCTACTTGGGAGGATAAAGCAGGAGGATCATAAGTTTGAGGGCAGCCTGGGCAATTTAGTGAGACACTGTCTCAAAATAAAAAATAAAAAGGGCTGACGCTGTAGCTCAGTGGTAGAGTACCCTGGGTGGATATTAGGGTACTAGGGATTGACCCCAGGGTCTTCACAAAGATTTGTAAATACATAATTTGTATTGGTGAAGATGGAACCCAGAGCCTTGTGCATTCTAGGCAAGTGCTCTGTCACTGAGGCATGTCTGTGGCCCAAGAGCCCTTGGAATCGCACACAGGTCTGCTCAGGGCAGAAGGGCAGGAGTCAGAGGCTGTGGGGGGCCTCAGAGGACCCTCTGCACTGCACTTGCCCTCCCCGCTTCCCCCACTGGGAAGGGGTGGCAGGGTACCTCCCTGGGCTGTGGCATCCAGGCTGGCCCAGGCTGGCCTCCTGAGTGCTGGGATTACAAGCGTGCACTGCCACGCCTGGCCAGAGAATGTTTTTCAGATGCTCTGCCTCACATGTGGAGGGGTCTTGCCCAGCTCTGTGCTTTCACTGACTCCTCCAGAACGTGCCAAGGGTGGACTCTCTCTGTCTTCAGTGCAGGGGTGACCTCTTCAAGCCAGCAGCAGAAAGTCGCTGGGCATCTGCCACTTGGGTGGGGATGTGGTGACACCCGAGCCAACCCTGTGTCTCTACTTGAGGGTCTGGGCATGATGCAGAGCGAAGCCAGCGATCACTTAACACCCCGGAGGGGGTGGGGAGGCCCCGGCCGCCCTGCTCAGGAGGGGCCTTAAAGCCACCAAGAGGAGCAGGTGAAGCAGGGGCCCTGTGCCAAGTCCTGGCTCTGCTCTTCAGCATGCTCGTGACTGCTCTGGCTGTGCCTCGGTTTCCTGGCTGTGACATGGGGCGTGGACAGCTCCTAACTAAGAGGAAGGGCTGTGGAGAGTGGAGTGCAGGTCCTTAAAATAGCACCTGGCGTGTGGCCCTGCACCAGCAGGCACAAAGACTGCTCCAGGAGTGAGCTCCTGGCCCGGCACAGTAGCTTTTATTCTACAAGTGACGGGAGGACGTGATGCCCAGCCGTGCCCCTCTGTCCTTTCCCAGTGACCCTAGGCATATGCTTCCGCCTCTCCAAAGCTCAGCTTACTTGTCAGTGGTACGGGGCTCGCTGTTGGGGTCCCCTTGGTCAGGGTGGACACCTGGGCTTGGACACAGCCCTGGCTGGCTCACCCTCCCGCCTGGGCCATGCCGCCCTCTCTGGGCCGGAAGCTGCTGGAGGCCGTGAGTGCCGGCCTCAGGCCCTTCATCTGGGTTTGAGGTCACGATGTCGCCGAGGGACCCTGGTTCCTTCATTTTCTTCCTGTATCATGGAGGGGTTGAGGGTCGTGAGTAACTCAGGTGATGGTGGACGGAGTATCATTGGACTCTCAAGCCAGCCGTTTGGCCCAGAAGTGCTGCCAGAAATCCTCCTTGTCCTCGGACCCAGAGAGAAGCCTTCTCCTTCACCCTGTAGACCTGCTTCCCTTGTCACCACCTTTTGGGGATCTGACAGGGCAGCTTCCGCATCCAGCGCCCCAGAAACTGGCAGGTCAAAGCCCTGAGATCTTGCATTCTGCCACAGGAGCTACAGTGTTCGGGGCTGCTGCTCAGTGGTGAGCACTGGCCCAGCATGCGTGAGGCCCTGGGTCCCACCTCCCACACCTGCAGGAAGGAGTTAAGAGAGAAACTTCTGCTTGCGCTTTGGGCACTGCAGGACTTTGGGTTTTCTTTTCTGCTCCCTCCTTTCCTGTGCTGGGGATGGGATCTAGTGCTTGGCACATGCCAGACAAGCACTATAGCAAGAGCCACACTCTAGCCGCAGCTCAGGCCTTTGATTGAAGAATCTGGAGGCTGAGACTCCTCCACCACCTTTGTTCCCCATAGCAAAGGAAATAGAGGCCAAATTGAGCCCAGGCCGAGCTAGTTGGTTCCAGAATTCTGTGATCTCAACATCTCCTCCTGTGCTTCTCTCTTATTTCACTGCCATTCAAGCAACATATGCAGATGTTTGAGCCTTAGGGATCCTTGTTAAGGGAGTGGGGTACTGACGATTGAACTCCATCCTTGCACGGAGCTATGCGTCCAGCCTTTTTGTTTGTTTTAAGTTTTGCGATAGGTAGCTGAGTTGTTAAGTTGAACTTGTGATTCTCCTGCCTCAGCCTCCCAGAGTATAACAACTATAAGCATGTGCTGTTGCGCCTGGCTGCCTTAGATAGATGTCCTTAGGTGTGATATGCCTGTCAATTCTGGGTAACCCATGTACTGCCTCCCAAGGGCACATGTAGAGCTTGTCTCTCACTCTCTGGTAGTTTTGTTCTGTTGGGTAGCCCCTCTCTTCTCTGTCTGTTTCTGGAGCAGTTTATCCCCTGCTCCCAGGGGACATTCTTGAAATCAGGATCAGGCTGGTCTCCCCCCACACACACTTTATTCCCTGTTTTTGCCTGTCACCGAAGCAATTCATTGCCCATATTTTGGCAAGAGTGGTTTGGGCTGTTTTTCTTTAACATTGCTGGCAGGTCTTTTTTTCTGATTGTGTTCCTGGAGGTGGGGTTCATCGTGACTGGATGCGTTACATGTACCAGAGTGTATTGGTTTTATGTATGGAACCTGCTGAGATGCTGGCATCCGTGAGACAGGGTGAGGCCCCCAGTCCTCTCAGGCCCAAGAGCTGCATTCTAGAGAATTCACACATTCCCCAGCAGCTGTGGGACCCTGTGACACAGGATGCAGCTTGGATTCCTGTTGTGTGCCCTCAGGTAGGAGGTGACGGCACCTTCCTCGGGCCCGTACCTGTGCCCCACGCCAGTGCTTCCAGGCCCTGGCAGGCCCTGCCGTACTCATGCTTACTGTGAATGGCCAGTGTCCTGCGGGCCCTGCTCCATACACTGTATGTTTCTTCACACTCTGGTCATCAGAATGTCCTTGAAGGTGGCAGGCCCCCACCTTTGCTTTTACAAGTGAGGAAACTTAGGCACTGAAAAGTCACTGGCAGGGCTGGGATGGGAACCCAGGTTTGATATTGCAGCCTCTTCCAGCCTCTGAATGTCCCTCAGGTCAGGGCCACACAAGTCAGGTTAGTGCCTGATGAGGAGGAGGTCCCGTCTGAGGCGTGTTCCCTGCCCCTTTCTGGTCCTTGTTCTGTGTCACCGCACTGGCCGTGGTAGACTGTGGTCTTTCCGCATCCTTGCAGTTGCAGCATCAGGCAGCTTGGCTCCCTCTGGCCTGTGCCACATCTGGAGTCGCATCTGTAAGAGAGCCTGTGGCCCCAGGCAGGAGACAACCCTGGTAACTCAGAACATCCTGTTTTCTGAGCTGAGAGGCTGGCCCTGGAGCTCTTGGGGACCCAGGGCCCTTGGCTGCAGCCATGCAGCTCCAGGACGTCCTGTTTCTCCCCTGGGCCGTTGGTCTAAACCCTTCTTCCAAGCTGGGCCTGGATAAGTGGGTCTCAGCTGCTGGCAGTGCCTCTCTCCCCCATGCTGTGTCTGCCCAGACTGTCACTGTCCTTGCTCACCCCCCTGCCCTCTTCTCACCAGGTCTCTTGGGAGCCACCCCGGTCTTTGATGGGGAGACCCCTGAGCAACCTGGGAAACCCCAGAGACCCCCTGCCACTCCCCGATGTGCCTCCTCCTGCCCCAGACTTCCAGGCTGTGACTGCTAAGGACCTCTGCAGGGAGCCCTACAGCACCAGCTCCTGCAGGGTCACCCTGTGGAGCCCCTCTCAGAGCCTCCCATGTCATAGGCTTCATCACCTCCTGGTAGGGGAAGCCAAGCGTCTCAAAGGTGGCCCCTGCGGCCTTGCCAGCTGGACTGTCTTCTTCCTCGGAGGCTAGGGTGCATTTTGGCTGTCCTGGGACTAGCTGCTGGGTCCCCAGGCCGAGAATGGGCTCAGGGCAGCCTGGGGTGGTTGGAAGGCTTAGCCGAGGCTCTGCCCAGCAAATGCCTGAGAGGCTGCCTGGTGTTCCGTAAATCACAACTTCAAAGTCTGCCGGGGAAGAAAGGGCCAGCCTGGGAGGGGCTTGGGGGAGCTGGCGCTTGGGTTTTGTTGCCTTGCCCCCCTTTTCTCATAATTATCCACTGAGCGGGGCTGCCGAACCCAGGGGCACATCTGCCGTCCCTTTTGTGGCCTGCAAAGCCGGGCCTGGCAGCAACTGATTAACGTGGACGGGGAGACATTTGCATGTAATTGCCCCGAGTGTTCTTTTGAGAAAAGCCAAGCCCTTTCTCTGTCTTGTCCTATTCTTGGGGTCTCCCTTCAGCGCACCCCGCCGTTAAACTCCTACTCTGGCCTATGGGGAACCTGCAGCACTCCTGGGGACGAGCCCTTTGAAAGGCCCCTCTGCCTCCCTCCCAGCCGCTGACCTGAAGCTGCTTGCTGGTGTCAGTTTTGGACGTGCCCGTTCCGTGCAGGGGCCTTTCTCCAGCCCGCAGTCAGCCCAGAGGCAGGCAGCCTGGCCTCTGCCCTGCCACCCTGCCGGCGTTCTTCACTCAGCCCTGCTGGGGTGGGGGTTAGGGGCTGCCGGCAGGACGCCCGGAGGAGGGTGTCACTGTCTTGTCACTTGATGATTTCAGGATTACTTCCCAGCTCCTGGAAGCCTAAATTCTTGGGGGCTCTCCTGAAACTGATCTCTCTTTGACTCTGAGTTGCCCAGAAATTGTCTTCCCTAGGCCACCGAGTGGGACTTTTGGGTTAGCAGAGGTGGCTCTTTGTTATTATGTGACATTGTCCACACCTTAAAGGCTACCATGCCCAAACCCTAGGCTTTAAGAAAGCAGACACTGAGGAGAGAACGAAGAGCCCTTCCCAGATCTCCCTCTCTGGAGATCACCATATACTGGTGTAGGGGCACCTGGGGGGCGTTTTTAAGCTGTCACCTGTGAAGCTTAACATGAAGAATGAGGGGCTTGGGATGCGCTCAGTGGTAGAGCCCCCCCGCCACAAACACAAAGGCCGATCTCAGGATTCCGGGCCTTGTGTGTGAAGCCCATTCTGTCAGCTGTGGAGCAGATGGCCACTCCCTGCTTTGAGGATGGGCCCCCTGGGGCTTCTAGGCCACCTGGGGAACAGGGCCAGATGCCCAGTATGGGCCCGTCTGTCCAGGTTTGTCTCTGGTTCTGCTCTCTACTCTGCCTGGGGACATTGGGGCCAAGACCTGGTTTGGTGCCAGCACCAGGCCCGCCATGTGCTGTGGGCACTGGGTGTGTCCATCCTCATGACGACAGCCTGAGCCATGTGTCCTTTTCTTTTTCTAGATAAAGCTGAGACTGGTTCGGGCAGGGTGTGACTCTTGTAGCACCCAGGTCTGACAAGTCCAGGGCTGGGCTCTGCAGGCTCCACCTGGGCTTGGTCTTCCTGCCAGGGGAGAAGGGCTTTCCCAGTGAGGAAAGAGGACCAGGAGCTGTGCTGCGTGCTCCCCCGCCCCACTGGGGACAGCCTTGCTCTGGGAGGCTGTTCTAGCTGGGTCTGTTCCCGCTACCCTCCCTCCCCTGCCGGCAGGGTCCAAAAAGGTGGCTGAGGGTCCTGCCCCAGGCCTGCCCCTCCAGGAAGGGCCCAGCACAGCTGGTTGGACGCCAGGCCTCCGTGGCCGTGGCAACTGCTTTCTGTCTGGTTATCTGTAACGTGCGGCCCACTCAGAAGGGTGTGACTGTGAAGTCAGCCTGCTCTTCCCAGCAATGCTGCAACCTTTCCTGCGAGTTTTCATGTACACACGCATAAATCTCTCCTCTGTGCTTAGGGTTATGCACATTCAGACAGTGGGAGGGGAGGGTGCAGAGAGAAAGGACTCCCATCCCAGAGGCAGCCACTGGAGTTGAGGTATTGTTTCTAGACCAGCCCCCCACTCCTTGTGCCTCTTGCTTTTGTCCCTGTGGTGCCTGTGTAGTTCCTTCTCAGCTCTGAGTGCTGGGGTTATAGGTGTTTGGGGATGCGGCTTCCTCATTTTTTTTTTTTGGTACCAGGGATCGAACTCGGGTCCTTGCCCTTGCAAAGCAGGCCACCGAACCGCTGAGCTAAATCCCTGGCCCCTCTTTTTTTTTTTTGGTTTTTTGAGACAGGGTCTCACTATGTAGTTGAGACTGCCCTGGAATTCACTATGTAGCCCAGGCTGGTCTCGAACTCACAGCGATCCTCCTGCCTCAGCCTCCTGAGTGCTGGGATTACAGGCGTGCACCACCATGCCCAGCTTGGCTTCCTCATTTTAGCATGGCTGTGTCTGCAGATGGAAAGTGATTTGGGAGGCTGAGGCAGGAGCATCAACATGAGTTCAAGACCAGCCAAGCTACATAATGAATTAAAGATCAGCCTGAACTACACAGTGAGACCCTGTCTCAAAAAAAAGGTTGGGGGAAGTTCAGTGGTTGCACTTTCATTCATTCATTCATTCAGTGTGCATTGAGTTTCCTGCCACTTGGGCCTGTTTGTATCTTTACATATGCTGGCAAGTGGAGTCATACAGGACAAGTCCACAAGTGGATTTTGGGGTCACTTGACCTCAGAAGAGTTGCTGTGCTGCACCAGCGGTGGTGCCAGGTCAGAGCTTGGGAGCTGGGGCTGTGGGCTCCTGGTGCCCGAGGGAGGGGCTGGGATCGCACAGAAGGCGGGGGAAGGCCAGAGGAGCCCAGCGTGACTGCGTGGTCCTCAAATGCCCAGAGACAGGCAGGGTGACAGCAGCTGCTGCTGAGTTTCTCTGAGGACAGCTTGGAGACCCGGCTTGGGTTACTGCAGAGGGAGGCCGGGCTGGGACGGGAGCCCTGGGACGGGATTCAGCTGTTGCTGATGAGCGGAGCAAGGCTGCACCGTCCATTTATTAACCATCTCCACAGACGCCCATTTCACAGGGGGTTCCCGAGTCTGCGCAGAGACAGGCGTTGGGGGGTGACCAGACTCTGCTGCCCGCTGTCTCTGGCCTAGGCCAGTTCCAGGTTTGCGCACTATGGCCAGCTGCCAGTGCCACATGGGCTGTGTCATTGCGCCCTTCGGGTGTGTCAGGATCGCCATTGCACGCATGAGGAAACTGAGGCCCGGGGCCAGGCAGCTGGAGGTCCCAGACACCAAAGTCTGTCATTGCACACCTTCCTCACTTGGAAGTGACTGCTTCTGTCTGCAGGCCATGGGGCCACTGGGCTACACAGGGCAGAGGGTGGCTTCTGCTGCCCAGTGGTCTGCAGACAAGGTTGCTGTGGGCGGTGGGCCTGGCTCCCACACCTCCCCTCCCAAGTCTTGACTGTGAATCTCACCCCCAGCCGGCAGAATTAGCCTATTTTCCTTTTCTCCAGCACCCGGCGCCAGCTCCCTCTGCCCTGTCTTCCAGTGCACCGGAAGCTCTCTGCCTCCCACAGCTGGCTCTGAGCGTGGGCAGCAGGGCCCGGCCCTCGGGCTCAATGTTGGTTCCCTGTCCTCATGCTCAGCCCAGACTGGGCTGTGTCTGGGTGGTCTCAGGAAGGCAGCTGTGGCATGGAAGGGTCTCGTCCTCTTCTGCCTGAGTCCTCTCATCATGAAATGTTTTCTTCCGAAAGGTGAACACTCTTGGTTTATTTGGAAGTAAAAGGCAATTTTAATAAAAGACCCAACATTTGGACCAGCGTTCCCGTATCCCCTTCCCCCACGGGTCTGCCAAGATAAATGGCTTTAATTATTTCTCCGTTTGGTGGCAGTGGTGGTAGCTTTCCCAAAGGAGAGAGGCAGGGCCCTGAAGCGTGGTGTTTTTGTTCCCCCGGAGCTAGTGGCTGCTCTTCCTTGCTCTGGTTGTGTAGGGATGAGGGGCTCTGCAGGAGGGGAGCGCTTCACTCGAAGGACACCCCGCTTCCACTGCTCCCCTCTGATCATGTCTGCCCATCGTGGGTGCCAAGGACCCCCAGCAAGGGGGAAGGAGGACTGGAACAGCGGGTGGCATTACTGTGCTCTGCCCCCACCCACCTCCCAGAGGCGCAGGGCGCAGGGCCCAGGGCTAGGGACTGGACTTGAGCCCCGGCTCTTCCAGAGGCTGGGCCTCTGCTGCCCTGGAGACTCCCAGCAGGTCAGCATCTGTGAGTGCCCCACAGGCCTACATTGCCCAGGGTAACCGGTCGGGTGGCCAAGCAAGGCAGGAGCCGCCATGCGTGCTTGTCTGGGAAGCCCTGAAGGACCTCTGGGAGGAGGTGATGAGGCAGGGGAAGAGTGCGGAGGGTGCTCCATCTAAGGCACCTCAGCCAGTGCAGTGTGAGGTGTGGCGGAGGCCAGTGTGGTGCCACTGCAGACCCCGGATGGGAGCCCTGTGTGGACTTCTGAAAGGCTGGGACTCTGGGGCTCTTCAAGGGCCTTTTGTGTTCGAGATGAGGGGTCTCACTGTGTGGCTCGATCTGGTGTTGAACTCCTGGACTTGAGCAGTCTCCCCATGTCCCTGAGTAGCAGGGACTGCAGGCGTGGGTTGTCGCTCTGCTCGGCAGGAGCGTGCTCAGCAGATGGCCTGTGACAGACACTGTGAGACCTGTTGGGTGGCCTGCAGGACAACTGGGGCTTGTCTGAGACGGGCCTCTCTCTTGGTTGAAGTCCCTTGGGTGCCAAGCGGTGGGCACCAGGATGCTCCCCTCCTGGGTGCCAGTGAACAGGATAGGCAGGGCTCTTGCTATCCTCACCTGTTCTTTTCTTGGGCGTTTTTCAACCCCAGGACCAGATAGACCCCTGGACACCATGGTGCTGCTTTCGTCAGGAGCAGTCTGTGTCCCCTAAGGGTCACGTCTTCCTAGCGCTGGTCATCTCTGCTGCACTGTAGCCTTCCACTTCCAGCCGTGTCTCCTTCTGTACATCAGTCACAGCACGTGTTCCCTCTCAGTGCCGTCTGTGACTGAGAAGCAGCCAGGGTCCCTAGCTGGAGTCGTCCAGGCTTACATGGCAGCCCCAGGTGGACCAGCAGCTTCCCCAACCCCTTCACACACTTTGCCATCTCCTCCCCAGGCTGCATCGGGCGACCTCTGTGCTCCCCTAGTGCCCAGGAGTTTCTCTGCTGTAGGGCAGGATTGAGTCACGGTAGCAGAGCACATCCTGCCCACAAAGAGAAAATATTTACTGTCTGGTCCTTGAGGGAGCAGGCTGGCCAAACCCCGCTCCAGGATGCATCTAGGGTCACGGGCCACATTGGTTACAGGCAGGGACCCTGTAGCCAGTCACCTTGGTGCCTCTGGCCGTGTGACCTTGAGCAAGATCAGTAAGCTCTGAGCAAACTGGGGAAGTGAGGGGCTGTATAGCCCAGAACAGAGCCTGGCCCCCACAGAGGGCTGTCACTTGCTCACTGAGTGGCACTCAGCCCCAGATCCCAGGCCAGAGGCTGGGGTCATAGCCGGGGTTGGGTATCTGTGACATGGACAGATGGGGCAGTTGCTTCTCAGGAGGTGAGTCGGGCTCTCTTGAAAGTAGGTGATTTCCTCCCATCGGGGACCAAGCTGAGTGCTGCTCACTCTGTGAAGCTGTTCCCTGGCCCAGGGCTGCAGCAGGACAGACTACATGGTGTGGCCCTGGGCTGAGCTCACCCTGGGGTGGTGGTGCTGTTCATACTCCGTGCAGTATCCACTCCTCAGCTCCATGTGCGAGGCCTGCCTTTGTAGAGGAGCCATCGGACAGGTCTGTCCGTGGCCACTTGCCCATGTGTTCCTTTGTCCTCTGGGAGCCGAGGCCTGGCCCAGAGCCCCCTCTGGCTAAATCCTCTTGTTCTTTCCTTCTCCTGGCTACACAACATAGCCCCAGATACGCTGGCCAGTGGCAGCTGTAACACCTGCTGGGTGGTGGGTGGAGCTCCCACAGAGTGCCTCTTGGAGGGGCCCTTGACATCCCATCCCTCACACAGCTCAGAGCCGCAGCTTAACGGAGAGGCGATGAGAGGGGGACCTTGGCAGCCTTTGAGATGACCAGGAGCTTCCTGAGTGACAGGGCTGCGGTTGCTGGAACTAGGCCCCAAGACCCCGGGAGAGGAGCAGTGCCCTCCCAGGTGCCCAGGTGCTCGGGGCTGGTGACCCGGCCGGAGCCTGCGTGTGCACTGTCCCCTGGCCCGTCACACCGGAGTAGGGGACGAAGGGCACAGTGTGTGCTGAGACCCGAGCCTGGCTCTCTGGGCTGGAGGGTTGAGTGTGGCCATGCGAACGAAGGGCCAGGGAGGGAAGGCAGGAGCCCTGGTGACTGCTGTGTGAGAGCTGTGTCGCATCCCACGGAGGAACTTTGATGGGCTCCTTTCTGCGGTGCTGAGGGCAGAGCCCAGATCTTCAGGGTACCGAGCAAGCGCTCACCATTTGAGGTGCACCCCAGTACCCAAAGGAGGATTTTGTAAAACAGGGAGGTGCAGCCTTTTTGGGTTTGTCAGATGCTACCCTTGTGCCCGCTGCGTGCCAGGGACTGTCTGGAGGGTCCCACTGTGCCAGTCATAAAACACTGGCTCCACAGCCTTGGCTGCTGCCACTGTGAAAAGACAGATCCTATTGCCCTGAGCCCAGACTTGAGGCCAGGCCCCTGCTGCTGGCCGCAGCCAAGCATCACTAGGCCACAGGTGCTGTGGTCGCCTGCCCGGCGCCAGCTTCAGACGGTGCCCAGGGCAGCTGCCTGGGTTGCCAGGCCACCTCATAAACAGAGGCCTCTTGGCTTTCCTTGCTGTTGCCTGGGCACAGCTGGCAGCATGGCTTTTATCTCCTGCCCCAGGATCCCTTCCTTACCCCCACTTAAGGCTGGGTCTGAAGCTCCTCCTCCTCTTGGATCCTGGGGGTGGGGGCTGGGAGCCTAGGGCAGTGCCAGCCCCACCCACCGCCCTCCTCCCTCCTGCTGTCCTGGAGTTTGTGTGGTGCCCTGCCCTCCTGGGGGGCTCAAACTGTGCACCCACTGATGAGGGCTTGGGGAGTGCCTGTTGCCTGGAGTCTAAACTTTGTTTCTTTCTTACTGCGTGCCTGTGGGTACATGTGAATGTTAGGGATGAAACTAGGGCCTTCATACCAATGTGCATTCCGTGCCCTTTTTTATTTTTCATTTTGAGATAGGGTCTTGCTAAGTAGCTATGGTTACCCAGGCTAAGCTCAAACATGCCATCCTCCTGCCTCAGCATCCCAGACTGCTGGGATCATAGGTATGCACCAGCAGGCCTGGCTGAGAGCATTTTTCTTACTCCGTTCAGGTAGAATTTCCATAACCCTAAAACAAAGCATTTTAAATGATACAGCTCAGTGGCATTTAGCGTATTCCTGGCATTGTGTAACCATGATCTTTATATTAGCTCGAGCATTTGGGTTTTGTTGTTGTCGTCGTTTTTTGTACTGAGGATCAAACTCAGGACCTTGTGCTTGCGAGGCAGGCAGCAGAACCACTGAGCTAAATCCCAGCCCTAGCTCAAGCATTTTTACCACCCGAAAAGGAAGCCCCATACCCATTAAGCACTTGCTCCCTTCTGCCTTATTACAGTCACTGGCAACTACAGGCTGCCTTTTGTCTCTGAATTTACCTGTTCTTTTTTTTTTTTTTTTTTTTTTTTTTGGTACCAGAGTTTGAACTCGGGTCCTTGCGCTTGCAAGGGAGGCCACTGAACCGCTGAGCTAAATCCCCGGCCCACCTGTTCTTAGTATTTCATATAAATGGAGCTATACATTTTGTGACCTTTGGCATTTGCCTGCTTGCTTCCTTCCCCCCCCTCCCCTCCCCTCCTTTCCTTTCCTTCTTTTAATAATGGCACACGCCTGCAATCCAAGCGCTCAGGAGGCTGAGGCAGGAGGATCACTGTGAGTTCGAGACCAGCCTGGGCTATATAGTGAGTTCCAGGTCAGTCTCAACTACATAGTGAGACCCTGTCTCCAAAAAGAAAAAAAAAGTTTGTTACCATCTATGGTTACATAGTTGTGTCTTTTAGCCAAGAGTGGTGCACACCTCCAGTCTCAGCACTCTGGGAGACTGAGGCAGGAAGATCACAGATTTGAGCCCAGGCTGAGTGACTTCGTGACTTAGCAAGACCCTCTCTCTCTCTTTTTTTTTTTTTGGTACCAGGGATGGAACTTGGGTCCTTGTGCTTGCAAGGTAGGAGGTGGAATGAAATCCCCAGCCAGCCCTGTCTTAATATAAAGTTTTTTTTTTTTTTAAAGGCTCAGTTTCGATCTCTAGTAAGTATAAAATGAAAAAGTCTACTTTATGGATAATCTGTATTTTGTTTGTCCATTCGTCACTTGCTGGATACTGTCTCTGCTTTTGGTGACCCTGAATAGTAATGCTGTGACGATTTTTTTGTTGTTTTGTTTTTTAAGACAGAGTCCTGCCGTGTAGCCCAGGCTGGCCTCGAACTTGGGGCAGTCCTCCCATCTCTGCCTCCTGAGTATTCAGCCTTTTGAGAACTGCTAAAGTGTTTTCCATGGTGGCTGTACCTTTTTATTTTACATCCCACCACCAGTGGAGTATTAAGGGTTCTACTTTCTTTGTATCTTTGCCAACCGCTTATTCTTTATCCTTTTTGTTCCCCTTTTTCTTTTGGTTTTAAATGATAGTGGTCTTGGTAGGTGTGAAGTGATATTCACATGATCTTTATTTAAATTTCCCCGATGATTTATGACGTTGTGCATCTTTATAAGCATTTGTGAGCCATTTGTATAGCTTCTTTGGAAATGTCTGCTCAGTTTCCTGTCCTTTTTTCGTTTTTGTTTTGTTTTGTTTTGTTTTTTGAGATAGGGTCTCAATATGTATTCCAGGCTGGCCTTGAACTCACAGTGATCCTCCTGCCTCAGACTCCAGAGTGCTGGGATTGCAGGCGTGTGCAACCTCACCCAGTTTGCCTTGTTTTATTTTTCTTTTTTGCAGTGCAGGGGATTGAACCCAGGGTCTTTACACTGAACTACTTGTTTAACCCTTTTTATTTTTATTTATTTTCTTATTTTTTGAAAGAGGGTCTTGCTATATAATTCACTATGGTCTTGCATTCACTGTGTATGTTGCTCAGACTGGCCTGGAACTCACAGCGGTGCTCCTTTTTCAGCCTCCCAGGTGCTGGGAATACAGGCATGCACCACCACACCCGGCCTTATTTTTTGAGACAGAGTCTTGCTAAGTCGTTTTGTGCCCAGGCTGGGCTTGATGAAATTTCCTGCCTCAGCCTCCCAGAGGGCTGGACTGTAGGCGTGCACTGGCACATTTGGTTTCCTTTGCCCATTTTTAAATTGAGTTGATTGTCTTTTTATTGTTGCCTTAGAAGAACTTGTTTTTCTGTATTGACACTATTGGGGTTTAAACCCAGGCCCCCTCGTGTGTGATACCACTCAGCTAGATTGCCAGCCCCCCACACCTTTTTAGACAGGCTCTTGCTAAGTTGTACAGGTGGGCCTCGAACTTGGCGATTCTCCTGCTTCAGCCTCCTGAGTAGTAGGTATTACAGGCATGTACCACCATGCCTGCTTAAAAAGAATTTCTGTATACGCTGGATCCTGGGTCTTTATCAGTTACGTGATTTGTAAGTGCTCCATCCTGTTCTGCAGGCTGACTGTTTACTCTGAATAGTGTCTGTTTTGTGGTCTAGGATGGAACCCAGGGCCTCCTTGTGGTAGGCGGTCCCTCTACTCTTGAACTGTATCCCAAGATTCTAAAAGTTTACAATCTTGATGAAGTCCAACTTATATCTCTTTCCTTCCTTGCTCATGCTTTTGGTTTCATAGCTAGGGATCCATTGCTAAACCCGAGGTCTTGAAGTTTTCCCGTGTTTCCTCTAAGAATACTACAGTTTTAGTTTTGGGGTTGTTTTTTTTTTGGTACCAGGGATCGAACTCAGGATCTTGGGCTTGCGAAGCAGGTGGCAGCACCACTGAACTAAAGCCCCAGCCCCAGTTTTAGTTTTTATATTTAAGTCATTGGTCCAATCTGAGGTTTTTTTGGCTTTTGTTTTTTTCAGATGCTGGGGATTGGACTCAGGACTTTGCCCATGCTGGGCAGTCGCTTTATGGTTGAGCTGTGGCCCCAGCCCCTTCTTGTTACAGTGTGAGGCAAGGATCCGGTTTCATTCTCTTTTTTGTTTTGTTTCTTTTTGGTGGTACTGGGGATCGAACTCAGGACTTTGTGCTTGCGAGGTCAGCTCCTTTCATTGAAGAGAATCTTCTTACCCCATTGAATGCTCTTGGCACCCGTGGTGAAAATCAATTGACCATAAATGGAAAACTCCAGTCCTATTCCCCGGGTCTGTTCTTTTGCCAGTACTATACTGTATGATTACCATTGTAGTGTGATTTGGAATTGAGATGTGTGACTCCTCCATCTTTGTTGTTTGTCTGCCAAAATATTTTGGCTACTCCATCATTGGAAACCTTTTTATTTTTTTCAGTATTGTACTGGAGATTGAACCCAGGTCCTTTG
This sequence comes from Fukomys damarensis, assembly GCF_012274545.1. Lineage (NCBI taxonomy): Eukaryota > Metazoa > Chordata > Mammalia > Rodentia > Bathyergidae > Fukomys > Fukomys damarensis. Next base: position 6,367,988 of record NW_022900949.1, read on the forward strand.
ATCTGAGCTACATACCTAGCCCTTCTTTCTTTCTTTCTTTCTTTCTTTCTTTCTTTCTTTCTTTCTTTCTTTCTTTCTTTCTTTCTTTCTTTCTTTCTTTCTTTCTTTCATTTTTTCTTTTCTTTCTTTTCTTTCTTGTTTGAGACAGGTCTTGCGAGGTTTCCAGGTTGGGCTTAAACCTTTGCCCTCTTGGAAATGGTTTTCCTAACCACATTTGCTCTCTCACATGTCTCTCTGCAGTTCTTTTGTTGGTAGTTGATGAACCATTTGGAAGCAAGCTGCAGATATCACCAGAATTTACTCAGAACACTGAGTATCTTGTCAGAACAGGGTCTTCTAAAGACCACAGTGAAGTGTCGCGTCCAAGTGACTCCATTGTCGCATGCCCAGTTCATGCATTTCGCTGATAGTCCTTTAGGGGTTTTTAAAGCCTTTTGTCATCAGGGCCCCGTGCAGCATCTGCTTGGTGCTTCTTGGCTGTTCTACTCAGGTCTCCTCTCCCCTGGCTTGTCTCCCTGCATCCCTCTTGGTCCTGATGTTGCCCTTCTGGGAGACCAGGCTGCTTGTCTTGTAGACGCCACAGTCTGCCATTATCTGTTGTCCCCTTAGGATGGGTGAGAAAACCGGGACTCGGAGGTTCTGTGAGCCCTGTGCTGCACAGTAAGAGGTGTAGGGGGCAGAATCCCGGGTCGCGCGGCTCCATGGCCATTGCACACGGATATCTGAGAGAGAAGGCCGGGGCCCCCACGTGATGTGAAAGGGTCCGGATGAGGGCCCCTCTGCCTCGGCTGGGCCCGGTGTGCCTCGCCAGGCTTGGTGATACTGTGGCCCTGCTGTGGTTGTCTTTGCTCAACTGTGTCTCCCCGTGGACAGGGCCAGGCTGGTCCTGAGTGCCTGGCCCATCCCCATTGGACACAACTCTCTGATCGGTTCTCCTTGCCCCTCGAGTGGCCTGGGTAGGCAGGGTCTTGGCTAGCAGGCTTCCCGGGTGGCTTTGTGACACTGCGGAAGACTCTGGGGTGTTCAGTGGTCAGAGAGGGAGGGTGGGAGAACCCAGGCTCCAACAAAGGCAGCCAGCAACATGCCAGTGCTCACACCGCTTCTGTGTCACAGATGAAGACGTGTGTGTGTTCAAGTGCTCGGTGTCCCGAGAGACAGAGTGCAGCCGCGTGGGCAAGCAGTCCTTCATCATCACACTGGGCTGCAACAGCGTCCTCATCCAGTTCGCCACGCCCAATGGTAGGTGTCTCCGCCCTGTGGTTGGGTGGGCTGGAGCTGGGAAGGTGGCCACCTGGCAGTCGCCAGCTACCACTGTCAGTACTGTCATCCCAGGCTGGCCTCAAACTCTTAGTGATCCTCCTGCCTCAGCCTCCTGAGTGCTAGGATTATAGGCACACGCCACTCTGCCCAGTTCAAACCTTCATCCTGTTATCCCTGCACCCTTGTGAGAATGTCAGTAATAACTGTAATAATTGTAGTCCCTTGTGGAAATACGGTCCTGGTTAGAGTATATTGTTGCTGCTTGAAACCAACCCTGGCTCAGCCGGGCGTGGTGGTGCACACCTGTCATCCCCGCACTCAGGAGGCTGAGGCAGGAGGATCGCTGTGAGTTCGAGACCAGCCTGGGCTACATAGTGAGTTCCAGGTCAGTCTCAACTACATAGTGAGACCCTGTCTCAAAAAAACCAAAATAAAAACCAAAAAAAAAAAAGAAAAAGAAAAAAAAGAAACCAACCCTGGCTCCTTTGTGTCCTTTAGGCCTCAGTTCTCATTACATCCCAAGAGGCCCCACTGAGTGAGTGCCCGGACTTGGCCCTGCCTTGCAGCCTGTGGGGTGGGGTCCAGGCACTGAGAGAAGCTGCTGGAAAGCTCTCAGCAGCCCTACCTTGGGGGACGCTGGTGGGGCGGTGTGTGGAGGTGGGGAAGACAGCTGGGGCAGGTTGGGCAGGGATTGCTGAGGAGAGCATGGGGTGTGGTGGGGAGCTCACCTCAGGCCCAGCTGATCTGCTGCCCTATAGCCCCTTATGTATGTACATAAATGGCAGTAGGTCCGTACTTTCATAAGCTAAACTGCATTTTTTTCTCCCCCGTTACTGGGGATTTGAACCTGAGGATGCTCTACCACTGAGCTACATGCACTGCTCTTTATTACTTATTTTGAGACATGGTCTCATTTAGTTGCCCAGGCTGATTTCAAACTTTAGATTCTCCTGCCTCAGCTTCCTGAATAGCTGGAATTCCAGGTATGCACCACCACATTTGCCAAGAACAAGAAAATCAATTGACAGTAATTTTATCTATTTTTAGATTTAAATTTTATCCTAGGTACATATATGAAAACCAGTCTAAATACCAGTGGTGGCAGACCTATGGCACGCATGCCACGGTGGGCTGTTTGGGTCACGGAGAACCGTTGAAAAAGTCACTGCCTCTGCTGCATGGGGTTTGGTAGTCTCCGCAGTTTCAGGCGTCTGAGGACCATCTTGGCGTGGGCAAAGGAGACGGCTGTCATCTAGATTCGTATTTAAAATGAAAGAGAAATAACTCCAGCAGTGGGCGGGGGTGTAGTTTAGCAGTAAAGCACTTGCATAGTATCTGTGTTCTAGGGCCAAGTCCAGGCCCCAGTCCTGCCAGAAAGCAAAGCAAAACAAAACACTACGAAGCGAGAACTGTAACAGTGGTACGCGGATTCCTCTAAGGTTTCTCCTTCCCACTTCTCTTCCTCCTCCTCTTTCTTCTTCCTGTCTCCTTCCCTTCTTTTTTCTCTCTGTCCATCTTTCTTCTCTTCCCCCTCCTCCTTCCCCCCTTCTATTCCCTCTTCTTCGTCCTCTTCCTCCTCTTTCTGCTTCCTTCCTCCTCCTCCTCTTCCCTGCTCCTGCTCCTTTCTTCTTTTTCTTCTGTTTAAGGGTGGAAGGCAGGCCGGGCGAGCGCACTACCTCGGAGCTGTGTCCCAGGCTCTTTTTTCACTTTACCCCCTTCCTGGATGGAGGTGGCGTCTCTGTCTGCCACCCCACAGACACCGCCGTGCTTCCTGAGTCGAGGTGCGCTGGATCAGGGATGGTTTGACAGCCGGGCCTGTGGCCTGTGCCCTTCACAGCCTCACCAGGCTGCTCTTGGCTAGAAACTGCCCGGCCTGTTCCTGCTAGGCCGCCTGCTATCCGTGCTCACCAAGTGGCAGCCTTGGTCTCCTTTTATTTTCTGGTTTCCTTATCCATGTATTTGGTGTCGGTCATGCTTGGCATGGGCGAGGTAAGCGCAGTACCACAGAGCTGCATTCTCAGCCCATTTTCTTTTCAATGTGAACATTGTTTTGGGGGGAAAAAAGTCATTGAGCTACACAGACTCCGTGGGAAAAGCAGGGTGTGCAGCCAGATGGAGCCCTGGGGTGGCCACAGGTGCCAGGCTTCTGGGCAGGTCACTCCTCCCCGTGTGACCTGGCTTCCCTGTTACAGATTTCTGTTCTTTCTACAACATCCTGAAGACGTGCCGGGGCCACACCCTGGAGCGATCGGTGTTCAGTGAGCGCACGGAGGAGTCCTCGGCTGTGCAGTACTTCCAGGTAGGGGGCGGCTGCCCTGGGCCAGGTCGCCTGCACCTGGTGGCCCGTCCCACTTGCCCGCTCACAGGAGGCCTTGCAGCATGGGCAGGCTCACCTGGGATCCCATCCTGGCTGTGGCCCTTACTAGCTGCGTAGCCTTGGGCAAGTGTCCTCGGCTCGCTGGGCCTCCGTCCTCATTTGTGACACCTGAGAGGGAGGCTAGAAGGATCTGAGTGTGGGTGAAGGCCAGGTCCCAGGCGTTTTGAGTAGTGACAGAACCACTGTACTGTCCTGACCCCCACTGTGCGCCAGGCACGCTCTGAGCTCTTTTGGGCCCTTCCAACAACTCCAGGAGGTAAGTGCTGTTGTTGTCCCATTTTACAGATGACAAAACTGAGGCTCAGAGAGGTTAAGTGACTTGCCCCAAGTCACACAGCTCTTATGCAACAGAGCCAAGACGGGAAGCCAGGTCTGTCTGATACCAAAGCCTGTGGCCCTGCAGGTGCCACGCTGCCTCCCGATCGCCTGTTGTCTTACAGAGAGACACCACGCCTCACCTGCCTGCCGCTCTGAGCTCTAGGGTTTTGTTCCACCTGCTCCTCCTCTTCTTTGGGGCCCTGAAGCTGGGGCAGATGGCCCTGCTGCCAGAACCCCACCTGTGGCAAAGCTTAGGGTCTCCTGGGTGGCTACCAGGTCCAGGTGGCAGCCGCCTATGTCCCTGAGCACAGCAACAGTGTGGTGACCTTCCTGGGGCTGCGCTGCTGCTTCCTCTCCTGAGGGAGCCCACGCTGACCCTTCCCTCTGTGCGCCTAGCAAGTCTTGGCGTCCGCAGGGTGCCCTGTGCATTGCTGTGTCTCTGTTCCAGTTTTACGGCTACCTGTCCCAGCAGCAGAACATGATGCAGGACTACGTGCGGACAGGCACCTACCAGCGCGCCATCCTGCAGAACCACACCGACTTCAAGGACAAGGTGAGTGGTGCCAGCCCGGTGCGAGGCCGCCTCCCTGTTTCTCCGTCTCTTATCTTAGTTTGCACAAGAATTTTAGCTCAGATTTATTTTTCTGATTACAAAAGGAAAATCTCTTTAACATGTACAGTATCGCAGGAAAGGCCGTGTCATTTCCCTCCAAAATAGGCTGCCATCAGTGGGAGGTCTCTCCTTCCAAATTTGTTCCCACACACGCATTAGCATGTACTTTAGGGTTATTTTGTTAGGGCCTTTTGTTGAAGGATATTGGATTGTAGTCTGTGTATAAAATTTTGTTTTTTGTTTGTTTTTGGTACCAGGGATTAAACTCAGGACCTTGTACTCACAAGGCAGGTGGTGAAATCACTGAGCTAAATCCCTAGCCCTTTTTATTTGGAGGCAAGGTCTCACCGTGTAATGCAGGCTGGCCTCAAACTCACCAGTCCTCCTGCCTCAGCCTCCTAAGCGCTGGGATGACAGGTGTGCGCCACAATACCTGGTCTTAAAATTGTTTTATTAAAGTATGATAGACAAGTAAGAGTTGTACACGCTGAACTGGGGATGTGGCTCAGAGGCAGACCACCTCCACAGTACGAGAGAGGTCCTGGGCTCTATTCCTAGCACTCCAAAAACAAAGCAGAAGCCATACGAGATGTAAATGGTAACACCTCTAACTAAAGCAACAGCTGCATCCGTACTGTGTTCTTAGCCAGGGGCAGTTGCGCTCACCTGAAGCCCAAATACTCAGGAGGCTGAGTCAGGAGGATCGAAAGTTCAAGACCGGCCTGGGAAGTTAGGAGATTGTCCCAACATAAGGAAATAAAGGCCTGGCGGTGTATCTCAGAGGCCTTACCTAGCACGCACATAGCCCTGGGCTCTATGCCAGTGCCACTGAAAACTGTCTACTTCAGGTGATGTTCAGAGGTGTGTGTGTGTGAAAGAAAATCAAGCTAATTAACACTCTCCACTTTTCCAAGTTACTTAAAAAAAAATAGTGATGTATAGAAAACAGTCTTTATCTTTTGGTCCTCTCACCACAACCCTAGACTTTCTTGGGGGGATGGTACCAGGGGTGCTCTACTACTGAGCCACACTCCCAGCCCTTTTTATTTTTAGACAGGGTCTCACTAAATTGCCTAGGCTGGACTTGAACTTGTGATCCTCCCGCCTCAGCCTCCCTCAGCGCTGGCATTACAGGTGTGCACCACCATACCCAGCTGGGTCAGAATCTCTTTAGAGCTACTTGCTAGACATAAAGACTGGAAGAGCAAAGTTTCTGTATCCTGACATGGGGAAGGGAACATCTGCTTTCCATGACCTACCTCGGGGACGGGGTGATGAGCCAGGGATCCGGCAAAGAAACCAAGACACCGTATGGTGACGTCACAGGCGAAGACGCCCGAGATTGCACTCAGCCAGTCGCCCGTTGTGGTTCAGTATGTGAACCACAGGCATCACACTGCATTTAGGTCTCTGGACTTCCTGGGATGTGGTGTTTGGGCTCAGCCATCGACTGTACTCGGCCCTGTCCCTCCCCTCTCTGTGGATGGAGCCCAGCCTTCTCACGTGCTAGCCGCCAATGCTGCACCCAGCCTCTGAGCTTTGCCGAGAAGCTTTTTATTCTACCAAGTAACGTGCAGTCATGATTAAAAAGCCAGCAGGTGCACAGTGTCCCCTGATGGTCCCCATCTTATGATGGCTAGATGTAGTGACTTTCAGTGCTGTCTGGATCAAAGTGTCCCCACAGAGCTGCTCTGTTTTTCTTTCAGGACAGTGTTTGATAAACTGCATGCAATAGTCAACACTTTACTGTAAAACAGGCTCGGTGTTAGATTCCTTGGCCCAACTGTATAGTCGGTCGTTCCATAAGTGTTCCGAGCATGTTTAACTCAGCCAGGCTTTTTTTTTTTTTTTTTTGGTACCAGGGATCAAACTCGGGACCTTGTACTTGCAAGGCAGGTGGTGGCACCACTGAGCTAAATAAGAGGTAGTAAATAATTTTTGGTGATGAAAATTGAACCCAGCCTTTGCACTGAGCTACAGCACCAGTTCTTTTTCTTTGTTTTTTGTTTTTTGAGACAGAGAGGGTCTTGTTATGTAGCCCAGGCTGGCCTTGAACTTGTGCTGATCCTCCTGCTTCAGCCTCCGAAGTGCTGGGATTACAGGTGTGCATCACCACACCTGGCTTCAGCCCCAGATTTTTTGAATTTTCATTTTGAGACAGGGTCTCAATAAGCTGCTCAGGATGGGCTCAAACTTGTGATCCTCCTGCCACAGTCTTCCAGGATCTGGGACTACAGACCTGTGCCATCAAGCCCAGCTTAATTGCATTTTTTACTGTCTTCTCTCCGGCCAGCCCAGCATTTGTTTTCCTTTTATTTTTGGTTTTTTTGAGATAGGGTCTCACTATGTAGTTAAGACTGCCCTGGAACTCACTGTGTAGCTCAGGCTGGTCTCGAACTCACAGCGATCCTCCTGCCTCAGCCTCCTGAGTGCCAGGATTACAGGCCTGGCCTATTTTTGTACTTCAGAAGCACTCTGTAGTTGATGCGCAGTCAGTGTCCCCGTATCTGGGTGTAGTCCGCCTTTCAGTGCTTATAGGCCCTGTGTTGGTGTCACATCAGGTGCCAGGGGCCTAGCACCTCTTCCCCTCACCATTTCCAGATCGTGCTCGATGTTGGCTGTGGCTCTGGGATCCTGTCATTTTTCGCCGCCCAGGCTGGAGCCAGGAAAATCTATGCAGTGGAGGCCAGCACCATGGCTCAGCATGCCGAGGTCAGTTTCACTGGTACCCCAGGCCCACCATGTCCTCAAGCGTGGTGCCCACCGCATACCTCCAGGAGGTCTGAACCCCGTGCTGGGGCGGTTTTGGTCTTCAGACACCGCGTGGCTCTGTGCTTCAGGGGGCATCTTTGGGGTGTATGCCTGGCCTCTCTCAACCCCACCGCCCCATGTCCAACACAGGTGACAGTGGTGTTTCATTTTGTGAGTTCATGTTGTCACCCTTTTTTTTTCACTGAAACATTCATTCACAAGGTTGAAAATTGCAAAGCTGCAAAAGATGAACCGTGAAAATGCCTTACTCCCCCAGCCCTTGGTCTTTCCAGTGCCTCCCCAGGGGACCCCAAGACCTTGCTAGACTTCACGGGTGCACAGGCCAGCATGGCTCCCCTGCCTGCTGCCTTCTCAGGGGAACACATTATCCCTGTCCTGCTGGGGACAGTGTCCTCCCTCTCTGTAGCTGCCAGGTGTCCCTCGGCCTCAGCTGACCCTTGTTTGTTAAGCCACATTATCTCCCGTGATACTGACTCTTCAGTTTTTTTTGTTGTTGTTGTTTTTTTGGTTCTGGGATCGAACTTAGGACCTTGCGCATGTAAGGCAGGCGCGATGTCGCTGAGCTACATCCCTGGCCTCTCCCAGTGTTTTTGCCATTGATATCGTCCTATTGAGCCCCCTCCAACATGTGGTACCTCTGGTGCCATTGTGCCCCAAGGACAGGTTCCAGTGCTGGACTGGCCAGGTTGTGGGGTGTGGCTGCAGCATCAGTGACCCTTTCAGAGTTGACTCCCTGTCTCTGCTCCCCTGGGTGGGGACCAGGGCTGCTGTTGCCTGACAGTGCCTGGGCCACCCGCGCCCTTAGCAGCCGAGCTGAGACTCAGATGCCCATGAGGAGGCAGAGGGATGCTGGGGGGCACACGGTGGTCAGGTGTGGGGACCCCTGACCCCCGCCGCTTGCCCACAGGTCCTGGTGAAGAGCAACAACCTGACGGACCGCATCGTGGTCATCCCTGGCAAGGTGGAGGAGGTCTCGCTCCCCGAGCAGGTGGACATCATCATCTCAGAGCCTATGGGCTACATGCTCTTCAATGAACGCATGCTTGAGAGCTACCTCCACGCCAAGAAGTACCTGAAGCCCGGAGGTGAGTGTCCCTGCTGGGCTCAGCAGCTGGGCCCGCTGCCCGTGGCAACCCCACTTTCTGCTTGCTTGGCTAAGGGGGAGTCTGGGCCCCCCTGATCCCAACCTGCCCCCTTCCCAGACGTGTCCCTGCCCAGCCTGCTCGAGCTGCTGCCCAGAGGCCCCAGAGAGCCTGGACAGGCCTCCCACAGCCAGGGGTGGGTGGCGTGTTGCCCGCATGGCCTCCTGTCTGTGTGTGAGGGGCGAGGCAGCAGTCCGGCGAGCCCATCTGTCACTGTGTCTGTCCCCAGGCTAGCCCGCCCCTGCCTCTGGGAGTGAGCCCAAGTCACAGCCACTGTGTGTATCTGTCCATTTGCGTCAGGGGTCTTTGCTACCCTGAGCTGATGTTGCATGTGACAAGAAGGGGTGTACATGTGTGTGTGCATGTGTGTGTGAGGGCCCCAGCGAGGCAGTGGCCGTGGTGGAGCTTGGAAACAGGCAGACTGGGGTAAGCAAGGTGGGCAGGGCTCCATAGGCGTGTGGGAAGCTCCCGTGAGTCCTTTGTCTCAGGCCACCACGGGCCATGTTCTGCAGATGGCCGCCATTCCCTACCACTGTGTCCTGTGTCCAGGATGTGTGTGCTACTCGGGGCTGCCCCTTACTCTTTCCCTTCCTTTTTTTTTTGAGACAAGGTCTCCCTAGATCACTAAGCTGTCCAGGATAGGCTTGAACTTGAGATTCTCTTGCCTCAGCCTCCCAGAGTGTTGGGATTACAGGCGTGCACCACCAGGCCCAAATCTGCTTCGCTCCCACTCTTTCCTGTTGATGGCTAGGCTTGCAGGGGCGGGGTTGCCCCAGCAGAGGGCCCCTCATGGGATGTGAGGCCAGGTGCCAGCCCTGCTTAGCACAGAGGACTAAAGGTGGCACCCACCCCTCACCCCCTGGCCTGCAGGAGCCAAGGAGCCTTCGGGGTCGAGCAAATTCCTGTGATGCCACGGGCTCCCCGGGGCAGGTAGCCCAGTGTGGAGCCCTGGAGCCATAGTGGAGTGCCTCCCTGCCTATCCGAGACTCCAGCCCCAGGGCTGCTGCTGGGCATTGTTAGCCTGCTGGGGCCCCTTCCCTCCCTGCACAGAAGGGTGAGGGTCCACATCTGGAGGCCAGGTGCTTTCCCAGAGCAGGCACAGCCTCCAGAGCCCTGGCTTAGCTGTCTGTTGAGTAAAACCTGAGGACCCTGCCCACCCCGCTGACCTGGGGTCTGTGCCGAAGGTGGGGAGCCCTAGACCCCCTGCTTGGCCCTTCCTCCTTGTATTTGCCTGCTGTTGGTTGGTCCTTCCTGCCAGTCTTACAGCCCTGGGAATAGGACAGGGACAAACGGACTGTCCACGAGCGGGACCTGCGCTGTTAGTGGATGAGTGAGCCAACCTGACTGGCTGATTTCACGTATTGTGATTTTAGAATTGATTCATAGATCCTTGGTTCACAAATCCAAAGGGTAAAAAAGAAAAGAGCCCGACTTGGGTGTGTATGCAGACACAGGGACACACACACACACACACACACTGCTGTCGGGGGTGAGTGGGACAGCACAAGACCACCGGCAGAGCAGGCACTGGCCGTGAACAGGAGTGGATGGATGGGTGAGGGGCTGGACAGCCTCAGGCTGGGGTGTCTGGTCCTCTGGGAGCTCTGGCCACCCCCGTGGGATGTGCCTCCCTGACACCAGCGCCCTCCTGCCCTGCTCCCAGGAAACATGTTCCCCACCATTGGTGACGTCCACCTGGCACCCTTCACAGATGAACAGCTCTACATGGAGCAGTTCACCAAGGCCAACTTCTGGTGAGTGCGCCCCTCCTCTTCCTCCCCCTCCTCAGCAGGACCTGAAGAACTGGGCTGCACAAGCTGGGAGACGGGCAGGGACGCGCTGCCCTCCTGCTGCTGGTGACCTCGCCGGGTGGGGCTCTCCGCAGGTACCAGCCATCTTTCCACGGGGTGGACCTGTCAGCTCTTCGGGGCGCCGCTGTGGACGAGTATTTCCGGCAGCCTGTGGTGGTGAGTAGGGCACCTGCCGGGCGTGGCTCCCCTCTGCCCTCCTCAGAGCGCTGTCCCCAAGCAGTGGAGGGAGCATATGGGATGTGTGACCGCTTAGGATTCAAAGGAATCCCTGAGGAGCAGTTTGCATGTAGTGTCTGCCTTTCCTTACCGAGGTTTCTGAATTGATGCGTGGGCTCACGGCTCACACGGGATGAGAGCGGGGCCTCCTGAGCGCTGGCCCCTGCTGCTCAGCTCCCCTCCCCGTAGGGTTCACACCTAAATGTGCACATCCAAATACATGTATTTTTCAACTTTTTCTCCTTGCAAAATACAGCATAATCAACATGCTGTTCTGAATATTTCCATGGTCAGAGTCCTTCAAAATGTGTGGAAATGCTCTAGGTCTCATACGTGGTTTCTTTTTTTTCCCTCTCATTGAGTTATTGGTACATTTGAGGTACACAGTACAGTTCCATTCATCATTGGGATCCTGTACCTTTACAGGACGGGTCTTGGTTCTCATTTTTTCCCCTTGTCCCTGCCCTCCCTTCACCCCTCCTCCCTTCCCTATTTACAAAGACTTTATTTCCATTTTTTCATTTTCTCATTTTTTTTCCCTTTTCCCTTATTACCTTTTCCCATACGTGGTTTCTTTCAGGGAAGCTCTGTGTGTACGGGGCAAGTCAGGATGTGTGTCTGTCACTTGCTGGGCAGTGTTACAGTCAAGCCAGTGAGGTCACATCGGTAATCGTGTCACTCAAAGCTCTGTCAGTACTGATTTTCGGATGTTTCTTCTGCTCATAGTAGATTGTGAACTTGTCCATTTTTCTGATTCACTTTTTTTTTTTTAATTTTGGTACCGGGGATTGAACTCGGGTCCTTGAGCTTGCAAGGCCGGCCACCGAACCACTGAGCTAAATCCCCGGCCCCTTCTGATTCACTTTGACACGGCGTGTTTGGTGCAAAGGTTTAGGGTTATCCTGTCCCTGTTGGATCGCTCTTTTATCGTTAAGAAACATCTCCTCTATTACTGTTTCTTGCCTTTAATGTCTTTTTTTTTTCATCAGTTCCAGTGATTAAACCTTGGGCCTTTTTACTGAGCTACATCCTCAGCATCCCCCACTCCTTTTAAAGTTTTTCTATTTTGAGAAAGGGTCTTGATAAGTGGCCAAGTGGCTGGGGCCAGGCTTGGCTTCCCAAAGTACTGAGATATAGGGGTGCATCACTGTGCCAGGCCTTTATTTTTTATTTTACTTCATTTTTTGAGACAAGGTCTCACCATGTAGTTGAGGCTGGATTTGAACTGTGTCACCAGGGCTGGTCTCAGACTTGGGTCAGTCCTCCTGCCTCAGCCTCCTGAGTGCTGGGATCACAGGTGTGCACCACCGTGCCCACCCCAGCCCTTTTTCAAACTTTGTTCTGAGATAGTTTTGCTGCATTGCCCAGGTGGGTCTCACGTTTGCAGTCTTGCAGCCTTCTGCCGTGATTCCATACATGTGCTAGTACACCTGCTTTCTCGTTAATTTTGGCTATTGTAATTTCTCAGGTCTGGGATTTCATTTTGGTCATTTTTGTTGCTTCATGCTTTTTATTTTTGAGATGGGGTCTGGCCACGTTGCCCAGGTGGGACGCAAGTGATCACCCACGCCTCATTCCCCTGTGTAGCTGGGGCTGTGTGCACTGCTGCAGCCAGTGTAGGGTTAGATTTTATCATCCAGGTGTTCTGTGAAATCCTTTTTCCTCTGGTGCTGGGACTAGAACCCACCGTCTGGCACATGCAGGGCAAGGCAAGGGCTGTACTACTAAGCTACAGCCCCAGCCCCCACTTTGTTTTTGTGTTATCATGGAAGTGATCACTTTTAGTGTTGGAAAAGTGCTACGTGTATCTATGTGTGGGTTTTGTTTTTGTTTTTTTGTATTGGGGATTGAACCCAGGGCCTTTGCACTGAGATAGGTTCTTGCTCAACTGCTCAGGCAGGCCTTGAACTCATGATCCTTCTGCCTTTGCCTACCAGAGTGCTGCTGGGACCACAGGCGTGTGCCATTGCACATGGCTGTGTGATTGGTTTGGGTCTTGGTCCTACAGTCCAGTTCTCGATGTACCTGATCATTGAAGGCCAGTGCAGAGGCCCCAGCGGGGGCGTCTCTCCTTCAGAGCTTTGGTATTCTCTGGGCAGTTTCCGTGTGACAGAGCACCCAGGCCTGGCAAATGTCTGACATCTGTTTACCTGGCTTCCCAGAAGGACACCGTTCTCACCACCTCTTTACAGCCCTAAAGACTGAGGGTCCCAAGGACATTTTGTTTGCATGTATATTCTATCAATATAATGGATCAGTATCTACTGGTATGAGAACTAAAGCCAAGACATACTAAAATATGAATTTATCAATATTTGAAATAATAGCTGGGCCTGGTGGTACATGCGTGTAATCCTAATGCTTGGGAGGCTGAGGCAGGGGGATCACCTAGAGTTTGAGACCAGCCTGGAGTGCATAGTGAGAACCTGTCAAAAAAGAAAATAAGGCCAGCCGTGGTGGTGCACGCCTGTAATCCCCGCACTTGGGAGGCTGAGGCAGGAGGATCTCTGTGAGTTCGAGACCAGCCTGGGCTACATAGTGAGTTCCAGGTCAGTCTCAACTACAGTGAGACCCTGTGTCAAAAAACCAAAAAAAAAAAAAGAAAAAAAAGAAAAGAAAATAATAATACAACCCATTACACATTGACATCAATAGTATTTTTTAAGATGAAACTTCAAATAAAATGAGTGAAAATAGTGTCATTTAGTTTGCAAGTCTAATGCCTGGCTCAGTACAGGACAGCTGGGCTCTGCTTCTGCCTTCAGTCTGCTGTGTATCATAGACAAGCAGAAAACAGTGCAGCATGGTGATACATACGTATTTCCAGCATTCGGGAGGCAGAGGCAAGAGAACTTTGGTGAATTTGAGGCTAGCCTGTGGTACGCAGACACTCCCTTTAAAAAAAAAATGCAGGTTCAGGGATGTAGCTCAGTGGTGCCACACCTGCCAGGCAAGTGCAAGGTCCTGTTTGACCCTCAGTACCAAAAAAAAAGACATTATAAAAAAAAAAGGCAAAAAGACCTTTTTATCATCATCATGAACGTGGTCTTGACCTTTTAGGGGACTCTGGACAGGACTACACTTGGAGGGCTGTGTAGGGCTGGCCTGCAGTAGTGAGTGCTCTTTGGGATTTGGGTTCTTTTTTTGTGGTACTGGGGATGGAACCCAGGGCTGTGCATGTGCTAGGCAGGTGCTCTCTCACTGGGCTTCACCCTCAACCCTCACAAGTCTGGAAAGAGACCAGAGTTCTCAGGGTGCCTCACCCCGGACTCCCCATAGCCAATCAGTGCTCAGCTTTTAGTCTCGTAAGCTTCCCGCTTGGAGTCTTGGCCCCTGTGGTCCACCTCACACTCGGCCCAAGGGTCGGCCACCCTGAAACATGAATTGCGCTCATGTCTGCCTTCCTGTTCTGCAGCTCCTTGGTTCTGGCCCCAGAGCCCAAGCTGCCTGGCACACAGTTCCCGTTTTGCTGTCCCCACCTGCAGAGACGGCTCACAGGACTCATCCAGGGGTGAAGGCAGGGCGAGGGCTCCCCTCAGCACACTTTCATTCTTGCTGGGATGAGCATCTAGTTTCCAGGCTTGTTCCCTGGTACTGTCAGCAGCTGACTGAGTTTTCTTTGTGGTTTACTCAGCTTGCCTTGTCCTTGGCACACCTGTCAGTCCGATGTAAAATTGTCTTTTTTTTTTGAGCCAGGGTCTCACTATGTACCCTAGGCTGGCCTTGAATTCCACAGGCCTCCTGCCTCTGCCTCCTGAGTGCTGGGATTGCAGACGTGTGCCACCATCACCCCAGCTTCCTGGTTTTGCTTTTTTTGTTTTGTTTTGGTAAAATTGTCAGAATTGGGAGTGATGTCGGCACACAGCTGCTTTTTATTTTTTGGTGGCACTGGGGCTGGAACCCAGGGCCTTGTGCATGTTGGGCAAATGCTCTGCCCCTTAGCTGCACCCTAAACTTGCCACCTTGGTTTTTTGGTTTACCTTGCTTAATACATTTGTCTTGGAGATCATTCGTTCCCTACACAATCACAAAGAACCTTGTTTTCTCCATGTACACACAGTGCTTTAGGGATGAGCTATTGCTAGATCACTTAGATGCTTCCTGAGCCTCTGCTGAGTGAGGTGTGGAACTCATGTGGCCATCTGTAGGTGACATACAGGCCGAGTCATCGGTGCTACCTGTCATCCTGAGAGCTGTCACCTCACCGTCTCCCTCCCCAGCGTGTGTCCAAGCACGGCAGACTGGCTGAGCTCTGCCGCCTGGAAGCCAGGGCCAGGCTGGAGGGAAGTACCAGGCTCCCCTCCTCCCTGGCTATGACACTAGCCGGGTCAAACCTGTGGTCTCTCCCAGGACACATTTGACATCCGGATCCTGATGGCCAAGTCTGTCAAGTACACAGTGAACTTCTTAGAAGCCAAAGAAGGAGATTTGCACAGGTAGCGACTTGCACCCTATCACCCGGCTGCTCCTGCTCAGCTCAGGGCCGCTGCCCTCCCTGCGCTGCAGCAACCCCTGCCCTTGCCTTCCAGGATAGAAATCCCATTCAAATTCCACATGCTGCACTCGGGGCTGGTCCATGGCCTGGCTTTCTGGTTCGACGTCGCTTTCATCGGCTCCATGTGAGTGTGGGAGTGCAAGCCCTGCTGGCCACCAGCCCACCTGGCTCCTGGGACCCAGGGCTGGGAGCGAGGGGTGCAGATCCTGGCTTCCTGCTGCTTGGTGGGAACAAGTCCGAAGCAAGAGGTGGGGTGAGGATGAGGGGCTTCCCTGACCCTCATGGGTCCTCGAGTGAGGGGGGCGCCCGCAGCTACAGATCCCCTGTGCACACGTGTCCAGGTCTGCCTGCGGAACCAGCGCTGGGGCAAGCTCGGGGACAGCTAGTGGCCCAGTTAGTGGCGCCAGCCCAATCCAATGTGTGCCTGTCCTTGCCCGGCAGAATGACCGTGTGGCTGTCCACGGCCCCGACGGAGCCCCTGACCCACTGGTACCAGGTACGGTGTCTCTTCCAGTCACCACTGTTCGCCAAGGCCGGGGACACGCTCTCAGGGACATGTCTGCTCATTGCCAATAAGAGGTGAGCCTGCTGCCAGGGCTGGGGCAGGCAGGGGTCCCTTGGCCAGCGTCTCACGCTGCCTCGCTGCCCCACAGACAGAGCTACGACATCAGTATTGTGGCCCAGGTGGACCAGACAGGCTCCAAGTCCAGTAACCTGCTGGACCTGAAGAACCCCTTCTTCAGGTAGGAGGCCTCCACGCGGGGCGCCCAGGCCCTGTCGCCCTGTCCCCGCAGACCCGGCCCTGCCCACACTCCGTCTGCCGCAGGTACACGGGTACGACACCCTCGCCCCCGCCCGGCTCGCACTACACGTCACCCTCGGAGAACATGTGGAACACAGGCAGCACCTACAACCTCAGCAGTGGCATGGCCGTGGCCGGTGAGTCCGGGGCCTGGGGTGATGGCCAGGACCCATCGGGCACACGGATCCCCAGCTGACGCCCCCTTTCTGCACTCAGGGATGCCAACGGCCTATGACCTGAGCAGTGTTATTGCGGGCGGCTCCAGCGTGGGCCACAACAACCTGATTCCCTTAGGTGAGTGTCCCCCGCGGGCTGGGGAGTGGGGTGGACTCCGCCTGGGCAGGGGAGGGTCGTGGCCAGCTCACTGATGAGTGCTTGGTCCTTTGGCACCTCTTCCTCCTGGGACTCTCGGCCACCAGGCCCTGCGCTGCTCTCTGCCTCGCTCTGTCGCTGCATCTGCCCCTCCCACGCCACCGCGAGCGCCAGTGGGCTGGCAGGCTGGGGGCGGTAACGCGTCTCCCTTCCTTCCTTCCTTCCTGTCGCTGCGCAGCCAACACAGGGATTGTCAATCACACCCACTCGCGGATGGGCTCCATAATGAGCACGGGCATTGTCCAAGGTAACACGGGTGTGGGAGCGTGTGGCCTGCCTGCCACCTTGCCAGTGTGGGCAGTCGCATGGCCGGGGGGCCGGGCAGGCACGGGTGACGCCACCCTCAGTGCCCACCGTCTGGCCCACAGGCTCTTCGGGTGCCCAGGGCGGTGGCGGCGGCTCCAGTGCCCACTATGCGG
>NW_022900949.1:6385490-6390599 GCF_012274545.1 Fukomys damarensis
CCAGTGTGGGCAGTCGCATGGCCGGGGGGCCGGGCAGGCACGGGTGACGCCACCCTCAGTGCCCACCGTCTGGCCCACAGGCTCTTCGGGTGCCCAGGGCGGTGGCGGCGGCTCCAGTGCCCACTATGCGGTCAACAACCAGTTCACGATGGGTGGCCCGGCCATCTCCATGGCGTCACCCATGTCCATCCCGACCAACACCATGCACTACGGGAGCTAGGTGCCCGGCCTCAGACTGACAGCACCAGGAAACCAAATGAAGCCCGCCCGGTGGCCGCCTCGGACTGGACAAGCCTCACGGCCCTATTTGCTATGGGACTCGGACACTTTTTTACAGGTTGCCGCTGCCCCCACCCCGCCCACCCCGGCCTGAGCGCCTGTCGCTGCCATATTTTACACCGGATCATGTCGACTGGGGAGCTCATCCCTCTTGCCCTGCGGCTGCCCGGCTGACCTCTGCCAGCTGCAGCAGCACCAGGGCAGAGGAGGGGAGCGGCACCTCAGGCCCGGCCCGGCATCACACCCTCACCCATCTGCAGGGCACAGGCGCAGCCGGCCGGGCGGGACCTCTCCTCAACTACCAGGCCACCACAGTCACCAAGGGCGTGACATGCTGCTTTTTTTAATTTTATTTTTTTACGAAAAGAACCAGTGTCAATCCACAGACCCTCGGAGAAACCCGGCCGGCCGGGCGCAGCCACAGCCCCTGCTGGCATAGGCCCCACGGGAGGGAGGGCGCCCCTCCTAGGGTTCACCTCACACTTGAATGTAGCCTCCGCCGTCTGCAGGCCTGTCCTCGGCCGCCTCTGCTGCTGTCCTGTCCCCGAGCCCTGCAGCTGCCCTCCCCTCTGCCAAGAGCTGTGCAGGCGGCCAGAGGGACGGTCACCGTGGGCCAACAGGCAGACAGAAACCTCAAGGCTGTCTCGAAGGTGTCCTCTCCCTGTGTAGCTGACTGACGTTAGGCCTGTGTGTCCCCTCCAGACTTGTAGATGCTCCAGTCCCCACTACTGCAAAGGCATTTGGACCCTCCTCAGCCGGGGAAGGGACCTTGCAGGGACCTCGCCCTCCAAAAAAGGAAAACAAAATAATAAATGAACGAGAACGTACGTTTCAGCACAGGCAGTTTTCTTCACCCTCTTGTTTCTAGCACCCTGATCTCTCCAGCTGGAGGTAAGGCTGGGCCCAGGCCTGCTGCGTGTGCGCAAGGCAGGGCCGGGGTGCCCCTACTTCAGGGTCCCCTTGGACATCCAGAGCCCTGTCCTGTGGCCGTGTCACCCGAGCTGCCGTGGAAGCTCCCTGCTCGGCTGCCCTCCCCACATTTATATAAATTCTCTTGATCACCTTTGCATAGAAAATAAAAGTGTTTGCTTTGTAAGAAAAATCTGGACAGTAGCAGAGTGATCTTGAGGGGGTCGAGGGAGCCTTTGGTCATCGCTGGGGTCAGGGCAGGCAGCGTTCCCTGAGGTCTGGCCTGAAAGCGAGGCTCCTGCGAGTGCCCAGGCCTCTTCGCCTCTCTCTGGGCCACAGTGGAAGGCAGTGCCTCACCTGTGGGATGGGGCTGGACCTTCCTATGAGGTGGCCACGGACCGGGCCACAGTGGGAGGCAGCTGTGTGTGTAGGACTACAGATGTCACATGTGCTGGAGGCGCCACCTGCTCCGGAGGCAGAGGCTGAAAGAAATAGAGCTGAGCAGAGATATGTGGGGGTCAGTGGCACAGCCGGCACAGCCCAACCCACAGCCCAGCCTGGGGCCACCAGACTCGTACCTTACAACCCATGGCCAGGAGGGCGTGGAGCAGCACCACAGTGGACAGCAGTGCCGCGGCCACCAGTCTGGTGTCTTCACGGACGACGGGCCAGAGGGTAAGCACCAGCCCGGCTGCGGACAGGGCCAGGGCCAGCGCCCCAAAGAGCCACTGCAGCCACGGCACAGGAATGAGCCACAGGACCTGGGGCGACAGGCAACGAATGACCACACCAGGCACCCCCACAGCCCCGGCTGCCATCTACCACCTGGCCGCACTCACCACCGTGGGGATGAAGACGAAGAGCGAGTAGCCATACACGCACACAGTCTCCAGGAAGCTGTAGGGACCCACACGCTCCCGCACGCCTTGGCGCCACCGCAGGAAGCCCCACAGCGCCAGCGGCACCAGCCACGAGTAGCAGTAGATGGTGATCCCTGCCACGGTCACTGGGGGATGAGGTGGCAGTCACCTCCAGGCCCAGACACTCTGCTGCTGCTAGGGTTGGGCCTGCCACCCCTCTTACCCTTGTGGAACTGGGGGCTATAGTGGATGGAGGGGTCCCTCCTCTGGGCCAGCACCAGTGTCAGGTTGCCGGTGACAGCCAGGACAAAGGCCAGGGTGGCGCAGATCCAGAAGGGACCTGAGGGGGAGATAAGCCAGTCTCAGGCCTAGTGTCCCCAGGTCAGGTGCACTCGCCTGCCTCTCTGTGATGGCCCAGCCACCTATACCACTCTATCTAGGTCACTGCTGATCCCTCTTGCTGGCAGTGTGCCACGTGGCCTAGGGGGCCTCACGCGCAGCTTTCATCCCATCCCACTGGCAGCAGCTGCACAACCTTTTCAGTCCGGGAGAGAGCCCCTCCCTGAGTTACGCCTGCCCAGCTTTCTCTCCCACCACCCACAAACAGCAACACGGCTCCTTTAAACCAGCCTGGTCACCTGTGTCTGTCCTCCAGTCTCTGAAAGTGACTGCTTTGTTCTCAGCTGTGCAGCAGGGCCTGGCACTCAGCCCACATTTATTGAATGAATAAGAGAATGACACAAACGCAAAAGCTCTCACCGTACAGATCAGGACGATTCCGCAGATGGTGCCGTACGAAGTTGTGGCCAGGCCGGGGCAGCAGTGAGCCTTTGATCCGGTCCAGGACCTGCAGGGTGAGGTGAAGGTCCAGAGTGGAACCCCCTTGGTCCTCCCGGGCCTTAAAGCCTTGACGGCTTCTCCCTGTGGATTCCTAGCCTCCCCTCAAGGCCCTACCTGAAAGAACCCAGCTGTTCCCCGCTTGACAGGCTGCTCCTGTGGCCCGATTCCTAGCCTCCCCTCAAGGCCCTACCTGAAAGAACCCAGCTGTTCCCCGCTTGACCGGCTGCTCCTGTGGCCCGAGCCCTCTCCCCTAGCCAGGTGCCACTCAGCTTCCTGCCACTCTGCAGTGGGTCTTCAGCCCCGGATAGGACCTCTCTGCAGTATGTTCCGTCCTCTGTGCCCATGCTCACTGTCACCGAGGCTGGCCTCATAGTTCTTTCATATTGCCCATTCCACTTACTCCTCTCCCGCTCAGAAACCTTCCATGGCTCCCCATCACCCTCCCCATAAAACCCAGACTCCAACCTCTTAACAGTGCTCACTGCTGGGCACTCTGGCAAGGCCTGGAGTCCCAGCCACTCAGGAGACAAAAGATCTCTTAAACTCAGGAGTTTGAGGCCAGCATGGGCAACACAGCAAGACCCCACCTTCAAACAAACAGCCCCCGAATAAGAGCCCTCTCACCTTCCCCCAGAGGCCTCTGCCTCGTGTCCATACCATGTGCATCCTCGGTGTCCCCACAGTCCTTGGGCAGCACCACCGTCCCTCGTATGGAATGGGAGGGGCCTCGCTCTCCCACGGAGCCGTCCCCAGCACCCTGCCCCGAGTGGAACCCCGAGTGTGACTCCCAGGCCTCACCTGGGAGGTGTCCACATCAAAGAAACTCTGATAGTAGCCAAAAGTCCAGAACCCGGGTTGTGGCTTCTCCTCCTGCAGCAGCTGCAAAGTGTGGGGTTTCAGTGCTGGAGCCTGCAGCCTGGCTCAGCCAGTAGCTGGACAGAGGCAGGGCTGGATGCAGGTTACTCACCGCTGTCCTGTCACCCTCCTCCTCCTCGGGGTCCTCAGCTCCATAGCTGCTGCCAGAGCCCACCGCCACAGCCACGTGGCCCGGGGAAGTCAGCTGATCGCTTCTGCTGGTGGTAGCAGCACCAGGGGTCTCAGCCAGGAGATTGGTGGCTTCCTCGAATTCTACGGGGAGGGAAGACAGGCCACGGGCCTGTTTTGGGGTCGTCGAGACAATTCTGACTGCCCACTGCTCATCTGCGGGGAAGCTGAGGTTCTGGCTGTGGCCACCCCAGCGCTCCCCCGGGACAGGACCCAGACTGTTTGCGGGCATGGAGAGGAGGAGCTGCGTGGCCTTCCTCCCAGCTGCAGACTGCAGGCGCGGGTTTGAGACACGAATTCAAGGTGGAAATGAGGTTCAGTACAGGACCGGTCTCACTCTTGGGTCGCGGCGGTCTCGAGTCCGGGGGTTAAACGGGTCGGGATGTTCTGGGGCAGGGGAAGGAGCAGGAACTCCACCCTCCGCCGGCACCCGGCACCCGGCACTCGGGAGGCGGAGGCAGGAGGCTCGCCTCGAGTTCCAGAGGCAGCTTGGACTGCATAGGGAGAACCTGTCTCAAAAAACAAAACAGAAGCCTCGGCCACGTCGGGGCTGCACTCACCGTGGAAGGCCAGCTCGTCGGCCGCTGCCATGGTGGTCCAGGGGTGTCACCGCATCCCGTTCTGGGGACAGAGGCCAGTCAGGTCCACGTCCCTTCCCGGACCCTATCAGCCCCGAGCTCGGCCCCGCAGCTAGCAACACCCACGGAGAATTAAATTCGCTGCCCGAACTCACCTGAGGTTACCTTAAACCTTCGTGGCCGGTGCTCTCTGCGCCTGTGCGGCCCGCCTACCCGTTAGCGTCAACCCACCTAAGACTACAGCAACATCCGGCGCAGGTCCGTTTTCTATTCTCTTCCGGTAGGAAAGGACTTCCGTTAGTTTTGGCGATTGCGCAGAAGAGCTATCCCAGGCATTTTATTTCAGGTACCGGGCGTTTCCATCCGGAGAGAGGGCCGCGGGCCGGAAGAGGATGGCGGCGGCGGCTCTGAAGAGGTTTTGGACCAGAGGTCGCGGAGTAGGTGAAGAGGGGAGCAGCGCGGCGGCTGCAAAGCCGGGTGTGTGGGCTCGACTAGGTGAGTAGCGGAGGAAGATGGCAGGGTGAGTGGGCGCAGCAGCATAACGGTTCTCACCGAGCTTCTCCACCCGTCCCAGGCGCCTGGGCGCGCGCTCTGCTGCA
>NW_022900949.1:6390716-6405641 GCF_012274545.1 Fukomys damarensis
ACTCGCAACCGAGACTCGGAGTCCTTCCTGCAGCGGCTCCTTTGGCTGCGGGGCCGCGGGTGCCTCCGCCATGTGAATCTGGGACTCTTCTCGCTCCTTTACGAAGCGCCCTTTGACGCCCACGCCAGCCTCTACCAGGCCCGCTGCCGCTACCTGCAGCCCCGCTGGGTCGATTTCCCCGGCCGAATCCTGGATGTGGGATTCGTGGGCCGCTGGTGGGTCCTGGGGGCCCGGATGCGCGACTGCGACATCAACCACGACGAGTTCCTCCACCTGCCCCCGCATTTGCGTGTCATTGGGCTGCACCAACTGCACTCCGAGGCCAACGAGCGGCTCTTCGATGAGAAGTACAAGGCCGTGGTGCTCACCGACGATCAGGTGGACCAGGCGCTGTGGGAGGAGCAGGTGTTGCAGAAGGAGAAAAAGGACAAGCTCACCCTGAGCCAGGCCGAGTCCCTGGTGCGGTCGGAGGTCGCCGGATGAAAGCCAGGCGAGGGCCCAGGCCTGACCGGGTTCTGAGCCCTGGCAGGCTGTGTGCTCGGGAGGGTACAACTGGTGAGAGTGGGACTGAGATATTACATGCAGTGATCCCTCACTGGGTTGTCACAAGTATGAGGAGCCTTTCTCCCTTTTTGTTCCTTGTTAGTTAAATTCAGAGCCTTCTTGGTTCAGGAGTTGGGGGGAGCAGAGCGACTTAACCATGTACTGTTTACCACTGTCAGAGCTAGTGATGAACCCTTATGTTTGCCGTTTTCAGCTGGAAACACAGTGTAGCTCAGTGATGTAAAGCACTGGCCTAGCAGGCGAGTTGCTGTTTTCCATCCCTAGCCTGGTAAAAAGAAAATACAGTAGTCTCTCTTAAGGCCCACACAGTCACCCTGGTAGGGAGATACAGCGTTGGTTGGACTCCCACGCCACTCCCTAAAACCATTCAGTTTTGTTTTGTGTGTGTGTGTGTGTGTGTGTGTGTGTGTGAGTGAGGTTATTGTCCTGGGGATAGAACCCAAGATCTGCACTGAGCTACATCCCTAGCCCTTCTTTAAATTTTGTTTTATTTTGAGACAGGGTCTCATTAAATCGCTGCTGTGTTGTTGGCCTCCAATTGGTGGGCTCAAGTGATCCTCCATCCTCAGACTTTGGAGTAGCTGGGACTGCAGGCACATGCCCACCATACCCAGCTTCAGTTGGGCTGGGGTTTTTTTGGTTGTTTTTTTCTTTTTTTTTCGGTATTGGGGATTAAACCCAGGGCCTTCTCACTGAACTACATCCCTATCCCTTTTTAAAACTTTGTTTTGAGATAGGGTTTCCCTAAATTGCCCAGGCTAGATTCGAATTTTTGCAAACCTGCCTCAGCCTCCCAGAGCCTTGGGATTACAAATTTGCACCACTGTGCCTGGCTTTCTAAGATCCATGCTTGTGCTTTATGGGTGTTTTTGTTCATTGTTGTTCAGTTTGGTGCTGGTGATCAAATGGGCTGTATCACTTAGTTATACACCCCAGCCCTCCTACTCCTTTTTTATAAATAATGTTTCTGTTTTGGTATTTTAAAAAACTTTATTTTGGAGTAACTTTAGTCTCACATGAAGCTGGTAAAATAAGGAGACATCTTGTGTACCTTTCATCCAGCTACCCTAGAATGTAGCTAATATTAAGCCAAGGAACTGACATCAGTGTGACTGGTGAGAGGCAAGTGACAAAAAGCATCTGACTTTACTGTGTGTATATTGACAGTTTTGGAAGTGGTTTAGAAGCCCATAAAGCATGTCCTGATTTCAAAATTTATATGGACTCAGAATTCTGTGCAGAGGGATAAGTCAGGGTACATAGCTGGTATTTACCTAGGTTATGGTTATTACACCTGTGAAGCTAAAATAATTGGGGAATGAGACCACCTCTACCTTCTGGGTGGCCTATGGGTCGATAATAAAACCAGGAGATGAAACAGTTATCTCTTTTTTTTGGATGTGTGTGTGTGTATCAGGGTTCGAACTCAGGCCTTTGCGCTTGCAAGGCAGGTGGCAGAACCGCTGAGCCAAATCCCCGGACTGGAACCAGTTATCTTTGTTGTGACATGTTTTGAGGGGTTTTTGTTCTGCTTTAGTTGTGCTGCTAGGCACCAGCCAAGGGGCCTTGTACATGCTGAACGCTCTGAGTTACATGCACTGCCCACTGCCTGTGTAATGTTTGTGTTTATTTGCTAACTTAGTTTTTTGGCACTTGAATTTTTTATTCATAACGTGTGTTCTTGGAACACATGATAGTTTTAAATATTTTGAGGCAAGAGAGGTCTCTTGTAAGTCTGCATCTCCATTCTGCAGAGGAAAAACAGGTTCAGAAAGTTTACTTTTTTCAGGATTGTGGTAGATCCACTATAACTGCTAGCCCTGTGACTTAGTCCTTAGAATTGCGATGCAGGCTGTCCATGGTGGCACACACCTGTAATCCCACCATTCGGGAGGCTGAGGCAAGTGGCTTGCAAGTTTGAGACCAGCCTGGGCAATTTAGCGAGACCCTAAAAAGATTTTTTAAAACAGTGGGGGGTATAGCTCAGAGGCACAGCGCTTGCCTGGCATGCATGAGCCTTGTATTTCTCCCTGAGGTGGGGAAGGCTCAGAGAATGGTAGAACACCAGACAGAAGCACTCACATCTCTCAGGATCTAAAAACAGACCCAGAGATACTGGGAATCTTAACATGAACACTTTCGAGTCCCCCCACCCCTGTTTTTGGTATCAGGAATTAAACTCAGGACCTTGGGTGGCAGCACCACTGAGCTAAATCCCCAGCCCCTTAAAGTTTTTTTTTTAAGTGTTGGAGATGGAACCCAGGGCTTTGCATGTGATAGGTAGATGCTCTCTCATTGAACTACACTCCCAGCATTTAATTTTTATTCTTTGTTTTTTGTTTTGTTTTGTTTTGTTTTTTGGCACCGGAGGTCGAACTCAGGTCTTTGTGCTTGTGAGGCAAGCAGCAGAACCACTCAGCTAAATCCCTGGCCCTAAATTTTATTCTTAATTAGACTTTTCAGACCACTCCAAGGTTTGTCTTCTAGCAGGGTACTTCCTCCAAAAGATGCTGTCTCTGCTGGGGTGGTGGCACATACCTGTAATCCCAGCACCCGGGAGGCTGAGGCAGGAGAATCACCACAAGTTCAAGGCCAGCCTGGGCTACACAGTGAGTTCAGGGTCAGCCTGAATTACAAAGGGAGACCCTGCTTTACAACAGAAAAAAGAAAAACCACTGTCCCTGCTGTTGTGGTTAGAAAAGCCAGCAGAGGGCACCAGAGACTTGATTCAGAGAAGTTGGCCAACTCCAGGTTGCTTTTGTTCCTGTGAAATGGAGTGTATATAAAAATACACAATGAACGGTTAAGTTTTTAAAATGTAGCTGGGTGTACCAGCGCATGCATGCCTGTCATCCCAGCTCCCAGGAGGCTGAGGCAGGAGGATGTCTGAGTTTGAGGCCAGCCTGGACTGCAGAGTGAAACCCTCAAGGGAAAAAAAAAAAAAAAAAAAAAGGATGGGGTAAGTGTGTTAGAGGCCAGGGAGAGGATTTTGAGGATTAAAGGAGGATGTCTTTTACTGTAATAAAGTTTCTTGTTTTGGTTTCAGAATGTGAGCACAGTCCAGGGATTGCGTTTGGTTGTGACTCTCAAGCCCCTTTTAATCTGCAGAACCCAACCCCCACCCCTGCCCCTTTAACCACCCACAGGGTCCTGCTGTGTGGCCCTGAGGCACATCTGGTGTGAGGTTGGTAGGCTGTGTTACCTCCTCATGCCTCGGGCCTCCTCACAACACGCACATCCCAGAGCAAGAGGCTGTGCGTGGCTGCCCAAGTCACCCTCCAGGATGCAGCCCAGGCTGGCGGGTCCACAGCTCCCTGGGTTGCCGATGATAACAAGGGCAGAGCTGCAACTCAGGGGGAGGTGCTGGTGTAGCACATGCCCTTCTCCCTCCAGCAACCTTTGCTCACTTGTCCTTTTATGGTCCTGCAGCTTGGAGGATTATTTAGTTGGAGTCATGCGATAGACTCTTTTCTTGTCTTTTTTTGTTGTTTAAC
Source organism: Fukomys damarensis (assembly GCF_012274545.1). NCBI lineage: Eukaryota > Metazoa > Chordata > Mammalia > Rodentia > Bathyergidae > Fukomys > Fukomys damarensis. The sequence goes on from NW_022900949.1 coordinate 6,394,775, forward strand.
GTTTTTGAGGCAGGGTCTTACAGTGTAGTTGTTATGTAGCCCAGGCTGGCCTCAGATTAGCGATCCTCCTGCCTCACCTCCCGGGTGCTGGGATGACAGGTGTGTGCCACTGTGCCCTGCTATACCTACACAGACTTCTCAGGTTGGCTCCCCCCATACTGAGGAGTGAATTCGGGGCCTTGGTGCTGAGCTATACCCCCTGCCCCCCCTTTTGTATTTTGAGATAGGTTTTCAGCTTGCTAAGTTTCCCAGACTACAAACTTCCTGCCTCAGCGTCCCAGAGTGCTAGGATTACAGTTTTGTGCCACCACCCTCAACTCTTACACTAGCAAAATGACATTTAAGGTTCCTCTGTCTTTTAAAGTATATGGAATTACCTGCGTATTCCACAGTGTGTTTGTCCATCACCTAAGGAGGTCACCTTGGTTACTCCGGAGTGGACTTGGTGGCACTGGGCTGGTGGCTGTGAAGGGGCGCATCCTGGCGGGCCTTGACACGTAGTGAACACCAGAGGGTGCCAGAGACCAGCTTCTCTTGGAAAAGTCAGCCATTTCTTTTCAGTGAGACTGGGTCTGAGCCCCAACAGGCTAGGCTTGATCCGGGAAGTATTTCTGGGAGAAAGATGAGACACTCTGGCTTCCTTTGATGTGAAAACCAGGGTTTCATCATGACTAGAGGTTTTCTTGGGACACATGACAGTTTCCTTGCCTCAGCATTCACAGGGCCCCCACAGAAGTTAAGTGAAGCGGTTCAGGTATTATGCACTCTGGGGGGCTGAGGCCCGAGGGTCATAAGTGTGAGGCCTTCCTAGACAGTTTAGTGAGACCTTGTCTCAAAAAACAAAGGGGCTGGGGGCCAGGGATTTAGCTTAGTGGCACCGTGCCTGCCTCGCAAGCTCAAGGGCCCGAGTTGAACGATTCTCGGTACCGAAAAAAATAAGTAAATAAAGGGGCGGGGATGTGGTTCACTGTGAAGGCCCTGGCTTTAATGCTATGTACCACAAAAATAATCTTTGAAAGGATTTATGTAGGCTGCAGGAGCTTTCATGTTTACTTTCAGTGTTGGGAATCAGACCTATGGCCTCTTACACACCAGGCAAGCATTCCTCTGCTGGGCCACCCCAAGCCCTTACCTCCCAGCGGAGGCTGAAAGTCTGAACCCAGGCAGCCCTGTCAGTGTCGCCTGTGCCGAGGGCCCTTCATGGTCAGTGTGTCACCATGAAGAGCCGATGTTACAGGGTAAGGCTCAAGGCAGAGCTGGGCGTGGTGGTGACGCCTGTAATCCCAGCACTCGAGAGGCTGAAGGAGGAGGATCCTGTGAGTTGGAGGCCAGCCTGGGCTAAATGGTGAGTTCAGGGCCTCACTTAGGAGCGTAGGAGCGATCTTCCTGCCTCAGCCTCCCACAGGCATGTGCCACCAGCCTAGCTATTGAAAGATACCACTTTAAAGAAGTTATACGTGCCAGGCGCAAGACATTACATGCTAATCCTAGGTGTTCAAGAGGCCGAGGCAGGAGGATGACAAGTTCAGTTTCAGCTTGGGAAACTTGGCAAGACCCTATCTCTAAATGCAGAGGGCTGGTCGTGTAGTTTAGCCTGTCCTGGATTCAATCCCAGTACTGCAGGAAGGAGCAGGAGGAGGAAGGGGAGAGGGGCAGAAGAGAGACCAAACACACTACACCTGCCCGTCTCTTCCCATGGGATGTTTTTTCCATCGTAGGACTCTGCCAGCAAGAAAACCATCACCATACAAGCCCTCCCGAACCGTGAGCCTAAACAATCCTTTTTTTCTGTATAAAGCAGCCTGGCTTGGCCTTGCATTACAGTAACAAATAGAACACATACAGGTCTGAAGGTTGAGAGGGAGGAACCCTGTGGATATCTGAGGAGACATTCCAGGAGAGCAAAGGGAGTGTGCAAAGGCCCTGTGGCAGCATGCTATTCATTACAGAGCAGGGTCTTGCTGTGCAGCCCTCACAGCGATCCTACCTCAACCTCTGGGGTACTGGGATTAGATACGTGCACCACCATGCCTGGCTTGCCTCTGCAGGATGGTGCTTCAGGAAGGAAACTGACAAGCCTAGCGGAGGTGACTCAGTGTCAACTGGAGGAGGTGAGGGAAGGAGGCAGGATGAGCTGCCACCAGCACATCAGTTTAGGTCAGTGTGACCATCAGATCTAAGAAAACTTCAAACCTCTGACAATAGCAAGGAATTGACTTTGCTGTGCACTAGAAAAAAATATGAGTTTCTCTGGCAGGTTCTTTTTGGAAATTAAAAAAAAAACACTAAATCAAAAACGACCCTCGAGTGTTGGCACAAGCCTGTGAATCCCAGCACTCCTGAGGCTGAGGCAGGAGGTTCACGTTGAAATCTAAGCCAGTCTGGGCTACATAATGAGTTCAGAAAGAGCCTCCATTACATAGCGAGATCCTGTCAGAGCACCCCGCCCCCTCCCCAAAAAACCAATTTAAATTCAGGCTTTTAGGGAAACCTGGCACAGCACAATAACTGCCTTGTTCGCTTCCAACACGGCAAAAAGACCTGCGGACGCCGCGCGTGCGCAGTGAACGCAGCGCTCAGCCGCCCTGCTTCAGAGGCTGCCGGCGTCCTCTCCGCGCCTGCGCGCTGGTCTTCCCGGTGCGCGTCCCTAATTTGCTTCTGCGGGGGGTGGGGGTGGCTCGGGAGCCGGGACCGGAGGTCCTGAACTGGCCCTCGCGAGCGTCAGCTTGGCACTGCGCAGGAAGCGTGGAAGCTGTGATCTCCAGGTGTCACAGGCTCCTTAACCAGCGGGGCGACCTGGCGGCGTCCTGGTGCAGGTTCTGCCCTTTGGAGATTACTCTCATCCGTTATGGCTCCTGGCGTGCTCGGGAGCCCTGGCGATCCTTAGTGATTCCAGGTGTGCATTCTTTTTTGAGGACTTAATGTCCTCCAAGGAGGCCTCATTTTTATACCTTTTCCACTACTGGGGATGAATCCCAGAGGGCCATCAGCTACATCCCCAGCCCTTTTTTTATTTATGTAATTATTTATTTTCTTGAGATAGGTTCTCACCATGTAGCCCAGGCTGGCCTCGAACTCTCAGCAATCCTCCTGCCTCAGCCTCTCAAGTGCTGGGATGACAGGCGTGCGCCCCCTTGCCCAACTGTGTCCTGCTTTCTGATGGTGCAAATCTCCAGATGATGTTTGCGGAAACCCATCTTAGAGAGACCTCGGATCACTCCAGTTCAGGGTGGGTCACCTGTCCTGCTGCCATCCCTGAGATGATGCCCACAAAGCTTTCCTGGTGCTGAAGGAGGTCAGAGGGAGAAAGGAAAGGGGTGTGCAAGGAGACAGATGAGGCAGAGAGAAAGGGCGCCTGCCAAGCTGTGCTCCAGGGTCCCTGTGCCTGTAGTGTACGGGCCCATAGGGATCCCTGCTGGGGGACTGTCAGTCTCACTGTGTCCTCATGAACTGTAAACCAGTAAAGTAAGCAAATGGTTGAAGGTGAAGCGCACCTGTTTTCCCACACCTGGGGAGGCTGAGGCAGGAGGGTTACAAGTTTGAGCCCAACCTGGACAACTCAGCAAGGCCCTGTATCAAAATAAGAAGAAAGCCAGAACATGACACTGGAGATGGCTGAGGTCTCTTCCACAAGCACTTCCCCTACACCCCACTTCTCTTTTGTCTTTTTATACTGGGTATTGAACCCATGGCCTTTGTACTGAGGTACATCCCCAGCTCCCATGTTTATTTATCTATTTATTATTTTTAATTCACTAAGTTTATTGGTACATTTTAGGTATACAACGTGATATTCATCACTGGGAATTTGCACCTTTACATAATCCATCTTGGTTCTTATTTTTTTTTTCCATTCCCCTGCCCTCCCTTCCACCCCTCCACACCTCCCTCATTACAAAGACTTTGTTTCTGTTTTTTCCTTTTCTCTTATTTATTCCTTTCCCTTCCTCTAACCGTCCCTCTCCCCACTCCCCTTTGGACCTTATCTTCCTATTTCACATTATCTGCTGTACATTTTGATCCATATTTACACTTTCAGTTTCTCACACCAGAGAAACTATTTGGTATTTACACATCTGTGTCCTGTTTATTTCACTTGAGTGTGGCCTCAGTGTGCATCCATGTAGCTATAAATGTGTCTAGTTTCTCATTCTTTTATTTTTGGTACCAGGGATCTAACTCAGGACCTTGGGCTTGTGAGGCAGGCAGCAGCACCACTGAGCTAAATCCCCGGCCCTAGTTTCTCATTCTTCGTGGATACGTAGTACTCCATTTTATTTAAAAAGCCACATGTCTTTATCCAGTCACCACTTGATGGGCAGTTGGGCTGTTTCTAACTTTTAGCTATTAGAAACTGTGCAGCTATAAACATGGGTGACTATATATCACTGTGATGTGATTCTTTTCATTCTTTTGGGAAGATACCCAGCAGGGAAATAGCTGAGTCAAATGGGACATCTGACCCTAGTTTTTTGAGGAATCGCCCCACTGATTTCCACAGTGGTTGCACCAGTCTGCACTCCCACCGATAGTGGAGAAGAGTTCCTTTATTCCCACAGCCCCACCAGCACTCCAGAAAGAATTGGCTACTGTCAAGAAAGCCATACTTTTTTTTTTCCTCCATTTTATTTTGAGACAGGGACTTGCTAAGTTGCTAAATTGCCGAGGCTGGGCTCAGAATGGTAATCTCCTGCCTCAGCCTCCCAGACTGATGCGATTACGGGTGTGCACTCCCACACCAGACTATGCTCTGCCTCTTAACGTTTCCATCACCTCCTTAACATCACTGTGCTCCGGACTGAGCTTCCAGCACATGGACCCTCAGAGGGTGTTAGGGTTTATGTCTCAGCCTTGACCCTCATAGGTGGGGCTTTCGGAAGGTGAGTGGATCGTGTGGGTTTAGAGCTGACTTGCTGTTGGGGGCAGGTCCTGTCAGAAGAGGCGGCTTATCTTCCTCCCTGACTCTTTCTTGTTTTGTTTTTGGAGACACAGTCTCACTATGTAGCCCAGGCTGGCCTTGAACTTAAAGCAATCTTCCTGCCTCGGCCTCCTATGTGCTAGAATTACCAATATGGGCCACCATGCCAGACTCATCCTCCCATTGATTGATTGATTGAGACCATTCAGTCAGAGTTTCACTAAGTCTCCAAGTTGGCCGGGCTGTGCTCAAGCTTGCAGTCCTCCTGCCTCAGCCTCCCAGGGTACTGGGGTTATAGGTGTGGACCACCAGGCTCAACTTCAGATTAGGCTTCTGACTTGTCAGCCCCTACAGTCACACATTCCTTAGTGTCCACCCGCCTGTCCATCCATCCTCCATCCATCTGCTGCTGATTCGGCTCTTCCACAGAGCCTTCACACCTTGCATGTTTGTGGACTTATTTTATTTATTTGTCTATTGGTACTGGGGAGCATACCTGGGACCTTGTACTTGGAAGGCAGGAGGTGGAACCACTGAGCTAAATCAGTGGCCCTATTTTTGAGAGGGTTTTGCTATACGGTTCAAATTGGCCTTGAACTCACTGTGTAGCCCAGGCTGGCCTCAAAGTTATTGCAATCCTCCTGCCTCAGCTTCCCAAGTGCTTGGATGTCAGGCACCATGCCTGGTGAGGATTTGTTTTTTTAAATACTTGGAAGCTGGGCACATGGTGGCACTCACCTGCAATCTCAGCACTCCGGGGGGCTGAGGCAGGAGAACTGTAATTTTGAGCCCAGCCTGGGTAAGTCAGTAATTTATGGAGACCCTATTTTAAAATAAAAAATAATAAGGGCTGGGGATAGGGCCAGGGATTTAGCTCAGTGGTGCTGCGCCTGCCTCAAAAGCACAAGGTCCTGAGTTTGATCCCTGGTACAAAACAAAAAAAAAGCCACGCGGGGTGGCGCACACCTATAATCCCAGCACTTGGGAAGCTGAGTCAGGAGGATCGCTGTGAGTTCGAAACCAGCCTGGGCTACATAGTGAGTTCCAAGTCAGTCTCAACTACATAGTGAGACCCTGTCTCAAAAAACAAACAAACAAACAAACAAAGGGGCTGGGGACAGAGCTCAGTGGGAAGGCCATATGTTCAATCTCCCATAGCAAGAAGAAAGAAAACAGAAAGGAAGTGAAGGAAGTTACTGAAAATTGAAGGTACCATGGCTTTGAAGAGAGAAAGTTTAATGAAAGTTAGAAAAACCTAATCAGAGCAATGCCACCCCAAGTTCATGCTTTGAAAAATTTCATGTTAACATTTCTCAGATTCTTCTATGCAGTCTTGTTTTGTTTTGATACTGGGGATCGAACTTGGGACCTTGTGCTTGCAAGGCAGCTGGCGGCACCATTGAACTAAATCCCTGGGCCTCAAATTCATCTATGAATTCAGTGTGATGGCTATCAAAATCCTATCATACGTTTGGTTGAAGTGGAGGAGTTCATTCTAAAATTTATACAGAGGGACTTTATGTGGCATTGCAATCCTCTGATCCCAGATCTCTGGGAGGCTGAGGCAGGAAGATTGAAAGTTCAGGCCTAGCCTGGACAACTTGGCAAACTAGTGAGACCCTGTATCAAAATAAGGAATAAAAAGGGATGGGGTTGGAGCTCAGCGCAAAGGCCCTGGGTTCAACCCTTGCAGTACCATTAAAAAAATATAAAATAAATGAACAAAGTTAAAAATTTAAGTTGCTAACGAGGGACCGGGGGTGTGGCTCAGTGTTAGAGCTCCTGTTTAGCATATGTAAGGCCGAGGCTCCAATCCCGGCACCAAAAATAACTAAAATTCAATTTACACAGAAATGTGAAGGACCTAGAAGGGCCCCCCAAAAAGTGAAAGCAAGAGCAAATCCCTTACAGTACCTGATTCTAAGCTTCAGAGCTTCAGTAATGGAGGTGATATTTGGGCTTGAGGGTTCACGGAAGTCCTTGAGCAGAACAGGGTTGGAAAAACGGAGCTGCATTTAAACAGTCGGCTGTGTTTTGTTTTATTCTTTTGGGTACCGGAAATCGAACTCAGCCTTCCGCACAGCAGGCAGGCAAGAGCTACATCCCCGGCCCCTGTTTGTTGTTTTAAATAAAAGATGACTTATTTAAGGTGGGGGGAACAGGGAAAGACAGTAAAAAGGCAGACAGCTATTCTGGATGAGTAGGGAGTATTCAGAAGTGAAATACTCCTCCATTGGTTTTGGATGAAAGTGCCCCGGTAATTCGGTGGGAAGGGACAATCCAAATCCTGCGGTGCTGGAACCTTTGGCATCTCCATGGGAAGGAATGAACTTGGTCTTCACCACAGATGGCACAGAAGTTAACTTGTAGGCCCAGCATGATGGTGCACACCTGTCATCTCAGTACTTGGGAGGCTGAGGCAGGAGGATTGCTGTGAGTTTGAGGCCAACCTGGGCAAGTTAGTGATTTCCTGAGACCCTGTCAGAAAATAAAGGGCTGGGGATGGAGCTCAGTATGAAGGCCCTGGGTTCCTTCCCAAGTACTGCCAAGAAGAAAGGAAAGAAGGCAAAATTGATTTGGGATCACAGTTCGGAGGTTTTATTCCAGGACTGACTGGCCCTGCTGCTACTGGGCCAGGATGACAGGACATCAGGCCAGGGGCGGGTGAGAAAAGGAAATCCCTTAATACTAGCAGGAAGCGGGTGGGGTCTCCCCTTTCCCCCAAGATCACAAGGGCAGGTCCCTTTTATTTGTATTTTGAGTCAGGGTCTTGCCAAGTCACTGAGTTACCTAGTCTGGATTTGAATTCATGATCCTCCTGCCTCGGCCTCCAACAGTGCTTGGATGACAGGTGTGCGCCTCAGGGCTGCTCAGTTTTGCTCTTTTCATGACAGCCTGCTCTTGTGAGATCACACCAGGGCCCCTTGAGAGCGACATCAGTCCCTTCTGAGGGCAGCAGCTCCGTGACCCAGTGACATCACACTCCTCTTCAGGTCCCAACTCCGCTGCCGGGGAAGCAGCACATGGACACGTGGGGCTGCACTCTGAGCCGTACGCAAGCCTGGCAGTGTGGTCTGCGCAGTGACTCAATTCCAGCCAGGCCCCGTGCTACGATCTGCTCACATCTGGGGCTTTTGTGCACGCTATTGCGTGTGTTAGCAGCGCAGGAAACAGTCACCAGTCACTGCAGCATTGCGGCCTTGTCACCTGCTAGGGGTTCATTAGCACAGTGAGGGAATTTGAAAGACACGAGTTTGCATGATAGCCCATGCCTGTAATCCCAGGTCATCCTGGGTAACTTGTGAGACCTTGTTTCATTACTTTTTTAAAGGGGTCAGGGATTTAGCTCAGTGGTTCTGCCGCCTGCCTCACAAGCGCAAGGTCCCAAGTTCAGTTCCTGGCGCCCCCCCAAAAAAAGAAATTTAAGAGAGGGCTGGGCATAAAGAAGAACCAGTATGAATCATTTGTAGGAAAATGGATGCACCCTGAGACCATAATGGTATTGGAAAAAAGTCAGACATACATGGTTTCTTTTATATGAGAAGCTCAAAGTATAACTAAAAAGCAAAATGAAAGGAAGAAAGGAGGTAGACCTTTTGCAGATGGGAAGAAGGGACGGAGGGAAGGGAGAGGAAAAAGTAAGATGCAGTTAGTATGTGTGAGAACCGACCCCACAGTGAGGTGTCATTGTGTGCCCTCAACGTGTACGGTAAACATTTAAAGGGTAAACAAGGGCGGACAGCATGGCTGAGTGGTAGAGTGTTTACCTCGCATTCGTGAGGCTCTGGACTCCATCTCCAGCACCCCTGCCCCCCCTGAAAAAATTCTGACTCCTGCCTGTGACCTCGCCTTCTGTATTGGCTGTAAAGAACCCACCTCAGGTGTAAGAAGTCCCAAGTTCACTATGCACATACATAAATGAGCATAAGTACAGCAGGAAGCCATCTCTTGTTCTCCAATATAGTGTTTACAAATATCTATTGCCATGCCGGATGTCGTGGTGCACACCTGTAATCCCAGCACTTGGAAGGCTGAGGCAGGAGGATCGCCATGAGTTAAAGGCCAGCCTGGACTATATAGCATGACCCTGTCTCGAAAACAAAACAAACACAACAAACCCAAAAAAGCAGTAGACAAGCAGCACATGGTTTAGATTCCTGCTGGGGTTCTGACATTGTCCACTCGCATATCCCCTGGAGCAACACTTAGAAGACTAGTAATTGTCCTAAACCTGCAGCCACCTTACATTTCAGAAAAGCAGAGGTTCACAGGCCACCCATGGTGCAGTCAGGCCCGGGACGGCAGCACTTACCCCAGGATGGGCTGCCCCCCAAAGCAGGCACTGAAGCCAGGACAGCTCCCTCAGAACCTCCACAGTCCTGAGACCTCCACCACATAGGCTGACCCCACAGCGTCTGTGAGCCCCTGGACAGATCCTGACACCTTTATCTGTGCCCCACCCCCGTGGCCGAGCTGATCAGATCCCCTTTCCTGCTTTGCACCCACTGCTTATCTCCTGGATTGCTGTTTTGGGACTGGTGGCCCAGAACTGGTCTTTCGAGACTAACCCCACTCCTTCAAGCTGGGGTTTTTGTCCTAAAGCTGTACCGTGGCTGTGTCTAGATGTCTCCCAAAGCCTCGTGTGGTCCTAGGTGGGGCTTTTGGATTCACCATGTGACACTAGGACTAAGGATGTGCGTGCTACCGCCCTTAGGGTGGGTAGCATGGATAAAAATACAAAGACAATGAGGGCTAGTGAGCCCCGTCGCTTGCTGCTTTGCCATGAACTGTTTCTCTTGGATGCCCCTCTGCCGTGCCACCCCACCCTGGAGCCAGCCAACTATGAACTGAAACCTCTACAAGCTGTAAGCTAAATAAACTTTTCCTCCTTTACCTTTGAGTGTCGGTTATTTTGTGACAGCAACAAGGTGAAGTTAACTAAGACACTCAGGTAACTGGGGTGTGCTTGTTACAGTCAGGCGCCCAAAGTTTTATTTATTTCTTGAGATAGGATCTTGCTATACAGTTCAGGCTGGCCTCGAACTCCCTATGTAGCCCAGGCTGGCCTCGAACTCACGGTCATCATCCTGCCTCTGGAGTGCTGGGATCACAGGCGTGAAGACACCATGCCTGGCTTGAGAATCTCGCCTGAACAGGGTTCTACCCTTCCCCGCTTTCATGTCTATATTCAAAATATCTTTTTACTTTGTTTTTAGTACCGGGCATTGGACTTGGGCCCCTGTGCCTGGCAGACAGGCGGCCGAACCACTGAGCCAAATCCCCAGGCCCTCAAAATCTTTTTTGGCAGCCCTGCTTAAAATTCCCATGATCCCCCCAGACTCCATCTCACACATCGTGCATTTTATTTATCTCCCTTATAGATCGCGAGCTCCACGGCGGCTGGGGTACAGCAGCGGGTCGGTAAATTCTGCCTAAACTTATTAATGGAACTCAGCACAGCCTGCAGAAACGCAGCCATCTAAGGCCCCCTTTTGGCCTTGCAGAACTGGATCCACCGCCACAGGCTAAGGATCTAAGAAGTTCTCAGGCTCGCCCTTCCCCCGCGGGTCGAGACTGTGTCGGGTTCTGGTCTTCAAGTACGGGCCCAGGTGCCGCTCTGAGCCTCAGAGCCCTTCTGGCATCATTTCCCGCAGAACCGAGGACCACCCGGTCCCTTCCCCCAACTCCCTAGCGCCGCCGCAGTGGCGCCTGTTCTGCGCATGCTCGGAGGCGCGAGGACGCAGACGCGTGAGGACCGAGGAAGAAGACCGAAGCGCGCAGAGGGAGATTCTTCCTGGTTCGAGTGTTGCCTGGGCTCCCTCTCGGCGCCGCCCACTTCTCCCTGCCCTGGGACGGACGCGCAAGCGTGAAGAGAGCGGAAAGGCGGGCCGACGCGCGCACGAGGCCGGGCGGGCGGCGGAAGTTAGGGAGGCCGCCCGTAGGGGGCTT
>NW_022900949.1:6407039-6442354 GCF_012274545.1 Fukomys damarensis
CGCGTTCTCGTGGGGGGTCCCCGGACAAAGCTCGACCCCCTTTAGCGGGCCAGGCGTCTGATTCCCCCCTTCGCCTTCTCTCGGGCCGCGGCTATAACAATGACCAAGGCGTCAGGCTTTGCTGGCTACGTTGTATGGGGTCGAGCCCCGTGGCAGAAACCTCGGATGTGTCCAGCGGCGCCCGGACGTAATCATTAGTAGCTCCCCTTGAGTGTTGAAACCTAGAATTTTATTAAAAATTGCATTATTCCAGATTTGCAAGGAAAGATAAATAACTTTCCCAGTTCCTTGCCGGTGTTGACTTGAAAATGTTTGCTCAGAAGTGGAGGCGGGGGTCGGTACTTCGGGGTGGACCGAGGGAGGGAACGGTTAACTGTTGAAAGCAGTGTGCTTTTTGTTCGAGTCCTTTCCCTTTCCAGTTGCGTTATTTATTTATTTATTTATTTATTTTTTTGGTAGATTAAAGCTTTTATTTAAAACCCAGGCCTTTCAAGCGAGTGTTTATGCTGATTGGAAGACACTATTGTTGATTTTCCAAAGGGAAAATAGAATAAAAGAAGAGCCACTTCCCTCGAATTGGGAACAAGTTTTCAGTTGAAATTGATAGTCTGGATTGGAGTTGGATTGCTGGCCCTGTCTCATTTAGCTGTGTGACCTTGCTCAGGTGGCTTAGTATCTCTGAACCGCTTGTTTCCTCCTTTGTGAAAGGGGGATAATTTCACAAATGGAGTTGGTGAAAGCCAATAAAATGGTTTCTAGCAAGTGGGTAGCTCTATTGTTGACTGGCCCATCTTCTGTGTCATTGTTGAGCAAACCTTATTATTATTATTATTATTTTTTTTTGGTGCCAGGGATTGAACTCGGGTCCTTGCGCTTGCAGGCAGACCACCGAACCGCTGAGCTAAATCCCTGGCCCATACAAACCTTATTTTTTATTTTATTATTTTTATTTCAGACAGGGTCTACCTGTGTAGTTCAGGCTGGTGGTGAACTCACTATGTAGCCCAGGCTGGCCTCTAACTTGGAGCAGTCCTCCTGCCTCAGCCTCCTGAGTGCTAGGATTACAGGCGTGTGCCACTGTGCTCTGCTGAGAGCAAATATTTATTCAAAAAAATTTTTGTGGTACTGAGGATTAAATACAGAGCCTTCATACTGAGCTACTTCCTCAGCCCTTTTTATTTTTTATTTTTGGACAGGGTTTTGCTCAGTTGCTAAATTGATCCCAGGTAGGACTGGAACTTGTGATCTTCCTGCCTCTGCTTCCCAGAAGTTGGGATTATAGCCGAGTGCCATTACATCAGGTTTAGATTGGCATTTTGCCCTTAGTAAAATGACATTTAAGACTACTCCATGTCTTTTGCTCATTTTATTGCTTTGTTCTGGGTTCTCTGCCGTTGTCCATTGAATATTTGAATTCTTCCTGAGTGTCATTTGGCTGGGGGTTGGCTCCCTCAGGATTGTACCACTGGCCAGTCTTGCTGGAAAACTGGCTGTGAACGTAGGAAACAAGCACCTTGGCCTGGCATCTAATTGTCACGTTCATCCTGTCGGGGACACAGTGTGGAGAGGAACCGCCTGAGCCCTCTGGAGATCAAGGAGGCTGTGTGGAAGAGAGGACCTTTATCCAAGATCAAGGATGATGCCCAGGCTTGGGTTTCGACCTTGCCTGCTCACCTTGGATGTCCTTGTGCCCCTCTGGCCCACTCCTACATCTCCTCGGTCTACTGTGTGACTGTCCTTGCTGCCATCAGAGCAGGGACTGACTGCTTTACCACGTGTGCTCCTGGCCCGGCACACAGTGGGTCCTAAATAGTGATTTGTGGTATGAATGAGGAGGACTCTTGGGAGCCTCAGATGAATCTGTGAAGACTTGGCGCAGGATTGTAAGCAATGAACGCTGGATGTGGTTGTCTTGTTTTTCTTTCTGTGGTGCTGGGGATCAAACCCATGGCCTCTCGCAGGCTAGGAACGTGCTGTGGCACGGAGCCACACCTGGCCGTGGTTTCCTGACCCTCCATGCTGGGGTTCTGTGTGTGAGTGGTGGTGAGGGCTGCCGACTGTGGATCAGACCCAGCTTGACTTTCAGGGGCGCTCACCAGGTGCCGCACCGGTGAGACAGATGTGAGTAGGATGCCACTCAGTGGTAGTGAGGCACTGAGCTGGCTGGGGAGCTCCGGAACAGCCACCGCAGCTGGTGTGCAAGGAGCACTCCAGTTTCTTAGGGTTAAGATTGTTTATTTACTGCTTTCTCACCGTGTGTGTGTGTGTGTGTGTGTGTGTGTGTGTGTGTGAGTGTGTGTGTGTTTGCTGCTGAAAATAGAAGTCAAGGCCTTGTGCATGTGTAGCACACCTTGTACCACTGAGCCCTACCACAACCTAGATCAACTATTTTCAAAAACATTTTGGTTGGATTTTTGAGACAGGTCTTGCTGTGTAGTCTAGATTGCCCTTGAACTCATTTTGGTGGCCAGGCTGGCCTGGAACTTGGTGCGATCCCCCTACCTCGGCCTCACAAGTGCTGAGATGACATAAATCAACTATTCAAAATATGAATCAACAATTTAGAGTCATCTGTATCCTTGAAGTGCTAGGTTTGATGTGCCAGTTACATATTTTTCCTAACTTTCTTCAAATTCAATGCTCACCTAATTAAGGAGGCAATAAGTGTTCTTTTGGGTGCCCCCAAAGTCATTTGGTGTCCGGCCCGGTAGGAGACTGGTTTGTGGGTTTTTGAGCAGGGGCATTGACATCTCCTGAGCTGCGGTGTAGGGCAGTGCAGTGGTCTCCAAACCTGTCCGTGGAAGCATCCAACACATAATTTATGTGTAGGTGGTTTTCCCTCGCCACTCCTGTGGACCCTAAAACACTGGGAGCTAATTCTAGAGCACTCCATGCCTTAGCTCTCACCAGATGTGGCTGAGCAGGAGGGATGTGGTGTTTTGGGCAGATGTCTGGGGCCACCAAGGAAGGAACCAAGGGTACATTTTCTCAAGTGGCTCTCCAGCCAGCCGCTTGGATTGACACGTGGTTCTGCCTCCTGGAGCTGGAGAAGTGGCGATGCTTGTGCCCGGCACATTGAAAGTCCTCCGAGGAGCCAGCTGTGTTTGGCGTCGGGGCTGCCATGGCACAGAGGGACCCATTCACACTGACTGGAGACGGCGCATGAATGGCGCCTCCTGGCGTAGTGGGAGAAGCCACCCAGGCTCCCCCTCGGTCACACAGTGGACAGATTGCATTGAACGTTGCCATCAGGTGCTGCTGGGCCGCGGGATTTGATGGAAAGAGGCAGACGCGGGCCCTGTCCTTTGCTGGCGTCTGGTCCCTGGCGGAGGAGGCAGTGGGAGTACCCGGTTTGTGGTGGGGTCAGGGACTGAGCCCCAGCAGAATGACAGCTATGGTGTGCTCAGAACTGGCGTGTACTAAGCAGCCGGTCCCAGGCTGGGGAGGTAGCCCGTTTGGCAGGATTGCAGCTTTGGGTTTGATCTCCAGCGCATAATATTTTTAAAAGCTATGCTTTGTAATTTGTACTGCAGATTGGGCCTTCGTTTTCCACATTGAGGCACACCCCAGCCCTTTTTTATGGAGGGGACAGAAGGAATATGTTTGCTTTTCTTTTTTTGTGTGTGTGTGGGGGGGATTGAACCAAGGCCTTCACACTGAGCTGGTCTCAGCCATGGCTCTTTGTATCTTGAGACATTGTTTCAGCCACTAAGTTAGCCAGGCTGCTTCCAGAGTGCTGGAATTAGAGACCTGTACTCCAATACCGGGCTGCTGTGTGACGTCCTGCCTTCATTCTGTCCAGAGAAATCTCCCAAGCCCGCACAAGCCCTGTCCTTCCTCTGAGAGGAGCCTGAGCCACCCAGTGAGACTGTGTCTGTGTGTGTCCATGAAACAATAAAAAAACAAGTAAATGCCAGATAACCCAGCCTAGCCTCTTCCTGTCTGTTGAAGCCCATGCTGTCCTCGGGATGTGTGTCACCTTGCTGGAGTTTTCCCCAAGACGCTGTGATGGGAGTCGTCCAGGCTTTGCTCTGGCTGCCCCTGCAGTATATGTGAAGATGTACAGTGATGGTCCGCAGCGCCCCTACGCGGGTCTGCGCTTCCTTTGTGCTGGCTGGTCATGCCTCACCGGCTCAGGAAACAGGTGGCTGAATGACAGTTGCTGCCTCACCTGTGACAGTGGGGGAGGGATGTGTGTGGCGTCTGAGGGGTGCAGCCCTGGCTTGCCCTGGACGTCCCGGCACAGTGGCGCGGTGGATGGTCTGTCTGAGCCCTAGGAGTTGACTGGACTCGGGATGGCCGTGTGTGACTCTGGTCACAGCCCAGACTGCAGGGTTGCCGCCCTGCTCCCCAACACCTGGATGCTCCTGCCTGTCAGGCGCTACTTCCACGGTGCCACTTTCTGCTCTTCCTAACTTTTCTTTTTCCAGTGTTACTAGGATTTTAACTCGGAGCCTTTTTGCACTGAGCTATGTCCTCAGCCCTGTTCTTTGGTACCCTTATAGTTTTCTCTTTCTTTTCTTTTCTTTCTTTTTTATCAGTACCAGGTATTGAACTCCGGACCTTGTGCTTGCAAGGCAGGCAGTGGAACCACTGAGCTAAATCCCCGGCTTTTTTGGGCTTTTTGAGACAAAGTCTTGCTATGTAATTCAGGCTGGCCTTGAACTCAAGGTGATCCTCCTGCCTCAGCCTCCTGAGTATTGGGACTATAAGGAGCACACCACCTTGCCAAGATGCCTGTGGGTTTTGTTTTGTTACTGGAAATTAAACCCACAGCCTTTGCACTGACCTTCATCCCCAGTCCTTTCTTAATTTTTGAGACAGGGTCTCACTAAGTTGCTGAATTGCCCAATCTGGGCTTGAAATTGCTGTCATCCTCCTGCCTCAGCCTCCCATAAGTGCTAGGATTAAGGCTTGTGCCACCACGCCCCGCTCTGTTTCTGATGACAGGGCTGGCTAAAGCCTGACTCCTCTCTTCCTCTCTGTCATCCTCCCTTCAGTCTGTCCAGAGAAATTTCCCAAGCCCACACAAGCCCTGTCCTTCCTCTGACCCGAGTGTTTGAGGGCTCCCTTGGCACCGGGCACACACAGCCCTGCTCCCCACTGCCTGTTCCTGTCCGCTGCCCTCCATGCTATAACATGAATCCCATTGGGTCAGGAGTTAAGAGTTGAGGCTTTGGTCTTGGTTGTTTGTTTTGTTTTGTTTTGTTTTTCCTCTCTTTTCTTTTGGTACGGGGGAGCGAACTTGGGACCTTGTGCTTGCAACGCAGGCGACAGAACCACTGAGCTAGATTCCTGGCCTTTGGTTTGTTTTTTGAGACAGGGTCTTCCTATGTAGTTCAGGCTGGCCTTGAACTCATGGTGATCCTTCTGCCTCAGCCTCCCGAGGGCTGGAATTACTGACGTGAGCCACCACACTTGGCTGTTCATTCTTATTGAGCCCCTTTTCATCACCTGAGTTGATGCCAGTGAGACGACTTGGGCTGTGGCCTCTTGCTAGCCCAGGGTGGGGCTGCTCACAGATGGAGAGGGTGGCCCATCCAGAGAGGTGTGGAGCAGCCCCGTCCCCTCTCCCACCCCTGGCCCTGTGCCTGTCTGCGCTGTTATCCCTGCTTTCTGTCCTGTGTGATAAAGTAGTACCGAGAAGTACACTGTCTGAGCTGCGTCACCACATTAAGTGGGGGTTGGTGGGAACTCAGCCGATAGCCAGGGAGTCGGGGGGCACCAGGGCCAAGCTGCTGTCCTCATACGTGTGGGGGCGTCCTTGGTGGACCTGACGCTAACCCTGGGGAGAGTGACAGCTGGAAGGTGGGACCTCCAGCTGGTGTTGGGAGGCTGCAGACTTGCTTGGCGTGGGAGAAAGCCCCACATCTGGGCACAGAAGCGTTCTGTGTCATGAGGAAATCACTCTCGTTGTGGTTGCTGTGAGTGCAGAGAAACCCTGGCCGACGTGCTGCACCTTAGAATGCGCCTAGCACGGCTCCACCCCAGGCTTTTGCACCATCTGGTCCTCTGCCTGTAGATGTCCACTTCTGATGTCTCCCTGTCCCCGAGACTGTCCTGAGCCACCGTGACTGAAAGCGCGCCTTCCCTGTTTCTGCTGTCAACTCATTTGCTCATTTTTCCCTAGCACTTCCACCCCGTCTGTGACACTGTGTCATATTACCTCTGAGCTCGTCTGTATCGCTGGGTGGTCCACCCTACCATGCAGGAACTTGTTCTTTGCCAGACGCTCGAGCACAGCGGGCGTGTGATCAGTATTTGGGAGGTGATCCTGACTGCCCCCACTGGGTGGCTTCGCAGGCCCGAGTGACACCCATAGGTTGAGTTCTGTGTGTGCCATTCCTGTCCTCACCTGGCCACCCTTGCCCTCAGTGCCCCTGTTGCGGGTGACTTCGGGCCTCACGCCACATGTAGCTGGCAGTCCATGGCGTAGTGGGGTCTGGTGGGCCTGGGCAGCTTAAACAGGAGAGAAGCCGGAGGCCAGCGGTGCTGGGTGCTGACTCATGCGAAAGCCTTGCATCGCGATGATCCAGGCTCGGGAGCAGAGACACCTGTCCGCCGGCTGGTTGAGGGGAAGCGCTTGTGTTCTCGCAGCGCGGAGCCCACAGCTCTCTGGTGAGGGTAGAGAATCGTCCTGATTGCTGTTGGTTCTCTGGCTGTGTGCTTTTAAGTGGTTTGTGTTTTTGATACTTGCTTTAGTACTGGAGATTGAACCCAGGGAATGCTAAGCTAGACATCCCTAATTTAATTTTTTAAATTACTTTATTTTTTGGTACGAGGGATCAAACTCAGGACCTTGCACTTTTGGGGCGGGCAGGGTGCCACTGAGCTAAATCCCCAGCCCATTTTGTGTTTGTTTACTTATTTATTGTTTTTATTACTGTTAGTACCAGGGATTGAACTCTGGACCTTGCGCTTGTGATAGCAGGTGGCAGCACCGCTGAGCTAAATCCCGAGCCCCTCACTTTTAAGACAAGGTCTTGCTAAGTTACCCAAGCTGAACTCGGACTTACAGTCTTTTTGTC
The DNA here is from genome assembly GCF_012274545.1 of Fukomys damarensis. Lineage (NCBI taxonomy): Eukaryota > Metazoa > Chordata > Mammalia > Rodentia > Bathyergidae > Fukomys > Fukomys damarensis. Next base: position 6,414,068 of record NW_022900949.1, read on the forward strand.
TTGGCCTCCCAAGTCGCCTGGATTACAGGCTTGTGGCACCATTCCGGCCTTAAGTGGGTTTCAAGTGAATGAAAATGTAAAAAGGGAGGCAATTCCAGTGAATACAGTGATACAAGACTCTCAGTGCTAAAAATACTACTTGAGGTAGGGCTGGGGACACATCATAGTTTGTCATGATGACGTGGGTCTTCGTTTCTGCCTGTAGTGTAGGGCAGGGCTCTGCCCCTGTACATTCCGAGGGAAGCAGCTCTCGCCTGGGAATAGGCACATGTTCCCACGGACCATGCATGCCTCACCTGTGTTTGGGGTCGCAGGTGAGAACGCCCACGTCAGGTCAGGGGAGGAGGAAGCAGTGCTGGTTTCTCCAGAGCCACCCTGCCCGGCCTCCTGCCCACCTGCCAACCTGCCGAGCACAGTGCAGCGCCTGCTGACAAACAAGTCAGTCCGGAACAAGTTTCTCTGGGTCCAGCACGGAGACCAGTTGGGGCTGCTGGAAATCCAGCCAGTCTGCAGCAGGCTCTCCGATGCGATGCAGACGCGGTCCCAGCAGCAGAGTCCGGGCGGGTCTGCTGGCCTCTCCTGGTCGGGGCCTGCCCTGCGGCAGGTGCCACTGCTCCCCTTTGCTCATAAGTGAGAGCTGAGAGGGCCCGAGGAAGGGGCTGGGTGCCTCCTCCTAAAGCAGCCGGGGCCCACATTCGAATGACAGTGGATGTTTCTATTTTCAGTGATCTTTTGAGAGCTGAGAGTATAGATTGCACCCTACCACTGAACTACCCTTTTTATTTCTGTTTTTTTGGTCCTGGGGACCGAAGTTGGTTCCTTGCTCTTGTGGGGCAGGTGGCAGAACCAACTGAGCCAAATCCCCGGCCCTTTCATTTCAGTTTTGAGACAGAGTGACTGTGTCGTTGTCCAGGCTGGGCTCACACGTGTGATCCTCCTGCCTCGGTCCCTGGAGTTGCTGGGATGACAGGAAGTAAGTGATGATAGAGGAGAGGTAGGTTAAGGTTAATGCAGTCCTCGGATCCTTTCCTCTTTCACTTCCGTAAAGGCACTTTCTGAGCCACGTGTGGTGGCGCAAGCCAGTATCATTCCAGCACTCAAGAAGCTGAGGCAGGTGGGATCACTGCTGGATTGAAGCCAGCCTGGGCTCCATAGTGAGTTCAAGGCCCACCTAAACTACATAGCAAGACCCTGTCTCCAGAAATAAAAACAAAATTCAAAATAAGGGGCTTCCTGGGCAAGCAATCTGGAGATTGTTTCCTAGGTTTTCTTATAGCCTAGAGTTGTTTCCTTAAGAGATTAAAAAACAATCTAGATATAAAGTAATGGGTTAACAGTGAAAAACAAGCAGCATCAAAACCAGCAGGTGTCTGTGCTGTGGGAAGAAGCACCCAGCATGAGCCTTCAGAGAGTGCTGGTGGCCACTGCTGAGGCTGATTGCCTGGTGGTGTTTTTTGTGTTTTGGGTCTCTCTGGTGGTACTGGGGCTGGAGTCCAGAGCTTCACGTGTTAGTCCAGTGTCTCACCACTATGCTACATTCTCAAACCACCCCACTACTCCCCGCTCTCTTTTGTACTAGGGATTGAACTCAGGGCCTTTGCATTGAGCTATATCCCCAGCTGTTTTTATTTTTTGAGACAGGATCTTGCTAAATTGCCCAGGCTGGGCTTGAACTCATGATCCTCTTGACTCAGGCTCCCAGAGTGCTGAGATTACAGGTGTGCGCCACCGTGTCTGGATCCTTTTATTTTTTATTTTGAAGAGGGTCTCGCTGGCTTGCCCAGCCTAGCCTCAGATTTGCACTCCTGCCGCAGCCTCCTGAGCACCTGGGAGTGCAGCCATGCACCACCGAGCCTGGCTTGGTGCCCATTCCGTTTGGGCGGCCTTCAGGGCGTGGACTTAAGTGTGTATTGCTGTTACAGCAGAGCAGCACTGGGTCCAGGTGTGCCTGATTTGGTCCCTTCCTCATCCTTCTGGTCCTTGTGCTTTTTTAGTGATGCCAAAGTTTCCACACGTGGGTACGTGGTGTTCCGCTCACTGGGCCCCTGTTCCTGTGATGAGGCCAAGTCACTTCCTGACCTGCCAGCCCTGGGAACCTGGGAGCCTGCTTTCCTTGCGTGGCCTCCTGGTGCTGACTGGCTGTCTCCGCTTTCCACTGTTAAGTCTCTGCCCAGAGCCCTTTGCTTCCTGTCGCGTGTCCCTGGCTGCCTGCCCAGGTTCCCAGACTGTCCTGCTTCAGGAAGCCTTGGACGCCCTGGACCCAGGGACTGCACGTCTGGTTGGCTCCTGCCCGGACACATGCTGGTCACGCTTGCCATTTTGCCTGTGTCCCTTTGTCCTTTGCTTTACTCAACTGTGATGTGTGGCCCCCAGGGTTGCCACTGGTTGCAGTGCTGTAGAGAGCTACCCTGCAAGTGGCTTAGCGTAGAGGGACTTTGCAGGAGTCGAGGCAGCACCCCAGAAGCCACCTACAGTGCCAGGGCCATGGGGGTGACCTTGCTGAAAACACCAGGTCTTTAATACAGAAAGGAAGAACAGGGGCATTGTGTGATGGGGAAGAGGTCGTTCCTGCCTTCAGATCCTGTTCTCTTCCGTAATTCCTGGTGGAGTTGTGTAGAGCCCAGGGCACGCAATTCCGTGGTCTTCATCCCTCTACTGTTAGTAGTAGGATCCCGCAGGTGGGGGATTTATAGGGGCAGGCATTTCCTTGGCCCACAGCTGGAAATCTAGGGCATGGTGACAGTGTCCAGCAAGAGACAGCTGTTGGTTGGACGCACTTGTACCACAGCCCGCCCACCGGTCTCCGTTACTGGGGTGGAACCCAGGGCTCACATGTGCTGGGCGAGGATTCCACCAGCCTTTTTCATTGTAGCTTGAGACAGGGTCTCACTGAGTTGCCCACGCTGGCCTCAGCCCTCCCTCAGAGTAGCTAGGATGACAGGCCTGGTCTCTAACAACCCATTCTCACCGTGACTAGGATTCTGCCCTCATGGCCCGGTGACCTCTTACACTGCCACTTTGGGAGTTAGGGTTCCAGCATGTGAATTTTTGGGGGTTGCAGTCAAACCACAGCTTCTACAAGCTGAGCCAACTGCCGGCGGGGCCTGACCCACCCCAGCCCTTTGGAGTAGCTGGCTGGCCTGGCGGGCTTGGCAGCAAGCAACCCTTCCCCAGCTCAGTGTCCTCATATGTGTGGCGTGCGTGCGTGTGTGTGTGTGTGTGTGTGTGTGTGTGTGTGGCATGTGTGTGCGCGTGTTAGGAGCCCAGTGACTCTGGCTCCTGCATGTGGTAGGAGATTGAAGGGCTTGCTGTGAGTGGCCACAGTGACACACCCACCGGATGGGCCCTGAGCATCTACTCAGAGACTGCGGCCTGGGCGGCGCCTCCTGCTGGTCATTGCTTTGCAGCTGTCAGCTCCTTCCGGGAAGCTCACTGTGGCCATGGCCTCCTGACCACAGCTTTTTTTCCTAGCCCCAGTGGTCTTGTGGCGTCCCTGAGCTAGAGGCAGGAAGGGCCAGGGAGGTGCGTCCGCAGAGACACCACCACCCAGTCCAGGCCCTTCCTTTCTCTAGCTAGATCCACTGCCCTGTACTTTCTCTGTCACTAAGATGTAAGTCATGGGGAGGCAGCAGCATGTCACAGCCCCCCAGATTTGAAAATGTCCCTTCCTGTGTCTTCATGACATTGAGGTAGATTAAAAGATCCCCTCTCTTGAGGCCAGGGATGTAGCTCAGTGGCACTGCATCTGCCTCACAAGTGCAAGGTCCCGAGTTTGATCCCCGGTACTGAAAAAAAAGATCCCTGCTCTACCCCCACCTTTTTCTGTGGTGCTGGGAGTCAAACCCAGGGCCTGTTACATGCTAGGCAAGTGCTGTACCCCTCAGCTCCAGGCCCAGACTTTTTTTCTTTTTACTTTTTGGCAGGAGAGTAAGCCCCCAGCTTATGAACGTTTGAGTTGTGGACTTTGATAGATACAGATGGACCTCACATTACAAACATTTGTAGATGTGAACAAATCACAGAAGTAGCTCACATGTCTGCCAGTTAAAATAGTTTATTTACAGTGTCTCTGTGTGTATGTTTGGTTTTTTAATGTTTTATGTTATATATTTGTGTCAAAGGTGAAGTTGGACTTACAAAGAAATCCATCTTACAGACTTCTTGAACTCATTCGTAAGTCAGGGACTTACTGTACTAAAGATAAAATTCAGGGCCTTTCCACTGGAAGGCTGAGGCAGGAGGATTCCAAGCCAAAGCCTAATGTGAGCAACTTGTAGCTTAGTGTGAAGAACTGGGGTGCAATTCCCAGTACGACCCCCCCGCAACTTGACAAATTGGCCATCATTAGACTTAAGAATTTCTCTTCATCACAAGATTCTACCATGGGTGAGAAGAGGTGAGTCACCAAAAATAGGGAGTTGCAACTACATGTCTCCAATAAAAAGCAGAAACCTGGGCACTTCACAGAAGTGGGCCTGTGCAGGCCCAGACAGCACAGGGAGAGGTGCTGTGCCGGGAGAACCAGGGAAATGGAGGTGAGAGCCAAAAGGGGCCACTGTGAGTCCACCAGGACCACAGCCCCAAGCCCAAGCTGCGGGCCACTCACCGCTGCCTCTGTGTGTGCCCTGTGCAGTTAACAGCCAGCTTTGCCCTGGAAGTGTGTGCCCGTCCAGCAGATGGCGCTGTGGGTGACAGCTCAGCTCTGTGGCCAGCCCTGGTCCCTGACCTCTGGGAATGTGAGGGAGGGACAAAAGGAAGAGTCCTCCGCATGCCCAGCAGGAGGTGTGACTGGCAGGTATGATGATGAGCAGGAGGACACTGCAGGACCCTACCCCCACTCCCGTACCGGGATCGAACTCAGGACCTTAGTGAGCTACGCTCCGGCCCTGCAGGATCCTCCTTCTAAAAACTTTTAAAAGGGCTGGGGAGGTAGCTCAGTGGTTTCGCTGCCTGCCTCGCGAGCACAAGGTCCTGAGTTCAATCCCTGGTACCCCCCAAAACTAAAAATAAAAAAAATACTTTAGTTATTTTAAGTATACATTTGTGATGCATAATAAGTATGTTAATTGTGGGAAGTCGGCACATCCATCTACCACATCTCCATCCTTTTTTTTTTTTTTTTTTGGTACTGGGAATCGAGTGGATCCTTTTTACTTTTCCCCTTCTCCCTTCTGTCTGCCCCTGTCCCCAGAAACCTTTCTCTGTTCCACAAAATCGACCTGTTTCCTAGCCATCCTTTATTTTGCATTTAAAAAAAATTTTTTTTTTTTTGGTTCTGGAGATTGAACTCGGAACCTTGTGCTTGCGAGGCAGGTGGCGGCAACACTGAGCTAAATCCCCAGCGCTATTTTGCTTTTTATTTTGTTGTTGTTGTTGTTGTTGTTGTTTTTTGGTACCGGGGATTGAACTTGAGTCCTTGCGCTTGCAAGGCAGGCCACCGAACCACTGAGCTAAATCCCTGGCCCCACTATTTTGCTTTTTTAATCCTTTATTCTTTGGCTTTCCCATGTAAGGGAGCCTGTGCACTCTTACCCTTCAGAGTCTGGCTCATGGCTCCGGGATTCTCTAGAGTTGCATTCAGGAACAGGTGATGCTAATCTCCAGGTCAAGGTCTGCGCCCCACCCCCTTCTGTGTGGTCTAGGGTCTTTCCATGTGTGCCCCCCACCGAGCCTGGCCTGCAGCTCAGGGACGGTAAGGTCAGACGTGCTCAGAGCCCAGCCTGAGGCCCATGGAGCCACTTCCCAGCCCCCACCATGGTGCTGGCCCAGCCAGGGCTCCAGCAGGGTCAAGGCCTGCGTCCCCAACGGGCAACCCCTCTGTGACCTGCTCTGCTGTGTGGCTTAGAGCCAGTGTGCACAGTCTGTGTTCCCAGGGCCCTGAGCTCCAAGCAAAGGGATGAGTTGACTGATGGCCCCACACGCTTGCTGGGTACCCTCAGCCTCTTGCAGATCGAGCGTCTCAGAAGTAGATGGTGTCCCATTGGGGCCCAGAGGTTTCTTTGGAGCAGGATCTTGTCATGGGGTTGGCACTGCTGTGGGGAGCAGGCATTCCTGGGGGCCAGGACAGCATCCGGGATGTGGTGGGCGGAAGGGCGGGGAGGCATATGCGAAGCATGGATACAAGTAGAGCTGTGATTTCAGGGTCACGCCCAGGGTGTGCTTGCTGACCTGCCTACCTTTTAAAATTTACTTTGGGTTTTTTTGTTTTGTTTTGTTTTTGGTACTGGGGATTGAACTTTGGCCCTTGCTCTTGCAAGGAAGGTGGTACCACTGAGCTAAATCCCTAGCCCATTACTTCGGTTTTTTGAGACACATTATATAGTCAAGGCTGGCCTCCGCCTTGAACTTGACATCCTCCTGCCTCAGCCTCCTGAGTGCTAGGGTTACAGGTGCGGGTCACTGTGTCCATCTGCAGGTGTCTGCTTCAGTGAAGGGGAGGCTCTCCTGTGTGGCCTGGATTGTTTGGCTGTCAGTTTGAGTTTGCATGACTCAGGATAAAGAGCTTCAGGTGTGAAAGAAGCCGTCAACCACTGACTGACACAGGATTTGGAAGTCTGTGACAGCGCTGCTGTCTTTTCCACTGCTTTGGAGCCCTCAGTAGCCTGAGAGAGGGACATGGGGGAGATAGGTCCACAGGAGCCTCAGCCGTGTCCACCTGCTGTGTCTCAGGGCAGAGTGACTGCAGGTCCTCCGTGCGGGCAGCCCCGGCCGGGCGCCAGATTGTAGAAAGTGTTTTGGGAGGTCGCGTGGGCTTGGAGCTGTCACCGAGCAGAGGCTGGGTGTGTCCCGAGTTGGACAGCAGATGTGTGCACCTCACATGGGGCAGAGCCAGGGCAAGTTGTGTTTCCAGGAGTTTCTCTGTGGTAAAACAAAGTTTGGTTTTCCATGAGCTCTCTGGGTCTCTTGGATTTGTGGGAAGGGATCATGAGCTGGGGATGCTGATTCCCCAGTGCAGGTTTTCTTCAGACCCTGCCCTTTGGGGAATTTATAGGAGGCTGAGAGGAGGAAGGAGTGGAGGAGATTTCTTCAGTGTAGCATATCTGTGTATTTTGGTCCTATCCATCCATCCATCTATAATCTACCTACCTATACATCACCTGTCTGCCTGTTTATCTATCGTCTACCTCCTCACCTCTCTATCTGCACCTGCCTTTCTGGGAGGCAAGGCCTCACTATCTTGCCCAGACTGACTTCTAATTCCTGGCCTCAAGCGATCCTCCTGTCTCAGCCTTCTGAGTTCCTGGGACCTCAGGCCTGCACCACCATGCCAGTTTTTTTCAGGATCGGCTGAAGCACTGGTCACTGGTCCCTGCCCTGTGGAGATTTCTGGTCCTTTGCTCTCTGATTTTCCAGGAAAATGAAATGATTTAGTTTGGGCTTTTAAGTTAAAATTGTTTTCAATTAAGGGAATTTAAAATGTTCCCACATTCCTCCTGTTCTTTTTTAGTACCGGAGATTGAACTCAGGTCCTGGCGCTTGCGAAGCAGTGGCCAGAACCACTGAGCTAAATCCCCAGCCCACCTCCTGTTCTTTGAAGAGGCACAAAGAGGTTTATTAGGCAGAACTTCAAAGGTGCACTTCCAGGAGACAAAAAGAATTAATATTGATGTGTACATGTATCAGTGCTGAGTTTCATCATTTCATCCTGCAAGTAGGTACCAATAAAGCAAAAATAAAACAAAATTATACAGCAAGAGTGTGGGCCAGAGAGAAAGAGAGGCAGACAGACAAACGTACTGCTTACACTCCTGTAGAATTTGTTTAGAGCCAGAAGCACTGAGGAAAGTTTAGGGACAGGTGATCCATTACAAAAGATGAAAGGCAGAGGAAACAATGCACCAGATGTATGAAGTGTGCAGCCTGAGAGGTGCTTTGAAAAGCAGCAAGGAATGTCAGGAGGGTGTTCAGCAGGAGGCCTGGAGGGTGAGGGACGAGGGTTCTTTTCTCATCCTGCGCAAGGGCAGCAGCACTTCGCGTCGGTGTCTGGTGGGATTAAGGTGATTTTAGTTTCTGTATTGTTTGTGTTTTCCAAATGTGATCCATGTGTGTGCATTAAAGATTTATTTCTTATTTCTTATTTCTTATTATTATTTTGGTACCGGATTTCGAACTCGGGACCTTGTGCTTACAAAGCAGGCGGCAGCACAACTGAGCTAAACCCCCGGCCCATGCATTAAAGATTTATTAAGGCTACGTCTTAGTCTCTTATGGCTGCAGTCACAGGTTGCCTTAGACTGGGTGGCTTGTAAACAACAAATCCATTTCTCAGCCGGGAGGCTTTGAAGTCCACGATCAAGGTACCTGCCGATTCTGTGATGGTAAGGGCTGTTTCCCTGCAGATGGCACCTTTTCTGTTGTGTCTTCACGTGCTGGAAGGAGACAGGGTCTCTCTAAAGGCACTAATCTGCTTGCAGGTGGTGCACACTTGTAATGTCAGCACCCTGGGAAGCTGAGGCAGGAGGAATGCAAATTAGAGCCCACTCTGGGTAATTTATTGACTTAACATGACCCTGTCTCAAAATTAAAATTAGAGGGCTGGTGATGTAGCTTAGTGTGAAGGCCGGGAGTTCCATCCCCAGTAGCTCTAAAAAAAGGAAATTACAAGAAGAAACTAATCCCTGTTCATGAGGGCCCTGCCTCCTATTGCCATCTCATTGGCAAATAGGTGTTAGACGTAGGAACGGGGAGGGGAAGGTACAGGCAGCCCAGCAGTGACCAGCCATGCAGCTCTACCTAAACTGAGAATCTGAAAGTGAATCTTATTTTTTCTGGTACCAAGGATCAAACTCAGGACTTTGAGCTTGTGAGGCAGGCGCGATGCAACTGAGCTAAATCCCTGGCCAAAGTGAACCTTTTTCTAGGAAATATTTACACTGTCTATCAGTGGCTGGCTGGGGCTGTTCAGTAAGTGGTACCTCACTTTCTCAGCCTGAGGGCGGCCTTGGATTCACCCCCCACCCCAGAATCAGTGTGTGGCCCTATTTATTGGTATCCTCAGATGTCTTAGCTGATTTTTGGATATGTAGGGGCAGTAGTTCATAGTTCTGAAGGACCCAAGGTTTAGTGGTGTCACTGCCTGCCTTGAAAGTGCATGGATCCGAGTTCGATCCCTGTACCCCCCCCCAAAAAAAACAACCCAGATAGTTCTGGGTATCAGTTTTTACTATGCAACATTAGTTATGAAACTTCAGACATTTGAGTATCACTCTTAAATTATTTTAAATACCATGGAGCTAATATATGTATGATACTTTCCTCTAAGTCAGCATACTTCTACATTATTTTTTGGTGTGCTGGGAATCAGACCATCAAATCCAGGGCCCTGCACATGCTGAGGACGTGCTAAAGCTGGGTGTGGTGACGCATGCCTGTCATTCAGCACTTGGGAAGCTGAGGCAGAATTGCCATGAGTTCAAGACCAGCCTGAACTACTTAGAAAAACCCAGTCTCAAAAAAAAAAAAAAAAAGGACCGGGGATTTAGCTCAGTGGTTCCGCCACCTGCCTTGCAAGCCCAAGGACCCGAGTTTGATCCCCAGTACCAAAAAACAAGAAAAGCAAACAAATAAATAAACACAGTAAGAACGTGTTCTACCATTAAGCTACACCCCAAACCCTGAACCCGCCCCCCTTCAGCACTTAGAATTAAACCCAGGGCTTTTGCACTGAGCTACATCCAATTTCTTTTTTTTTTTTTTTTTTAAGAGTAGGAAGAAATTATTGAAAGATAGCTTCTGTTTAAGGGAGGGGCCAGAAAAAGGGTTGCTCTACCAAGTTCTTTTATTTCTATGTGCATATAAATTTGATTTTATTATTATTTGTTTTAATCCTGAGACAGGGTTTTGCTGTTGCTAAGTTGCCTGAGCTGGGCTTGAACTTGTGATCCTTTTGCCTAAGCCTCCCAGAGTGCCAGGATTGCAGGTATGTGCCACCATCCCTGGCTTGCGTTTACTTTTTATTTATTTTTGTTTTTTTGAGACAGGGTCTCACTATGCAGTCCAAACTGGCCTTGAACTTGTGTTAGTCCTGCCTCAGCCTCCCAAGTGCTGGGATTATAGGTGTGTATCACCACGCCCTGCTTAAATTCATTTTTTAAAATTTAAATTCATTTGTTTTATTTTTCTAAATTCACTTGTTTTAAAGAAAAGTTGTTTTCACCATGTTCATTGGGACGCCAGTGTCACTTACTGTGAATATTTGCTCCAGCTAAGTTTGTGGCGTTCTAGTCAGTGCTGCCTGTCCCCTTGGTCTTGCCTCCTTTCTTCCTTTTTTTTTTGGTACCGGGGATTGAACTCAGAACCTTGAGCTTGGGAGGCAGGTGGTGGAACCACTGAGCTAAATACCTGGCCCTCTTTTTTTTGGACAAGGTCTCACACTAGCCAGGGCTGGCCTCAAACTCTAGGTGATCCCTCCTGTTTCAGCTTCCTGAGTGTTGGGATTACAGGGTTTGCCCTTCTCTTTTGCCAGATGGAAAGATTAGCGAGTGTGGAGCCAGGTGAAGGGGTGTTAGCACCCCTGAGCCGCTCTCTGGGTTGGGGAGGGAAGCTGGCCAGGGAGGCTGACGCGCCTGTGGGCAGGAGCCCCCGGGCCTGTCCATGTGCCACTCCTTTCAGGGTGGCAGCTGAGGTGGTTTTGTGTGCCCTGGGTACCTTACCTTCTGTGGAGGAATCACGGAAGGGCTTGGGGGCAGGGCTGGGGACTGGCTGTCCTCCTGCCTGCCCTGCCCCTGCCTGCTGTGGCCGAGCCCCTGCACTGACCGGCGCTTCTTCCCAGCAGGAGGTCGCTGTCCACAGCTCCTGTGAAGATGTCCACTCCAGACCCACCCCTGGGCGGAACTCCTCGGCCTGGCCCTTCCCCGGGCCCCGGCCCCTCGCCTGGAGCCATGCTAGGCCCTAGCCCTGGCCCCTCGCCGGGCTCTGCCCACAGCATGATGGGGCCTAGCCCGGGGCCTCCCTCGGCGGGACACCCCATCTCCACCCAGGGCCCTGGAGGGTACCCTCAGGACAACATGCACCAGATGCACAAGGTAGGGACCAGAGCGGCCTGGCTTGGCTGTAGTGCCCCTCGGGCCGCTGCTGTGAACCGAAGGCTCGGGCGAGATCCCATCTTGAGCATGAGGGCGAGCGGTCATCCCTCCCTGTGTCCCCCGCTCCCCATCTTCTGTATGGGGGTTCGGGAGCGGTGCTCTGAAGTTTTCTTTCATCCCAGAAGAAAATACTCACGCCCCAGCCAGGAGCCCCCGCCTCGTCAGGGAACACGTGCCCAGGCCCATGCCGACGCTCAGCAAAGATCAGGGCCACCTCTGCCGCCTCAGCGGTGCGCGTTCCCTCTCCTCACGTCTCCGCTCTGCCTCGGCGCCTGTAGGAGAGGAGACAGTGCTTTCTCTCGGCACCCTAGGAGCCTAAAGATGCGATGCCATCTGCTGCTCCTCCCTGCCAGGCTGTTTGCACCTCATGCCCCCTGCCATCCACCCTGCGGCCCCCAGGTCTCAGGGTACTATCCCATTTTATTCGAGGAAGCAGGGCCTCTGCACACCCAGCCTTCCCTCCCTCCTGGCTATCCTTGGAGCCCATCTGTGCTGTGGCCTGCGTCCAAGGCCTTCCCTTCTTCCTGCCTGCCCATATCCTAGGCCAGTGATGGCGAGCCTTTTAGAGCAGAGGACCTAAACTACCACCCCAACCCCACTTCTTTATTGAGAAGTGCCAACACTGCAATAAACCTGAATCCTGAGGGTTTAGTTTAGAAAAAACAACTTATGAACTTTTTTTTTTTTTTTTGTTGTTATGGGGATTGAACTCGACACCTTGTGCTTGAGAGGCAGGCAGCAGAACCACTGGGCTAAATCCCTGGCCCTACATGGACATCTTGTCTTAAAAAGAAACACGACGTATACAATAGGTTCACCATCACTGTCCTAGACTTATCTTTTTATTTTATTTTTTTAAGGTACCAGGGATTTTACTCAGGACCTTAGGCTTGCTAGGCAGGCGAGATGCCACTGAGCTAAATCCTCCATCCTAGATTTCCTTTTTTTTTTTTTTTTTTTTTTTAAGGTCCCAGGGATTTTACTCAGGGCCTTAGGCTTGCTAGGCAGGCGAGATGCCACTGAGCTAAATCCCCCATCCTAGATTTCCTTTTTTTTTTTTTTTTTTCTTGGTACTGAGGATTGAATTTGGAACCTTGCACTTCTGAAACAGGTGGTGGAACCACTGAGCTAAATCTCCGGCCCCTGGATTTTCTTTTTTTGAGGCCGGTCCCACTATGTAGTTCAGGCCGGCCTCAAACTCATGATGATCCTCTTGCCTCAGCCTTCCCAGTGCCCATATCCGAGATAGGTGTGCTACCCGAGGCTTAGCAGGGGCTAAGCCTGCAGAAGGGCTGGACAGGGCCCCTTCAGCAGCCACTCCCCTGGGGGATGCTCTCCCTTGGCCATCACCAGCGCTTACCCAAGTTGGGAGATGCAGGGATGGGGATCTTACTGCTGTCGCACCCTCCTGGGCAGACCTATCTGCCTGTTCCGGTGTGTAGTCTCCAAGGCAGAGGCTCCTTGGTCCTCAGATCCCTGGTCTGTCTCCTTGTCACTGTGCAGGGAGCCGGTGTCCAGGCGGAGGCGGCTGTGACCTCGAGCTGCTCCAGGTTTCTTTTCCTTGAGGGACTCTGCCCGCCCTTCCCCGTTCCCTCCTCAAGCTGCCCTTACCTCCAAAGCATCACGGTGCCCCTCCTTGGGTATATGTGGATCTGCCTGACATCCAAGCAGGCGTCCTGACTTAGAGCTGGGCCCCAAGGTCCTGTTGGTGTCCAGGAGATGCTGGGCAGCCGGGGCGGATGCTGGTGACGATGCCGTTCTCCTGCCCATCTGCTGACACCGCTGTCGTTCCCCCTGCAGCCCATGGAGTCCATGCACGAGAAGGGCATGTCGGAGGACCCGCGCTACAACCAGATGAAGGGCATGGGGATGCGCTCGGGCGGCCACGCAGGCATGGGGCCCCCGCCCAGCCCCATGGACCAGCACTCCCAGGGTAAGGCTCTGTTCTTTCCTGTCCTGCCCCGGTCACACACCGGGGTCCTCGCCTGGTGACCTGGTCCTCTGTGCGGACTCTGGGAGATTGGGGTGGCTGGGCGGGGCCGGTGCGCTGCTCTGGCCCTCTGGTGTTAGAGCCGCCTGCAGAGGCGCACGGTGGGACCGAGGGTGCTCGGGGCTGCCCCAGAGCCTGTGGGAGGTGCAGATTCTTGGGAGCCTTGGGGTTCCGTCCTAACCAGCCCTGCAGTGGCTGCTGTGCCTGAGGCGACTGTGAAGCAGAGTAGCAGATGACCCGAGGAACGGAGATGGGGACTGGGCCTGGCTGACCTGAGGACGTGCGCCCCCGCCCTGCAGGAGGGCCGCCCCACAGAGCCCATGTCCCAGCCTCTGCGCCGTCCTGAAGTGCAGGCCACCGAGAGCCTGCGACTTGGGGCTCACCTGGCTGCTTACTGTCCCGGGCAGTGTAGACGTAGCAGAACAGGTTACTGTCTCTGCCTTCGAGACCCCGGCTGTGACGTGGGCCCGGCCTCTCCCTGCAGGTTACCCCTCACCACTGGGTGGCTCCGAGCACGCCTCCAGTCCCGTTCCAGCCAGTGGCCCATCTTCGGGCCCGCAGATGTCGTCTGGGCCAGGAGGAGCCCCGTTGGATGGCACTGACCCCCAGGCCTTGGGGCAGCAGAGCCGGGGCCCCACCCCGTTCAACCAGAACCAGCTGCACCAGCTGCGTGCACAGATCATGGCCTACAAGATGCTGGCCAGGGGACAGCCCCTGCCTGAACACCTGCAGATGGCCGTGCAGGGAAAGCGGCCGATGCCTGGGATGCAGCAGCAGATGCCCACACTACCTCCGCCCTCTGTGTCTGCCACAGGGCCTGGGCCTGGTCCTGGGCCTGGGCCTGGCCCGGGACCAGCCCCTCCAAATTACAGCAGGCCTCATGGTAAGGCCCAGTGTCCCTGGTGCCCGGGGTGGGGGGTGGCTGAGTGAATTGGCCAGAGTGTGGCTGGCAGTGGCTGGCAATCCTGGGTGACCACCAGACACTTCCTGCCCCTCAGGCAGGCCCTGCAGCTGTTGCCATTCAAGCCCCTTCTCCAGTTGCCCCTCACCCCTCACCAGGGGCTGATGAGCGTGTGTCCCCTAAGCAGGTGGTGTGGGGCTGGTGCAGGTGTGAACTCAGCTCCCTTCTTAACTCTCCTCTGTCTTGACCTGGCTATAGGTATGGGAGGGCCCAACATGCCTCCCCCAGGACCCTCAGGTGTGCCCCCCGGGATGCCCGGCCAGCCCCCTGGAGGGCCTCCCAAGCCCTGGCCTGAAGGTAAGTCCCACCTCCCTCAGTGACAAGTGTGTGGCCTGCTCCCCATCATGACCCTGACCTGTGTGGGCCCTGAAACAGGATCGTCAGCGGGCCGGGTCGCTTCACCCAGCGGAAGCCCACGAAGCCGCCTTCTCTGGGTGTCAGTGTCACCTGCCAGTTCCAAAGCCTGTTCCCTGGCTCCTATCCTCGTTCCGTGGGTTGAGGTTGTCTCTGGCTGTTCTGGGAACCAGTGACAGGCAGAGAAGGGCAGTGAACAGGGCCACCGCATGGAGAGGTGCAGCAGCTGCCGCAGACGGCTCCTTGGCTGTGCTGCCCGCCCCTTTCCTTTGTGAGACGTCCCTTTCGGGGTGGACAGCCCGGTTCCCTTTGCCACTCCTGAGCTGTGTGCTTGGGCTCCAGGAAGTGGGCAGCACGGCCTTGTTCCTGTGCACTCGTGGTCTGAGGCGTAGGGATTGGCTCTGAAGAGCAGTCACTAAGCTTGGGTTCACTGGGCCTGGAAGACAGTGGCCCCGCTTCAGCTGTGGGGTGCAGTCACGGACCCCAGGGACCCTGGTGCTGCGCACAGGACTGAGCCCTGTTTAGCATTTGTACCTGTAATAAAGTACATGGTGTCGGTCACAGAGCTCAGCAGGTTCTAATAAAGTAGACACAGCTGCACACCAGACGGAGGATGGCAGGGATGTGCACTGTCCTAAGCACCTCCCCACCTTTGCTGGCCATGTGAGCTGACACTGCCTGTAGGCTGAGGTGGAGTGAGGTGAACACAGGGCTACTCTGAATGGCGTGTGATTTATGGACGTGCTTTCTTTTTTATTTGTTTGTTTTTTTGAGACAGGGTCTCACTATGTGGTTGAGACTGACCTGGAACTCACTATGCAGCCCAGGCTGGTCTCGAACTCACAGCGATCCTCCTGCCTCAGCCTCCCAAGTGCTGAGATGACAGGCATGCGCCACGAAATGGATAGATTGGCCAGGTGTGGCTTGTGCCTGTGATCCCACCACCAGGGAGATCGAGTCAGGAGGATTGCTGTGAGTTTGAGGCCAGCCTGAGCTACACAGTCTCAAGAAACCAACAGATAAACAAAAACGGGCAAATAGTTGGTCATGTATTTTCTGACCGGGTGTAATGGGGACAGCAGAGGCAGGAAAATGCCAGCCTGGAATTCTCAGCACAAAAGAATGGGGCCCTGGGCTGCTGGGTCTGACAGGGAAGGCTGGAGCCGGGCCTCTGCTGGGACAGGGCAGCCTCGGGGGAGGTGGGGCTCAGGCTCTGCGTTTCTGCCCAGAGCTGACCAAGCTCAGCGTGGCCCTCCCGCCCACCTCTCCCCAGGCCCCATGGTGAATGCTGCCGCTCCCACAAGCACCCCTCAGAAGCTGATCCCCCCACAGCCAACCGGCCGCCCTTCACCCGCGCCCCCCGCCGTCCCACCTGCCGCCTCGCCTGTGATGCCACCCCAGACGCAGTCCCCAGGGCAGCCAGCCCAGCCTGCGCCCTTGGTGCCGCTGCACCAGAAGCAGAGCCGCGTCACCCCCATTCAGAAGCCCCGCGGCCTGGACCCCGTGGAGATCCTGCAGGAGCGCGAGTACAGGTGAGGCCGCTTCCCTCTCTCACTGTGTAGTCTAGGCAGCCTTGAACTTTATTTACCTCCGGTCACCCTCCAAGTACTGGATTGGTTACGGGCCTGTGCCACCTTGTTTGGCTCCACACTGATATTTAACCCCTCTTTGCAATTTTACATCACATTCTGTGTTTACATCACATTCATTCTATGAGTTAAAATTATCCCTAGCGTCCCACTATCTGTCCAAATACGTCCTCTGCTCACTCCCATCAGTGCTCTTTCCGCGTGAATCCTGGCTTCCTGTTCTTGGTTGAGTTAAACTCACCTGAGCAGCTGGGCCTTTGCACAGATGGTGCCTGGTTCCTGGCCAGTCACACCTCATTGCTGGGGTTATTGCCCATGGGAGCACTTCCTCAAGGCATTTGCCTCTCCAAAATTACTGTCAGTATTTACTTTCCTGTCCCGCTTGGCCTCCATCGTAAGGATGGTACGAGTGCCATAAAACTAACAAGCATTCTTGTTGGTCCCATTCACTGCAGAATGGTCCTTGGTGCACAGTAGGTGCTCAGTTCCTAAGTGGGAGACTGCGGTTTTACCGTAGACCAACCCTGAGAGGTTGCTCCAGGGTCTCTTCAGTTCCCAGCTGAATAGAGGCCCACAGCCCCACATGTCCCCTCTCCGTGCTGGGGCCGGGCCAGGAACCAGTCCGCTGCCCCGGGCTGTTCACCCTGCTGCCGCGTGGCCCTTGGGTCTTGTTGGCTGTGGTCCCTGTGGCAGGTCCTGAGGAGCCCTCCATGGGTGCCCCGTGGTCCACTGGCATCTTCTCGGAGGGTCTCTGCCTACCTGCAGAGATGGACTGTTGAGAAGCTGTGGCCCTAGGTGGGACCGGGGGCATGCGCGCCTCTTACTGCCTGTCTCTCCTGTCTCGCCCAGGCTACAGGCTCGCATCGCACACCGCATTCAGGAACTTGAAAACCTCCCCGGCTCCCTGGCCGGGGATCTGCGAACCAAAGCGACCATTGAGCTCAAGGCCCTCCGGCTGCTGAACTTCCAACGGCAGGTGGGTGTGAGGTCTGGCAGTCCTGGCGGGGTCTCCGGTTCTAGGCGCCGCCTGCAGGGCCCTTATCCAAGGCTAAGGTGGCCGTGTCTGTCCACCCGCCTTAGCCCCCTGCCTGGCCCTCTGCGTGCTGTGCGTGTGGCTGACGCAGGAGACCTGGCTGGTGTCGCCTAGTGCATTTGCCCGGCCCTTAGAGGCTGTGTGCTGCATCTCTCTGCCGGGGTGTCCAAACCTGGCCTTCTGCTCCGTGCCTGCCCTGACCGTGGGCGTCTCCAGACCACTACCACCCTGTGTGCCATCAGCGTCTCCTGTCTCCCGCAGCTGCGCCAGGAGGTGGTGGTGTGCATGCGCAGGGACACGGCCCTGGAGACGGCCCTCAACGCCAAGGCCTACAAGCGCAGCAAGCGGCAGTCCCTGCGCGAGGCCCGCATCACCGAGAAGCTAGAGAAGCAGCAGAAGATCGAGCAGGAGCGCAAGCGCCGCCAGAAGCACCAGGTCAGTCCCCAGGGCTGCGCTCCCTGCCCTGCCCCTGGCTTCCTGCCCCGTGCTGAGAATACATTGGCAGACAAAGACCACAGGGGCGACCTGGGGCTTAGCCCGGGGCATGTCGGGAAGGTGGAGGACCGGAAGCAGGGACTGAGGGGAAGAGGAGTGGGCTTGGAGGGCATTAGTTGCTGTCTTCGTCGCTGGGACACGGTACCTGCCCTCCGGAGAGGTTGGGGAGAGGCTGGTTTTGGCTCATGGCTCAGAAGTTTCAGGCCTTGCACTATTGGCGGCATGATGAGAGGCCTGGGGGAGGAAAGCAGAGAGGAAGGGAGGAGCCGGGAAGAGGCCTGACCCGCTCTGCACAGAGCCAGGAGCCCCCTGCGTGCGGTCCATCCATCCTCTTCCCAGAACCCTGCCTTGAGCGATGGGGCTCTGGGGCATCCAGGTGTAAACCACGACCCTCCATGGGGACATGAGTGCTCTCTCGGGGGGAGGCTCTGGGGCCCGGCCTTCCTGTGCCACATCTGGGCAGCAGGCACGTGACAGGGAAGCCAGAGGGGACAGGAAGGTGTTGGGCGGATTTGCAGGTCTTTGGGGCCCTTGGGCTTTTGCTCTGCGTGAGCCAAGCACCACGGAGGGTTCTGAATAGCAGGGGCCTGATGCGAATGAGATTCATTCTGCAGGGTCAGTCAGGTAGAGTTTGGAGGTTATGGCGCCCTTTTCATTCCTTTTCTAGGCAGTCTGGTTGGCTTGCTTTCTTTTTCTTTCTTTTTGACTGGCCTAGTTTAAAATGTAGAAAATTACCAACATTCAGTGTTAGCCACTATTAACATTTTGGTGTTTATTGTTCTAGCTTTTTTCTTCCATGCATAGTTTAGTCAAAAGGTAAATGGGTGGGGATTTAGCTCAGTGGTTCTGCCACCTGCCTTGCAAGCACAAGGTCCCAAGTTCAATCCCTGGTACCAAAGAAAACAAGAAAAAGCAACAACAACAAAAAAGGCATCCAGTTATGACAATGCACCCCTGTAATCCAGAGCCCAGGAGGCTAAGGCAGGAAAATCACGAGTTTGAGACCAAATCTCTCCACCCTGGCCAATTCAGTGAGATCCTGTTTTAAAAAATAAAAAAGGGACAGGGATTTGGCGCAGTGGCACCACGCCTGCCTCCCAAATGCAAGGTCCTGAGTTCAATCCCCAGTATCAAAAAAATACAAGGGACGTAGACCTGTGGTGGAGCATTTGCCCCATAAATGCATGGCCTGGCCTTCGATCCCTAGCACCACAGAATAAGCAAACAAAATCAAATACGCTGTTGTCCTGTGTGCTATGCACAGAGCATATTTAAGTTTTATAAAAAGGTTTAAAGACTGTATAACGTTTTTCATTGCGGTACTAGGCATGGGACCGCAGCCTTTGAGCTAGACAAGTACCTGAGCTCAGTTGTCAGCCCCTTTTTGTTTTGAGACATGGTTTTGCCAAATCACTCAGGCGACCTCAAACTTGAAATCTTCCTGCTTCATCCTCCTGAGTAGCTGGGACTATCGGCAAGCACTAGTGCACCCATTCATCTGTTTTTAAGTAATTTTGAAATGTAACGTGGCGATGGTTTGTTTTCTTTTGGTGCTGGAGATTGAACCCAGGGCCGCCTCACTGAGCTCTATCCCCAGCCCTTTTTGTTTTATTTTAACTTTTAAAAATTTGAGGTAGGGCCGGGGATTTAGCTCAGTGTTTCGGTGGCCTGCCTTGCAAGCGCAAGGACCCAAGTTCAATACCCAGTACCACACACACACACACACACACACACACACACACAAAATTTTGAGGCAGTTTTGCTGAGTTATTCAGTTGCTCTGGCTGGGCTTGAATTTTCGATTCTCCTGCCTCAGCTTCCCAGAGTGCCACCATGCCTGGCTGTTTGCAGGCATATGTGGTATTGGGTATCGAACCCAGGACCGAGGTGAGCATGAAACGTGATTTCTCGCCTCTGCACATGTCCCTTCTGTGAAATGTGTCCCGCAGCCAAGAATTCTTGTTGCCTTTTCCTTGTTTGGGGCATGGAACATACTTTGAGCTTTTCTGAATTGGAAATTCTACCCGGGTGGACATTCTCGTACTGCAGGGTGTCAGCGCAGGCTCTGATACTTCCTTGAAATTGATTCCTCGCAGTGCGCTGACTGCTTTGGAGGGCAGGGCGTATTTAAAATGCAGTAAGTACCGTGCCGAGCTGCCCAGCCAGTTGAATCTCCCTGCGTGCTTGTCTTTGTTTCCAGGGGTGCTTCTCACTGCAGAGTGGGCAGCAGGCAGTTCTGTGTTTCTGTGCGGTTCTAGACAGCACCTTGTCACGTAGCTCAGGTGTCTTTGAACCCGTGGTCCTCCCGCCTCGGTCTCCCAAGTGCTGGGATCCCGGGTTTGTGTTTCCACTTGGTCTGCTAGGTCCTGGCCCTGCAGAGAGAGCAGCCCGTGCGACCTCATCACTGGGTGATGCCCCTTGGTTTTGTCGCATCCGGGGTAGCACAGTGGTGGCTTCTGTAGCGTATTCAGCCTTCTCTTCGTGTGTGTCCTTGCAGGAATACCTCAACAGCATTCTTCAGCACGCCAAGGATTTCAAGGAGTACCACAGGTCCGTCACGGGCAAGATCCAGAAGCTGACCAAGGCCGTGGCCACGTACCATGCCAACACGGAGCGGGAGCAGAAGAAGGAGAACGAGCGCATCGAGAAGGAGCGGATGCGAAGGCTCATGGTGGGTGCTGTCCCCCGCCTCCGGGCCCTTCCTGGCGAGGGGCGTCAGGCCTTGCGCCCTGTGGCCTAGGCCATCGCGGGCTGCTCTGTGTCCTCTGAGGCGTGGAGCGGGTGCTCCTGCCCCAGGTTTCCTGAGAGCCGTAGCAGCACCGGCCGCTCTGCCCCGGCAGCAGGTCCATCTGCACAGCTGGTCGCCAGCGTGGCTCCAGCTGTGCAGATGCTGAGCCCTCCCAGTGCCAGGTGTTGGGAAAGCGTGGAGCGGGTGCTCCTGCCCCAGGTTTCCTGAGAGCTGGTCGCCAGCGTGGCTCCAGCTGTGCAGATGCTGAGCCCTCCCAGTGCCAGGTGTTGGGAGCAGGGGAAGTGGAACACAGTCCCCGCCTCACGAGAACACATGGGTGGCGGCATGTGTGGTGGTGCCGAGGGTGACGGGGCAGTGAAGGGCTGGGTGACTGGACGGAGTGCTCGCCTGACCTGTGCAAGCGGGGCCCTCTGTTCTTTGTGCGCTGTGACAGAGAGGCCTGGTAAAGAGCGAGAGTGGGCCCGGGGTGCAGGGCAGCATGAGGAGGATCGGGCAGAGGCCCGCGGGGTGGGGACACGTGGGGCCAGGCAGGAGTCGGGTTAGGGGGCCTTGTTGCCCAGCAGGACCCAGCCTTGACAGTGAGTGTGAGGGCCGCCCTGGGAGGCCTCAGGACCTCGGGGCTTGCGGCAGTGACCTGGCTCAGGCTGGCCAGAGGGAAGAGCTTTGAGGTTTGCAGAGTGTTTTGTGTGCCAAGAGACAGGACTTGTGCTGCCCTTTCTGGGTGCCTCCTGGAGGAGGGCGACCTGGGTGGGGAGCTGATGGCCGTGTGCCACTAGCTGCTGGGCAGGGGGCCTCCAGCAGGGCTGGTGTGGGCCCTGCAGACCAGCGCCGCCCCCATGCTTTCGTAGGCGGAAGATGAAGAGGGTTACCGCAAGCTCATCGACCAGAAGAAGGACAAGCGCCTGGCCTACCTCCTGCAGCAGACGGACGAGTACGTGGCCAACCTCACGGAGCTGGTGCGGCAGCACAAGGCCGCCCAGGTCGCCAAGGAGAAGAAGAAGAAGAAGAAGAGGAAGGTGTGCTGGGCCTGGCTGGGTGCCGCTGCTCACGGGGGACGCCGTGAGGTGTCCGTGGGGTCCAGGGGTGACTGTCTGTCTTCCCTTCCAGAAGGCAGAAAATGCTGAAGGACAGACGCCTGCGATTGGACCCGATGGGGAGGTGAGGCGAGGCTTTCTTGTGGCATCGCTATCTGTCTGTCTCTGTCTGTGGTGCTGGGGATGGAGCCCAGAGCACACCTGTGCTGGGCCAGCGCTGGCCTGAGTCATGCCCCCCAGCCCTTCTCCTTAAAAATCACAAAAAGTCATAGAAAGTAATTATGTGCAAGAATGCAACACACAGGTGTGTCTCCTCCAGACCTTTTCCTTCAGGGGGAGCAGGAGGAATTGAGAGAGGGTCGCCCAGGCCTGGTATGGGCTGGCCTCAAACTTGCAGTCCTCCTGCCTCAGCCTCTTGAGGGCTGGGACTATAGTGTTTGTCCCCAGGTCTGGATGCTTTTGGATCTTTTTCTGTGTATATGCTGCTGCATTTTTATTTAGCCTGTGCTTTGTTGTTGATTCAGACCTGCGGCAGAGGTGTGAGAGCTGTCCAGAAGCACCCTCTGTATGCTTCCCCGAGATATTCTCCCTAAACTCTGGGAGCAGGGTGCACACATTACAGCCCCCCTGCCCCAGGTTTTTGTTTCATTTGTTTTATTTGTTTGGTTTTTGGCTCTCAGTACTGGGGATTGAATCCAAGGCCTTTGTACTGAGCTGTGTCTTCGCCTTTCTGTTTTTTATTTTGAGTCAGGGTTTTGCTAAGTCGCTGAGTTGCCCAGGCTTGTTTGAAACCTAATTCTCCTGCCTCAGCCTCCTAGAGAGCTGGGATTACAGGTGTGCATCACAAGTGTGCTTAGTGACGGACGGCCTCCTTGACCTTCGTCACCTTCAGCGTGTGCTCCCCGAGGCCCGCTTGCTCCCCTCTGCCCAGCACCGGAAAGTCCTGGGCCGCCCCGACCGCAGTCCTCTGACCTTGCATGGCTTTGTCACCGATGCAGTGCCCTGCAGGACCTTGACGTTCTGGCGCACAGTGACCCTCTGGGCAGATCCAGCTCACGTGTCTTAGGAAGACCTGAGAGGTGCCCTTAGGCGTCCTGCCGGGAGCGGGTGCGTGAGTGGGTTACGTCCCTGGCACGCTGACCTCGGTCCCCAGGGTGACTCCTGCAGGGTTAGCGGCATCTCGTGAGTGTATGTGGTCAGCTCTTCACGGGAAATGCACAGGAGGCCGTGAGCGCACTGCGACTGAGTCCTCACTGCTCCCGCCAGGAATCCCTTTGGCCCGTGTCAGTTTTTGCTGTGGTGGCCGCAGAATGGTGACCGGAAGGAAGCTTGCCCTTCGCTGTCTGATGAGCTGCCTTCCTCCTGACAGGAAGCTGTCTCTTCCCTCTCCCAGGCCTGGGGGCTGCGGTCGGCCCAGCTCTGGTGTAAGCTCTGGATCCTTGCCTAGATGAGCGGATTGCAGTCTGTCGTTGGATTTACTGCGATGATTAGTCTTGGCGGCCCCAGCCCTCCTGTGGGTGCCCGTGCGTCCTTTTGCCCTGACCTCTGTCTCGAGACCGAGCACTTCCTTCCCTGCCACTCATTGCAGTCGGCCTCTCAGCCTCTGGGTTCCTCCCACTGCAGAAGGCTGCTTGCTGGAGGGGTGCACGTTGCTGCTGTGCGGTCACCGCTTCTCGGCCCTGGCAGCACGTGGTTCAGGAGCAGATTCCGGTGCACGTCACCACTCACGTGCCCTGAGACCGTGCAGTCACAGTGATGCCTCCAGTCCCCCATGTAGATGGAGCCCAAGGCGTTCTAGTCATGCGCTTGACCGCTGAGCTACATCCCCACCCCACCCTGCCTTTTAAAAACTCTGCATCATGGACTTGCGAAATTGCTAGTGCCCAGGCTGGCCTCAAACTTGCCGTCCTCCTGCCTCAGCCTCCCCCGTGCTGGCATTCCAGGTGTGTGCCGTCATGCTCTAATAGCTCGCTGTTTGTAGGCAGAATCTAACCCTTCACGTGAAATGTGCTCTCTTAGTTTCTTTTCCATTGCTGGGACAAAGTACCGAGCACTTGTAACTTAGATGTTTGTATATGTGCTGCCGAAGCGAGCACAACAGCTTAGATGTTGGTTTTGGTGCACTGTTTCCGAGGAGTCGGTCCGCAGATGGCTGGCAGCAGGGGGCAGCAGTGGTACATTGGGAGCAGAGCCAGGAAGCAGCAGGGAGGAAGCCAGGACGGGAGTGCTCCCGTCCAGGTCACGCCCTAGTGACCCGCTGCCTCTGACCTGGCTGCCCCGGGGAACCCAAGACTGGGGCTGTGGGATCTAGAGCATGGCGCACACTCAGGACACGTGTCGAGGCCCCGCCAACGTCTTCCGCACACCCTCCTGGGATGGCTGCTCAGATCCTTTCGGTGTGGGGATTTTGGACCAAGCTAAGCATAGGCAGGTGGGTGTTCTGGGCCGCTTCCCACATCAAGGGATGTGGTTCTGTTTCATGTTTCGATTTTGTGCCGTTGAGGTGGTAGCGATTCAGCTGCTCCCAGGGGTCGCTGTCACAGACACTGCACGGTGTGGCTCTGAGGCCCCTCGTCTGCCGGGCTTCTCCCCTGCTGGCGGTGTTCGAGTCTGTCCCGCTGCACTGGGTGGTGCACGAGGAGCCTTCTCTTGGCCAGCCTGGGCGGGCCACTCACCATGCCGTCCGGGAGGTGTCCTGTCTTAGGTACTTTTCTTGATGAGAAAAAAAACCCAGCACCCAAGGTTAACGGAGCGGAGGTTTAGTTGGCTCGCGGTTTGTAGGGGTCTCTGTTCATGGTCAGCTGGCTCCTAGGCAGTGTGATGTGGCGGAGGGAATTGCAGAGGAGAAACAGCTCTTGGCAAGCAGAGGGCAGCGAAGTGGCAAAGCAGTAGCCACGACAGCAGCTCCTTTCTGTCCCGCGTGTCCTGTCCAGGCTGCACATCCAGAGGGCGGGAGCACTCGTACCAGGGAGGGCCTTCCCGTCATCCACATGCAGAGCGATGCCAGCCAGACCGCGGACTCTTGGTGACACACACCCTTGGTCTCGGCGTCACACACGAGATCAGCCACCTCTAAAAAGCCCCACCTATGACTGCTTGAGGCTCCAGGGGACAGCTAGACTCAAGCGTAATGTGCCCCACACTCGCTTCCTAGTGAGGCTCCTTCCTGGGTTACAGATGGCCTTGCCGAGAGGCCTTGGGGAGAGCACAGAATCCCTGCTGTCACCGCCCTTCTTTCTGGGGCTGAGGACTGACTGAGGCCTTCTGTGAGCATAGCGTGATCTCTGGCCCTGGTGTACCTTACCTGGCACTAGTCCCGTGACCGGAGGCCCCATCTCCCAATGACGTCCCTGCGGTTAGAGCTTCAAGGCAGGAATGGAGGGGACGTGGCGCATTCGTGACAGGTGCACACCGCTCTCTTCAGGCTGGGCCCGGGAAGACACTGACTGGCAGAGATGATTAACTGGCATTCATTTCAGGTGACTCTATTTGAAATACCACGTCGAGTTGCTTTAGAGGAACTGGCTGTGGTCACCCCAGCACAGAGCCTTTCTCTGGCCACAGGGGACTCGGGGCACAAGTCCTACGGTGCGACAGTGCGAGGCTGGGAGTTGCGCTGAGTCGCGAGTGTGGGGCCCTTCCTGTTAGGGTGCTCCCTGAGGATTTTCCTTGTTCTTGGCTTTGGCTGTTTTCAGTCACCTGGAGGTGTTTGGAAATACAGGCCTGCCGAGCAGAGCAGTTCATGGGAACAGGGTGGGGGTCCTGGCCTCTGCGTCCCTCCCCATCCCAGGTGGTCCTCGGGAGCTCCGAACATGGGCAGACAGTGGTGGCAGCCGTGTCACATGGGGGGGTGGACACCAAGGTTAAGCCAAGAGTGCCATCTTCCCTGGGGACGGAGGACCGGCAAATGAGCACAGAGCTTGCTGCTGAGGAATTTGCTTTGTGCTTTAAATGTAGCACAGGCTGGGGCTGCAGGTCACTGAGCCAACACGTGCTTGGCGTGATTGAGGTCCCGGGTGCCATCCCTGGCGCTGAAGAGAAAGGGGGAAACCCAGAGAGGAAATAGTTCCCTGAGCTGGGACAGAGAAGAATGAGGGCCCTTGGCGAAGTGTGCAAATGCAGTACGAAAGGAGGAGGGGGCGCAGAGGAGCTGCGGGGCAGAGCTGTGCCTGAGCGCCAGCTCCTCCCACGGCGCCTCTAGAAGCACTGCCACGCGGTGCCGCGGAATTGTTTGTGTAGGGAACAATGAGAAGGAAGAGAGCTGTTCTGTGCGGGTGGTTTTTCGTTACCATTTTGATCCTCCGTTGGTTGAATTCACCGACTCCATGCAGGTACCGAGGCTGTCCATGCAGTTAGCTGCTCATTTCCACCCTGGGCACAGAGTCGGGGCCACTTACCTGTTGGCACCGTTTGGCCCACTCATAAGAGGCTCGAGGGGTGCAAACCGTGGCTCCCCGGTCACGCGGGCAACTCTCTTTCAGCCTCTGGACGAGACCAGCCAGATGAGCGACCTCCCTGTGAAGGTGATCCACGTGGAGAGCGGCAAGATCCTCACCGGCACGGACGCCCCCAAGGCCGGGCAGCTGGAGGCCTGGCTGGAGATGAACCCGGGGTGAGTGGGGCCCCTTTCCCGGGGGTGCCTGCTTGCGTTTGGGTCCTGGGCTGGATGGCTAGGGAAGGGCTCCAGCAGGTTCCGAGGAGATGTACATTAAAATGCTAATGGTTTTTCTAGGTATGAAGTGGCGCCCAGGTCTGATAGTGAAGAGAGCGGCTCAGAAGAAGAGGAGGAGGTGAGTGCGATTCTTGGTGTTTCAGGCCCTGAGCGCTCAGTACTGGCATCTCCCCCAGACACAACTGTCACCCTGTGCACCGTGAGCCCTCGCTGGCCGGGCAGGGGCAAACTTGTCCCAGCTGTCACCTCTAGCCACGCTGTTTCTGCTTTGAATTAGCCGGATGAAGTAGTGTAAGCCGCTTCTTGCCGGTGCTGGCCCCGTCTCCGTGCCCGGCGGCCCTAGGCTGTGAATGGTCTGCCTCTTTTGACACTTTCCACTCAGTCGTGCTTTTGTTTTGTTCTTTTTGTTGTTGTTGAGCCAGGCTGGCCTTAAAATCACTATATAGTCCAGACTGGCCCAAACTCATGGCAGTCCTCCTGCCTCAGCCTTCCAGGTGCTGGGATGACCAGCATGCAGCACTGCGTCCTTTGGGAGTTGTGGGGTTTTTTTGGTGCCACGGATCAAGCTTGGGTCCTTGCTCTTTCGAGGCAGGCAGCAGCACCACTGAGCTAAATCCGCAGCCCATGGGAGTTGTGCTTTTTTTTTTTTTTAATGTTTTTATTTCTTCTCAGAGAGACACCCTTCCTGTATTCATCTATTATTATTATTATTATTATTATTATTATTATTATTATTTATTTTGTACTGGGGATTGAACTCGGGACCTTGTGCTTGTGAGGCAAGCAGCAGAACCACTGAGCTAAATCCCCGCCCGAGTTGTGCCTTTTAGTTGGATCTCTAAGTGCTCTGTCTTTAGCCCCTGCTTGGATTGGCCCTGGGTTGCATGTGTCTTTGGGTGGTCCTGCTGCTTATCTGGAGTCTGCCTGGGGCAGCGCAGGGCTGTCTTCCGTCTGCTCTGTGTTGCATGGGTTAGGGTTCCACCCGCCCCTGTCTGTTCCACTGACTGTGGTTCCTGTGGCCCCTAGTGCATTTGGAGGCCCCTGCACTGGTGGTGTTGGACAGTCCAGTGCCACTTTGCTGTCACCAGAACAGTTGTGTGACTGTGAAGTGCAGTCCAGCTGCAGAGGGACTTGTGGAGCTGCTGTCCTGTCCCCCCCTCACCCCGTGTTGGGTGTGTCCGACTCCCCAAAGTCCGTCCTGCCGTTCAGTTGGCTCTGCGCCCCCACAGGGCCGGAGAGCCCCTGCATCGGAGCCGAGCAGCTGCCGTCTATCCTGTTTCTCACCCACCCTGGCTCGGGCTCACCCGCCTGTTGTGTGTCCCCGGGGCTTTGTTACCTGGATTCGCCTTGTTTTGCATCTCCAGCTCCAGACACCGCGTGTCTCCTCTCTGGTGCACTCTGAGGGCTGGGGCTGCTGTTCGCTTCGTGCCTACTCTCAGGAAGCCCAGCTGGCCGTCGCAGGAGTCCCTGTCCCAGCCGGCACGTGGTGGTGTCTGTCAGGGTTGTGGCCTTGTGCCTGGTGTGTGGTGCCTGCCGTGACTCGGATTTGCATCTCCTCCTGAGTGGTGGATGCTGCCTGGCAGCGCGTGTGCCCTACTCCTGTAACCTGTTGGACGGAAATCTACTCAGATCTTTCCCCTTTTTTAAAAACATTCTTTTCCAACATTGGGGATAGAACCCACGGCCCTCTCACTGAGCTACATCCCCAGCCCTTTGTATTTTTTTATTTTGGGGCAGCATCTTGCTAGGTCCCTAACTTGCCCAGATTCTCTTGAACTTGTCCTGTCTCGGCCTCCCAGAGTGCAGGAGTTGTAAGTGTATACTGCCAGAGTCAGCTGTTTTACCTGTTCTTAATCGGGTTGTTGCTGAGCTGGAAATCCTTTATATTTCCTAGATGCACATATTTGATCCAGTGTACAGTTTTCAAATATCTTCTCCTGATGTTTGTTTTCTTTCTTTCCCTTTCTTTCTTTCTTTCTTTCTTTCTTTCTTTCTTTCTTTCTTTCTTTCTTTCTTTCTTTCTTTCTGTCCGTCCTTCCTTCCTTCCTTCCTTCCTTCCTTCCTTTCTTTCTTTCTTTCCTTCCTTCCTTTTCTTTCTCCATCTTTCCTGTCCTTCAGGGTGCAGCCCTGCAGATTGAACTCCCAAGCATTGGGTGAGGGTCCCCTCAGGGCTTCACCCTGGCCCTGGCATTTCGGGTGCACAGCATTCCCTGCTGCACTTTTTAAGTTTGGTACAATCAGATTCTATTCTATTCGTTTCTTTTCCTCTTTTTTCCTGTCATTTCCTCCTTCTCTCTCTCTCTCTCTCTCTCTCTCTCTCTCTCTC
>NW_022900949.1:6442536-6462456 GCF_012274545.1 Fukomys damarensis
CTCTCTCTCTCTCTCTCCAGGGTCTCTGTAGCCCAGACTCGTCTTGAACTCACTGTGTAGCCCAGGCTGGTCTCAAACTCACAGCGATCCTCCTGCCTCAGCCTCCTGAGTGCTGGGGTTACAGGCATGCACCACCATGCCTGGCTCTGTTACATTTAAGGATTATGCTTTTGGTGTTTTATCTGAGAATTGTTTGCCTACCTGAAGGTCACAAAGATTTCCTCCTGTTTTTTCCTTTAGAGGTTTTACAGTATAAGATCTCGACATTTATGGTCATTTTTAAGTTGATTTTTGTGTACACCCTGAGGTGAAGATATCAGCTCATTTTTCCTTTCTGCATATTGCCCTTCATTTTACCCAAGGCCGTTTGATGAAAAGCCCCCCATTTGTTAGTGTTGCCTCCTCTGTGGGGAGTGAGTGGGCATAAGTGAGGGTGAGTTCTGACTTGCAGCTCTGTCCCGTTCTCTGTGTGGTGGCCCTGAGCCACTCCTGCATTCCCTACCCCACCGTGCTGGGTTGGAGCCCAGGCCTCATGCATGCTAGGGCAGTACCCTAGCCCTGAGCCACACCCTCCGCTCTCTTTCCGTTTTACTGTAGGACAGGGTCTCAATAAGTTGCCCGAGCTGGCCTTGAACGTTCCATCTTCCTGCTCTGTCCTCCTGACTGCCTCCTGGGCTGGCAGCTGTGCCCACCACGCCCGGCTTTCCACACTGCCCCACACGGTGTGGTTTGCTGTAGACCCTGCCTCCGGCCGTTGCTGCTGTTCCGTGCTGCTCTGCCCCTCTGTCCGGGTAGGCATGGTAAGGTCACTGCCAGCCACTCCTGAGTTCCCCTTGGCATTTGACTGGGATGGCGTCAGATCTGAGGACAGAAGACACGGGCCGTTTTGGAAATGGATCTTACTTGTGATTTTTATCTAGGTATCTGGCTTGATGGTTTCATAAAGTTACTTATAACTGTTCCTTGTTATTTTAATTTCTGTAGAGTTGGGGATGGCTCTTTCATGGCTGATACTGGTGATTTCATAATTTCCGTTTTAATTTTGTGTGTGTGAGTGTGTGTGTGCACGTGCCCGCAGGGGCTCAAACCCAGGGCCTCGCACATGCTCGCCAAGGCTTTCCCACTGAGCTTCACTCCTAATCCTTTCCTTCACTTTTACTAAATTATTCAGCAGATATTGAGCAGCACTTAACAACATTGAGTCTTTCCTACAGGAAAGGGTATCATACCCTAATTCCTTTGGCCTTTCCTCTTCATTCTGAGAATTTTTCTTGTTTTGCATTTAATTCAACAGTTTTATTTGTAACCAGTCCCACTTACATATTTCCTTTAATTCTGAAGACCAAGAAATCCTCCACGTGCTTGAGCACTGTCTGCTTCACCAGGAAGCGCCGGCTGCTAATGACTTCTCTGAAAAGACAGTTAACACCCTCTCAGCTGCACTCACAGCCTGTGGGGACGGAACGTCTACTCCCACGGGCAGCAGTTCCCCCGTCACTGAGCTCTCATCCTGTCTTCCAAACTGCAGCGTGTACTGGGACCTCTTCAACAGCTCCTCTTTACAGTGGGGTCCAAAATTGCGGTCTTCCCAAAGTGCCAAAGTTGAGAACCTAACTTGGCAAAGTTTCATACAAACCCTATACATTTTTTGTTAAATATCATATTTTATTCTTTTTGTTGCTCTTGTACTTAGGATTTTTGTTAATTTTCAGTAGTGGTGTTGACCACAGGGCCTTTTGTATAGAGCTCCATCCCCAGCCCATTTTTGAAATTTTGAGACAGGGTCTCGCTAGGCTCAGACTTGCAGCTCTCCTGCTTCAGCCTCCCATAGTGCTGGAATTACAGCTATGAACTGCCCTGTTTTCTTAATTTCTTTTTTGGTGTAGTTGTTGCTGTTACATAGAAATGAAACTGATCTTTGGATAGTGATCCTATTTTCTGTGAACTTGCTAAATGCATTTTTTTGGTACTTTTTTGTTGTTCTTTTTCTGATGCAGGTGTTGTAGATACCTTAGGCTTTTCACAGGTAGAACCTGTGATTGGTTTTCCTTCGTGCTATGGCCCGATCCTCTGCCGCAGTGTTGTTACCCCGTTTGCCGTCCAGGGACGGTGCACCGGGCCTGTCGCTGTGGATGTCGAGCGGAGTTCTCGCTGACTGTCAGCCTGAGCTCTCTCCTCTAGTCCTACATTGTTGGGAGCTGGATTGTAGCCCACACACTTCTTGGTGTGGAGGGTCACTCCCAGGGCCTTGAACACATGGGGCTGGCACTGAGCTACAGCTCCGTTCTCACCCCGTCTCGTGCCTTTCTGTCTCTCTCTCTCTCTCTCTCTCTCTATTTTGAGACAAGGTCTCACTTAAGTTGCCCAGCTGAGCACCAACGTGGGATCCTCCTGCCTCAGCCTAGCGAGTAACTATGTGCAGAACTGTGTCTGGCTTCATGCTTTTTTGTTTATTACCATGATTATTTTGTTTGTCCTTAGCTATGAGTATGCTTTATTGGGCTAATTAGCTTCTGGGTGTTGAACCTTGTATTCCTGTTCGTTAGGTGTGTGCTCTTCCTTTTTTTGTATTGACTCTGTTTTTGAGGACTCTGGTCCGTGCTCAGGAGAGTTTCTCTTTTCATTCTTTCTCAGCCGGGATAGCAGCCTTGTGCCTTGCACCTGTTAGGTAAGTGCTGTCCCGCCGAGCTGTACCCCAGCCTCCAAGGCTGTGTGTTTGCTTTTCGTAGCTCTTTTCTCAGTATGTCTTTGTCTAGCTTTGGTATTGGCTAATATGAGCCTCATAAAAACGGTTTGAGAAAACGTTACTGCCTTCTCTGGCTGTTGGAAGAGTTTGTGGTATTGTTCTTAAAATTATTTATAGAATTTATTAGTGAATGCATTTCAGCCTCTTTTTTCCATTTTTTTTTTCTTCCTCCCTTTTTCCCCAGGGCCTTTGCACTGAACTGCATCCCTGCCCCTTTTTCTCTTTGTTTGTTGGTTTTGTTTTATGCAGTAGCAGCGGTTGAACTCAGGTCCTCACAGGTTTGAGGCAACCGCTTCACTGCTGAGCTCCATCCCAGCCCTGTTTGTTTGTTATTGGGCAAAATATACAGCAACTTCCCATTCCCAATAGATTGAAGAGGTAGAGTCTTGCAGCAGACTGGACAGCCAGCTAGGTGTGGTGCCGCTGAGTCACATCCTCAACCCCTTTTCATTCTCAGTGGTCATGGATTTGAGGGTTTTGTTTTGTTTTTGTTTTATAAGGTTGCCTAAAGGTTTGTCAGTTTTACTTTATCTTTTGAAGAACCAACTCTGATTCATAGATTCTTCCATTATGGTCACCATCTCTAGTTATCTGAGGAACTATTTCTGCTTTGATTTTTTTTTTTTTTTTTTTGTAGAGCCTCATCTGATACTTCTATTACCATTTTTCAGAGTCCAGGTGGGTGGCTTTTGAATTATTCCACCTCATTGCCCACTGGTTTTGACTTTGGTGAGCTGGAAGTTTGAGGTGGCATCTTGCTTAAGTGTCTTCTCGTTTTCTTTGTTTAATTATTGGGTCGATGCTTTTAACTTGCATATGGCAAGTGGCTTTATTGGTCATATTGAGAACCCTTAGGAAATGACCACTTCTCAGAGATGTCTTCCAGGTATAGCTGGCTTTTGAGCCTGTTGCAAGATTCTACCTCTTCAATTTATTGGGGATGAAGAGTTGCTGTGTATTTTGCCTGGCCTGTGCTTCCTTGGCACTGGCCTGCAGTATTGTTCCTGACCATTAGGCAGTCTTAATCTTGGCATACAAGGATGAAAAACTGATTAGAACAACTGTGTCACCTTGGCTAAAGTAGTACAATCAGCAACAACGATAGCATGAAATACAGCCTAGAAAAACTGTGGTGATTAGTAATTTGCCAACTTTAATTATATGAACTAGATTTGTGGTTATATAACAAAATCTAAAACACGAAAATTGTATACAATAAGTATACCCTCAATATGGTGATTTTAGCTTCGGGGAGAAAGATTAAAAGAGGTTATTGGGAAAAAGCAGAAATAGAAGAGGAAGGGATTCGAAGCAAGGCTGGAGGACAAAGGAAGATTGCACAAACTTTGGGAAACGTGAAGAAGGTAAGGGGATAAAGAGAAGGAAGAAATGAAAACAAGAGCATAACAGAACAACGAAGAAAACCCAGAAACAAGGTTCACACATATAAAAACAAGAATACACAAGGAGAAAATATGACAAAAATAAGAAAAGAGAAAAAAAATTTTTAAATGTCTTCTTCAAGGCGTGTCTCTCCTGTCACCGGTTGACAGAGTTGTTAGACAGAGTCCAGGTCCATGTCGATTAATCCCAACAAGCTAGCTGTAGATTCATGGCAGGGTAGTGGGTAGTCCCAGCGAGTCCGTATTGTTAGTTCTGACGTGTAGGCCGGGTTTTGGCAGTGCGGCTGGAGCCCATTTTGTTTAGCCTGCAACACCCCGTGTGCTTCCTGCTGGCTTTATCTTGGCTCCTTGGTCTCCTGCCTCACCCCGATGAACCAGCCTGCAACTTCTCTGAGTGCCAGCTCACTTGGCCCGTCTCCAAGATGGCTTCTGGCCTCGTCCTCTCCTGGAGGACATCCGAACCCGAATCACTCACCAGCCCTGCAGTCCGCTGCATCCGCAGCTCTGTCCCACTGGTGCGTTTCTCTGTGAAGGCCTCTTAGGTCTCCAGTAGTCACCGTGCGTCTCAGGTTTGAGCTGCCCCTTCACAAGTGAGTCAGGGCTCAGACAGAGAGTGTCTCCCTTTGCACTTTTCACTTCCTTCTTCGCTGAAGTCTCTTTCTTCACTCTTCATGTGGGCTTCATTTCTCACTTCAGGTGTTTGCTGGGTCCCAGGGACCCTCTTCCCTCCTCCTCTTCTTCCTCGTGTTGCTATATTCCAGTGTCTGGACACCCGGTCTTCAAGAGGCTGTTTCTCTGCTGTCCACCACGCCAGCATCTTACCAGAAGTCCCGACACTGCTTACCACCTTTTTTTTTTCAGATGTGAATTGAGTCATAGGTTGTATATTCTCTTTATGACTTGTTTTTTCTTTTTTTGAGACAGGGTCTCACTATGTAGTTGAGACTGACCTGGAACTCACTATGTCGCCCAGGCTGGTCTCGAACTCACAGCGATCCTCCTGCCTCAGCCTCCTGAGTGCTGGGATGACAGGCGTGCGCCACCATGCTCAGCTATTACTTGGTTTGTTTTAGTCTCTTTCTGTGTTCCAGATTTCCTGTTTGTCTTTAACTTTTAGCAGTCTGACTATAAAACCATCTCCTTGGATGTTATTCTCTTTGGTGTTTGTTTATATTAATGCAGATAGAAACCAAATAAGCCTTTGCACTGAGGAATGTGCTTGGCCCTTTTTTATTTAATGAGATGGAGTCTCACTAAATTTCCCAGGCTGGTTTAGACTTGCTGTTCTCCTGCCTCAGCCTCTGAGTGCTGGGATTATAGGCATGTGCCACCATGTCCAGCATGGTTTTTGTTTTGAGACAGGGTCTCACTATAAAGATCAGACTGGCTTTAAAGTCACTATGTAGTCCAGGCTGGCCTTGAACTTGAAGCAGTCCTGCCTCAGCCTCCCAAGTGCTGGGATTAAAAGCAGTAATTTCCCTGGGCTAATCCTGTGAAATCTGTTTCCCTCTTGGTGTCTTTTTAAAGACTGGCTCTGGCAGCAGGCTTTCCTGCTGACTTTGTGGTCCTATAGTGGTGAGACCGGGTTGCATGTCCCAGGTTGGGGCCACCCTCTTGGCCCCGGCCAGTGCCTTCTGCAGGCCTGTAGGCCGGGATGTTTTCTCACCAGATGGCTCCAAGCTGCTACAGTGAACTGGCCCAGCGCTTGGCTGCCCCGGCAGAGATGGGCCGTCCTGCATGAGCAAGCTGCAGTTCCCTCTTCTCCCACCCAGTCAGCGCTTGCTTTTGGGTGACTCAGAGCTCTGGGCAGTCAATTTTGTGTCATCTTAATACTGACCTCCTGGATTTAGCCATCCCCTCACTGTTTGGATCCCAGTTGTTGTTATTGGTCAGGAGAACTCTGTGCCAGTGATGATGCTCTCCCCAGATGTTGGCGTCACCCTTGTTTAGTCCAGATTACCCACAATATAAGTTTGCATAATCTGAGGGAGATCCCACTGGACACCGATGGGAATCACTGCAGACTAATTACAGGTGGTGTTTTTAAAGCTGTCTGACAGTTCCATTGTAGGTAAGGAAAGCGATCTGCTGCAGTACAAGTAACGGGCTTAACATGAGGAAGTAGACTGGTGTGGACCTCATCTGTGTGTCCCACAGAAACCCAGCCTTTCTCTGTGAATGCAGGAGAGCCCTTTAGAAACACAACTGGTTATTTGAGTTTATAGGAAGCTTCTTAGTAAGCTAAGGTGCCTGCGCTCACCACAGTCGATCGTCCGTTAGGATGTCAGAGCTTTGAGCCAGGTCATTAAAGCAGGAGCAACGCATACTGAAAATTGGTCATCTTAATACCGAGGGAATCTGAGAGAATCGGCTAAAAAGCTGCCAGAGTCGTTTGGGCAAAGTGTATTCTGCTGTATTTTGTATTTTGAGACGGGCTCACTAGGTCGCCCAGGCTACACTAGGACTTAGTAGTCCTTCTGCCCCAGCCTCCTGCTAGCTGGGATTCTGGGTGTGAGCACCACACCCGCACCTATATCTTAGGTTGTGTTATCTGATGGGGTGGGGAATGTGGTTCTCCTTGGAATAGCAACAGGGTGAAAGCTACCCTGAGGTGACACTTCAGAATTATGGGCAGTCTGCCAGGAAAAGGAAAATAATTCGCTGTGCAACTCAGAGAAAGCAGGAGTGAGGAGCAGGACCCGCTAGGCTGGGAGCTGAGTGAGGGTTGTGAGAACACCGCCTCGGCATTTCCGAATTCCGCCCTCCCCTTGGGCAGTGGCCCAGGGCTCCTTGGACGGAACAGAGGTGACTGGGCTGGGCTCTGCTCTCGCAGGAGGAGGAGGAGGAGCAGCCACAGCCAGCACAGCCCCCGGCCCTGCCTGTGGAGGAGAAGAAGAAGATCCCAGACCCCGACAGCGACGATGTCTCCGAGGTGGATGCACGACACATCATCGAGTAAGGGTTCCCCGCGCCCTCCGCTGCCACTTCCTGCCTCTCCTGGGCCCCCATTTCCCCATGGCTGTGCGCAGGATGGCACTTTCCTCTCCCTTTGGCTCAGGAAGTACGTGGGCTCTCCGGGGTGCGCCTTGGTTTTCTCATCTCTCGGGTTTGGCCGCGTGTGCAGGCTGCGTCCTCGCTCGTCCCGCTGCGGGGTGAACGCTCCCATTTCCGGGCCTGTCTCCGCAGGGGTCACCGCCTCGTGTCTCAGAGGTACCGGGGTTGATCCCACAGGTGCTTTTCCACTCGCCTCATCCGGGGCCCCGGTATTATTTTGAAACGGGGGTTCACTAAGTTGCCCAGGCTAGACTTGAACTCGGTCATCCTTGTGCCTCCTGAGTGGCTGGGATCACAAGCGTGGGCACCACACCAGCATTTGGGTAACTTCCTGTTTCACTCATAAGAGCGGTTGCCGTTACTGTGCCAATCCCGTCACCTGTGAGGAGAGGCTGACAGGGACTGTGACGGAGAAGTAGAGGACGATTCAAATTCAGATTTTGGATTTTCAGATTGGGCGTGTAAAGTCTTGATGTACAAATATTCCACAACCTGAAAAAGTCCCAGATCTCAAACCCTTCTGCTCCCACGCCTTTTGGATAAAGAATACCCTGCCTGTACTTAGAAGTCAACAGAAACATACGAGCATAATAGCCCCGCTAAGTAAGAAAATTCAGAACCCACTGTGAAGGCTTAGTAGGAACATAGAAGTGTGGCGTGGAGGGATTTGGCAGGAGTTGGCGTGCGTGCAGCTGACATGCTGATGTGCAGGGAGCGTAAATCACTCTGTGGCGGAGCCGAGTTGAGGTTGGATCCCACACCACCAGCGCATGCGTGGTTTTGGTTCTGTGTAAAGCTGTTCAGTTCACGCGTCCTCCGGAGCCTTGGGAGCTCCCGGGACCAAAGGGGCACATGAGCAGCTCCTCGCTGGCCATGTGCCTCTTCCCGTGATGGGACACATTAACAGCACCGCTGGCCTGTGTCTCTGGGCCTCCTGGGATCAGCATGCACAGCCATGCCTGGCCTCAGACTGTCGGCTGCCCTTCTCCGTGTCCCGAAGGCCTTGTTGCACACACAGGGCCACCTCACAGAGCAGCGTCGCGGACATAAATACGTGTCCTCACACGGCATTTCATCTTGCTGCAGGAATGCCAAGCAAGACGTCGATGATGAGTACGGCGTGTCCCAGGCCCTTGCTCGCGGCCTGCAGTCCTACTACGCCGTGGCCCACGCTGTCACCGAGAGAGTGGACAAGCAGTCGGCCCTCATGGTCAATGGCGTCCTCAAGCAGTACCAGGTATGACAGGAGGAGGGATGGGTCCCCACCGGGTTCACACGCTGCTCAGAGCTGCAGTTCCTGTGAGGCAGGCTTGGGCCTTTAGCTTAGCATCAGGGAAGCAAAGCTACAGCCCAGTCATACCGAGCCAGGTGCGCTGAGCCCAACGTGTGCTGTGCACAACGGCCATGCCCTGTGCACTGTGGGCTTCCGGAGCCCCCAGCCATGCTGCACAGCAGGCCCTGGTCTCCCAGCTTATGCTGGTGACAGGACACGTGTGCAGCAGCTCCGGATCGTCACACAGGTCCGGAGTGGCCACGCCAGGGCCCAGAGTCAAATCTGGGCATAGCTGCGGTCCATCCTCCGTGCAGGGTGAGGGATGGGTCTCGCGCCTGGAGTCCGGGGCTGGCGGCCTGGCTTCAGCCCTTTCTTCCCCAGGCAGGGGGCACAGTGGCCCCTCGCAGATCCTTGGGGAGGGGCAGGCACCACTGTGGCTCTGCCCCTGTGTCTCAGGGCACAGCCTGGAATGGTCAGGAAGCTGAGTTGCTTGAAGGAGATGCTTCCCTGTCCCGGGGCGCAGTGTTCCGTCTCATTTGTGAGGGCCTAGTGCCAGCCAGAGGACACAGCTGCGTCCTCTTCTCCCAGCTTCCCACAAGGGCGTTCCTGGCTCCATGCCTGTATCCGCTCCCAGAGGAGCAAGCAGATCCGGGGACGGTGGGACTTTCCAGAGGCCCCTGGATCCAACTTGGCCAGAGCTCACGTCCTCACGTTGTTAGGAAGATCCCCAGTGTTGCTCCGTGACATTCTGTTTGGTGTGGAAAGTCACCTCTCAGTGTCTGTGTCCGGAACACTCCAAGCTGAGGCCTGAGTGAATGGTGACGTGAGTCTCAGGCCACTGTGAGCCATATGCTGGGTCCCTTCCTCCGAGCCCTCGTGGTTGTCTGGAGTCCATGTGTCACATACTTGGGTAGATTTCCTCAGGTGTTGGGCAGTGTCTGGCAGGGACAGACGGGCATTGTAAGAGCTAGAAGTGAGTTGTTAAAATGTGTATCAGAGGCTGAAATTGGGGGTGATGTTGGTGATTGAACTCCCGACCTTGCGTGTGCAGAACCCGCGGTGCCCGAGTCCTGGTCAGCCCAAGAGCCGACTGTGTATGTGGACGTAACTGGGACAGGGACAGGTGCGCGGGGCGCTCCCGAGTGGCAGAGATGCGCTGGTCCAGAGCAAGGCACTCTGCGGGTGGTGTGCCTTGGGCAGGACTTGGGCCTGAGGTGCCTTTGAGTCCAATGCGGCCTCGGTCATGGCATGGCCGTCTCTGTCCCTGCAGATCAAGGGCTTGGAGTGGCTGGTGTCCCTGTACAACAACAACCTGAACGGCATCCTGGCCGACGAGATGGGCCTGGGGAAGACCATCCAGACCATCGCGCTCATCACGTACCTCATGGAGCACAAGCGCATCAACGGGCCCTTCCTCATCATCGTGCCCCTCTCGTGAGTGCAGCCCGATGTTCCCACACATCCACACTCAGATCCACGTGTGGCCAGGACTGGGGTGGCCGGCTGGGGCTCCTCTGGAGCTCTGCTCCTCACCTACGGGCGCCAGCGGCTCCCGCTGCGCACGGCTGGGCTGATCTGGCAGACGGGTTGACCGCCCTGCTGGCCTTGTCTTAACCTTCCCTCTAAGGGCTGGTCTCCACATGGGTCACATTTTGACACCCTGTATGAACGGAGGCAGGCAGCGCACAGGTCAGCTCCTGAGATGCTGCCTCTGGTTTTGGGGGGCAGGTGGGGTTGCTCTTCCACCTACCCATAGGGTGGCTTTTGCCCCTTTGTGGCCCACAGCCAGGCGGTAATGTACTAGGTTGTTTGTGATTTAAACCTCTCACAGGAAGTGTAGGTGAGGCCATATGAGGCTCTGCAGAGCAAGCGCTTATCACACAGAACCCTGCTGGGGCTGCAGAGCCCTCAGGCCTCGTCCCACCTGCTGCCGCCCCACCCCACTCCATGCTCAGGCACAGGGCTCTGGGTCCCCAGCAGCCCCAGGAGTGGCTCCAAGCTCCTCGGCCTCCCTTTGCAGCAGCCCTGAGCCTGCTGGCCTTCTTGAGCTGCCTTTCCTGCTCAGCATACTGCCCTGTCCAGAAGCCCTGGGACAGCCAGGCCCTGTACCCCCACCGCCACCCAGGAGGTGCTCAGCCTCTGCAGTCCTTCACGGGCTTGAGACTGAGTCCCAGCCAGTGCTGGGGAGACTGTCACTTGGTTTGGTTCGTCTGATGCAGTCCTGGGAACAATGCTGTGCCCTACTCAGGGCATCACACTTGAGGGCAGCTGGCTGTGTTCTTGGTTCTGAGGGGCCTGCCAGCTGCCTCACTGTAACCTGCGCATGTTTCTGTGTACTTACTGAGCCTCTTGTGAGGACACTGGGACTCCACACAAACACCCATTTCTCCTCCTTCCCCGGATGCTTGCAGCCCTTGTAGAAATCGTTTGGCCTGAACGGAGTTGCCAGTCACAGCTATGTGTTTCCATCTATGTGCTCCTTGGATTCCCCAGCTGGGGAGATCTGTTCCTTACCCACTTATGTACTTGCTTATAAAAGTCAGTACAGACTCTTGGACACTTAATTTTCAATCCCTGGTACTGGGTCTTTTTTTTTTTTTTTTTTTTTTTTTTTTTTTAAAAAAAAATCAGGACCTTGTGCTTGCGAGGCAGGCAGCGGAACCACTGAGCTAAATCCCAGCCCTCTGGTACTTGGTCTTTTCTCATTGCTGGGACAAAATGCCCAACATCCCCAAGTTACATGAGGAAAGATTGATTTCAGCTCACAGTTTGTAGAGGTTTCAGTCCATAGTTGGCTGGTTCCAAGGCAGGTTGTCATGGCAGAGAAGAAACAGTCCATGTCAGAGCAGACAAAAAGCAGTGAGCCTACCTTCTCTATTCTTCTTTTATCCCATCCAGGCTACAAGGCTATTGGTTGGTGCCCTGCACTCCCAGAGGTTTCCCTTGTCAGGAAACCCACCACCCACACCCATAACAGTGCTAAACTATTTACTGCATAACCACAATCCAGCCAACTCCCAAAAGCCCTGTCTGTGATGGCATGAGGCTTTAGGGTAGCATCTAGATATAAGCAGTAACAGGATTGAACTTTGCTCTGAGCTATATCCCCAGCTTTCTTTTTTTTTTTTGGTATGGGGTATCAAATTTAGGGCCTTGTGCTTGTGAGGCAGGTGGGGCAGTACCACTGAGCTAAATCCCCAGCTCTCTTTTGTATTTTGGGTTTTGGGGTTTTTGGGTTTTTTGTTTTGTTTTGGTTTGGTTTTTGAGACAGGGTCTCACTGTGTAGTTGAGATTGACCTGGAACTCATTATGTAGCCCAGGCTGATCTCAAACTCACAGCGATCCTCTTGCCTCAGCCTCCCGGGTGCTGGGATGACAGGCGGGTGCCACCACGCCCAGTTTCTCTTTCATATTTTTTATCTTCAGATAGGCAGGCTCTCACCCAAGTTGCTAAATTGCCCAAGCTAGACTTGATCTTGTAGTTCTTCTGCCTCAGCCCGAGTGCTAGGTGACAGGTGTGCCACAGTCCCCAGCTTCATTTATTTTGTCTCTTAACTTGCCCTCCACGTGCCCTGGGAGGCCCTTGAGGCTGGTCCTGGGTTCTTGTGACGTGAGCCTGTTGTGCTGCTGTCGGGGCAGTGTTTGCAGAGTCACTGAAAAGCTGTGGGGCTGGCACGGAGAGCTTGGCTTCTGCCACCCTCGGTCACGTCACGTTCCTGTGGCACAGTTTTCATGAATATGAAGCCACTCATGGCCCCTTGCTGCCCACTGAACTCTACGCTTTGTTTGA
This sequence comes from Fukomys damarensis, assembly GCF_012274545.1. NCBI lineage: Eukaryota > Metazoa > Chordata > Mammalia > Rodentia > Bathyergidae > Fukomys > Fukomys damarensis. The sequence continues at coordinate 6,454,803 of NW_022900949.1, forward strand.
ACTTCACCAGCTTTTCCCTGATGTCCGTTTCCTGTTCCCACATCCATGTCCCATTTAGGCATCAAGCCTGCTTAACCTCCTGGTCTGGCGGTTCCTCTGACCTCCAGCCGTTTTACTTACTTGTTTATTAGTTTATTTCTTCATGATACTAGGGATGAACCCGGGGACCTGTGCACACTGGGCAAGTGCTCTGTCACTTAGCTACATCCCTAGGCCTTTCTTAATTTTCATTTCATGACAAATGATCACTAAATTGCCCAGGCTGGCCTTGAACTTGTAATTCTCCTGCCTCAGCCTCCCAGAGTGCTGGGATTACCGCATTATACCACTACGCACCGCTGATTTGCTGTGGTTTCAGTGACCTTGACCTTGGTTTCTGTGTCTCTGTTGAGGCACTGGGGATGGAAGGCAGGGCCGGGACACTCCAGGCAGGAGCTGCAACTGGACACCCGCCCTCCCCGTGGAGCTCCCCCAGGCCGGGTTGACTTGTGCTGCCCCCATGGTGAGGCAGCAGCTGTGGGTTTTGGGCAGGAGACCACAGTGGCAGATGCCCTTCTCGTCGCATCTCGGCCAGGGCACACGCTGCGTCGTCACTGCAGATGCTGACTGGAGCCCCGGCCCTGGAGGTCAAGTGGTGTACTGTGAAGTTGCTTTTACCTGCTTCCTCGCTGTGCTCTGGGGAAAGAAGCTGAGCTCCCCCGCCCAGCTGCTGACAGCCATCTTCTGTTTCTATCAGGGACGATTAATAGATATTTACCTGTGGTTTGGCCTGGCTTATCTCCTTTATTTTTCCAACCATTCTAGCCTTGGCCCCTGGGAGCCGTCTCATCTGGCACCTTTGTCCCTGTGGTAGGCCCCATCATCCGGGACTTCTGAGGCTTCCTTTTCGGCCCCAGGAGGTGCCCCAGTCCTAGACTCAGCCTGTTCTCTAAATAGCCCTGGTTTCTCCTCTTAGAGAGGCTGGAGATAGAGGCCACAGGCTGGCCAGGCTGGCCAGGGGGTGGATCAGGAAGCTGAACTGAGGGGCTAAAGTGGAAGCAGGGCGGTAGGTGAGCCCTGGGCCCCCATCTAGTCAGTGGGGGGTGAGGTGAGGCCGGGCCTGCTGCAGGCTTTAAGACTGGCCTGAACCGTAAGTCCTGTGCTGGGTGAGCTGTGGTCTCAGCACAGGCGAGGCCTTGGTGTACCTTAGGCCTTCAGTCTTCATTTTAGTCACAGTGAGTGAGAAGTCTGTCAGATCAAAATTAAAGGAAGCTAATACTGAAGAAAAAGTATTATTCCTCTGAAGGAAACTAGTTAGCAAGAACGTGCCCAGGTGCCCTAAAACGGAGCTCACTTCCCACAGCAGATTTCATCCTGAGTGTCCTTTTTTTTTTTAGACAGGGTCTCACTATTTAGTTGAGTCTGACCTAGAACTCACTATGTAGCCCAGGCTGGTCTCGAACTCACAGCGATCCTCCTGCCTCAGCCTCCCAAGTGCTGGGATGATAGGCGGGTGCCAGCACGCCCAGCTCATCCTGAGTGTCTTGATTTGGGGCCTTTTGTAAAGCCCTGTGTCTGTGGAGATCACAGGCACTGCTGCTGCTGGCTTCTCCACCAGGCAAGGAGGTCAGCGTGGCCAGCATTCCCACTTGCTCTACAGATGGCTCCAGGGGGCCGAACTAATAGGTGGGCACCGCGTTTGGCCGTGCGGCCCTATGGGCCAAGCCGCTTTTCCTGCTGCTGACAGTTTTCATTTTTAATGAGAATCAGATAATGATTATAGTCATTTAAAAAAAAAGCCCCAGGTCAGGCGCAGGTTGCTTTTTGCTCCTGGGTATCCCTGCCACGAGGCCCTTGGCGTGGCCAGCCTGTGTGCACACTGCTCTGATGGGGCTTCTCCAGCCTGTGTCTCTCTGGTGGTCCCTGCAGGCTGTGCACTAATCCTTCCCGGGACACAGGTGGCGGTGTCCCATGGCCCTTGCCGTAGTGATAGCTCAGGGCTTGCAGCTCCTGCAGTGAAACCCTGGGCAGCTCCTTGCCTGCTGCCATCCGCAAGGTGGTGCTGGGTGACCTTGGGGCTTTTCCCCAGGTCCCCCAGGCAGCCCCTCCTCCCCCACCACTGACTGTCCACTGGGGCCTGTTACAGTCTGCCACATGCTCCTCCCCTCTCTCCTCTGTGCCCTCAGGACCCTGGCCCTTCTCCCACCTACTGCAGGTCTCCACACACATCCAGTTTGGCCCTTCCTCTCTCTTGGTGCCTTAACTGTCCTGCAGTGGAAACAGGACCTCAGCAACTAAACCAGGGAGGCCTTGCTGGTCCCCAAGAAGGGGACGCACAGCACCAGGCCTTGGGCACGCTCCCACCTCGAGGCCATCTGGAACCCAGGCTTCTTAAGTTCTCTGTTATACGTCTTTAGCCAGTACCTCCTGCCCATGGGCCCTCTGCCTCATGGTTGCAAGATGGCTGCACTGCCCCCATCATTTCATCTGGTTTCATAGAGTGATAATGCAGAGCAGAGGGTGGCGCTCGCATTTGCAGCTGTCTGTACCCTCCTCACCCTCCGTCAAGAGCTCTCCTTACCACCACCATCTGAGCTTCCGTCTGTGCCTGCCTCACTGGCCGTAGCTGCAGGAGCTCCAAAAGTATGGGTTTAATGTGGGCTTGCCCTGCCCTCGGTGCGCTCCTTGGAGGGAGGAACCTGGGATCCTGTCTGCCGCTCAGGCTTCAGTTCCCGTCCTCGCGTCCAGCGGCTCCCTTTCCCTGCCCCACCCAAAAGCAACCAGAACTTGGCTTCATTGTTGCCTTCTGCTCTGCTAAGGGTCCCTGTCCCTCTGTCCTGTCACTGCCAGGTCCCTTGCCCTGTGCCTGCTGTGCTGTCCAACCCGGCTGCAGCTGGTCTCACCTGTTGGCTGCCTTCGTGCTGCCTCTCACTGCTTTCGTGACTCCGGGGCTGCCATTGTCGCTTCCGAGGTGGCAGAAAGAGCCTGTGTGTCTCCTGCACTCCCGGGTGTCCCCGGCACAGTCCCTGGTGGCCCAGCACCGGAGGCCTGACGTTTTCCTGGTGGCAGGCCCGCATCCGTTATCGTGGTCGTTACTGCTGTTGTCCCTGGTGTGGTCTCCGAGGGGCGTATGACCCCGGAGCAGGGACACAGCGCCGGTCTCCATGCCCCAGTTCTGGGCTCACCCGGGTCCATCCAGGCTCCTCCTACCCAAGCAGCAGCTGCTCTGTCCCTGTCGCCGTCTTTGGTGTCCCTGTTCTCCCTGCAGCATCTTCCCTTCCCGCCCTGCTATCTCTTGAACCCAAGGGTTACGGCCACATGGGACAGAATGGAACTTGATTGTCCCTTCCTTATCCCTTCAGAACGCTGTCAAACTGGGCATACGAATTTGACAAGTGGGCCCCCTCCGTGGTGAAGGTGTCCTACAAGGTACGTCACAGTGAGAGGGCTGGAAAGCGTGACACAGCAGGGGACCAGACACTGCTTGTGCCTGTCCTCCAATTGGATTGGATGCACGGAGTCACGAATTAATGCAGGTGTGGGGTTGCTTGTCTTGGGGCAGAAATGCTTACTTTGAAGAAGAAAGTAAGGGATTCAGGTTGCAGAATGCAGTTTTGGCGAAGTATTTATTGAATTGCATAGCAGACACTGGTGCATTTGCTGGAATGTTTTGTCATCTGTCCCGCGCTTTGGTTTAAAGCCATTTGTTTACAAGGCCTTTATGAGGCACACTGTGGGCCACTTGATGACAGGGAACACTGGGTCGTCTGAGCCTTGAGCCAGGCCTGCTCCAAACAACACCCCAACATCTGTTCAAGTTCTTACGTCTGTCCTGGGAAGCAGAGCTTAGGGTTGGGCTAGGTGTGCAGGTGAGGAAACTGAGGTAGAGTGGTAGCACCTGGTTGGCCCCTACTGTGAGGTAGAATCCCCAGGTCCAGGCTGTCCAGCCCCTACTGTGACAAAGTAGAGTCCTGATGGCACAGCCTGCTAGGAGGCGTAGCAGGGAGGACTGGGTTGTCAGGGTTGGCCTTAGGTAGTTGTCCTGCGGGCCGGGGATCAGGGATGAGGAGGGACAGGGTAGGTTGGCACATCGGGGAGGGGCCAAGAGTGATCCCCCACTGCTGTCACCAGGTGAGGGAGGGGCCTGGCTTCCAGGTTAGGGGGTCTGAGTTAGAGACCAGGGAGAGGGAGCCAGTGCCACCAGGCAGTGGCCAGTGTGGCCCGGAGCCCTGTGCTCCGCCCTGCTGGCCCAGCCACCTCTGGCATGTCTGATCCCTCCCTGGTCGGGGCTGCTGTCCCTGACCAGCTGCTGGGCACCTGCCTGTCCCTGTCGTCTGGCTCTGGGAGGCTGAGATGTGTCCTTTCCCCACAGGGCTCTCCAGCAGCAAGACGAGCTTTCGTCCCCCAGCTCCGCAGCGGCAAGTTCAACGTCTTGCTGACGACCTATGAGTACATCATCAAAGACAAGCACATCCTCGCCAAGGTAGCGTTTCTGTGCCCCAAACGTCGCAGGCTAGCTGCCATACTGTCGCCTGCTTGTCACGCTGCCCTTCTGCTCAGAAGCCCCTTGCACCTGCACATGTGGGTGATGCCTGCCCATTGGGGGCAGAGACCAGGCTGTCCTATGGGCACGCACTGGCTCCTCCCAGGACTTCTGCCGAGAATCGTCTGCCCTGCTGGGTCCTTGTAGGACCCTGCGAGCTTGTGGAAGGTTCTAGCCAGGGAGCACAGCTACTCATCTGCCCTTGACCAAGGAAACAGTCCTCCTCTTTTGGGGACGGTCGTCGTCTTTGACCGAGCACACAGCTTTGGAAGGGACACACATGGAGCGATGAGGGAGGAAGGGGACACCCGCCTAGCCAGTCAGATCAGCCAAATCAGCCCTGGCGATCAGTGGGGTGACAGACTACACAGCCAGATCACCCACATCCGTCAGGGTCCCTACAGGGAACAGGAATGGGGACAGCTCTGTAGGCTTGTGCAGTAAATGTAGTGTCCTGTGAGGCACTGCAGCACATGCTGATAAGAGTAAAGAAAGAAAGGAGACCTAGAACTGGGTCTTGGGGCTGATCAGTGCCACTCTGGGCAGCAAAGACAAGAGGTGCCAAGGGCACCCAGCATTTTATTGAGCACCAGTGTAGGAAGGTCAGAAGACTGCTTTGAAGATGTTCAGCGGCATAGCACAAGTGTCTGGCAGCATCTGGTCACAGCTGAAATGCGCAGAGGTATAAAGGGGGAAGGCACTGCTTGTCTTGCCTGGAGAGATCAAAGGGTACCGAGGCTGGGTTTCAATTAACCAGAGTCTGCTAATACCGGGCAGAGATTTCTGCTCCAGGTCCCCATCTCTGGTGGCCCTGGCTTCCTCTCCCTGGAGGCTGTGCCTCCCTGCTAGGGAGTGACCGAGGGCTGAGCACTGCTGGCCCGATCCTGGTAGGGTGTGAGGTGGGGACATGCGGGCCTGTGTGTGTGTGCTGTGGCCCCAGCTCAGGATTCCCTTCCGGCATAGAGGCTTAGGCTGAGGATGTGCGGGGCTGATTCCGCTAACTGCGCGAGAGTATGGGTGGAGGGGTGTTTGCCAGGTCCCATCCCATCCCCTGCATGGGGGAAGTGAGGCTGTGGATTTCTGAGTATGCAGGGCCTGGGGCTCAGTCCCATCCCACAGGTGCCTCTGCTGCAAGCCCTGTCATACAGTGCGAAGCCAGGCCCGCCCAGAGCAAGGCCCTGGTCACCGTGCTCCCAGCAGTGCTGGAATGGGCATGCTTGCCAAGCACGGTGTGCTTCTGGCACATGGGCACTGCTCTCTGTGGGCCTGGCACCTCCTGGTGCTGCCATCCTCAGACCTAAAGTGGGCACTGGAAACCGAGCCTAGATTTTACCAGGACTCCTGCTTGTAGTCACCCTGTGCCTGGCTCTGTCCAGTGACCACGTGGCTGTGGCTCTGGGGGCAATGCCTGTGCTTGGAGCTCTCAGGGAAGCCACCGTTAGCGCACAGCCTGGAGCAGGCTGCAGCTCAGTGGTGCGTGCTCGCCTTGCGTGGATTCCATCCCCAGCAGCACATATGCACACATGCACAACGCCCGTTCTGCCCGGGCACCCTGGCTCACGCCTGTAATCCCAACACTAGAGAGGCTGAGGCAGGAAGATTGCAAGGCCTGTATGGACTGGTGAGACCCCGCCTTTGAAGCAAAATAAAAAAATGAAAGGCCGCACAGTCCATTTAGATGAGGACCTGCCCTGGCCTGTGGCCCTGAGATCCAGCCTAGAGGGACTCAGTGAGGTGTGTCCTACTCCGGTGTCCCTGTGCTTAGCACCAGCATCTCTAATTTTGTGACGGTCGGGGGACTTTTCTGCAGCCTGGCTCTCTTCCCGGGACAGTATGCCGTGGCCATCATCCCACACCTCTGTCTGTGTCCCGTGTGCTGCAGTCTTTCGGGCTTTGGTTGGGGCCTGCGATCTACACTGTTCCAGAGCCTCCTGGCTCACGCTGACCACTTGCCTGTCTCACGTGGCAGCCAGCCCCACCGCTGTGCCTCAGCCTGCTGTCCCCTACAGATCCGCTGGAAGTACATGATCGTGGACGAGGGCCACCGCATGAAGAACCACCACTGCAAGCTGACGCAGGTGCTCAACACGCACTACGTGGCCCCACGGCGCCTGCTGCTCACGGGCACGCCGCTGCAGAACAAGCTGCCCGAGCTCTGGGCGCTGCTCAACTTCCTGCTGCCCACCATCTTCAAGAGCTGCAGCACCTTCGAGCAGTGGTTCAACGCACCCTTCGCCATGACGGGGGAGAAGGTGGGTGTGTCCCGGGGCCTCCAAAGCTGCAGGCTGTCCCCCTGTGACCAGGGGTGGTCCTGTGCCTGGGGATGCTGAGGATCGGCAGACATAACTGGGGCTTCCCTCACTGCTCCAGGCACAGAGGAGACTGGAGGGTGTGAAGGGTGCAGTGGGCTGTGTCCTGTAGGTCACTTTGGGGAGTCCAGGCCTCCCCAAGGGCAGAGCCCAGGTCTCGGGCAGGAAGCCACAGTCAGGTTCTGTCTCCCGCTGTTCTCCGAGAACGCTGAGGCCACTTGGTGTCTGGAAGCCGTGGTGGCGCGGTCAGCCTGAAGGCCTCACTGGCTCCGCGACTGTGAGGCCTGGGTCTTCATGGTCCAAAAACCCTGAGCCAGCTCCAGACACCACACCCACGCACTGTCTCTAGTGCTGGCCTTGGGGATGTGTGTGGGACGGGCGGTGGCCCTGGGGAGGGACTAAGAAGCACGGCCTGCACACGGGGCAGGGTTGTGGGGTGACGGCCAGCGCTCAGGCTCCCTCTGCAGAGGCCTGCAGTCTCCTGCTTTGTGCTCCACTCTCGTGCCCACCTAGGCCCAGCCCTTCCACAGGGCCAGGACCAAGTGCCACAGCTGTTTGTCCCGAGAGGCCACCAGGGTGCGACAGAAAAGCTTGGGCCTTCTGTGCTCTTTCCTCTTTCCTCCTCCCCCTGCTATTTTGACAGCACTGGAGATGGAACCCAAGGCCCTTGCACTGGACTAACACCCAGCCCTTGTTACTTTCTAGTTGCTAAATTGCCCAGGCTGGGCTTGAACTTGTAACCCTTCTGCCCCAGCTTCCCATTGTACTCTGATCACAGGTGTGAGTCACTGCTCCTAGCTTGCTTTTTTTTTTTTTAATCATT
>NW_022900949.1:6462721-6473396 GCF_012274545.1 Fukomys damarensis
TTTTTTTTTTTTTTAATCATTTAAAAAATATATTATTCTTTAAACAAGGGACAGGCACCTTGGGAAGGTAGTACTTTTGCTCAATCCATCGCAGGCTGGGTGACAGAGGGTGTGGGCTCAGGGCTGTCAGGCTTTATTTGGCCACGCTGGTGGGTTGTGGACACACAGGCAGGCTCCTGTCACCTCGGAATGCTATGTAACGAGTTGTTTCTCAGAGCGGAGGTGTCCAGATCTGGGGTCCATCAGGTCCAAGACCCCGCGTGTCCCCAGAATTCCATGGGGGCAGCGGATCCTTGAGGAAGCATAAAGCAGGGTGGCCCCAGCTGCTCCCACTGGCCCTGTCCTGCCCCTGCCTCGAGTGGGCCCCGCACACACCCTGGAGCTAACGCCCACATCTCTGTCTGGGGCCCAGGTGGACCTGAACGAAGAGGAAACCATCCTCATCATCCGTCGTCTCCACAAAGTACTGCGGCCCTTCCTGCTGCGGCGGCTCAAGAAGGAAGTTGAGGCCCAGCTGCCTGAGAAGGTGGGGCTGGAGCAGAAGCAGCTGTGGGGCATCGTGCGGGTGGCATCCCCCGAGTCCCCGTCCCTGACCCGTCAGCCCGGCCTGGCAGGAGGCCGTGGGCTCAGGGCTGGGCCGCTCTCCGGGGCAGGGAGGCTCTGCAGCCGTGCCCAGGGCTTCCTGGCCCAGTGGGTTCTCTGCTCACCCAAGTCCCTGCAGAACATGGCTGAGATGCCCGTCCTGGCCCGGAATCGCCCTGACACTATCCGCCCGTGTCTCCCCTTGGCCCTGGGTCCTGGGGGCTCTTCTCCCTCACCCGACCCTGAGGCTTCCGTGGTCGGGGTGGTGGCTGGGGAGGTGGCCTGGCCATGCGGCCACTGAGCACTGTCCTCCCACAGGTGGAGTACGTCATCAAGTGTGACATGTCCGCACTGCAGCGTGTGCTCTACCGACACATGCAGGCCAAGGGGGTGCTGCTCACCGATGGCTCCGAGAAGGACAAGAAGGTGGGTTCTGGGGCCCTGTCCCATCTGGGTCGGGGTGGGCGCTGGGCAGCTTTGGCTCCCGCCCCTTGCTGTGGTTGAGGCCCCAGGTGATGGCCCTGAGGACACAGCCAGGCTGTCAGAACGATGTTCTCTTTGGGAGACATTTCCTGGGCTGCTGTCCAGTGTCCTCAGGGGGCACAGAGGGGAGAGGACCCCCCCACTCCCATTAGCAAGCTACAGTGGGAGTCAGGCCAGCCTCACCCCTGCAGGTTGAACCTGTCCTGGGAGCTCACCAGGCTCCTCGGGCCTGCCCCAGTGTGGCCACAGCCCCAAGTCGCCGTTGCCTCTGAGAGGCAGCATCTTCAGGTCCTTTGCTCTGAGGTGCTGCGGCCCAGAGCAGCCGTCCATGTGGCCCTTCTCTCCCTTGGGTCTTCAAGGCTCATCGGACTGGGACTGTGTTAGTGACCTGGCCTCGGCTCCCAGCCAAACCCTCTTTGCTCCGTGCCACCCCTTCCTCCTTCCTCCTTCCCAGTGTGCCCAGTGCTCTACCTCCCAGGCCCCTGGACATCCACACAGGCTGTTCCCTCACTCCTGAGCCCCTGGTGCCGGTCCCGCACCCACCTCCACTCTGACCAGAGACACCATCTCCTCCCTCCTCAGGGCAAAGGCGGCACCAAGACCCTGATGAACACCATCATGCAGCTGAGGAAGATCTGCAACCACCCCTACATGTTCCAGCACATCGAGGTGAGGCCCGGCTCGCTGGCCCCTGTGCATGGGCTGGGATGCCTGTAGAGCTAAGACACAGGTTCACATCACCTTTGATGGCTACTTAAAAAGCAGTTTTAGGGCCGGGAATTTAGTTCAGTGGTTTTGCCCCCTGCCTTGCAAGCTCAAGGGCCTGAGTTTGATCCCCCGTGCCAAAAAAATTTTTAAAAAGGATAAAAAGTTATGTTAGCTGAGCATGGGCATGGTGGTACACAGCTGTAATTCCAGCACTTGGAGGCTGAGGCAGGAAGGTTGCCACAAGTTTGAGGTCAGCTTGGGGGTACAAAATGAGACCCTGTCATCAAAAACCAAAAAGGAGTCCTGAGTGTGTTAAATAGTGACTCCTGGACATCTGCCTCTCTGTGACCCTTCCCTTTGCAAAACTTGTGGGTCTGCAGTGCCAGGGGATGGAGCCCAGGGCCCAGGAAGCCCGGGTCGTGCTCTACCACTGAGCTGTACCCAACCCATTGTGCTGAGCTGAAGGCGTCCCAACCTTGTTGGGAAATGCAGTGCACAACAGAAGTGGTCCCTGCAGTCCCACCTCAGAGGCGGCCTCCCGGGCACCGTGTCCCTCCCCGGCGTCCTCTCGCGCCTGCTCCTGGGCCCCTGTGCGCAGCCTCATGCTCAGGGCAGCGTGGGCTGGGGCCCTTCAGGCAGCAGTGCTGTTCGAGTCTCTGTTCATGCTTCTGAAAACCACTCGAGTCGCTGTTTCCTGGCGTGGACGTCCAGAGGTCCCGCTGCTCGGGGCTGTCTTCGGCTCGCGTCACCTTTCTGCCACATGAGTGGCTGAGAGCACAGTGTTCGCTTCCTCCCTTTCATGGGTGTGCGTGGGGTCCCTGTCCCGGAATGACCGCTCCTCATTCCCCCGCAGGAGTCCTTCTCCGAGCACTTGGGCTTCACTGGCGGCATCGTGCAAGGGTGAGGAGCTTCCTGCTGCGTGGGGCGTTCACTCCGGGTGGGGCTGGCTTTGTGGGTGTGTCCAGGTCCCCCGGCAGGACACCCGGCAGATAAGCAGATCCCAGAGCAAAGCCCGGGCAGCTTGCACGCTGAGTTGGCCAGGTCCCGTGGCAGACTGGCTCCAGGCCCACTGTGCTGCTCTGACCTCTGCGCCCCAGGAGGGCGTTCTTACCTGAGCCTCCTGAGCGCCGCTCGCCGGGTGCCTGCATGCCCCGTGTGGCTGCATTTGTGCGGCGGCTGTGGAAGGTGCAGGCTGTTGGTCTAGAGTTGCCCTATGAAAAGCACATCCGTGAACCTCCTCACAGTTGTAGCTGCCTCTTTAACCCTGGCTGAGCAGCCGTCCCCAGTGGAGACGCAGGGCAAGTGGGCAGCAAGGCCTGATCTTTCTCTTGCTGTCACCCAGTGGGGTCCCACACCCTGCCGCAGCACTGCCTGCACCCACAGCCCAGCTGCACGTCTGTGACCTTCCTGCTGGTGGGCAGGACCAGTCGGTGTCAGGGCTTGGGTCCCAAGTCTGGCAATGAGGCCGTGTTATGGCAGCCTTTGTGCCTGGAGCCTCAGTGATGGACGGGACAAAGCCCCAGCTTACACCCACCTTCGTCCCCCCCATTTGGGACCTCTCCTCTGTTCAGAGCAGAGTTAGGTGATAAGCACTTAGTACTTGGTCTCCCTGGTGCCACACCTTTGCCCAAGGGTGGCCTGAGCTTCTCGCTGAGGTGAAATGGCTGTGCAGTAACCGGATGACAGCCTGTCTCCCAGGCCACCCCTGTGCCCTTGCTGCTCCTGCCCCCTGAAGGCATCTTCCTAACTGTTTTCCTGCCCTGCTCGAACCAGGCTGGACCTGTATCGAGCCTCAGGCAAATTTGAGCTTCTCGATAGAATCCTTCCCAAACTTCGCGCCACCAACCACAAAGTGCTGCTGTTCTGCCAGATGACCTCCCTCATGACGATCATGGAAGATTACTTTGCGTATCGCGGCTTTAAGTACCTTAGGCTGGACGGTGAGTGGGAGTGAGGTCTGGGCGGGCAGCCAGGTGGCAGGGAGGCAGGCTGGGCTCTAGGGGGCAGTGCCTGACAGTCTTGGGCCAGCTGAGGCACAGACACCCCTGTCACTCGGACCTAGGGAGGAGGCTGTGAGGCTCAGCACTGAGTCCGCCTGGTAACTGCTCCGGGCACGGCCACACCCAGGGTGCTCACCCACAGGGCCCTTTCCCCAGCGCCACGCTCACAGCGGCTTGGAGCAGGGTCAGGCTAGTGCGGCAGGCCCTACACAGCCTGGTGCTGAGCCCGAGCCCTTGGGGACCTGACACCCTGCGTGTTTCCTCCACTCCTCCACCTGCAGCTCCAGGGAGGCCCGAGGCAGTCCTGCCCTTGCCCAGCCTCCTGGGGAAGCGGGTACCAGGCCCTCAGGGAGTGAGCTAAGCAAGCTTCCTTCTCGAACTATACTGGAGCCTTTCTTGAGCTGCATACAAGTGTGTCTCACGGCAGGAACCCCCGCCTCTGTCTCCCATCCCCACCCCTGCCATTTGTGCTGAGCATCTTGGGGACTGTGGTTTCCTGAACCACGATCCTGTGCTAGCTGGGGCCCCTCTGTCCGTCTGTGGGGACCCCACCACATATGCACCCCACCTTGTGGCCCACACACCCACCCAGCTTTCAGTGCCATGCCACACAGGCTCTGCGTTGTCCCCTGCTCCCACCGCCTTCAGGGCGCCCTGCTGGTTGAGGCTGAAACCCAAGACACTACTGAAGCCCAGGTGGCCGGACCCGCATCCCGTGTCCGTCCTCTCCAGCTGTCCCTCTCGACCTCACGAGGGCCAATTCTTGACCCCCAGTTGAGCAGCCGTGGGACAAGGATGGACGGCCACAGCGCCATCTGCTGCACCTCAGGCAGTCACAGCACAGATGGGACCCCATCTCCTTCAGAGAAGCGGGTGTGGCACCACGGTCGGGGCCTGGTTGGCACCACATGCACACCTGTGGCTGTGGGACATCAGGAAGGCGGTGGGCCGCAGTGGAACTGGGTCTCATCCTGTGCCTGTGACACTGGGCCTGTTGGTGAGGAGCTCTTAGTTTCCAGTATCACCAAAATGGTCCTCAGTTTGCTAGGGCAGCTGTGAGCTGTTGGCAGCCAGGCCAGCATGAGCCTCATGATGACACTGACGATGCTGAGGGCCTTTGGGGCTGTGCCGTGAGGGTCCCTGCAAACCTCTCCCTGCTCCTCTGCTCAGGTTTTCTCAGTGTCAGGGTCACCCGCCCTGCCTGGGTGCAGTGAGCCCCTGATGGGGTCCCCAGCTCTTCCAGTGGGTACAGTCTGAGCCCGCAGGACCCCTCTGAGGGCTCACAGCCCCTGTGTGTTTGCAGGGACAGCAGTGTTGGTGGCGTTAGCTGCTGGGCTGCTTGCCGCCCAGTGGAGCGGAGTGGAGTCAGGGAGATAGCAGGGCCTGGTGGCGTCAGCGGCACGAGCTGCTGGCCCTGTGCTGCGGCCCCACTGAGTATAGTTCTGCTGAGGACAAGTCCCACGGAGGCCCGTCAGCCTGTGCACACGGGCAGGCCCATTTTTACGTTCCAGGATGGGACGTTCCCCGGCGACACAGGGCAGGCTCCTCGAGTGCCCGGGCCATTGCCACACAGGCTGGAGTGTGGCGTGGCCGTCAGGAGCAGGAGCTCCTCGGGCCCTCCCCACTCATGCTCCTCTCTGTGCCACAGGAACCACGAAGGCGGAGGACCGGGGCATGCTGCTCAAGACTTTTAACGAGCCCGGCTCCGAGTACTTCATCTTCCTGCTCAGCACCCGCGCCGGCGGGCTGGGCCTCAACCTGCAGTCGGCAGACACCGTGATCATCTTCGACAGCGACTGGAACCCCCACCAGGTAACTGGCCTCCAGCAGATGTCGCCTGCCTGTCCCCAGCCTCCCCACAGTGCCTGAGGGAACTGAGGCTTCTGCCGGTTTCTCACAGTGGGCAGAGCCGCCCTATGTTTAAGAAGGCAGCAGATTGCAGAATAGGGGTCGCCACACCCCCATGGTCTGGTGCAGCCCTTCCGTGCTCTGGGCCCACACGGTCACACTGTGCAAAACAGAACTCGGGCTGTACCTGCGCTCCTCAGCCTGCGCCCATGTGGCCTGCCCATGTGTACCAGGACGCCCGCGTCTCAGACGCAGCAGTGACACATTGGGCGGAGCGCTCCTGCCCGCCCTGAAGCTCTACGGCCTGGGGTTTCCCAGTGCCAATGCCAGAGCCGCATGGCAGAGAACCCTTTCCGTCCCTGGCCCCCTGCCCTTGGGTCCCGAATCGCACCTCCAGGCATGTGCCTGTGGTGTGAGCAGTGGGTGTCCGTCCGCGCCTCCCCCGAGATGCCTGCGAGACTCCCAGTGCTCCTCGGCTGCTGGTGTCCCAGCACGTGGTCCTGGTGTCCTCTGAAGCCCATTCGGCAGCGTCCTGCTTCTGTTCATCAGAATGAGCACTGGCCCTCGGGGCCCCTTGTCCCTCCGGGAGGACTTGTGCAGGGCACCTCACAGGTTACTCGCTTCTGCCACCTAATTCTTCAGCCATGGTGGGGTCCAGGGGTCCTTCCCAGCCCAGTGGCCCCAGCATAAAGTGTGTAAATGAATCACCTCCCTCTTGGGGGACGATTGAGTGTCCCCTCCTGGCCTGTGGGGGTCGTTCCCTGATTGGCCAGGTTCCCAGGGATGGGCAGAGGCCGGGGAGCCTACTGCGGCAGGGAGGGAGCGTGCTGATGCAGGATAAGGGTGGCCCATGGATTTGTCCTCACCCCTTGTACTATGCTTAAATGGTCTAGAGGCAGGGGCCATCTCGGGGAGCCTCAGGGCTCTGCGCTAAGGATGATGGGGAGAACGTGGCTGCCACATCAGCGCTGACACTGTGCATCCTTTAATCTGCACAGCAGCCTCGAGAGAGGCGGAGTTAGCAGGGTGGGTGCTCTGAGAGGTCAGCCGGCCTCAGGCTAATGCCGCGTAGCTCGCAGGCGCCTGCTCTTGTGGCCAGGTGAGACGCTCCGTGCTGCCAGCGTGGCCTGGCTTGTAAAGCATGACGTGGCCACACCAAGGACACCTGGGGCTGAGACAGGGCTCCTGGGATGTATCCAAGAATCGTCTTCTGAAACAGCGCTTTCTTCCTGAGTATCTTTCGGGGGACAGTAAGGCACAGTTATTTCTGGGCTCAGTAAGTGCCCCAGGCCCTCAGGGCCAAATGCCCCAGGCCAGGTCCCATCCTGAGCCCCTGGGTCGCGAGGGCAGGCAGACTGGCCAGGCTGGGTTGGCACAGGGGGCCCAGCGTGGAACTGACGGCCGCCTCCCCGCAGGACCTGCAAGCACAAGACCGGGCGCACCGCATCGGGCAACAGAACGAGGTGCGCGTGCTCCGCCTGTGCACCGTGAACAGCGTGGAGGAGAAGATCCTGGCGGCTGCCAAGTACAAGCTCAATGTGGACCAGAAGGTGATCCAGGCAGGCATGTTCGACCAGAAGTCTTCCAGCCACGAGCGGCGCGCCTTCCTGCAGGCCATCCTGGAGCACGAGGAGCAGGACGAGGTGAGCGCAGCGCCGGGCCCGGCCCCGGCCCCTCCCCGCGTGAGTGGTGGACGCATGAGCGGCTTTCATTTTTGGTTTTGTACCTTTTTTTGCACTCTTATTTTTTTTGCATCCCTTTGGAGTAAAGGGAGTGTGGGCTGAGCGGAAAGAGGATGAGTACTTGCTTTCCCTTTGAAGTGGTTTTTTTTTTCTGAACTGCTGGTGACAGACGCCGGATTGACAGCCCTGGAGACTGAAGTCCTCTATTTATCCACAGAGCAGACACTGCAGCACGGGCAGCGGCAGTGCCAGCTTCGCCCACACGGCCCCTCCGCCAGCGGGCGTCACCCCCGACTTGGAGGAGCCACCTCTAAAGGTGAGAGGGGTAGTTCAGTCTCCACGCCCATTCAATCCTCGGCTTCTCAGCTGAGACGGCCAGCAGGGCCCTGGTCCCACGGAAGTGCGTGTGCGTGTGCGTGTGTGAGCCTCTCGCTGCGTGTGGCCCCATCCACCGCAGCCACACCGGGTCGCCAGCTCATTTCCCACGGACGCCGCCCAGCCCGGCCTCTCCGCCGTCGCACTAAAGCCTTGTCATCTTGTAGGAGGAAGACGAGGTGCCTGATGACGAGACTGTCAACCAAATGATCGCCCGGCATGAGGAGGAGTTTGACCTGTTCATGGTGAGCACCGCGGGCGGCCCCTGTGCCCCCGGCACCTTCAGGGTGCTCTACGGGGTGGTGTCGCAGTGCTGGCTGGCTGTGCTGCTGGGCAGCGCTCAGTCACTCCCACCTCCTGTGGCCGTGTCTTCCGAGCCTGCCCCTGGAGCGCACCTAGCAGAAGGCGGGACCCCCCCCCCACGCTCTGCGTGTGGCTGCGGCCCACCGGTCCTGCCGAGTGACCGTCCTGAGCCCCCACCCCTCCTAGAGGGAGCAGATGCCTTCCAGGGCAGGGGGCTGTTGAGGGCCTGGTGACACTGAGGCCTGGGGCCAGCCCGTGTAGCTGGGAGGAGCCGCCAGCCGCTGCCCTCTGCTGGGGTCCACGCCCTCAGGGCTTCTCTCCTGTGACTCCCTGGTGACCTGGCCCCGGCCCCCACAGCCGTGAACTGCAGTGTCCCCGTGCTGACCCCTGTCTCTCTTTCCCTGCCAACAGCGCATGGACCTGGACCGCCGGCGGGAGGAGGCCCGCAATCCCAAGCGGAAGCCTCGCCTCATGGAGGAGGACGAGCTCCCGTCCTGGATCCTCAAGGATGACGCCGAGGTGGAGCGGCTGACGTGTGAGGAAGAAGAGGAGAAGATGTTCGGGCGAGGCTCCCGCCACCGCAAAGAAGTGGATTATAGCGACTCGCTGACGGAGAAGCAGTGGCTCAAGGTACATGCCGGAGAGGGCCACGGGCTGCAGGCCGGCCTGGCGGGGCAGGGACAGGGTGGGCGCAGGGAGAGCAGCGGTGCGCCGAGCTCCTTGCCTGCTCTGGGACAGGATGCGGCTGGCACCGCCCGGCATGTTGCTGTTCAGCAGCTGAGTCCCTCTGGCCCCGGGACACCGTAGGGGGCACCAGGCGTCGAGGTCCACCCTGGCTCTGTGGCGACAGATCAGACCCCACCTTGCTGTTCCGAGACAGGGCTGGTGACTAAGGGTGCAGCCCTGACGCTGTGTGGTGGGGCCGCCGGGAAACAGCCCTTCCCAGAAGGTCGTGAAGGGGGAGGAAAGGGCCAGCCCTGTGCGTCTGGGCGGCAGCACCCTTCCCACGCGAGGTGAGCCTGCTACTGACGCATCGTGGGCCCGTTGGAGGCACGGCTCTGTCTTAAGAGTCTCGGTGGCTTCTTTGCGATACCGGCTTTGAACCTAGAGCCCCTCCTGTTCTGGCCCAGGGCTCTGCCACAGAGCCACTCCCCAGCCCGGTTCCGGAGTTGCCAGCGTGCCTCCTTTCAGACAAGCCCTCCTGGGCTGCTCCCTCTGGACCTAGGGTGCTGTGGTCCACAGAGTTCTGAGCTCTCTCCCGCTGGGTGGTGCCGTATTGCGCTGCTTGGGGCTGTTGTCCTCCCACTGGTGACGGGCGTGTGGGTGTGAGAATTTCAGGGCTGCTGTGGACATTCGTGTGCACCCTTCTGTGTGGGTGGGGTGGGCACAGCTCTGATTTTTCTTGCATATATATGTAGGGTGGCATTGCTGCAACAAATGGTCATTCCGTGCTTTGACAATCCAGAGAACCACTGCGGCCGGGCGTGGTACCCTGTGCCTAAAGTCTCAGCACTCCAGGAAGCTGAGGCAGGAGGATTGCAACTCTGAGCACAGTTTGGGCGACTTAGCAAGGTCCTGTCTTAGCAGTAGTAAATGAGTAGGGCTGGGGATGCAGCTCCATGTGAAGGCCCGAGTTCCACCCTTTAGTAAGGGGATGGAGGCAGACACAAAGAGCATAGGGCTCTGGTGGACAGTTTTCCAGGTGGCTGTAGAGGGACAGAGGCTGCCCACCCAGCCCACTTCTCGCCTCTCCCTGTGCTGCGGCAGAGGGTGTGAGCCTCCTCATTGCCCTTGGGGCCGCTTAGGTGCTGTTCGCAGCTGAGTGGCCACTGTTCCGGCTTCTGTAAAGAACGCGGCGTCACACCCTCTGGCCCCCTTTCTTGTTGGGGAGCTGCTTTATTTCAATTTGGTGTCTCACTATGTTGCCCAGGCAGGCCCGACTCAGTCCTCCTGCCTCAGCCTCCCGAGTCCTGGGGGCCGCGGGCCGCTCCTGACCGAGTGCCTTGCCTGTGCCCTCGTTGGAAATGTGTCTCCTACAAAACCCTAATGGTGCTGTGGGCGGTGCAGATGTTTGATCTCACTCTGTGGGCGTCTCCTCGCCTTCCTCGCCTGTCCTTCGGAATACAAGTTTTTCACTGTGTTCATCACTTAACTGTTTTTCTTTTTTGTCACATCTGAAAAGCTGTTGCCAGACCCAGTGTGACAGATTTACTCTTACGTTTTCTTCTCAGTGTTGTAGTTTTGTTCTTTAATTTTTAATTAAATTTGATTATGCTCTGAAGCAGGGCCCAGTGTGTGGGTGGCCGGGTTGCCCCGCACTCATTTTGGTCCTTGATTTTAGCAACTTTGATTAGTATATGTTTACAGTACGAGGTGACTGTTTTCTTCATGGGGAGTGGAACATGGACACGGACAGCTTCATTCTTTATGTGTCTCCTTCCCACCTCTTTACTTCTCCCTCCATTTCTCCGTCTCTTTCCTATTTGCAAAAGATCTATTTTAAACCGGGCTTGGTAGCTCACACCTGTCATCCTAGCATTCAGGGAGAGGGAGGAGAATTGCAAGTTTGAGCCCAGCCTGGACAGTTTAGCAATGAAAGAGAGACCCTATCTTAAAAGTTTAAAAAATGAAGGAATAGATGAGACTGTAACTCGTGCAAAGGCCCTGGGTTCAAGTCCCAGTACTGCAAAAAAA
>NW_022900949.1:6473669-6479851 GCF_012274545.1 Fukomys damarensis
ATCTATCTTTTATTCTGCTCTTTACTTCTATTTGCTGGGTACTGTGGGGCACACCTACAGTCCTAGCACCTGGAAGGCTGAGGTGGAATGATCACTATAAGTTGGAGACCAGCCTGGAATCCATAGCAAGACCCTGGGTCAAAAAACAGATCAAAAGCCAGTCCTGGTAGCGCACCCCTGTAACCCTAGCATTCGGAAGGATGAGGCAGGAGGATTGCTGAGTTCAAGGCCAGCCCGGGCTACATAGTTTGAACTACATAGCAAGAACCTATCTGGAAGAGGGGAACATTTTTAAAAGTCTAAATTATTTATACTTTGGAATTCTCATATGAGAAATGTGTCTGGTTTATTTGGCCTAACATTATGGCCTCAAGGTACATTTATTTTCCTCCAGGTGACTCAAGCGTATCTTTTATGTTGTGTGTGAATACCACACTTTCTTTATCCACTTACCTATTAACGAGTGGATGAAAGGCTCTTCACATTAGCACTTGTGGAAGAGACTGCGCTCCCCCCCACCCCACTGGACGGACTGAGTATATCTTGCTGTGTCACATTCAAGTTTCCGGCTGTGAGGAACACGGAGCAGGCCCTGTCTGATCTGTGCCGCCTTCTGGCAGCCACTCCCTGGTACCAGAAGCCTTTGGGATTCCCCTGTTGTTGCGGGGGGCTGAGCCGTCACCTGTGACATAGCACACAGCCTCGGCGGTGTCACTTGTGGAGCCCACGGGCCACGGCACAGGCAGCCTCGGTTCTTGGCTGTGGCCACCTCACTCAGCCTCTGCCTCCGTCTCACGTTCTCCCTGCGTGTCATTTTCTGTCTAATAAGGACACATATGCTGGGCACAGTGGCCTAGGCCTTAAGCCCGGCTCCTCAGGAGGCTGAGGCAGGAAGATGGAAGTTTGAGACCCTGGCCTCTGCAAAGTAAAAAATAACAAGTGGGATTGGAGCTCGGTGGTGTGGGGCAGCCCGGGTGTGAGGCCTGGTACTGCGGAAAGGGAAGGGTGCCGACACTGGATTCAGGGCCAGCTCTGGTGCAGGAGTGCTCACCCGGACACCTGCAAAGTCCCTGTTTCCACCTATTCTATTTTTTTGGTACAAGGGATCGAACTCAACTCCTTGTGCTTGTGAGGCAGGCGGCGACACCACTGAGCTACGTCCCCAGGCCCCAAGACCCTGCTTCCCAGTGAGCCCACTCTCCGTTCCAGTGCACACAGATGCGGCTCAGAGGGCACTTAGACCCTTCTCCCCCCATGTACAGTGGTGCTGAAGGCCCTTGCCCTGTGCATGCTGTGCTCCCCGCTGGCAGCCAGGCGTCACCACTGCTTGAAGGAAGGGGCCCACCTGGGTCCACTGGCTGCCCTGTCCTTGGTCACCATCAGAGGTGTAACTGAGGCGATGGCACTCAGCCCGCTGGCGCATGCCCGTCCTCCCAGCACCCTGGGAGGCTGAGGTGGGAGGGCTGCAAGTTCCAGCCCAGCCTGGGCATCTAAGATTTAATGTGAGGCCTTGCCACAGAATGAACAGATAAGGGCTGGGGTGTAGCTCAGTGTTAAGCATTGAATCCCTAGTACCACAAAGACAAGCCCAGTCCACCCCTTTTCGGGCACCACGGCCCTCTGGAACCTGGCTTTGCGTTTCCAGTTCCCAGCTGAGACACGTACAGTAGTTCCTGAGAAGTGGTGGCCAGGGATTCTTCCAGAGTCGCCACTCCCATGGTGCCTTTCCTCTCAGCAGTGTCACCGACAGTGGTGTAGTTCTTGGGAATGGCTGCCCAGCCTTGCTGAGAAAAGCAGAACAGCAGGAAGGGATCGGGGCCAGGGCAAGACTCAGGTGAGCACCTGCCAGCCGCCCGAAAGACAAAGGGAATCACTTCCCTGCCTGCAGAGAGGCAGAAATGGCCCAGGGCAGGAGTGGAACAGTCGCCAGTCATTCCAGGGGCTAACCGGGCGGACGCCAGGACGGAGCACTAGCAAGGGAGTGCGGCTGCTGTGCAGAGCACTGCTCGGGGGCTTGAGTGGCTGAGGAGGGGTGGACCACCTCAGTGCCACTGAACTAGCACCCTGAATATGGCTATGGTGGGCTGGGCACAGTGGTGCACGCCTACAGTTCCAGCTCCTCAGGAGGCTGAGTTGGGAGGATGGCAGGTTGTGGGCCAGCCTGGGCAACTTCGACCCTGTTCCAGAATGGAAAAGGCAGGGCTGGAGCTCAGCAGGAAGGCCCTGAATTGAACCTCGGTGCAGGGGTCAGTCGGCTTTAAGCTAGGTGTGATTCGTCACAATTTTCAGAAGGAACCAAGGAGAGACCAAGCAGGGCTGAGGGTGCTGACCCCTCCAAGCAGAGGGCCGGTGGTCCCATCCTGTGTGTCTCTTGCGGTGCTCACAGCCCCTTAGATGGTCGCAGGGCAGCACAGATGGGGAGGACGGGGACTCTGCCCCGCCGGGCCCGCGGGCGCGTGTCACGGCCTCTGTGTCAGACCGGGTGCTGGCTGTCCTATTTTACTACTATTGACCCTGAAGGCCATCGAGGAGGGCACGCTGGAGGAGATCGAAGAGGAGGTCCGGCAGAAGAAGTCGTCGCGGAAGCGCAAGCGAGACAGCGACGCCGGCTCCTCCACGCCGACCACCAGCACCCGCAGCCGCGACAAGGACGAGGAGAGCAAGAAGCAGAAGAAGCGCGGGCGGCCGCCCGCCGAGAAGCTCTCCCCAAACCCGCCCAACCTCACCAAGAAGATGAAGAAGATCGTGGACGCCGTGATCAAGTACAAGGACAGGTAAGCGGAGGGGCGCGGGCTGCGTGGCCGGGCTGTCCAGGCGGCAGGTGCGTCCGGGGGACAAGGGGGAGCGGCTCCGTGCCGGTGCCCGTCCGCAGTGCCGCAGCGCCTACACGGACGCAGACCGCGCTTTAGCAGATCTTACTGTCGGAAGAGAAACAGTGTCACGAGGAGACCTGTGCGTGCTCTCTGGCTGGATCTGGAAACGCGTGCCTGTTCCCAGGGTTAGCGCCGCCACGGACACGGGGAGAGGGCTCCCAGCTCTACCCTACAGAGCGTCCTGCGTGGGTGCGGGGCGGCCGTGGTGGGAACGACTGCCCTCCATCCCCTCTGGTGCTCAGAGGGGCCTGGCCTCTCCCCACCACCCCAGGCTGTGGGGAAATCCTCCTGTTTGGGAAGAAGCTGGGAGGCCTGGGAGGAGACGCTGTAAGGCTGCACGTGCTCCGGCAGAAACCCTGCAGCCGGCGTCTGTCTCCAGGCTTCGCGGAAGGGAGGACACTGCTCCTCGAGGGCTCCCTCTGGGGGACAGCAGGAGACGTGCAGGGCTGGCAGCGGAGATGCGTGCACCCTGGGGTGGTCCCGCAGGCACCGGGCGGCTGGATCTCCTGTCCTGCCGGGAGGTGTGGGCAGATCTCCCACGGGAGGATCTACCCGGTGGCCACCCCCGGAGATGGGGTCCTTAGTGACGCGATGGTGAGGCAGGACTGTGGCAGCTGGGGACACGAACATTCCTGCTCCGCGGTCTTGCGAAAGGGTCTCCTGTATTGCCTGGGCTGTCTCTTCCCTCCTGGGTGCAAGCGATCGTCCTTCCTCAGCTTCCCAAGTAGCCTCGTGGAGAATCATTTTGCTGAATGAAAAAAGCAAGACCCCAAAGAGCACTGACACTGTGCCTCTGGTCACGTGAAGGACACAAGCCGGCCAGGGGTGTGGGACGCAGGACAGCGGCAGCTGTGGGCCTCTGGGTGCTGGGACGGCTCTGCCTGTAGATCCAGGTGTGGACCCACGTGTCAAGGTGCACCGGTGAAGACTTAGGAATAAACCTTGTCGGTGAGGCCTTGGGGTTTTTGGAGAAGAGAGTTCCTGTGATTCCGCCTCGCTGAAGAAGGCTCCTTCACCTGCCGTGCAGTTGCTTGTCGTGTGACAGAACAAGAAACAGCTCACCTGGCTGCTGAGCAAAATACACCACCACCTGCGGATCGGATGAGGAGCCGGCTGGCAGGTTGAGGGCTGCCCCTTAGCGGGGAAGTGACTGCCGTCCCACTGCTGTCACCGGACTCCACCTGCTGTGGGGACGCTGCGGCCGGTGCTGGGTTGCTGCTGCACTGCTCACTTACGTCCCACCGAGGGACTGGGGTTGGATGTGTGGTTTCTTTCTCTTTCCAAAGCAGTGGGAATGGAAGTTAGGGCCTTGCACAAGCTAAATAAGCACTGCCCCACTGAGCTGTATCCTAGCTCTTTTTCCTTTGAGATGGCTTCACCCCGGCTGGCCTCGAATCTGTGGTCCTCCCGCCTCAGCCTCCTAGGCAGCTGGGATGGCAGGCACGCACCTTCATGCCCGGCTGTGCTCAGTTTTGGTGTGGGGGTGGCTTCACGGGACTCAAGTAGTCCCGCAGCCTGGGAAGCGCCGTGGAGGGTGACGGACACAGGGGCTGCCGTCGCCTGGTCTGTCAGTAGCCTCATGAGGGGAATGTCAGCCCGGGCACATCAGCTTGGGAGTTACCAGTAGCTTTTGTGATTGGAAAACTGCCGTATCTGTCATTTTTAGAAAAGGAGTTTAGGGATAAACGTCTCCTTTTTAGTGGAGCATTTTGACATTTTAGCTAAATCAGGAAATTGCCTCCCCGGGCGTCCTGACTCCTGGGAGGACTTGAAGCCTTCATGCTCGTGCCGAGGTCTGTCATAGTCAGCAGGAGGAAGAGGCGCAGCTGCAGCCTTCTGGGTCCTCCGCCCTCCTCCTGCGGGTTTAGACCCCAGATAGCAGTCGGGGTGCTGTCCCCAGGACACAGTGGCTCTCGCTGCTGGTCACATGGCCATGGCCGGCCTCTGTCTTCGGACCGGACACCGTGACCCCACCCCAGCACCCTCCTGACCCCAGGTGACCAAGCTCCTGTTGGGCAGGACCAGGGAGGAGCCACAGGGCCGCCACCCAAAGGGGAGCACGGGTTAGCTTGGACCGCACCGTCTGGCCCTGTCGGCCTCTTCCTGGAGAGGAAACATTGAAGAAAAACGTTTGGATTTTTTAAAATGTTGCTTCTAGGACCCGATTACCAATTCAGATCTGTAATCCAATTAGACACACAACCTGAAGGAGGCGCTCACCACTACCAGCCACCCGTGGGGACACAGAGATTACAGGTGTCGCAGCCGTTCGTGCCGAGTCAGAACCCGCCTTACTGAGCAGGACGTGCGGCTGCTTGTGCTGTCCCTGGGGACGCTTTGGAGGAGCAAGCTGGCCGTCCCTCACCCCGGCGCTATGGGGTAGGAAAGGCCCTCACTGGCCACGTACAGCTTCTCGCTTGGAGCCTTCTCCGTTCGTGCTCAGCCTCCCAGGCTCCCGGGTGCGGTAAAAAGGCCCTGCCTGCAGCGGGGGAGCTTGGGGTTGCGCAGCACTGTGTCCCATCAGGCATAGTGGCGAAGCCCCGGGCCAGCAGGTCACAGGCAGGGGGACCGTGAGCAGAGGCCAGAGGCAGAGCCGGCACTGAGGAATGTGTGAGGCCCGCGGCAGAGCGTGTGTCCTTAACCTGGAAGGTGGCCGGGGTGCACAAGGCTGCGGGTTCTACGAAGAAAAGAGGAAGCAGAAGGAAGGGTGAAACGGGAGTGGCAGCGTCCTCCTTTAGAAGGGAAACGTGCGTGGACCCCGTCACAGGTGGTGAGTGCGGCCTGGGACCCCAGCAGCAGCTCCCGGCCCCTACCGCAAGGTGTGACACTGGAAGGTGCCGCCGCCTCAGCTGCCAGGGCCGGGTCCCCTGCTGCGGGTCAGCCCAGGACGTCATCGCCGGCCTGGTGCCTGTGACGGCAGGGCTAGGGGATTCACCAGGGCCAAGGCCTGGCCTCCGTTCCCTCTGCTCTGCCGCGCTCGCCCTGCGCCGCCTCCCGAGAACCCAGAGTGGCCTTGAGAGGGGAACAGCTGCGTCTTGTGCAAGAAGAGCGGCACGCAGGGTACAGAGGTCCCAGGGTGAGCAGGGACAGGGCAGCCAGCCAGGAGGGCTGGAGGGGAGCCCCGGGGCGCTATGTCACAGCTGGCGCTGCACCGCGCGGCTAGTGCCCTCTTCCTTGTCGGCGGGCGGGAGGTGTCCCAGAGCTGGCTGGGAGCTGTGTGTAGCCCGCTGCTGAGCCTCCACGATGGCTCCATGCCCTGTGGGGCGTCACCTGCCACAGAAAACAGCTGGTTTGAGCAGCTGTAAACCA
>NW_022900949.1:6480813-6483027 GCF_012274545.1 Fukomys damarensis
GAGCTGGCTGGGAGCTGTGTGTAGCCCGCTGCTGAGCCTCCACGATGGCTCCATGCCCTATGGGGCGTCACCTGCCACAGAAAACAGCTGGTTTGAGCAGCTGTAAACCAGAACACACGTGCACAGCACGGCAGCCACGGCACTGTGTGCTTGTGTGCAGAGCAGGTGGCTCTGGGTGCCCGGCCCTGGTACCCAGGCCACGGCCACTTCCTCCATCTAGCAGGTGCGCAGAGCCTGCCAACACCAAACCCCAACTGTGCTCCTGCCCAACCACAGCACTCAAGTGCCTCATTTGCGTGACGGGACCCTGCAGTCTGTGCCGCTACACAGGGGCCTCAAGGCGTCCTCTGACTCCGCGTGGGACACGAATACAGCACTGCTCCACCCAGCCTGAGCCACCCTCGGACCTCCCTGGCCCTGGGAGTCACGGTTCACTCCTAGTTGACTTGAAGCCTCCCTGGCCTTTTTCCAGCCAGTGAGCTCGGCTCTGCCGTGGGCTTGTGGTCACAGTTCCTGGTGCTACGGAGAGGCTGCTGCCCACCCACAAAGAAGGTGCCGCACCTGGGAGGTGAGCCAGCTTCTCGTCCCACTGCTTGTGGTTGAGGTCTTGCCTGCAGGATGGGGCTGCTGAACTAAGTGGTATCCAAATGTTAGAGACCACCTGGATTTCACCGTGCAACTGCTTAACATTCAGACAGCGAAATGCCACGCCTGGGAGATTGAGGCAGGAGAGCTGCAAAAGTAAATCCCATCTGAGCAGTTTAGTGAGAGCATGCATGCCTCAAGATTTACAAGGGCTCAGTCCCCAGTATCACCACCAAAACTCAAACACAGACGTTCCTGATGAGCCGGGGATTTAGCTCAGTGGTTCTGGCACCTGCCTCTCAAGCACAAGGTCCCAAGTTCGATCCCCAGTACCAAAAAAAAAAAAAAAAAAAAAAAAAAAAAAAAATGCTCCTGGATGAGTCTGCAGCCCAGGAAGAAAATCGAGGCTCATAGGAGCTATGCCTTGGGGGACACAGCCCACGACCTCTGACCCCGCAGCTTCCCCAAATGGGAGTGGCTGAGATGCGGCCACTGTCACAGGCAAGCTCACGCGTGAATTTTACTCCACTTCCTGTGTGAACTTTTCCTGTAAGTACCTGTATTTTCCCAGGTTGTTGGTTTTTCTAAGTCTCAAGCCAGTATTTGACTTTACAGTGTGTCCGAAATGGAACCTAGAAACTGACTTTGTACTAAGAAAGTGCCTCTTTCTCACATCTCGCTTGGGGTGCACTCAGGCTGCTCAGATGCTGTGCTGCTGAGTCAGACTTGGAAATCCTCAGCTGCTCTTGCTGACCCATGTTGGCCTAACCGATTGTGAGTCAGAAGAAAGGATGGCCTCAGGGCCAGGACCTTGAGCAGTGTCATAGGAAGATGGCTTGGGGTGGGCAGTGGAAAAAGAGAGTGAGCTGGAATCCTGCCGTGTAGTCTCTCTGTCCACACTGGGCATCCTGGATTGATCTTGACTGCCATCTTCAGATCCATTGCTTTTGCCTGGCTGAGGCTGTTGACACTCAGAGGATGATGCTGTGGTACATTTGCGATGCCTGCCACGGTTAGAGATGAGGCCAAGATGTCGGGGAGCATTACCATCCTGAGCTGGAATTTGAGGACTCACAGCAGGAGTGAATCAAATCTGCAGATCAGCACAGACACACGCAACTGGACTCACCACCAGTGATGAACAGCCTGAGGATTAAGATTTGATGTTTAGACTGGGGATGAAGGTACATTCCTGTGATCCTAGCTAGTCAGGAGGCTGAGGCAGGAGGATGCAAGATCTAGTCCAACATAAAAAGACCCTGTCTCAAAATAAAAGAGTCAAGGATATAGATTTATAGTAGAACATTTGTCTAGCTTGCACAAAGCCCAGAGTTCAACTCCCAGCAGTGCAAGACATTTTTTTTAGGTGATTTTAGAAAACTCAAAGGAAGAATAATATAAAATATGAAAATCATGTGAAATTCAAATTTCTGTATTCAAAAGTGGTATTTTATTGCCATGCAGCCCAAGGCCATTTTTTTTTTCTCTTTCTGCTACCGGGGATCAAACTCAGGACATTGCACTTACAAGGCAGGCTCGGTGTCACTGAGCTAAATCCCTGGCCCAGAGGCCATTTCTTTTTTTCTTTTTTTCTTTTTTTTTTTTTTTTTTTTTTTTTTTTTTTTTTTT
>NW_022900949.1:6483205-6484995 GCF_012274545.1 Fukomys damarensis
CTACCACACCGGGCGAGGGCCATTTCTTTATGCAGTGCCTGTGGCTGCCGTCTTCCAGCAGTGGCACAGCTGGGCTCCTGCAGCAGAGAAGCCAGGTACCACTGACACGGGAAACATCTGTGACCCTTGATGTAGAACAATAGACAAGCAGGGCTGAGCCTCCACTGTCCCAAGTGTCCAGAGCCAGCTCCTGTCTACTCTCTGCCTCTTCCATCTGCTGAGACGGAAACATGGATGACTCTCGCGCAGTCTGTCCTGCTCAGGGGCCTGGCGGTCTGTTCCTTCTCATGTTGCATTTCTCTTTCAAAGACTGATCAACTTGAAGCGACCTAGAGCTTCTCAGCATAGCATTGGGAGCCCAGACAGAAAGCGAGCTTTGACTTGAGGTCCCCAAGTTGTTGTTCCAGGTTTGCTGCAAGGATCCACCCACCCCCTTCCTCTCCCTCCAGTGCTGTCCTCTCAGAGGCAGGACACAGAGGGAAACCGAGGCTGTCTGCAGCAAGCTGGTCTGGAAGCGTGTCCAGTTCCTCCCGAGCCTCTGCTGGGGTCGTGTCCCTTTCTGTGACAGAGCAGTGGTGGAGATGGAGGGGATCCCATCCCAGGAGTCACAGTCGGGCTGGGAGCGTGGACAGCAGTGGTGGCCTTGACTGCTGTGTCAGTGGCTGAGCGGCCGGCTCGCGCTCCGCTCAGGGCTGGGGACAGGGCGTCCCTGTTCGCTCACGCCCCCCTCGCCTGGCACCAGCTGGGGCTGAAGCCCAGCGTGGAGGGACAGAGCATGTGCCAGGCGTCCCTCGTCCACTCCGCCCGTCTCTGGGGAGTGAAAGCCGAGGCTGGGCCACGTCACGGGCCTCCCGGGTTCAGGGGTTCATGATGTACATAAACACCAGTGAGTCCGGGTGGCCGGCAGGCACATGTGGCCCTCAGCGACATCGTAGAGTCCAGGGTCTCCAGGGACAAGGTCACCATAGAAAGCCACTATGTCACTCTTACCTCCAGGACTGCTCAGGACACCCAGGCAGCAGGTGACCTTGGGTGGCTTTGTTCCTGGGAGCTCCCTTGAAGAAATAATGGTTCTAGGTGGGGCGGCACACGCTTGTAATCCCAGAACTTGGGAGGCTGAGGCGGGAGGATCACCAAGAGTTCAAAGCCAGGCTGAACTACAGGGTGAGGGCCTGTCTCAAAAAAGCAGAGAGAAGGAAACGTGGAAAGTGGTGCTGGTGCAGCCACCAGGGTAGCACTTGCAGGACTCCACGCCTGCCAAGGGCCACACAGGCCAGGGGAAACCATGCTCGGTCCTCTGTGGACACAGGAAAGCTGGGTCACGCGGCAGCCAGAGGGAGAGGAGGGAGGAGCGAGGCCTCCGGCACCGGGCCAGCAGGAGCCCCGGGGGCAGCGGCCGCCTCCTGAGGCCTCCGGTTCCTGCCATGTCATCTGAAGGTCGCTGTCTCGAGAGGCCGTCTGAACCGAGCCAGGCAGGGTGGCTCCTGGGGGGACCTTGGGTGAGGGGACGGGGACGTGCATCAGTCACACCAGGTGCGAGAAACACCTCCCGAACCCACCGCAGAGCCCAGCAAGGACGGGAGGCGGGGCCCCCGGGGTGACTTCCGCCTGCCCTGCCTTGCAGCAGCAGTGGACGGCAGCTCAGCGAGGTGTTCATCCAGCTGCCCTCGCGGAAGGAGCTGCCCGAGTACTACGAGCTCATCCGCAAGCCCGTGGACTTCAAGAAGATCAAGGTAACCGCGGGGCCGCGTCCCTGTGTCTGCCGGGGCCGGGCCCGCGGGGCCGTGACT
>NW_022900949.1:6485693-6490136 GCF_012274545.1 Fukomys damarensis
AAGCCGGTTGTGAGTGACGACGACAGTGAGGAGGAGCAGGAGGAGGTGAGGGCCGGGAGGCGGGCGGTTCCCGGGGCTGTGGGGGACTCCAGGGCCGCATCCCCGGTGCCTGCAGCTCAGGGCCAGGGCCCGCGGAACTTGGTCAGTGCCAGGAGTTACGGCAGCGGCGATCAAGTCCTGGGGAGTGGTCTGACCTTGCAGGGCTTACGCCCTGACCATATAGCAGAGGTGGCCCTCCGGTCCGTTTCATTGTTCTGAGAGGGTCTCACAACTGCAAAATATGTAGCCCAGGCTGGCCTTAGACTCGGGATAATCCTCCTGCCTCAGCCTCCACAGTGCTGGGATTACAGGTGTGAACCACCATGCCTGGCAAATACAATTTTCTTCTTTCTTTTTTCTTTTCTTCTGGTACTGGGGATTGAACTGGGGAACTTTTGCCCTTCAGGCAGATGGGCACCACTGAGCTAAGTCCCTGGCCTGGGATCTGGGTTGTCAGTGTCACCGTGGTGTGCGCCCTGCCAGGATGCTTCAGAACGGCAAAGGCCAGGGAGGACGGGGCCAGCGGGACCCATGCCCCGGGGTGGGCTCCAGCGGGGTGTGGAGCGGCAGCGGTGACTCACGCCCTCTCCTGTCCCCTCAGGACCGCTCAGGAAGTGGCAGCGAGGAGGACTGAGCCGACATTCCGCGTCTCCATCGAGAGCCGGCGTAGCCCTTAGCGTAACGGGTAGCAGCAGACGTAGTTCAGCCTGGGGAACTGTATAGACTCGAACTCCGTATTTATGCGACAGAGCTGTAGGACCGTGTGTGGCCCGGCCCGGCAGCGGCGTGGGTCAAGGCATTAACTGTTTAGAGCAGGCCCCGCGGCAGTGGCGACAGCAGAGGGGCAGCGCTGTCGCAGCACCAGGTCACCGTAGTGCAGCGTGGTGCATGTGTGGCCGCCCACCCCTCGTACTGCGCCTCTGGGCAGGCTGGGCTCGCGGGTGCGGCCGGCGGGTACGTCAGTGTCACTGGATGTCAAGCAGTAATAAATTAAACCAGCAAACCGAGCGCGGCCCGTGTCTGCCTGGCCCCTGCGCAGGGAGTGGTGGGTGCGGGAGGGGCCTGGGAGGCATCGGTGCCGTCTCCGTGAGCAGAGGTGTCACCCACGACCGCTGAGGGTGGGTCGCTGGACACAGCCTTAAAGCCAGAGGCTGCCGCCCTCCCCGTAGCGCTGCGCACACACCTGTAATTCCACCTACTCGGGAAGCTGCGGCAGGAAGACTGCAAGTCCAACCCTGCCCAGGCGACTCAGAAAGAAAGACAGGGCCAGCGCCCCCAACTCCCCTTTCTCCTCCCTCCCTCCCTGCTTCCTGGGCTGGGCCGCCAAGCTGTCAGCCAGCCTTGGACTGAGCCTCTGCACACCGTGAGCCACCGCAGACCCCAGCCCTCCAACCACCAGGCCGTATCGCGGTTCCCCACTCAACTCCGATCTCAGCTTCGGAGCAGAGGGCCAGACACCTGCGGGACACCGGCACGGGGGCAGCCATGGCTCAGCCACAGGATGGCGGCCGACTGCCCACGGCCGTGTCGCTGCCACATCCCCATGGACAACACAAACCCACTGTCCAAACTGTGGCTGCGAGGCAGAGCAGCCTCTTCAGCTCCTGAGGCCCTGCTCACCTGTCTGCTTTACGATTCCCCTTTTAAACTGCGTCTGGTGGCGCACCTTGTAATCCCATGACTCGCAAGGGTGAGACAGGAGGATTGCCGTGAGTTACAGGCCAGCCTGGGCTAAGTAGTGAGACCCTCTCTCAAAAACAAAATTTTAGGGCTGGGTATTTAGCTCCGTGGTTCCGCCACCTGCCTCGCAAGCACAAGGTCCTGAATTCAATCCCCGGTACCAAAAACAAAATTTTCAAAACACCTGTTTCTTAGCCAGGCACAGTGGTACACACCTGTGATCCCAGAATTTGGGAGGATGAAGCAGGAGGATCATGAGACCATCCTGAACTACACACACAGCCTCTTGTCTCAAAACTGGAGACAGGCCGGGCGTGGTGGCACACGCCTGTCATCCCAGCACTCTGGAGGCTGAGGCAGGAGGATCGCTGTGAGTTCAAGACCAGCCTGGGCTACACAGTGAGTCCCAGGTCAGTCTCTACATAGTGAGACCCTGTCTCAAAACAAAACAAAAAACTAGAGACAAACACTTCCCGATTCTGCACCCATGTCTTAGGTCAGCAAAAGAGGTGGCTGCTCGTTTCCACCATGGTCTCCCAGGTTTCTCCTAAAATAACTTTTCAGCCAGAGCACTGGCACTCTGAGGTATGGGAAAAAGCCACCTGCGGCCACTTGATTCTCATCTGCCCGTGTCACCACCTGCAGCCCAAGCCAGCTGCCAACCCTTTCCCTCCACCCGGCCCAGACGGTCACCTCTTCCTGCCGCCTGTGGCCGGGACTCGGACTGCAGCCCCAGCACCTGGGGAGCTGTCAGTCACCACCACCCATCTTCCCAGATCCGGCCAACCCGTCTCGCACACGCGACCCCCTCATCTGCAGGCCGGGGCGTCCCCTGTGATCCCAGCTATGGGGGCCAAGTCACAGCGAGACCCTGCCTCCCAGGATGAGGTCAGAGCAGCTCGGGGCTCAGTGGCCCTGGCTCTGGTCCCAGGACCTCAAAGAGAAAGCTCCGGGCGCCTGGAGCCTGCGGAGAAGTCCTCCTGCGGGCTGGTTTTAGAAGCCCCAGAGAGGACCCTCAGGAAGGGCTTTCATCCTGCCACCCACCCACATGGAAATGCTCTACACTCGCCTTTGGGGAGACCTGACGCCCCGTAAGCCCCCGGCGGCGCCGTGTTGCTGGCTTCGGTCAGGCACAGAACACAGAAGGCCGAGTCCCACCCCCAGCCCCACTATGTATATGCAGACACCCTCAATCCTCAGAAACAGTCGGAAACACTTCCGGTCCCCAGCGTGACGGTCAGCGAGCTCCCCGGTGAGGATGAACACAGCTGGGACGCGGCCTCAGCCAGCCACGGACTGAGGCGTTTCCTGCTCCTGACTCCCTGAGGCACCATCTAACTATTCAGCATTCATACTGTGAAAGGCAGCTGTCACCCCAGGACTCTGGGAGGCTGAGGCGGGAGGATCACAGGTTTAAGCCCAGCCTGGACAACACACACACACATGTAAATAAATAAATACGGCAGAGGGTGTAGTTCAGTGCAAAGGCACTGGCTTCCATCCCCAGCACTGCCAAATTTTAAAAAAGGAAAACGGGAAAATGGTGTTGCTTCTGAGGATAACAGCACAGCTGTTCTTCAAGCTGTTCACCAGACACGGGCGCGGCTCAGGGGTGCACACATGGGAAGCCCAGATCCATTCCTACCCCACCAGGAAAATGAGTCAAACACCACAATTACACCATCCAGCCATCCCCAGAAACGGAGCGCTGGGTCTCGAGAGCCGCTTGTAATATGTAGTCGGGGCTGGGCACACAATGCGGCGGAATACTATTTGGCCCTGAAGAATAAGGACACTGAACCTTGCTGTGGCAGGAGCTGGTGCCGTGCTCAGTGACCCCACTCCAGGGAGGCCCCTGGATCCATCAGATCACAGAGGGGGCCGGGGATTTAACTCAGTACTTCCGGTGCCTGCTTCACAAGTGCAAGAGCCCAGGTGTGGGCCCTGGTATCAAAAGAAAAAAGAAATGCATCAGATCACAAAGGGACAGCATGGTGAGGCCAGGACAGAGGGACGGGAACAGGTGTCCCGGAACAGTTCCAGTCCTGAGGTGGCTGGTCGGACCCCCTGACACCCTGCAGCTACGCCTGGTGTGGTCACAACCCTCAGGGTAAGTGTATTGGCCAAGATTAAAAATAAAGGAGTAGGTTCTTTTTTTCTGTTTTTTGAGGCAGGGTCTCCCTTTATAGTCCAGGCTGGCCCTGAACTCACTGCGTAGCGCAGCGATCCTCCTGGCTCAGCCTCCCGAGTGCTGGGATGACAGGAGTGCGCCACCACGCTTGGCAGATTTTTTTTTTTTCCTATGAAGAATGCAAAGGCAGTGCTGAGGCGGAGTGGGGTAACTGATACCCGGAAAGGACGGCCCTTCTTAGGGAGGACAAGGTCACCAGCTGGAGCCCTTGACACTGGGCCCAGGCGTCATGGCTGACGCAGATGCAGCCAGGGTCCCAGCCAAGGCCGCACAGTGGCTTGGAGCATATGTGAGCAGAGTTCAGCACTGTCCCTGTCCTGTCCTGGGTTTGGACTCAGCACTGAGTGCCCCCCTGACTTTTTTTGGGGGGGTACCAGGGATCAAACTCTGGACCTTGAGATTGCCAGGCAGGCGCAACACCACTGAGCTAAATCCCTGCTGCCACCCCCCCACCCCACCCCCACACCAACCCACTTTTTTTTTTGTTTTTTGAGACAGGGTCTCACTAGGTAGTTGAAACTGACCTGAAGCTC
>NW_022900949.1:6490493-6491248 GCF_012274545.1 Fukomys damarensis
TTTTTTTTTTTTTTGGTACCGGGGATCTAACTGGGGTCCTTGTGCTTGTACAAGGCAGGTGGTGGAACCACTGAGCTAAATCCCCAGCCCTTCCCCCCGCAACTTTATTTTTTGAGACAGGGTCTTGCTCAGTTGCTCAAGTTGGCACTGAACCTGTGTCCCTCCTACCTCAGCCTCTCCGAAGTGCTTTTTCTTTGCCACTGTGGCAAAATGAATGTGAACAGCACCGTGTGACAGTGAAGCCCCGGGCCTCAGGACCTGCGTGTTGCTGTGGTGGTGTCACTGTTCTCGGACGTCCCCTCTGCAGACTCCAAGGGCTGAGACCCCTGCCCGTCCCTGCAGGCGCCGCAGCTCTGGGTGTCCGCCTTTGTGCTCAGCGGGCCGCCTGCCTCTGTTCAGCCACACACGACTCACACATGTGCAATCCCTCACCCGTTCAGGGACGCTTTCCTAGGACCTTTCATGATCTACATTTCTCTAAAACCAGTGCCTTTTTGTGTTTTCTGAGCCAGGATCTCACTGTGAAACCCAGGCTGGCCTCAAACTCTCAGTGATCCTACACCACCACGACCAGTTTATTTTTTTCGAGACAGGGTCTTGCTGTGTAGTTCAGGCTGGCATTGAACTCACTGTGTAGCTCAAATCAGGCTGACCTTGCTGCACTCCTCCTGCCTCAGCCTCCTGAGTGCTAGGGTGATGGGTGTGCACCACCACGCCTGGCTTTTTTTTTTTTTTTTTTTTTTTTTTTTTTTTTC
>NW_022900949.1:6491270-6498223 GCF_012274545.1 Fukomys damarensis
TTTTTTTTTTTTTTTTTTTTTTTTTTTTTTTGCCAGTTTAAAACTGATTCTGCCTTTGGTTTTTCTCCAACCCCAACTTCCTTTCTGCCTGCTGATTCCCGTTCCTCTTTCTCTTACTGGTACAACTCTGATGATAAAACAACAGTGTCACAAGAGCCCTCTGTCATGACTCACCTAAAAGTAAAAGGTGCTAATTACCATCCTCTAGGGGAAATTCCGACCACTATTACTAACCTCACAGCTTCGCCACTGAAAGCTCACTCTGACCCGATAGGAACTCAACACAGGAGCTCCCTGAAGGCCTGCAAGGTGCAAAAGTGAAGAAGACATTCTCCACCTAATCTCACCTGCGGCCTGGGCTTCTTGCCACAGCCACAAACTCTCAGAGCAGCTCCAACCTCAGAAGTCGGGGGGAATGACTGGGGGCACGAGCCTGTCATCCCAGCACTCAGGAGGCTGAGGCAGGAGGATCGCTGAGAGTTTGGGGCCAGCGTGGGCTATCTAGTGAGACCTTCCAAAAAACGAAAAAACCTCCAGTCTCCCCAGACTGTGTGGCTCCTCAGACATTGGTCCTGTCCCCCTTGGCAGTGCACCCTGATCTCAGGAAACCTGAAAGTCACGGTCACCCATCAGGGAGGCCGCAGGGTCTGCAGCACTGTCACCTGCTTGCCCTCTGGTGGGCTGGGCATCTACGCTGAGTCTGCCTGACCTGGTCACAGACCGGCCTCGGCCTCAGCCCCCTGTTCCCCAGCAGAGCGGACTGCCTCCCACCACCCCACTCGGGGCCTAACCCTCAGCTTCCTGGCAGCCCAGCCATAGCGGGCAGGGCCTTCTTCTGCTCCAGAACCCTCCGTGGCTCCCACCTCCCTTTTCGCAGATGGCACAGCCCTGCCTGTGGCCCGCTGTCCCAGCTTGGTCACCGCCCCATTCTGCCTCCACTGCAGCCCCAGGGTCTCCTTCCCCACCCCCCAAACCTGCAGTTGGTCTTCCCTGGGCCGCACTCCCCCTTCTGCCTGTGCCTTCTCAGCAACCCAGTCTCAGTGGCCACTTTTTATTTTCCCACAGGGTCTCACTATATAGTCCAGGCTGACCCCAAACTCAGCCTTCCGGGTGCTGGGATTACAGGCGTGCGCCACCCCCGCCAGTGGGTCTCCCTTCTTTCCACTGGAAAAGTGGCCAGGGAAGGGGCACCGTGCTCTGTGCGGAGTGATGTGGGGTTCAGGTGCCACCCCAAGTGTGGCACCAGAGGACAGAGAAGCAGGAAAGTGTCTCCGTCTGCCTCCCCCGCTCCCCTGCCGTCCTGTGCAGGTACAGGAACGCTCGACTCCCAGAGGGGCCTCCCTACGCCCAGGGGAAAACTGTTCTTATCTCTGGGGACACGGAAGTGGAAAAACAGGACTTGCCTCGGCCCCACCTTATTGAGTCATCAGCGTCCACCAGCCAAACAGGATGGGACTTGCACCCAGCACACACACGCAGCAGAGCACTGGGCTTCCTACATTTGTTAAGCCTGCCAGGCGCGATGGCCTGAGCACGCAGCCCACATCTGGGGAGGCTGAGGCAGGAGGATTGCTGCGAGTTCGAGGCCAGCCTGGGTTACATAGTGAGTTCAAGACCAGCTTTTGACTACAAAGGGAGACCCTGCCTCAAAAAGCAACAACAACGAAAACCACAATCTAAGTGATCCAGCAAAGCTCACCACCACTGAAGCACTGTGTGTACATGGAGAAAACGAGGTTCTTTGTGATGGTGTAGGGAACGAATGATCTCCAAGACAAATCTATTAAGCAAGGTAATTAGGGCTGGGGATGTAGCTCAGTGGTGCCGACCGACACCTGCCTGGCAAGCACAGGGTCCCGAGTTCAATCCTTGTTACAGAAAAAAAAGAATTAGAGTTCTCAAGGCAAACTTTCAGTGTAATTTCCAGAAGCAGATTTAACTAAGCCAGGTGTGGTGGCACACGCCTGTCATCCCAGCACTCAGGAGGCTGAGGCAGGAGGATCGCTGTGAGTTCAAGACCAGCCTGGGTTACATAGTGAGTTCCAGGTCAGTCTCAACTACATACTGAGAGCCTGTCTCAAAAAACGAAAAAGCAAACAAAAGAAGCAGATTTAACTAGAAGTCAGTAACCAATCGAACCCTAAAAGATACACTTAAGTAGGAGCGACCTCCGCGACCTCCGCAATAAGCTCAGACACACACAGGGGCAACCCCACCCAAATGAGTGACACTGTCTTCACACAGTTGGACGTGTTCATTTTCCAACTAAGGGGAGAGAAGGGTTCCTGTCAGTGTTTCCTGTTTGTTCGGCTCTGGTCTGAGCTACCCCAGGGATTTTGGAAAGTGACTTCGGGCTAGAGTGGCCGCTGGCAGGGTGGCCAGACCTGAAGGTGAGGAAAGCCGGGGAACTCTCTGGCAGGTGGGCGGGCCCACTGTGGAGGAGCGGCGGAGAGTACTCCTGGGCCGCATCCCGAGGCTGCATGCAGCTTGTGACTAGGGCGGGTGATGCCTGAGTCTGTCCCAGCGAGCTGTGCCCCCTCGGAACTTGTACCTTCTTTTTTCTTTTCTTTTTTTCTGGTACCGGGGATCAAATTTGGGACCTTGCACCTGCCAGGCAGGCAGTGGCACCACTGAGCCGAATCCCCAGCCCACAGATAAATTCTTCACAACGGCGAGAAACAGACAAGTGACAGGCATGAGGGTTATGACAAACCAAACGGAACCCCTTGACAGGAGCTGAATAAATACAAAGGACACATTCTGGGGCTCACGCACGGCCAGAGAATACCACTATAAAATGAGGTATAGCAGGTCCGCAGGTAACAGGATGGTTTGATCCAACTCCAACAACGAGTTAGCAAACACACCTTTGCCGTCACTGTGCTAACCACGCTGTGAAGACCAAAGCGTCAAATGTCCACTTTCCAAACATCTGGCCATTTCCAAGAAGAGATATATCTTTCCCTGTCAAAAAAGGGGACCCAGGGCCGGGGACTTAGCTCAGTGGTGCCACCGCCTGCCTCGCAAGCCCAAGGTCCCGAGTTCGATCCCGGGTACCAAAAAACAAACAGAAAAACAGAGATATTTTAATGCTTAAGAGATGCTTTTTACTAACATCCTGGTAGCAAGTAGGCTTGTTCTATAATGCATGAAAGTAGACACTGTTCCAAAGCATATATCAGAATAGATAAGTAAAACAAATAGCGTAAGAAGTCAGGTATGCGCTATCTTATCTCATGCAGGTTTGTTAAGAAAACACAGACCTGATAAAAAAACAGGGGGGTGTGATAAAGTATACATTCTCAAACCAAATACTGGACCAGGGTAGCTATTCTGATACAATAAAAACGAGCATGAACGAAAAGCCGTCTGGAGAGGAGTTTAAATGTGGCCACGGCTCAGTCCCACGCGTACATCACCAGCCGCTGATGTCACAGGTTTCTCAGTCCCCTCCTTTCTGCGGCGCTGCCACAGACAGCAGAAAGCAGCCAATTTCTCTTTTTGTTTGTTTGTGATGTTCTCGTACTGGCGATCGAACCCGGGTCCTTGCGCTTGTGAGGCAGTGGGCGGAACCACTGAGCCAAACCCGGTACCAAAAAAAGAAAAAAATCAGGTCTTCCCCTATGCACGGGAAGACTTCAGCCGATTTCCCTTCCCTTGCTGCAGGGCAGCTCGGGCTTCCGGAGGGCTCTGGCTCTTCTTACTCTTCAGGTGTAAACGGTCTGAGTTACGCACAGAGCTCTTAGCCCTTTCAAAGCAAATTCACCTACACGAATTCCGGTTTGCTCTTTCTCCAGCCTATGCAGGTAAGAACTAGTGATTCTCCGCCTTCGGAAAATAAAAGCCGTCACCTGAAAATGCTCCAACACTCACACTCACTCTCCTGTGATCTGAATCAGATTCCGGAACCAGATTCCGGAACCAGATTCCGGGCCGGGGATGTAGCTCAGTGGTTTGGCCGCCTACCTCGCAAGCGCAAGGATCGGAGTTCGATCCCCGGTACCAAAACAAAACAAAACAAATTCCAGAACAGGAAGCAGTTTGTGCCGTTCCAGTTTTCCAAGAATTTTAATTTGCACGATTTCTTCAGAACTGCCAGGAGATACGACACTAAATCTCGGGGCCTTCCCGTCTGGGGCAGGGTGCCGGCTGCGCTGCCAGGGAGCATCTCCGAGGCCATCGCCGAACACTGCTTAGCCGCACCCCTGTTCCTTGAGGAAGTTCATTTTCACTCGCAGGACCGGCTCTGAAAGAGGAACTGTTTGTAAAATGGGCTAAGTTGCAAAAGCGGGATTAACCACTCAGATGTTTCCTTCCGAAGAATCGGGTACATGTCTACCATTGATCTCTTGGTGTTTTAAGCCACTGACTGAACATTCCTGGAGCTGCATCTCGTGTTCTGTTAGTGTCCCAGTTTTGTTTTTTTTCTGTAAACACATAGTTCACCTGTCCAAGTTCTTCATTCAGATCAGAGGCGCTGACTTGAGCTTTCTGATCTGATGCCTCCTGTTAGAGATCGAGACCCCAGCCAATAAAAAATGATCAAAGAGGGCCAGGGATGTAGCTCACTGGTTCCACCGCCTGCCTCACAAGCACAAGGTTCTGAGTTCAATCCCTGGTACTGGGAAAAAAAAAGATCCAGGAAATTTCAACTATTATTACATAGAATGAAATTGTACAGTACCAGAAATGCAAGGAAATCAGAAATAAATCTCAGAATCTTACTACTATTTCTCTGATACTCTGTTTTTTGGTTATACTGAGGTTCATCCCATTTTTCTTCAGCTTGGCATGTACATTCCAGGGTAGTACTGATGGCTTCAGGAATAAAAAAATTATTAGGTAAATGATCAAAAATGTGTTCATTAAAAAAATGTGCTTGGGCCGGGGATTTAGCTTACCTCAAACCACCGCTTACCTCAAAAGCACAAGGTCCCAAGTTCAATCCCTGGTGTTAAAAAAATTTTTTTAAAAAGAAATTTGGACCAGGGATTTGGCTCAGCGATGCCGCCACCGTACCAAAAAAAAAAAAAATTTTTTTTCTTTTGTGTTTTTTGATCTGGCTCCATGAAGTAAGACACTCTCTGGGCCCAGAGGCCTTACAATTCCTTCTGTTTGCTGAGTTATCATTCGTCCCGTGAACCTGTACAAGTCTGCTTCCGGTTGCTGTAATTTTATTAGAGCTACAAGACTGTGCAAATCGGCAACTGTAACATCGCTGTTTGTGGGGCCGCCGCGTGTGTCTTCAGGTTTGTCTCTCCATCCAAACTAGGAGCTG
The DNA here is from genome assembly GCF_012274545.1 of Fukomys damarensis. NCBI lineage: Eukaryota > Metazoa > Chordata > Mammalia > Rodentia > Bathyergidae > Fukomys > Fukomys damarensis. The sequence continues at coordinate 6,496,549 of NW_022900949.1, forward strand.
TAGCAGCTCATGTGACAAGAGACAGCAAGTGGATCCGAGGAGAGAAGCACCAAGTCTACAGGGAAGACTTTGGCTATTTGACGATGTCACCCACCCAAATGTCTTTGTTTTTTGTTGCTTTGGTTTTTTAAGACAGGGTCTCACTACGTAGCTGAGACTGACCTGGAACTCACTATGTAGCCCAGGCTGGTCTCGAACTCACAGTGATTCTCCTGCCTCAGCCTCCCAGGTGCTGGGATTATAGGTGTGCGCCACCATGGATTGAATTTGGGCCCTTGTGCTTGTGAGGCAGGTGAGCTAAATCCCTGGCTCTCCCAATCTTTTATTATTATTATTATTATTATTAGGGTCTCAGCCTTGAACCTAGCAAACAAGTGAGAAAAGAAATCTTCCCTTCCCAGAACACAGCACGCAACCTGTAGAGCTGAACACCTCTGGCCAGGCCCTTTATGGTATGTGTATTATATTCCCATGAGAAAGTGGCTGGACATGTAATCCTAGCACTTGGGAGGCTGAGGCAGAAGGATCACAGTTTGAGGCAGATAATAGGATACATGGTATAAGAAGTTCAAGGCCAACCTGAGATCAGAGGGGACGGAGCCAGCGGGGGAGCGCCCTGAAAGGTGAAACTGCAGCCTGACTAAGGCTCTCCTCCCCGCTCTGTCCTGCTCTCCCTGCCCCAGCCTTCCCGGCACGTCCTGTATCCACTCCTGTGACTTCTCCGTTACAACTTCAACCCCGCGGCCCACTGTCGTTTTTAGCACTGGGGATGAAGGGGACCTCTGCACTGAGCATCACCCCCAGCGCTTTTTATTTTTCATTTTGAGACACCGTTTCCCTAGGCCAGTTAGCCCGGCCTGGGCTCAAACATGGTGATCCTCCTGCTTCAGCCTCCCAGGGTGCTACAAGGACAGATGTGGCGAGTTCGAGAGGCGGGGGGAGGGAAATGTAGCTGTCACCCAGGAGCCACTGCAAAACTACGTGGCCCTCGGTGTCTTCCAGGGCAGCCCAAGCCCTTCACAACCTCGCAACCGGGCTAGGGAGAGCGCACACTGCACAGAGTTCTTGTTAGGGATCTTGCGGGGATACCCCACCTCCTAACTGGGGCTGATAGGGAGGAAGGGTCGGCACCAGGCGCACAGCAGGAGCTCCGAGAAAGGCTGAGGCAGGAGGATCCCAAGCTCAAGGCCAGCCAGGGCAACTTGGAGAGCTTCTCTCAAAATTTTTAAAAAGGGGGTGACCTCAGGTGCAGCCCAGTGCCTATTGCACGTGCCTAGTATGTGCGAAGTCCTGGCTCCAATTCACAGTATTAAAAGCAAACGAGACAGAGAGAGAAGGGGGAGGCTTAGCACACAAACTGGACTTGTATGTTGCAATTTCTCTAAAGGAAACCAAACCAGTGATTCCTAATCTAAAAATAAAAACACAAGTCCGTGGGTTAAGGGCTAGAACTCAAGGGATGGCTTCGTAAACGCTGCAGCCACCCCAGAACGCGCCGGTCCTAACCCTTATCCCTCGGGGGAGGGGACTGATCCCCCCACAGTCAGGGCCCCGGGGCCCCGAAGCCCGCAGATTTTCCTCTGGGAACCTGGACTCAGTCCGCGAGCCCCGGGAGCGGGGATCCTTTCCCGGGGACCCCCGCACTTGCCGACGGTGCCTCCTCACTCTGTTTCGC
>NW_022900949.1:6499270-6504772 GCF_012274545.1 Fukomys damarensis
GCCCGGGCGGGGCGGTCGAGGTGGCGACCAAGGATCACCGTGGGACCTCGGAGCGCGGGGATGCACCTGGCGCCCGCCTAGGTCTCACTGTCCGGCCGAGTCCCCACAGGCGCATGCAGCTGCTCAGGGACCCACCCGTGTCTGTCCCGAGGTCCCCGATGGTTCAGCTGAGCTGCGCACACGGAGATGGAGATGTTTAATTTTGGGGGAGTGGGTTCTGATTTAGATTTGGGGTCGCTGAGGCAGGAAGATTTGTGCGAGTCTGAGGCCAGCCTGAATCACACGCCTGTCTTAAAAAGGGGGGATTTAGATTTGGACCGGGCAGTCGTTGCGTGACGCTGTGCTGGGGTTTAAACACTGTCCCGAGCAGTCCTGGACTTCCTTGGGTGGCTTTAAATCAGCTGTGGGGACGCCGCAGCCCTAGGCGTTCTTTTCCTAGTCGGAGACTTTTCGCCATATGAGAGGACCGGGGCCTCTGGGGGCACAGAGCGGATGGATCCATGGGCGGGGAAGATGGGCCCGGCAATGGCTAGGGGGCTGAGTGGGAATTCGCCCAGCGCTGTGTACATAACGAGAGAGCCGGCCTCCACTCTGACCAGCTCTGTGCTGCTGCTCGTGAAGTCCTGGGCAAGCCCTCCCGGGGATGAGGATCCAGCTCTTCTGAGAGCTGCCTGAGGCTGGGTGTTTGCTTCTGGATTTCTGAGTCGGGGTCTCGCTAGGCAGCCCAGGCTGGTGTGAGATCCTCCTGCCTCAGCCTTCCGAAGGCTGGAAATACAGACCTGCACCAACACGCCCAGCTCCGCTGGGTGTTACAGCCCTGGCACACTCCACCCAGTTCCCTAGCTTTCTTCCAGGAGCCAGGCAGGGTAGGGTGGGTTCCTGCTTGCTCCTTTAGGAATGCAGTGGTGCGAAGGGAAACCCCAGGCTCCCTGATAAGAATCCACTGGGTTCTATCGGCAGCTGTAGGCGCTGCCGCAGGCCACCCGTTCCCCCGGGGTGAGGGGTGGGGTGTGCACTAAGGGTCTCTATAGTTTCTTCCTGGAGACAAGTGGTAAATAAAATAAGGCGAGCTTTCTTGAAATTAAAACCTTTGGAGAATTACGTTCGCTATGTTAATGTATTTACATATTTTTGCAGTACCGGGCTAGAACCCAGCACTTTGACACTGAGCTATCTGTAGCCATTTTTATTTTGTTTTGAGACAGGGCGCTACTAAGTAGCCCAGGTTGGTCTCAGATTTTCCATCCTCCTGCCTCAGCCTCCTGTAGTGCCAGGGGACAGGTGCGCACCACGGCAGCCGGTTTATATTTACTACTGGTTCAGGAAGGTTGCTGCACTTAGGGGTAGCTCCCTGCTCTGGTAAGATTCGGCCCTTCCGGTGTGACTTTCCTTCCTACATTAACCACATTAACAGCGTCCGCGTCCTCCCCGTGGAAGGCACAGGGCCTTTTGTTGCTAAGCGACTGGAATAAACCATGGGTGAGCAGTGACAGAGATAGGCTGTCCCTCCCCAGTGGAGCAGGTGACAAAAATCCACGTTCGTGAAAGAATATTTGTTTTGTGTTTGTTTTTTGTTGTAAGTATTTTTTTTTGGTGCTGAGGATGGTAGCCAGAGCCTCCTGTGTGCTAGGCAAGTGGTCCCCTAAAGAGCCCCACCCCAGCTCTTATTAAAAGACAGGGTCTTGCTATGCTGCCCAGGCTGGACTCCAACTGCTGGGTTCAGGCAATCCTCCTGCCTCAGCCTCCGAGAACCTGGAACTACAAGTTCTGCCACCATGCCCTGCATTCTCATTCATTTTCTGTTGAGTCTTTGCCTGCCAGGAGAGGTTTTTTTTTTTTTTTTTTTTTTTTTTGAGACAGGGTCTCACTATGTAGTTCAGGCTGGCCTTGAACTTGCAGATCCTCCTGCCTCAGCCTCCCAAGTGCTGGCATTACTGGCCTACACCACCAAGCCTACCAAGGGGGTGCCTTTTTTTAAAGGAAAAAATTATATTATTTTGATATCTCTGTACAACAAATGTCTTCATTGACCTGGGAAAGAAAACATCGAAAGCACCAACCGCCTAATTTGCATCGGGTGGGAAAGCAGAAGTGTGAATCACCTCCTCCTTTTCGATAACCCCATCCCTGGCCTGTCACTCGTGACCCAAGAGATCTGAGGGCCACAAGTAGGGACGTTTATTTCCTGTATTGCTGGGGACAATGCAGGCCTCTCAACTGCTAGGCCAGCCCTTGCCAGAGAGCTGCCCCTCGGCCCCAGGATTTTGGGGAGCAGGCACAGTGCTCATAAATCCTATGGTCCCCAGCATGTGGAGACCCGCAGGTGGCGTGCTCCGGGGTACCTTTGGCTGATGTTCAAGGGAACCAATTTGGGAAATCCAAATCTTGCTTGAAAGAGCGAGAAGCTGGAATGGTGGCGCAAGCCTGTGATCTCAGTACTCCGGAGGCTGAGGCAGGAAGATCTCCAGTTTTGAGGCCAATCTGGGCTACATAGTAAATTCAAGGCCAGCCTGTGCTACACTGAGAGACCCTGCCTCAAAACAAACACAAAGACGTAGCAGAGGGGCAAGCAAAATTGTCCTTTCCCTGGGTGGCAGCATCTGGCCAGGAAGGGCTGTGCTGTGTCCCTGTTGGGAACCCCGTCCTGGGCCTCGTCCCTACCCTCCTCACTGTGCCGGGAGGGTAGTGTGCAGTGGCTGTTACCAGGCTGCCCTCAGGAGAAAAACCATCATTTTCTCCTCAGTACTGGGGTGGAACCCAGGGCGCATGCCTGGCAGGGAACGGAGGATTCAGAGCCTCTGAAATCACCACTGAGACAGGTCACCCCTCTGACAGTGGCTGGTAGAGCTGGGTGTCATCCTGGGTCACCTACAGTAAAAATCTGGGAAGTTGCACCCCAGGGTAGGCTTGATGTCCAAAGGTCCAAGGAAGGAGGCTTTGTGCTCTATAGGATGTGTGTGTGTGGTGCTGGGATTGAACCCAGGGCTTTGCACTGAGCTCCCTCCCCAGCCCTTTTTTATTCTGAGGGGTTCTAAGTTACCCAGGCGGGGCTCAAACTTGGGATCCTCCTGCTTCAGCCTCCTCCGTAACTGAGATCACAGGTGTGCGCCACCTCACTCTGTGACCATGTGTATTGAAAGGGTCTTCAGCTGTCATTAACATTCCCAGGCCTTCCTGAGTACCTTCTGTGTGTACGATGGACTCTCAGGCAAAGACCAGGCCGTGGACGCCTGGTCACCAGAGCTGCGGTGGCCTGATGGGGTGACAGGCGCCTCCCCCCAGGATCTGCGCGGCCACTGGCCCTTCCCTGAACTTCCCGCTTTATTTATCTGCCCCGCCCAGGAATCCCAGTTGCTTTTCTTCCCGATCTGTGTGTCAGAGCCGAGAAAGTGACTCATTTCCTCACCTCGCAGGACCACAGTTTCGCCCAGCGTTACCAGGGCAAGACACACATCCTGCGGCGTGAGTGCTGCTGATTCCAAAGCTCCCCACCCACGCCTCTCTTCCCCCACTTCCTGCTCCCACCACCTGCGCCACCACCAACCTGCCCCCCCCTTTTTTTTTTGGTTTTTTGAGACAGGGTCTCACTATGTAGTCGAGACTGACCTGGAACTCACTGTGTAGCCCAGGCTGGTCTCGAACTCACAGCGATCCTCCTGCCTCGGCCTCCCAAGAGCTGGGATTACAGGCGTGCGCCACCACGCTCTGCTAAACTTCTAGTTTAAAAGGCCTGGGAAACCAGTAAACCCAACACGGTCTGTAACCTTAGGACATCACGCTCAGGGGACCAGAGGACCGTTCTGGGTGAGCTGTCATTGCAGAAATGGGTAAAAGGGCCACACCCTCTTCCACGGACGCCTTCTGCACATGCCCTGAACTGGTTTTGCCTTTTTTTTTTTTTTTTTTGCCTTGGTACCGGGGATTGAACTCAGGACCTTGCGCTTGCCAGTTAGTTGCTGCACCACTGAGCTAAATCCCCGGCCCTGCTTTTGTTATTTCTTGAGGCAGGGGTCTCACTGCATAGTCCAGGTAGCTCTGAACTATGTAACCCAGGCTGGCCTCGAACTCCAGGTCCTCCTGCCTCAGCCTCTCAAAGCTGGAATTCAGGGGTGCGTCACCACACCCAGCCCTAAAATACTCTGAAAAGAAAATCAAACTACCCTGTGGCAAATAATTAAAAGCCTTCTCGCTGTGATTTCCCGTGCAGACGCACAGCTGCAAATGAGAATCACAACTACCACAAACTTCTGCACCTGGGTTTGCGGCGTAAGGGTAACACCGCCCTTTTCATGGCTGTGAGAGGCTACATTTTTGTTTGTTTGTTGAGATAGGGTCTCACAGTGAAGCCCAGGTAATCCCTAGCTCCCAGCGATCCTCCTGCCTGCCTCAGCGTCCTGAGTGCTGGGATTACAAGCTTGTGCTACAAAGCTCAGAGGGACTACACTATTAGTGCAGATTTTTACTTAAATATCGCTAGAGAAGACATATTTACTACACGCAGGAATATATATTATATATATTATATATATATATATGAAAGAAAGAAGGTTTAGCTCACAGTTCTGAAGGCTGGACGTCCAAGACTCCGCAGCCACCCCGCGGCATCGACCTCACCCTAGCAGAGCGAAATAGAAACGCGGAAGGGCAAACTGCGCATGTGGAGGAGAGAAAAGGGGCGGGGCACCCTGCTCTCGCTGCTAAGCCGCTCTCGCGAGAGCTGCCTGCATTTCTCTTAACCTAAGGACGTCTAAGAGTCCCACCACAGGCCGGGGAGTTAGCTCAGTGGTTTCACCACCTGCCTTGCGAGAAGGGCTCAAGTTCGATCCCCGGTACCAAAAAAAAGAGAGGATGAAAGAATCCCATCCCTCCCCACATCAAACTGGAAAACCAGTCCCAGCTTGAGAGGGGAGGAGCCACATTGAAATCATAGCCTGTATATAACTGTGTAGTATACACCCAGAGCCAGGGATTTACCTCAGTGATTCCACTGCCTGCCTCGCAAGCTCGAGGACCCAAGTTCGATTCCCAGTACCCCCCAAAAAGAATGGTTGATGGGAGAAAAGATCTGTATAGTATACACCTATACTGTATTACATATGCATGCATGGATATATGTAAATATATGGTATGTCTAGTATAGCCGCGTAACAGATACATACATAGGTAAATGTAAATCTGTGTAATATATGGCTATATTATACATACGTGATAGATTCATAAAAGTAGATCTGGGTATATGGAGTCTATAACATACACATAGAGCAGATGGATGTAAATGTATCAGGTATGGTTAATTATATATAATAATCTATGGATGTACCTGCCTTTTATATAGCTGTATAAAATGTACATGGTTTACAATGTGTAATAGTAGTCGTAGATGGCTGGGAATAGTGGCACACACCTGTCATCCCAGCACTCGGGAGGCTGAGGCAGGAGGATCGCTGTGAGTTCGAGACCAGCCTGGGCTACATAGTGAGCTCCAGGTCAGTCTCAACTACA
>NW_022900949.1:6504867-6505563 GCF_012274545.1 Fukomys damarensis
ACACACACACACACACACACACACAAAAACAAAACATAAGAGAGACCAAAGTTCTTCCTGATGGGGAAGCACAGGCCGACCCCCAGCCTCATGAATCTCAAGGTGTGGATTTCACATGGCTTCCCTAGAGCCTGCTCTTTACCTTGGGTCTACAAGTCTCTTGTCTTCCCTGCCTTCTTTCCTTTCTTTTTTTGTCAGGCTGAGGATTGAATCCAGGGCCTTCCCACTGGGCTGCATCATTAACCCTTTTTAAATTTGTATTTTGAGACATGTTTTTGCTGGGTGTGGATTTAAACTTGCAATTTTCCTGCCTCAGCCTCCCAGAGTGCAGGAATTACGGGGGTGTGCCAGCAAATCCAGCTTCTGTTCTGTTTTCTTAAAAAAAATCTCTGCAGATACAAATTGTCCTTGCGCTGAATCTGTGCTCACTGATCTCTTTATTTATAATTTCTTGTATTCTGTCTCTGTCTTCATAGTTCCTGTTCTACTTCTTGGGAAAAAACTCATTTTCCTTCTGCGATCATGTTTTTTTCTTGCCTCGTGTCATTTTCTGATTTGCCTACCATGCAAAGAAAGATTATCGGACAGGCAGCCCCTGTGGAGGTGGGGAGGATCCAGTCTCAAATCTGCCTCCCTGGGGATAAGGCTTTGGGGATAGAGGATTTTTTTTTTTTTTTTTTTTTTTTTTTTTTTTTT
>NW_022900949.1:6505620-6507964 GCF_012274545.1 Fukomys damarensis
CACTATGTAGCCCAGGCTGGTCTTGAACTCAAAGCGATCCTCCTGCCTCAGCCTCCTGAGTGCTGGGATGACAGGCGTGCGCCACCATGGCCAGCCCTAAGATGTATGTTTTTTGAGACAGGGTCTCACTAGGTAGCCCAGGCTGGCCTCAAACTTGTAGTGATCCTCCTGCCTCAGCCTCCAGAGTAGCTGGGATCAGAGGTGTGAGCAACAGCTACCTCTAATACAGATTTTAAAAAATAAACTAAATAATTATCACTTTCTTTTCAGTTCTTAAGACTTGAACCCAGGGCTTTTGAGGGCCCCCCTCATCCATTCTTTCTCTTCTGAGACAGGGTCACTCTTATTGCTAAGTTGCCCAGGCTGGGCTCAATTTGCGATCCTCCTGCCTCAGCCTCCTCCCGGCCGCACCCTCAGCCCAGCTGGCAAGTCTTTTGCAGGGATGTTTAACGGTTTTCCCCTCCAGTGTACTTCTAGCTCTATGAAATTTCACCTGCTGTGCTGCTTTAACTTCCCAGGAATGGGACCCAGAGGGGTCCAATTGCAATTTCTGCTTCCTTCCTGGGTTGGCAGGGAGCCGACTTTGGAAATGCGGTCTGACGCTGAGCAACCTTCTTCTCTTCCCTCCCAGGAGAAGTCAAGTGTGCAAGAAATGAGTTCCGGTGCTGGGATGGGAAGTGTATCTCCTCCACGTGGGTGTGCGATGGCAGGGCTGAGTGCCAGGATGGCTCCGACGAGTCCCAGGAAACATGCAGTGAGTCCCTCGGGGCCTGAGGCCCTTTAAAGTCATCGGGTGATGCTGGGGACTGAGCCAGGGCCTCACCCGTGCTGAGTTCTCCCCTTGAGCTGCACCCGCTGCGCCAACAGCTATGGTTTTTATTGAGGTAAATTTCACCTCGTGAGATTACCCAGTCATTCCAGCACTCAGGAGGCTGAGACAGGAGGGTCGCCGCCTCGAGTCCAAGGCCAGCTTGGCCACATAGCGAGACCTTGTCTCAAGGGGAAAAAAAAAAACAACAGAAATGAACCAGCTCAGAGCATTAGTATTCACAGTGCGTGCGGCCGCCACCTCCAGCTGATCCAGGACCTTGGTGTCACCGTGTTTAATTTTTAACAAACCCGTTCAATGCCCTTCGTCTGGGCCCAAGAAGGTCACACTGGCAGCCTCTTTGTGGGGCCCTCTAGAGTTCTCCTCCATGCGCGGGCGCCTTGGGCGGCCGACTGCTCTTGCGTCTGACACCAAGCTTACTCTCACTGTCCCCACAGTGGCCGCCACCTGCAAGCCAGGCGACTTCAGCTGCGGGGGCCGCCTGAACCGCTGCATCTCCAGCTCCTGGAGGTGCGACGGTCACCAGGACTGCAGCAACGGCGCGGACGAACAAGGCTGCCGTGAGTGTGGCCTCGGCGTCCCGGGGACTTGGGAGGCTCGGCCTGTCACCCTGGGTGGCCCTGCTTCAGCTTGGGGGCTGTGTCTTGGTTGGTTTGTTTCTTTGTTTTTTGAGACAGGGTCTCGCTCTTAGTCTAGCCTGGCCTCAAACTCAGGGTGATCCTCCTGCCTCAGCCTCCTGAGTGCCGGGATGATGGGCGTGCATCACCCTGCCTGTGCCGGATGGGGAACCCAGGGCCTTGCGTGCCTACCGTGGAGCTTCCTCCACCCCAGCCTCTTCCTGGCATTTTTGTTTTTTTTGGTACCAGGGATCTTTCTCCGGATCTTGCGCTTGCGAGGCAGACGATGGTGCCACTTAGCTAAATCCCCGGCCTCCTGGCTTTTTAAGTACTGCCTCTCTCCTTGGCTGTGGGGAGCCAGTCCGAGACCCCTGTTGTAGCACCTACAGTACCGAGCCGGTGTTGGCTGTGCTTTTCCCACATGCATTTATCTATGACACAAGTCATAAAGCAGGCGCCTTCAGCAGTTCGCCGTAATGAGCAACAATGAAACAGAACAACTCTCACAATGCACCTAAAACGTGAGAGGGCAGGGGCTGTGCGGCTCAGCGGTAGAGAGAGAAAAGAAGCCAGGCGTGGGGACACACATTCGTCATCCCAGCACTCGGAAGGCTGAGGCAGGACGATCTCCGCGAGTTCAAGGCCAGCCTGGGGCTCCCTAGCCAGGCCCCGCCTCCCCGCCTACAGAGTGGGTGGCCCTGGGGCCACGGCTCCTTGGTGACAGGGCGGCTCCCCTCTGTCCCCACAGCTGCCAGGACGTGTCCCGAGGACGAGTTCCGCTGCCAGGACGGCCGGTGCATCTCGGAGCAGTTCATCTGTGACGGCGACCGTGACTGCCTGGACGGCTCGGACGAGGCCGCCTGCTCGGTGACCACCTGCAGCCCCGCCCACTTCCCGT
>NW_022900949.1:6508108-6521986 GCF_012274545.1 Fukomys damarensis
GGAGTTCCACTGCCGCAGTGGCGAGTGCATCCACAGCAGCTGGCGCTGTGACGGCGCCCACGACTGCAGGGACAGGTCCGACGAGGAGGACTGCGGTAAGGGCCGGGCCGAGAGGTCACGTCCGGTACCTAGCGATTGCAGGCTGCTCGCTCTGGGAGGCTGAGGCAGGAGGGTTACGATTTGAGCCCAGCCAGGCGACTTGGTTGACTTTAGGCGACCCTGTCTCAAAATAAAAATGTAAAAAATAACAAAGGCTGGGGATGGAAATCACTGCGAAGGCCCTGGGTTCTATGCTCAGTACTGCAGAAAAGAAAAAAAAAGTATTAATTGCTTTATTTCCAGAATGTTTATTTATCTTGATGTTTTGAGACAGGGTCTCACTGTGCAGTTCCGGCTGACCCTGAGCTCACTGGGTAGCCCAGAGTGGGCTGGAACTCACAGTGATCCTCCTGCCTCAGCCTCCTAAGCGGCTACGTCCAGCTCGAGTGGCCCCAGCCCACAGTGACCACATACGAACGGGGCTATGGGTGCTGACCGCGGGAAAGGAGGCCACCCTATGTCCTTGTCCCCCACTGTCCCGGAGAAAGCCAACACCCCTGTCTTTCCCAGTGGCGGCCACCTGCCGCCCTGACGAGTTCCAGTGCACGGACGGCGCCTGCATCCACGGCAGCCGGCAGTGTGACCGCGAGCACGACTGTAGGGACCAGAGCGACGAAGTCGGCTGTGTCAACGGTGAGCCCTGGCCACCTGGGTCGCCGATGCAGGAGGGCGGAGAACAGGCCCAGCAACACCCCAGACCTTCTTAATTCGAGGCAGGGTCTCACTGATTTGCCCAGGCTGGGCTGGAAATGGAGATCCTTCTGCCTCAGCCTCCTGGAGGGCTGAGGTGACGGGTGTGCTCCTTGTGAATGGTCCCGATCTTCCTCTGGGTCCCCCACAGTGACGCTCTGCGAGGGACCCGACAAGTTCAAGTGCCACAGCGGCGAGTGCATCACGCTGGACAAAGTGTGCAACGCGGCCAGGGACTGTCGGGACTGGTCGGACGAGCCCATCAAGGAGTGCGGTGAGCGCATCTGGGGGCGGGCGGATGGGTCCCGGCGGGGAGGAAGCGACAGGGCAAGGAAGATGGGGTGTTGCCTGAATCAGGCAGTGGCGCACGCCTGTCATTCCAGCTACTTGGGAGGCTGAGGCAGGAGGATCTCAAGTGTGAGCCCAGCTTGGGCCCTTGGTGATTTAGAAGACTTTGTGTCACGGGTGGCAGGGAGGGCGTGGCTGGAGGCTCCGGGGTGACCAGCTGTGTCCTCCACCCTGCACAGGGACCAACGAATGCTTAGACAACAACGGGGGCTGCTCCCACATCTGCGAGGACCTCAAGATCGGTTACCAGTGCTTGTGCCCCAGTGGGTTCCACCTCGCGGACCAGTGGCGGTGCGAAGGTTAGGCCTCTGCCTCAGTTTCCCCACGTGTCCGGTGGGCGAGAAAGCTGTCCTCCATCCTGGGGCTGACGGGGGGCTTCCTAGGGGCTGCATGGGCGCAGCATTGAGCACAGGCGGACCTGCATTGCCACAGGGCTCCGTAGAGGTCTTGCGTCTTGAGTTCACGTTAAAATCTGGGCTAGGCCGAGGCTAAGGATCTCAAATGCAAGCCCAACCCGCAACAGCTTGGTGACTTAGCAAGACTGTAAAGAGACCCAAAATGAAAAAATGTTTTTTTAAAAAAGGCTGGGAGGCTGGGCATGGTGGCGCATACCTGTCATCCCAGCACTCGGGAGGCTGAGGCAGGAGGATTGCCGTGAGTTCGAGACCAGCCTGGGCTACATAGTGAGTTCCAGGTCAGTCTCAACTACATAGTGAGACCCTGTCTCAAAAAACAAACAAACAAAAAAGGCTGGGAGCCACCTGTAAATCCCAGCGCTCAGGAGACTGAGGCAGGAGGATCTCTGGGAGTTGGAGGCCAGCCTGGGCTACATAGTGAGACGCTGTCTCCACTCGCAGACATCGATGAGTGTCAGGAGCCCGACACTTGCAGCCAGGTGTGCGTGAACCTGGAGGGGAGCTACAAGTGTGAGTGCGAGGATGGCTTCCAGATGGACCCCAGCACCAAGACCTGCAAGGCTGTCGGTGAGTGGGTAAAATCGCCTGTGATCCTAGCTACTCAGGAGGCTGAAGCAGGAGGATCCCAAGTTTGAACCCAGCCAGGGCACTTAGTGATTTAGCAAGACTCTGTCTCAAAACAAAACATAAAAGGGGCTGAGGTCGAGTTCAGTAGGAAGGCTCCGGGTTCCACCCTCAGAACCTAAAATGAAAAGTGCCCCCGGCTGCCCTGACTGCCCTCTGGATTTCCAGGCTCCACCCCCTACCTGGTCTTCACTAACCGGCACGAGGTGCGGAAGATGACCCCGGACCGCAGAGAGTACTCCAGCCTCCTCTCCAACCTGAAGTATGCGGTGGCCCTGGATGCGGAGGTGGCCAGCAACCGGCTCTACTGGTCCGACCTGTCCCACAGGAAGATCTACAGGTGAGACCTCCACCCGCGGCCACCAGGGGCGACACCGTGGCGACACCGGGGCTGCACTTGACCCTGACACCGTCTCCGCCTCCTCCCCTCAGCACCCAGATCAACGCGGCCGGGGCCTCTGCGCACGACACTGTCATCGGCGGGGACCTCCAGGCCCCCGACGGGCTGGCTGTGGACTGGGTCCACCGTAACATCTACTGGACCGACTCTGTCCTGGGCACCGTGTCCGTGGCCGACACCAGGGGTGTGAAGAGGAGGACTCTGTTCCAGAAGAAAGGTTCCAAGCCCAGGGGCATCGCGGTGGACCCCGTGAACGGGTACGTGTTTCCGAAGCTCGGGGCATGGCAGGGACGGGGGGCGGAGCATGGGGTCCCAGAGCTGGTGACCCTCAAGGGTGTCTGTGTCCGGGTAGGTAGGGCTTGTCCTGGACGTGGTGGTGCACAGCTGTCATCCCAGCACTCAGGAGGCTGAGGCAGGAAGATCACCATGAGTTTGAGGCCTGCCTGGGCTACATAGCGAGATCCTGTCTCTTTTTTTTTTCTTTCTTTTGGTACGGGGATGAAACCCGGCCTGCAAGATCCTGTCTCAAAAAACAAAACAAAACAAAAAAAGACAAGTCATTGTAAGTCAGAAAGTTTCTAATTTCAAAGTGTATTAGCTCTGTCTTTATTTTCTTCAGAGGGATGTTGGGGGTAGACCCCAGGGTCTTTTGCACGCTAAGCAAGTGCTCTCCCCCAAGTTACATCCCCAGCCCTTTTTCATTTTTCGAGGTGGGATCTCACTAAGCTTCCCAGGATGGATTCGAACTCACAATCCTCCTGCCTCAGCTTCCTGAATAGTTGGGATTACAGATGCAACACCGTGCCTGGCTTCAAAGTACAATAGATTTTAGTTATCATCATAAACTAGAAATGAAAAGAGAGGGCCGGGGATTTGGCTCAGTGGCGCCACCGCCTGCCTCGCAAGCACAAGGTCCCGAGTTCAATCCCCCGGTACCAAAAGAAATGAAAATAGTAATTTATTGCCTTCGTATTTTGTGGTTCAGCCTTCCAAGGCAGCTAAGGTTGTAGAGAGAAAGTTTGAGGGAATTTCCTCCATGAGGCTGTCAGGCCACACCTGCCCCCCATCACAACCCCAGAGGTGTGACTGCCAGGGGTGTCGCCTTCCTGGTAGCAGTAATGGGCGGAGGGCGCAGAGAACAGGACAAGGCTGGCCTTGAACTTGAGGCAGTCTTCTTGCCTCAGCCTCTGGTGTCCACATCTGGAAGGGCAGGGCAGGTCAGAGTAGCGCTGAGCTGGAACAGAGCCCCGGGGTGGCTGTGCCCTGCCTGGAGCCGGACCCGAAAGAGAAATGTGCAGAGCCAGGTGTGGCAGCGCATGCCTGCAGTCCCGGCACTCGGGAGGCTGAGGCAGGAGGGTCGCTGTGAGTCCCGAGCCACTCTGAACTACAATGAGCTCAATGCCAGTGTGAGCTGTACCGCGAGACCCTGTCTCAACAAATGGAAGAAGAAAAAACAAAACCAAACAAAACCCCTGAGAAATGGACTTTAGGGGTTCCCAGCAAGGTCCGTCTCCGAGTCTAGCTACGCGGCCTCATCTTGCCCTCCCTGTTGTCCCACCAGCTTCATGTACTGGACAGACTGGGGGACCCCCGCCAAGATCGAGAAAGGGGGCCTGAATGGCGTGGACATCTACTCGCTGGTGACAGAAAACATCGAGTGGCCCAACGGTATCACACTGGGTACGTTCACGGGATGGCCGGCCCTACCCGGGTTGGACGCTGTCTGGAGAAACAGCGTCGTCCCCGCTGCCCCTACACCAGCCCAGGCAGAGCCCACAGTGTCTTCTCCCTGGCTGGGAGAGTCACCAGGGCCCGATGTGGCCCTTGGGTCCAAGCCATGGCATGGCCTTCAGGGTCCCAAGGTGGATGGAGCCACTTTTCTAAGGTGCTGCTTCTTTCCCAGGTACTTTGAGGGCTTCGTGTATGAAAGGCAGATGACCCAGCTGAAAAGCTATTTTCACCCCATAGCTGCCAGTGCCCAGGGATTTTCTAGAATGTTCTGGAATGTTCTGGAATTTTCTAGAACTTTCTGGCTTTCTGACGAGCCTTGTTCTCACCTCTGGTCTGGCGTCTGCATGTAACCACTCCTTGGCCACCTGTGCATTTTAGATCTCTCCAGCGGCCGCCTCTACTGGGTGGACTCCAAACTCCACTCCATCTCTAGTATTGACGTCAATGGCGGAAACAGGAAGACCATCTTGGAGGACGAAAAGCAGCTGGCCCACCCCTTCTCCTTGGCCATCTTTGAGGTGAGACCTGGGTGTTGCCCAGAACTCACAGCTGTTGTTGATACAGTCTGGGTCTGAGGTACAGTGTAAAATGGAGACTCGTTAAAACATTTTAAGGAAGTAAATTACAGTAAAAGCCACCTTTCATTAATCCCCTCCAAAGTCCTGCCCTCGCTTCAAACACACTTGTCCCATCCATCCTTGTCACTTCGGTAGTTTTTGAGACAGGCTCTCACTTTCAGGTTGGCCTTGAGCTTATTATGTAGCCCAGGCTGGCCTCAAAATTGCAGCGATCCTCCTGCCTCAGCCTCAAGAGTCTTGGGACGACAGGCGTGTGCCCCCACGCCCAGCTGTTCCTGCCGGTCTCGGAAGCAGTTCTGAGAGTCCCTCCTTCACGAGTGTCTTTAGCTGCCCCGTCACATAGCCGCTTTAATGTCCTGAATCAACTCAAAATGTTACCATTTCACAGCCATTTTGACTTTGGGGAGGAGCCAGAAGTCCCCAGAGGCCAGATCTGGGGAAAGGGCGGGTGAGAACAGCCTTCCTGTAGTCCTAGCACTTGAGAGGCTGAGGCATGAAGATCTCAAGTTCAAGGCCACCCTGGGCTACATAACAAGATCGTATCTCAGAATATTCTGACACATGGTTGAACCTTAAGGACATTGTGCTGTGTGAATCGCTCCAGTCACAAACGGGCAAATCCTGTGTGACCCTCTTAGCTGGCATCCCCATGGGTCAGATTCACAGGCACGGAATGGTGGGCGTTGGGCAGGGGAAGGCAAAGGGGGACTTCCTGTTGTTCCGGGGCAGGGCTGCAGCTTGGGAAGATGAGGGCGTTCCGGAGATGGCTGGTGGGGGAGCTGTACAACAAAAGGAAAGTCAATGCCACTGAACGGTGCCCTTGCAAACGGTCAGGGTGGTGCTGGGCACCACTGTGCACACACCTGTAGTCCCAGCTACCCAGGAGGCTGAGGCAGGAGGATTTAACGAAAACCTTTTCTAAAGGTTAAGGTGGTAAACTGTATTCATGTGTATTTTATCACACGTATAAACCAAAGCAGGAAGAAATGACCCCACCACCTCATAGCGCTTCTTCCCAAACAACCCCAGAGACTGGGGGAGCCCTGCGGTCTGTGTCCTATCTCAGTGGCTAATGACATTTATCATCGTCTTTCACTCCTGCGAAGGACAAAATATTTTGGACGGATGTCATGAATGAAGCCATTTTCAGCGTCAACCGCCTCACAGGCCTGGATGTTCATTTAGTGGCTGAAAACCTGTCGTCACCTGAAGACATTGTTCTGTTTCACAATGTCACACAACCAAAGGGTAAGGATGGATTAGCTGTACCCTCTCTTCTCCAAACTTCTCTTCCAGTTTGCTGGAATTTTCTGGAATATTCCAGAAAAACCTGATCTAGAGTTCTTTTTCTTTCTGGAATGGTCTAAACTTTTGTTTTTTTTGTGGAATGTTCTGGAATGTTCCCGTCTACTCTGTGATGTCTCCATCTCACCTGACTCCTCCCTCCTCCGACTCCAGGGGTGAACTGGTGTGAGAGGACAGCCCTGCCCAACGGTGGCTGCCAGTACTTGTGTCTGCCGGCCCCGCAGATCAACTCCCATTCCCCCAAGTTCACCTGTGTGTGCCCGGATGCTATGGTGCTGGCCAAGGACATGAGGGGCTGTCTCGCAGGTAGGGCCACAGGGCTCGCTTCGTGGCTCACAACTGGAGCCTTCTGAGGGTCTCTTTGCCCCTCTGTCCAGTGAGAGAGGTGGCGCTGGGCCCGCAGCACTAAGGAAAAGCTCGCTCTCTCTCACAGAGGCTGAGCGCGCCGTGACCACCCCTCTGCTGCCCACAGCCAGGCCAGAAGCCAGCGCCACAGCTGTGAGGCCAAAGCACGCAGACGAGCGGCCTGTGGCCACCCCCGGGCTCACCACGGCGGAGTCAGTGACGATGTCCCACCAAGGTGAGGGCTGGGCCCTCTCTGGGTGCCTGCGCGTGGACAGTTGCGGAGGCCACAGGAGTTTGGTGACCGCAGAGATCGAATGGGGTCAGGGCTGCCTTGAGTTGGGCCTGTGTGTATCAGGAGCCTTAGTTTCTCTGCCTATAAAATGGTCTAAGGTGAGCTGGACACAGTGGCACACGCTTGTGATTCCAGCTACTCGGGAGGCTGAGGCAGGAGGATCCCAAGTGTGAGGCAGCTTGGGCAAATTATCAAGACCCTGTCTCAAAATAAAATCATAAAATGGGCTGAGGGGTGGAGCTCAGTGGTAGACTGTCCCTGGATTTGATTCCCAACACCACAAAAGAAGTCATAAATAGATAAGTAGGTAATTTTTTTCAAGGATTTGGAATTTAGTGAGGGGTGGAGTACTTAGCCAGCATGCCTAAGGCTCGCCCCTAGTCTCTAGATTTTCTTTCTTCCACTTTTGTTGTTGTTGTTGTTTCTTTGTTTTATTTTGTGAGTCAAGGTTTCTATGTAAGTCCAGGCTGGCCTTGAACTAGAGATCCTCCTGCCTCAGCCTCCCAAGTGCTGGGTTCATACAGGCCTCTTTTATGATTTGACGGAGCCCTGCTAACTTGTTTGAGAATTTACCAGTAGTTCGCACTCTTGACCACCAGGGGGCACCCGCCCTCCATGAGCCGTGATCAGTCTGGGAAACCGCTCTGGAGTTTTCTTTTTGTTTGTTTGGGTTTTTTTGTTTTGTCTTTTGAGACAGGGTCTCACTATGTAGTTGAGACTGACCTGGAACTTACTGTGTAGCCCAGGCTGGTCTCGAACTCACAGCGATCCTCCTGCCTCAGCCTCCTGAGTGCTGGGAGGACAGGTGTGTGCCACCACGCCCAGCTTCAGCCCTGGAGTTTTCTAGGAGGAAGTAGAAAGATCAGCAAGTTTCAGATTCCTCCCTGCCCCGGGGATTAGCTGAAGCCTTAGTCAACCGTGAGGGAGATAAAACAGGAAACTGGTCTTGCGGGGGACTGGGTAGCCTCATCCTGGAGACAGGATTTCTAAAAAGACCACTTCACCAACCAGCCTGTGTGGGGCTTCTCAGAGGTGGAAAAGGAGCCCTTGAAGGAGAACAGTTTCCGGAGCAGCCCACACTGCTGAATTATCACTCCAGGCCAGGCATCCCAGCACTTGGGAGGCTGAGGCAGGAGGATCGCTGCAAGTTCCAGGCCAGCCCGGAACCAGGGTAGAGAGGTGTTTCAGGCATTTTCCTTGTGTGACTGTCACCCTCCTGTTCTGCTCCCTATGTTCCCCATTGGCACCTTGGCCTCACTGTTTTCCTCTCCCCCCGCAGTTGTGGGCAATGCCGCTGGCAGAGGGGAGAAGCCACGCAGCGTGGGGGCCCTGACCATCGCCCTCCCCATTGGTAAGCAAACCTCACTGGGACACCTTCTCTCCCAAGAACGAGGCAGCCCAGTGCACGCCTGTCATCCCAGCACTCGGGAGGCTGACGCAGGAGGATCACCGCACATTTGAGGCCAGCCTGGGCTACACAGTGAGGAAAAAAAAAAGAGAGAGACTCAGGGGAAGCCAGGTTTGGGGGTGAACACCTGTGATCTCAGCACTCTGGTAGACTGAGGCAGGAGGATCACAAGATCAAGATCTACTCAGTGAGATTGTTTCAAAATTTAAAAAGGGCTGGAGATGCAACTCCTCATATCACTAAGAAACAGAAAGACCCAGCAGTGCTGATACAGGGCCATCATTCCAGTACTCTGGAAGGCTGAGGCAGGAAGATCGCAACTTGGAGCCTAGCCTGAGCAAGGTAGCAAAACCTGGTCTCAAAAAATGTTTATTTATTTACTTTTAATTAATTTTATTGGTACATTTAAAGTATACAATATAATGACATTCATGATTAGAAATTTGCACCTTACATATTTATTTTTGAGACGGGGTCTCAAAGTAGTTGAGACTGACCTGAAATTCACTATGTAGCCCAGGCTGGTCTCAAACTCACAGCGATCCTCCTGCCTCAGCCTCCCGAGTGCTGGGAGTAAAGGTGTGCGCCATCACGCCCGGCTCAAAAAATAATTTAAAACACAAAAAAGCGAAGGTAAAAGGCTGAGAGGCTGGGGTCAGGGTCTGACACTGGCGGCCCGGCCAGGCTGGAGTCTGGGCTGTGCGTGTGACTGCCTGCTCTCTCCGCAGGGCTGGTCACTCTCCTCTGCCTTGGTGCCTTCCTGATCTGGAAGAACTGGCGACTCAAGAACGTCAACAGCATCAACTTCGACAACCCCGTGTACCAGAAGACCACAGAGGATGAGTTGCACATCTGCCGCAGCCAGGACGGCTACACCTACCCCTCGGTGAGCACCCTGTTGTCCCCATCCCCAGCTAAGAGGCGGCAGAGGTGCCATTTTAGATAGCGGGTCCAGGGTAGGCATCTGGGAGTGGGAAGTGTGTGCAATGGCCCTGGGGTAGAGCTGTAGGCCTCCGGCGAGGCACAGTGCTCAGACGTGCACAGCGCCCTCCAGTGGCCACGCAGGGGGCAGGCGTTGGAGGCGCCAAGCGGGTCGGGAGAGGACTGGACCTGGACGCGGGTTTTCTGCAGCTGAGCTGATTGCTTCCTGCGTTCTCCTGTCCAGAGGCAGAGGGTCAGCCTGGAGGACGACGTGGCGTGAGCTGAGCCTGTACCACCTCGGGGACAGGAAGGACACATTCTCCCGGCCCCTGACCGTCGCCACCCCAAGAAGAGACCAAAGGCACTGCAGAGGCCCGAGCCCACACAGCGTCTGCCCGGGCTTTGTTTTATATATTTATTCGTCCGAGAGGCAGAACCGGGCTCGGGATGGCGCCCGCGTAATGGGACCGGACAGGGCTCTGTTTTTCTTCTTTCGCTACGAAGGAGAACAGAAAAAGACAAAAAGGAGCTGAGCCGGTTCCTCTCTGTGGACATTGCTTTCCGTTTTCCTTTCTTTTTGTTCCTTTGGTACTTGGGGTTGAACTCAGGACCTTGTGCCTGCTAGGCAGATGGCGGAACCACTGAGCTAAATCCCAGGCCCTCTTTCTCTCTTTCTTTTTCTTTCTTTGTTTTTGAGACAAGGTCTTGCTGTGTAGCCCAGACTGGCCTTGGACTTATGGCGATCTTCCTGCCTCAGCCTCCCAAGTGCTGGGCTGACGTGTGTACCGCCACGCTCGGCTCATTTTGCCCTCCTCCCCTTGGCAGCGTGAAGAACCAAAGGATGGGCACTCGGGCAGTGAGGGGCAGGGGCTTTGGCCAAGGGACAGCAGGCGCTCGCCACAGGGTCCCTGCGCCCCAGCCCCGCAACTCAGGAGAGTCCGTTTACCCCCACGCTGTCAGCCTCGACCCCCAGAATGGGGCTTTCATGCTGGGACAGTGGCCCGGAGCCCCTTGCGACCGTACGGTTGGATCCTGGGGGCTTTCGGGGTGCCGCTGCCCGACAGCAGTCCATGCGTTCATCGTCCGCCAAAGCTCCGCCAGTTGCCGGAGAAAAGCCTGCGGCGCCGGCGCCCTAACGTTCAGAAGTGCCTGAGCTCGGGACCGGCCCCCCACGGACCCAGCCCCGTCCTCTTCCTCCTTGCACTTTGGCAGGTCACTGCGGCCCCGGTATGCGCTGAGCTCGTTCTTACTCTGCCCTCTTCACTGCTGCGAGCATTTGGACAGATCGCTGGCTGGAAGCGGCCAGCTTTTGGTTGTTTCTTTTTTTATTTTTATTTTTTTTAAGAGATGGGGGTCTCCCCGTGTAGCCTGGCAGGCTGGCCTCAGACTCACAGCGATCCTCCTGCCTCAGCCTCCCAGAGCGCAGGGAGGAGGGGCACACACTGTACCGAGCCAGCCACTCACCCCAGTCCCATTTCCGCTTCTATGCAAATACCGCCGAGCCCTTAACCTCCCCGGAAGCCGAGGGTGCTGACACCTGCACGATGGCCCAGCCCGACTCGCCACTGCGTCCCCTGGAGCCCCGGGGATCCCGGATGGTCGGGCGGGGACGCTGACCCTGTGCCCAAGGCGCCCGCCGCTCAGGAGTGTCGTGTGGCCACCTGCATGGAGTGGCGCGGGGCGTCATGTTTGCACTTTGTGTGTGTGTGTGTGTGTGTGTGTGTGTGCGCGTGTGCGTGCCTGCGCGTGCGTGTTCTATTTATTTTTGCAAACCCTCCTTGCTGTGCTGGTGAAGCTGCCCGGCCCTGTGCGGTGGCTCCCAGAGCCCTCTGGCCTAGAGCGCCGGGCAGCCTCGGGAGAACAGCGCCCCCTGGCGGGCTAGATGCTTCGGGCAACGGGTCCGCTTTTTAAACCACTGTAGAGAATGTTTTTATAGCCTGAATGTCGCACGGTGATGGATTAAATTTCCTCAGTGAGCCCTTTGGCCGAATATCATGTGTTTTGAATTCTGTTCCTCGCTCCCACTATCTGAAAGGTTGAACACCCCCAGAGAAAGAGCCAGAAGAGGAACATTTTCTTCACAGGGTCTCACTGTGTGGCCCAGGCTGGCTTCAGACTCAGTGACCCTCCTGCCTCAGCCTCCCAAGCGTTGGGATGACAGGCCCGCGCCACTTGTGCTTTCCTAACTGCTTTATTTTGGGAGCATAGGAGAGGGAGCTGCTGGAGAGAGCCACGATGGGCACAGAGGAGGCTCCATCTCCTAGGAGGGGGCAGGCAGGGCGTTGCTGAGGAGACCATGGAGGAGCGGCTGCAGGGCTGAAGGACCAAGGCCCTCCACGGGCAGTCACCCTGCAGTCGCCCTCTTTCCCTCTCTCATTCTCCCTCGGTGCCAGGCCAGCCCCAGCCCCACACTGGTTTCTGAAGAGTTCTTCCCTTCGTACCTTGGTCCCACACTGGCTGAGCCTTGCCACACACCTGTATCCCTGCACACGCGAGGCTGAGGCAGGAGGACTCTGCAAGTTGGAGACCAGCCTGGGCTACATAGCGAGACCCCCAACTCAAACAAACAAAAGATGAGGGGAAGAGGCAGGGTGAATATGCGACTATCAAATCCATTGCTCAGATGGAGAGATGAAGAGATTTCACACCGACCCCGCCATCATAAGTTCTGCCAAAAGGGGTCTTGAATTCCATGCAGGAGCTGCTGGGCTGCAGCCAGGCACAGGCACCATTGTCCACCCCAGCACCCGCAGCCAGTTCTCGCACATGCATGCCTCTGCTCTCCTGGCCCAGCCTTTATGGGCATTTAAGACCTTTAGGGCACTGCCAAGCAAAGTACAGACTCCCGCATGCCAACTGGGGCACAGTCAGGCATGCAGGCGGATTCCCATGGTCCTATACCCTCAGGAGGCCGAGGCAGGAGGATCTCTTGAGCCCAGGAGTTCAGGGCCAGCGTGGGCAACAGGGAGATGCTGTGTTTTAGAGAATAAATACAAAGAAGAAAAGGAGAGAGGGAGGGAGGGCAAGAAAAAGGAAGAAAGAGAGAAAGGAAGACACAGAGTAAGAAAGGCCAGAGCAGACAAAAAAACTGAATGCAGGGTACAAAAACAACGATCAAATGTGGCAAAATCACAAGAACTGCACATTCATTAGAATGGCTGCAATTAACAAAAACAAACCAATAAAAACAAATAGCCAATGATAGCAAAGATGTGGAAAATTACTACAGGCTAATTTGTTTCATTTATAGCACTAATGTAGCTTAGCTCACTGCTTATTGAAAAGAAAGTTTTGCGGTATCTTTGAGAATTGAACTCAGGACCTTGTGCTTGTGAGGCAAGCTGGCCCGGAACTCTCTGTGATCCTCCTGCCTCAGCCTCCCTCGCACCAGGATGACCAGTGTGTACAGCACAGCCCCCACCGCATCCCCACCCAGCTTTGTTTCTTTATAAAGCTTTGTGGCCCTATGGTCTTCTCTGAGTAACTACTTTGAAGACAACGATGTACAGTATATTCACTATTGCTATTCTCTTATCATTGTTATGAAATCTTATTTTTTTCATTCAAAAAAAAAAAGAGGCAGAGAAACTGGGATGCTTTGTGCTCTGTCAGGAGGCATGTGAAGTATTGCAGCCAGTGTGGAAAATGGTGATAGCTCAAAAAAAAAAAAAAATCGCCAGGCGTGGTGGTGCACACCTGTAATCCCAGCACTGGGGAGGCTGAGGCAGGAGGATCGCTGTGAGTTCGAGACCAGCCTGGGCTACACAGTGAGTTCCAGGTCCATCTCGACTACATAGTGAGACCCTGTCTCAAAAATAAATAAATAAATCAAGTTACTATATGATCTAGAAATTCCACTTTTGGGTAAACACAAAAGAGCTGAAAGCAAGATTTCTCTCTCTTTCTCTCTCTCTCTCTGAGACAGGGTCTCAATATATAATCCAAGCTGCCTTATACTCATGGAGATCCTCCTGCCTCAGCTTCCCAAGTGCTGGGATGACAGGCGAGCACAGCCATGCCTAGCTTTCGGTTTTTAGGGGTGGTACTGGAGATCGAATACAAGGAGAAATGAGCTACATCCCCAGCCCTTTTTTATTTCTTATTTTGACACAAGTTCGAGCTAAATTCCCCAGGCTGGGCTCAAATTTGCAATCTTCCTGCCTCAGCCTTCTAAGTAGCTTGGATTACAAGTATATGCGACCACACTCAGCAAAAAGCAGGTTCCCAAACAGATTTTTCCCACCCGTGTTCTCAGGAGCATCATCCACAACAGCCCATGCGTCCACGTGTGAGCCAGTGGGCTCCCCGCGGGGCCCCAGGAACAAAGGGTCTCACTGCCCAGCAGACAGCAAAGTCCTCAGAAGGGTCGGGTCTGGAGACCAGAACACCAGGAGCTTCTGCGGGTGACGCTGCCCCCGCCCCGTGGATGGGCGCCGCCCCCTCGGCCCGAGCCCTGAGCCCGGCACGAGCTCACTGCTGCAGGAGCCTGGGGACCCAGGGCCCGGGGAGCCACTAGGCCCTGAGTTTGGATCCTAGCTCCGCCCCGACCCCTTGGGCACCTGGGAGGCTCAGTTTCCCCCTGAAAACACATCTGCTGCTTGAGGTTCCCAGCCTGGGCCCCAGGCGCGGTGAGGGTGGGGACGCGGGGCCTGTGGTGTCCCCCGAGTCCACGAGGTGGCTCGTCCTTTTGTCCTGGGCACCGTGCAAAGAGCCTCCAGGAG
>NW_022900949.1:6522699-6534034 GCF_012274545.1 Fukomys damarensis
GGGGCCCCAGGAACAAAGGGTCTCACTGCCCAGCAGACAGCAAAGTCCTCAGAAGGGTCGGGTCTGGAGACCAGAACACCAGGAGCTTCTGCGGGTGACGCTGCCCCCGCCCCGTGGATGGGCGCCGCCCCCTCGGCCCGAGCCCTGAGCCCGGCACGAGCTCACTGCTGCAGGAGCCTGGGGACCCAGGGCCCGGGGAGCCACTAGGCCCTGAGTTTGGATCCTAGCTCCGCCCCGACCCCTTGGGCACCTGGGAGGCTCAGTTTCCCCCTGAAAACACATCTGCTGCTTGAGGTTCCCAGCCTGGGCCCCAGGCGCGGTGAGGGTGGGGACGCGGGGCCTGTGGTGTCCCCCGAGTCCACGAGGTGGCTCGTCCTTTTGTCCTGGGCACCGTGCAAAGAGCCTCCAGGAGCAAACGTCCAGCAGCCTGCCCGGATCTCCAGCCAATAATTGCTCGACTGGACGAACGCAAGCTGAGCCTCTGCAAACAGGATAAACGGGGTAAGTGGGCCTGGTGGCCCGGAGCCAGAGGGAGCCCCGCTGGGCGGTGGGCCAGGCCGGATGGGCACGGTCCGAGGTTCAGGAAGACTCTGCCGTCCATCTGAGGCTGTTCTGTGTTAAAAGAATCACTACAACACTGCTCAGTGAGGTGGCGCACACCTGTACTCCCAGCACTCGGGAGGCTGAGGCAGGAGGATCACCGTGACTTCAAAGCCAGCCTGAGCTACATACCACACCCTGTCTCAAAAAAGTAGGAGCCGGGGATTTAGCTTAGTGGTTCTGCCGCACAAGGTCCCGAGTTCGATCCCCAGTACCGAAATTAATTAATTAAGTATTAAAAATGTGTCCTTGCTGCCCCCGCCACAGCTGTCAGTCGGAGGGAGGAGGGCGGGGCTGCCGCTGTGCCCTGCAGCTGGCCCGGATGTCCCCACGGCAGGGGGGGCAGTGAGCCGCCCTCATGGTGCTGACGGAGGATGACAGCGCAGCTGGGGTGTCGGGGACTTTCCAGGTCAGAGCACCAGCAACCTCGGCTCCCATCCCCCACTCGCTTCCTGCCCCCAGGGGCCCCTCCTCCCTCACACCCCCTCCTGAGATCGGTCCCTGTGTGGACTTGGGCCAGGCTGCTGAACCGTGACCTGTAAAGAGGTCAGTGGCAGCGGGCACAGGGGCGCACACCTGTGATCGCAGCACTTCAGAAGACTGAGGCAGGCGGTTCACAAGTTTGGGCCAGCCTGCGGAATAGGGCAAAACCCTGTCTCAAACTAAAAATAAAAAGGGGCTAGAGAGGTAGCTCGGTGGGAAGGACCTGGGTTCCATTCTCACACAGGAGATAAACCCAACAGGCTGGTTCCCTTCCCTGGCCTCAGCTCTGGGGCCCATCCCGGAACCTGGAAATCTTCCCTGTAACCCACTATGGATGGCAGGTCTGGCTTGATCAAGGTGCTGCCCACTCCAGTGGCCTTGCCTTCATTTCTTGGGGTTGTAGCGACATCTCCCTTCTGGGGACCCTGCAGAGAGCTCCTTTCCCATGGGGTTTTGTTTTCTCTGGCACATTTATCACCAACTGAAATGATCTTACTTGTGGTGAAGATTAAGAGCTTAAGATCTAGATCCGGATGGCTCAGGTGAAAACCCCAGCTCTGCTGCCTCCCGGGTGTGAAAACTGAGACAAAGAGCCTGACCCTCTGGGATTCAGTTTCCCCAACCAGCCAGGCACACAGCTCTCTCTGACCTCCCAAGAGCTGTGGCTGTTCCAGGAGGGTCAGGCAGGGACACAGACACCAGTCACACTTCCAAGTGAACAGGAGAAGCTGGGCGTCGTCATCGTGCACACCTGCCATCCCAGCACCGGGGAGGCTGAGGCAGGAGGATCGATGGGAGTTCAAGGCCAGCCTGGGCTACATGGTGAGACCCACAGTGGGTCCCCAGCCTCTCCCCAGCTTAGCAAGCTGGGCGCCGGGTTCGCACCTGGGCTCTGACCTCACTTCCTGCTCAGCAGACACCTTCGCCCTGACCAGTTCGGTCTCTGAGGCCTGAGAACATCGTGGGTGGTATTTTTCTCCGACCTGCAGGGAGGTGCAAGGCGAGGGCACCAGGTGCCAGGCCAGAGAGCAGCTTGAGAGGAGGGCATGGCCACCCTGGCTGCATCCTCACCTCAGGGGGACCTGGGAGGGCACCAGAGGCCACTCGAGTCCCATTGACAGGGGACTCCTGACCTTAGGACCTAGGAAGCCAGCAGCAGGGCCAGGCGACACCCATAACACTGGCTTTAAAGATCTGTGATGGCATAATGGGAGAATTTTTTAATTTTTTTCAAGACAGGATCTCACCGTGTAGCCCAGGCTGGCCTGGAACTCCCAGCGATCCTCCTGCCTCAGCCTCCCCAGTGCTAGGATGATAGGTGTGGGACTTGAACCTTCTACCCACGGCCACAGGGCCGTGCTGGGCACTCGGTTGGCCTCCAGATTCGAAAGCCAGCTGGGGGCAGCCCCTCTGGAAGAGGACAGTGGGGCTGGGGAGGCCCCAGCTGGAGGCTGCGGCCTGAGAAGGCCTGAGGTTGTCCGGGCTGCCTGCCAGGCCGGGCAGTGAGTCACGGCCCAGGCACGCGGAGCTGGGCCTCTCCCGCGGTGAGATCAGGCTGCTCTCCCGCCACATTCCTCCCTCGGGCGGCCCTGGTGGGCAGGGGGTGGAGACGGACAGGGCAGGGCACACACATTCCCTCCGGCAGCTGCGGTCCCAGCATCTCCCTTGGGAAACGAAGGCCATGGTGCTGGGGGCGTGGCCAGCGGGGACCCTGCAGCAGGGAGGTGACCAGAGGCGAGAGGCCGGCTTCAAAGACCCCGTTCTGCCCGCCGCCCGCTTCCTCTCCCTGGCACTAGGGTTTGTTTGCCTGGGCGCAGGGACCACCTGTCCTCCTCCAGCGCCTGGCACCTCCGTCACAGTGAGCTTCCGGCCTGTCTTGGTGGGGACAGCCACCAAGGCGACAGCAGCGACTCAGGCCCTGGCCGTGGGCCAATGCCACGCTGGCCTCGCGTGAGCTTTTGTCTCAGCCCTGACAAGGGCTGAGGCATTTCCTGTGGGCACAGGGAGGGGTGGGTGCCCCTGGCACAGGGGGGGGAAGCCAGCGAGGGCACCGAGTGTCCTATGGTGTCCGAGGGCGGCCACAGCACAGGGGGTCGCCTGGCCCTGTTTCACTAGGCCTGGGACAGGGGCTGCTCTGGCTCAAGACTGGCTCTTGGGAGGCTGACGGGACAGATCGGGGCACATAAAAGAATCCAATGGAGGCCCAGAGTGCTGGCGCACACCAGCAATCCCAGCACTGGGGAGGCTGAGGCAGGAGGGCTGCTGAGTTGAAGGCCAGCCTGGGGTACATAGGGAGACCCCAAAAAAAGAACCCCCAGTGGTGGTGTAGGTCAGTGCAGGCAGGAGGCCCTGGGTTCCGTCCTCAGCACTAAAAACAAACCAACAAAAAACCAGAATCTGTCACCCCACACTACAGTGTCAATTTTGTTGCTGTCGTTTGGGACAGCTCACTAGGTAGTCCTGACTGACCTTGAACTCTTGACCCTCCTGCCTCAGCCTCCACAGAGCTGGAATCACAGGCCTGGGCCCACTACAGCCAGCACTCTGGAGTCATTTGTAAGGCAAGATCACAGATGGGCCCGGGATTTAGCTCAGTGGTTCCAGCAGCTGCCTCACAAACACAAGGACCCGAGTTCAATCCCCGGTACCAAAAAAAAAAAAAAAAAAAAATCACAGAGGCGGACTAGCAGCCGTGCGGTCACATCAGTCCCCACAGCTCCCTACAGCCAGTCCAGGGTCTGAAGCCAAATCAGGGAGGAGAAGACACTAAGAAGCCCATTTATGTACAGACGTTTCATTTTATTATCTCTTTTTGCCTTTTGAGACGGGGTTTTGGTACATAGCCCAGGCTGGCCTCGAACTCGCGATCCTCTTGCCTCAGCCTCCTGAGTGCTAGGATGACAGGCGTGCGCCCCCACACCTGACACAAACGTTTAACTTTAACCTGTTCCCACCCCCCAGCCACTTGCCACCCTCCAGGGATTCCTGCTGTGTGGGGACCGCCCCCGCGGCTCCGGCTACCACTCAGTGTCCACCAGGCTCCAGAGGTGGTCGCTGACGAACTGTTTGGAGAGCTGGAAGCTGTCCAGGTGGACGGGCTGGGCCACGCTGGGGCCATGATGGACTGCGGCGCAGAGGTAAGGAAAACCGTGCCCTCGGCCCTTCCCACAGCCCAGGGGAAGGACCTTTCTCTCTGCATTCGCTCATCTGTGGTACCGCACTGGAGTTTAGACCCAGAACCTTCACAACGAGTTCTACCCCCACCCTTTTCATTTGGGTTTCACTAAGTCGCTAAATTGTTCATGGGATCCCCCTGCCTCAGCCTCCCAGAGGATAAGTGGGGAGCACCATCACACTTGGTTTATTTATTTCTGGTACCGGGGACCGAACTCCGGTCCTCGCGCTTGTGAGGCACGCGGTGGAACCGCTGAGCCAAATCCTCAGCCCAACACACTTGGTTTACTGATTTAGTTTTGCGGCTGGCCTGGTGTATGCTAGAATCGTGTTTTGCGACTCAGCCAAGGTCCCCTCCCTTTTAACTGAAGATATTTAGGTCATTTCAGCGACTCGGGAAGCTGAGGCAGGAGGACTGCCTGAGAGATCGTCGTCTGGGGGCGAAGCTCGGGGGCTGAGTGCGCGCTCCGCCTGCTGTGGAGCCCTCAGGGAGTGGCAGACGCGCCTCACCCAGCGGAGGCCGGCACTTTCCTCCACCTCTCCCCAGAAAAGGATACTGCCTCGGATCGCCCCGGGCTCGCACTCATAATCCCACTCTATTTTGCTAATCCGCCGATAAAGCTGAGCCACGTACCTGGACAGAGACAGGGCAAAGAGGGAGAGACCCTTGCCCGGGTGCCGCCCTGAACCCCAGCCCCGCTCCGCCCCGCGCATGTGCGCGCTCCGGAACCCACACGGCAGCGGGGATGGTGACCGTGGTGTCCTCGTCCACCTCTCTCTCCTGTCTGTCCAGTTCCGCCTCCAGATCTCTGAGCTCCTGCAGCTCCCGGCCGAGCTGGGTGCGCAGCCATTAAGGACCCCGGTTTTGGAAAGGAGGGCGCGACAGCGTCCCACGCTCTGGGCCGGGGCATCCAACTCAAACGCCTTTTCTGTTGTCTGAGCCGGGGGCTGGGTAGCCCAGGCCGGCCTCAAACTCACAGCGACACTCCTGCCTCAGCCTCCCGACTGCACCACCAGCCCGGCCTCTTTCCTTCCGTTCCCCCTGCAGGCTAGGCCAGCACGGCCCCGAAGGATATTGCAGCTGGGCCTGCAGGACCGCATCCTCCCCGCTGGCCTTCTGGAGCTCGGCCTCCAGCTGCTGCAGCTCGGTGCCACCCTGGCACACGCGCTCCTTGGTGTCGAGGACGCTCTGGGCCACCTTCTCCTCCACAGCCAGCGTCTCTGCAGGGGACAGAAGGAGGCTGCCTCGGTCCCAGGTCCCCATGGGGTGCAGGAGGGTATCAGCCTTGGCAGCATCTGAGCCTCCGATCTGCAGCCCCAGTTCCAGCACCCACCAGAAAGTGCTGGAACACGCTGGGAACTTGAGTTGCCAACACAAATTTAAATGCACCCAAAAGAATACAATCGCGCCCCCGAGAGCACCTCATCTTAAACGATAAGAATAGGTTACAAACTGGATTTGGTGGTACACACCTGGGAGGCTGAGGCAGGAGGATCTCAAGATCGAGGCCAGCCCGGGAGACTTAGTGAGACCCTGTCTCAAAGTAAAATTTAAGGGTCGGGTATTTAGCTCAGTGGTGCCGCTGCCTGCTTTGTAAGCACAGGGACCCAAGTTCGATCCTCGATACCATTTAAAAGGCTAGGGAGGGCCGGGGATTTAGCTCAGTGGTTCGGTGCCCTGCCTTGCAAGGTCAAGGACCCGAGTTCGATCCCCGGTACCAAAAATAAATAAATAAATACATAAATAAAAGGCTGGGGATATAGCTCAGGGGCAGAACACTGGCCTCAAATGCCAGAGGCCCTGGGATGGTCCCAGTATGGACACCAAAAGTGCAGCAGGAAGTCTAGAGTTCGGATTCTACATTTGCCAATCTGTTCCCCTCTCCACTGGGACGGGTGCTGTTATCCAAAGTGCAGTCACACCCTCTCAGCTGCCAGCACCCCTCTCCAGGGTCCTTAAATATTTTGGAGGGGAAGGGGGACAGGGTCTCGCCCGTGTGCTCAGGCTGGTTTCAAATTTCTGGGCTCGAGGGATCCTCCTGCCTCAGCCCACCATACCTGGCTGTCCCTTTAGAATCACTGCCCAACTACACGCTTTCTCTCCCCGCATCAGTCCTCAGAGACACCGTGGTGTGCCTGCTTCTTCCTCCCACCAGACACCTCTGAACCCCACCTTCAAGATCCCCTGGGTAGGCCGGGTGCAGCAGTGCACACCTGTAATCCAGCTACTCAGGAGGCTGAGGCAGGAGGATCTTGAGTTGGCAGCTGAGCTACCCAGTGAGACCCTGTCTCAAAATAAAAAGTAAAAAGCCAGGTGGGGTGGCGCAGGCTTGTAATCCCAGAGCTCCGGAGGCTGAGGCGGAGGGTCTTTATTGTGAGTTTTACATCACCCTCGGCTACAGACCGTCTACACAAATGAAACAAAAAAATCTCACAAAAACTAAGAAAAAAATCAGAGACGACATCGTGATTTTCCAGCAACCACTTGGAAGAGACACATATTGAACAAAACACCCAACAATATATAAAGACATCTCATGAGATACTATATTGCTTCCAATTGTTTTCCCAGGGAAAACCCGCCACCCCGAGCCAGCTGGGACGCTACCCTTGCCGAGGTGTCACACGTGAATGTTTCACCAGTCTTCCATATACGACCGATCCTGCAGTTTAAACACACACAGGCGCGCCCCTCCCTTGGCCTCTCCACCCCTCCCGCAGCCGCCCTTTCATCTTCAGCTGTTTAGTCTGGCCGGGGGCCCACAGTTCCAAGTAATTCGCTTAAGCTGTGATTTCTTATTTGTGTGACTTCCTGTTTTGATGGCTAAGGGTCGGGCTTGGCTTTCCACCTCCTGGGGGCTGGCAGGAGCCAACAGCTGCCTCCCTGGGGAGTGGTCTCTCCCGGGGCGTCCTCAACAGGCGACACTGTTCACCTGAGAGCCCAGCTTTCCCCTCCACACACATCGTCAAACACCCCCTGCAGAGTGGGGGCTTGTTTTTCGTCCTAGGAGTTGAGCCCCAGCACTGTTCCTGTTAAGCACTTGCTCTTCCACAGACCTTCACCCCCAGGAAGCAAAGAACAAGGCTAGGCTTGATGGCGCATGCCTGTTATCCCAGCCCTTGGGAGGCTGAGGCAGGAGGGTCTCCAAGAGTTCAAGGCCAGCCTGGGTTACATAGCAAGACCCTGTCTCAAAGAAACAAAACAAGCCGGGTGTGGTGGCTCATGTGTGTCATCCCAGCATTCGGGAGGCTGAGGCAGGAGGATTGCTGTGAGTTCGAGACCAGCCTGGGCTACATAGTGAGCTCCAGGGCAATCTCGACTACATAGTGAGACCCTGTCTCAAAAAAACAAAACAACCAAAACAATGTCGAATGGTGGTGGTTGCCAACGTTTGGGGAAATGTTGGTGTTTAATTGGGATCGAGATTTAGTTTGGGACAATGCAAAAGTTCAAGAGTGATGGCAGCACAACCCCATGACGGTGCTTAATGCCACTGAACTGCAGGCTTGCAAATGGCTAAAAGCTGGGCAAGGTGATGCACGCCTGTGATCATAGCTACTAAGGAGGCTGAGGCAGGAGGGTCACAGCTATGAGGCCACCCTAGGCAACTTAATGAATGCCTGTTTCAAAACGTTAGGAAAAGGTCCAGGGAGGGTCAGCCCTACAGCAGGTGCCTGGCATGGGCAAGGCTCTGGGTTCCAGGTCCACCCCCAATATGAGGACAATGATGATGATAATTTCAGTCATTTTCTTCTCCCCGTGTTGGAGATTAAACCTAGGGCCTTGTGCATGCTAGGCAAGTGCTCACCACTGAACGGCACCCCCAGCTCAGGTAAAGACATTAGCTTTTTCCCTCTTACCTTTCGGTAAGTTTTACATCCAATGGCATCTTGGAGCCAATGAAACTGGTATTATTTATTCCATATTTCCTACCTAAAGTGCGAGGCCCTTTATCCACACCAGTTTTTTATTTATTTTTGTCTTTTTCTTTTCTTTTTGGTACTGGGCGAACTCAGGTCATTGCACTTGTGAGGCAGGCGGCGGAACCACTGAGCTAAATCCACAGCCCCTTGGTTTGTTTTTTTTCAAACTGGGTCTGGCTATGTAGTCCAGGCTGGTCTGGGCTCACTATGGAGCCCAAACTGGCCTGGAGCTCGCAGGGATCCTCCTGCCTCAGCCTCTCCAGGGCAGGGATGACAGTTTGCGCCACCATCCTCGGCTCTCCTCGGGGTTTTTGCTTCAACAGTCTTTGTAGAACTCCCTGGCTGACCCTGCTTCCCAAATGTCACCAGTCCTAGTTACACAACCCATTTGTCCTCTTAGGCTCGGGGCACAGAAGTTTTTGTTCCTTTTGTCCCCTCCGTCCCCCACTAGCATATCAGCTAAGGGAAGGGATCCTGCCTGTTTTGTCCTCTGATGCCTCCCAGGGCCAGGCTCACATCACCTCTACAACCTCAGGAGGGAGGCACAGACTTATGACAGCTAAGGAAACTGAGGCACAGACAGTTAAGACCTCTAATCTCACAGTCCGGCAGTGGGGGCGCTGATTCTCAGTTCAATCCCTATGGGACTCCGACATACTCCAGCCCCCTCTCACCTCGCAGCTGCTGCTCGGCGCCATCCTGCATCTCCAGCAGCCGCTCCAGGATCTGCTCGTGGCGCCCCAGGAGCCGTCGCTGCTGCGCCTGGGCATGGTTGGTGCCCAGCAGACTCAGCAGCCCCTGGCTCACCTCCTCAATATCACGGAAAGCCGCCATGACTACGCCAAACCCGCGCAAATTTGCCTGCCCCTGGGGCCCGCCCCTGGCCACAGGACCTAGTTTTCATTGGCTTCTATTTCCGTCAGTCTCTAGAGATGGCCAATAAGTACAGGAAAGGGAAGGAGGAGTCTCAGAACGGAGGCGTCTCGAGTCTAGCCGGGTGCGCCTGCGTCACTCACCTGTCAGTCATCGTTGGTGACCAATTAGCAAGGGGAGGGGCGTATCTGGGAGGTGTGCCTGATACGCCTGCGCAGGATGGACAGCCGCCGTGCGGCCTGGACTCTGTTCCTTTCTCCCTGGGTCCAGTGTAGGGCTTTTGCAGGCTGCGGTTTTAGAGGCGATGCTGCTTCTTAAGGAGCTGATGTTTTACGTGGGACACACAACAAACATAAGTATGTCCTGTTAGCAACATGTAATCTGCAGTCAGATATATTGGCTCTCGAGCGCTGCTTTCCCACTTAGCGCCTGTGTTACCTTGGGTTAGTTACGTCACCTCTGTGTGTCTTGCTTACTTCTTCAGTAAAATAAGGGCCCAAATAGTGCCGACCTCAGGGTTGGCGCACAGAGTAAATGAGAATGGTGCCTGCTCTTCAGTTAAGCGTTACACAGGTGTCAAAACACGGTGCAGCACTCTGGGAAGCTGAGGCAGGCGGATTGCTGCGCATTTGAGGCCAGCCTTGGCTACACAGTAAGTTCAAAGCCAGCCTCAACTACAAGTGAGACCCTGTCTCAAAAAAAAAAAAAAAAGTGGATCCAGTTTCTGGCTGGGCAGTTTACCTTTGACCTTGGTAGGCTCTTAACCTTTCCTTCTCGGCCCTGGAGCTAAAGATAGCCCTCTTATCAGCGGGGCTCGGTGCCCGAAAGATAAGCCCTGGAATGGTGCAAGAGCCTGGCCGACGTCCCCGCTCCGGTTAAGAGAGGCCACCGGCCTCCCTCCCACAAAAGCAGCAAGACCGAGGTGCACCTCACCGGGAAGGCGCCTGCTCAACACAAACGGGCCAACCACCCCCAAACCCAGAAAGGGACGCGCTGGGCGGGGCGTGGAGAAACCAAAGACCTTGTGCAATGTCGATGGGGTTTAAAAGTGGTTTCTGCTGCTCCAGAAACTCTGTTCCTATCAGAGGTCCTTCTGTTTGTTCCTTTCTTTTTTGTAACCTGTTCGCCTTTGCAGTACGCGGTGAGGACATTCCTCGGGGGCTTTGGTTTGAGAACGCAACAGCTCTTTTTCTTTCATCGCCTTCTCTCCTTCTTCTCTCCCTCCATCTCGTCACCCTTTTTCTTTTCCTTTTTTTTCTGATACCAGGGATCAAACTCAGGTCCTTGCGTTTGTGAGGCAGGCGGCAGAGCCGCTAAATCCCTGGCCCTTTTTTATTTTTATAAAACAGGGTCTCACTATGTAGTCCAGGCTGTCCTCAGGCTTGTGGCAACCCTCCTGCCTCAGCCTTTCAATGCTGGGATCAGAAGCAGGCACCAGCCACACCCTACTGAGTCCCCTTCCACTTTGTTTAGTATCTGCAGTGTTCTCTGTCCCAGGATCATGTTTGTTTGTTTTTGGTACCAGGGATCATCCACTGAGCCAAATCCCTGCCCCACAGGACCGTATGTTAAAGAGAGTTTTAGGGGCAAGGAATGAAACCGGAACTTGTTCTGTTCACTCCACACACTGACCTGTCGTTGAGGGGAACACTGCACCCCTTAAGGAAATTGAACAGTCGTGAATTATAACAAAGAAATAGAGGTTGGATACAGTGGTTCGCACCTGTAAAACCAGCACTTGGGAGGCTGAGGCAGGAGGACAGCATGCTGGGACCAGCCTAGGCGACTTAGCCGGATTCTGTCTCAAAGTAAAACAGGGCTGGTGTTGTAGCCGGGGTAAAGTTGCTGAAGTCACTGTCGGTCGTCCTTGTCAGATTCAGAGACAGGAAATGGAGTGGCAGATGCCAGGGGCTGGGGTTGGAGGACAGGGTTCATGTTCAGCGGGGAAAGAGTTTCAGTTTTGCGGGGTGAAAAGAGTTCTGGCAGAAGCTGCAACGAATAGGCATTGCTGAAAAGTGGCCAGGGGACCTGGGGGTGGAGCCCAGGGTGGGGCTGGGATTACAGCCCTACACTGGGAAGATGGTGAAATTCATGGTAATGTGGACTTTTCACACACGTATACCTACAATTTAAAATAGAGCCTTAGCCGGGCATGGTGGTGCACCCCTGTAATCCCAGCACTCGGGAGGCTGAGGCAGGAGGATCGCTGTGAGTTCGAGACCAACCTGGGCTACATAGTGAGTTCCAGGTCAGTCTCAACTACATAGTGAGACCCTGTCTC
>NW_022900949.1:6534107-6553878 GCF_012274545.1 Fukomys damarensis
GATTTGGCTCCATGGTTCCACTGCCTGCCTTGCAAGCACAAAGGCCCGAGTTCGATCCCCAGTACCAAAAAATAAATAAAACAAAATATGAGATGTGATAAGAAATATGGTGAATGTTTAACTTTTAAAAAGTTATTATAGGCCAGGGATTTAGCTCAGTAGTTCTGCCACCTGCCTTGCAAACACAAGGACTTGAGTTCGATCCCCCATACCAAAAATAAAAAGTTATTACAGCCAGGCATAGTGGCACATGCCTATCCCAGCACTCGGGAGGCTGAGGCAGGAGGATCACTGTGAGTTTGAGCCAGCCTGGGCTACATAGGAAGACCCTGTCTCAAAACTAATAATAATTACAGTAAAAGATGTATTACCACTGATCTCACCTGAACTCACTATGCAGCCCAGGCTGGCCTCAAACTCAGGACAATCCTCCTGCCTCAGCCTCCTGAGGGCTGGGATTACAGGAATGGGTCAGCAGCCCTGGCTTGTATTTAGCTGCTCTGTTGGGCTGCCTCAATCTCCTGAATTGATTCAAAATATTTCTTTCATGCTCCCTTTGACTTTGGGGAAGAGCCAGAATTGGCACGGTACAAGACCCAGTGGGTAAGATGGACGAGGACGCACTGTGCCACTTTTACAATCTCGCCTTTCTGTTGGCTGGCATTCAGCGGTGGCAGTCACTGTATGTTTTATCACGCCTTGTAAAGACACCAATGCAAGAGGACTTTCCAGAACTGCTTTAGAAAAGCGTCCCAAACAATGGCATAAATGTGTCTGAAGCACTCAGAAGGCTGAAGCAGGAGGATCGCTGTGACTTTGAGACCAGCCTTGGCTACACAGTAAGTTCAAGGCCAGACTGAACTACACAGCGACACTCTGTCTCACAAATACATAAATAAATGAAAGAAAGAAAGAAAGAAAAAAAAGGAAAAGTATCACTGAGGGCCAAGTATTTAGCTCAGTGACACTGCACCTGCTTTGTAAGCGCAAAGTCCTGAGTTGGATCCCCAGTCCTGAAAAGAAAAAAAACAACTGTCTGAATCAAAGGGGAGAATTCTGAGGGGGATTCATGGCAGTGTGTTTTTTACTGTAGCATATATGGATATTTTAGTTATAGCTGGCAGTGGTGGCACATGCCTGTAATCTCTGTACTCAGGAGGCTGAGGCAGGAGGATTGCTGCGAGTTCAAGGCCAGCCTGGGCCTCTACATAGTACAATCTTTTCTCAAAACAGAAAATTAAACATTCACTGTATATTTTGATCACACCTTGTATACCTGAAAAAAAAAAAAAAAAGAACAACAACAACAACAAGGTGATTGTGGGCGAATGGGTTTGATGTCAGCATGAACTAAAGATGACCACAAAGATGACCCAATGGCCCTGGCAATTCCTCTGTGAGAAACCACTTTTTTATTTCCTAAAGGCTCCTTCTTGGCTCCCAAGCTCCTGAGGAGCACCAAGGCCCTTCCTCGGAGGGATGCGCTCCTCGGCCTTGACATCTGGGACTTCAGACGCCTTGGGCAACTCTCCCAGCTGCTAGGGCTGCGCGCGAAGTCAGGGAGGACGCCGGGTAAGAGCAGCGGCCAAGCTCAGTGGTTCTGCTGCCTGCCTCGAAAGAGCAAGGACCCTAGTTCGATCCCCGGTACCAAAACCAAAACCAAAACCAAAACGCCGGCGAGGACCCCGGACCCCTTCCCCACCCCATGTGCTGCCCACGTCTGTATGAAATGTGTGCCCAGGGGCAGGCATTCAAAACAGTGCAAAAGAATTCAGATGTTCGGTGACGAATGTAGTCATTTATCTACTGCAAACACCGACTAAGAAAAATAAAAATAAAACAGAAAAGAACCAGATGTGCTGGTGCACTCCTGTCATCTCAGCACTCTGGGAGGCTGAGGTAGGAGGGTTTCGAGTTTGAGTCTAGCTTGGGCAATTTAGTGAGACCCTGTTTCAAAGCAAGAGCCAGAGATGGGAGCTGGGGATTTAGCTCAGTGGCTCTGCTGCCTGCCTCCCAAGTGCAAGGTTCCGAGTTTGATTCCTGGTACCAAAACAGACAGACAAACAAACAAAAACAGAGCCAGAGATGTCTGGTAGCTCAGTGTGACGGCCCTAAGCTCAATTTCTATTAAATTTCTATTATACATGTTTTTGTTTGTTTGTGTACTGGGGATTGAACTTGAGTCCTTGCACTTGTGAGGGAGTCAGCAGAACCACCGAGCTAAAGCCCCAGCTGTTTAAACTCAATTTCTAGTAATCTGTCAATCAAAAGTAAAGCTAGGAGTGGGCTGGGGATTTAGCTTAGTGGTGCCGCCGGCTGCCTTGGAAATGCAAAGACTTGAGTTTGATCCCCGATACCCAGAAAAAAAAAAAAAAAAAAAAAAAAAACAAGTAGCTCAGTGGCAGAGCACTTGCCTAGCATGCATGAGGTCCTGGGCTCTATCCTCCTTTAGTCCTACAAACAAGAAGAAGAAAAAGTAAAAAGTGAAGGCCAAATATATTAGGAAAAGTTTTGGCAGGAGACAGCCCAACTATACAAAATGCCATTTTTACCCAGGGGTACTAGGGGCATATTCTACACATTGCCATATTCTTTGTTTTGTTGTGTGTAGGAGTGTTTCAGGCAGGGCCTTGCTACATAGTCCAGGCTGGCCTCCAACTCACAGCGATCCTCCTGCCTCAGCCTCCTGAATGCTGGGATTACAGGCGTGCATCACCATGCCCCCCACCACCCTTTTAAGAGATCTACTTAAAATTGTGATGAGTCGGAGATTCAGCTCAGTGGGACCACACCCGCCTCACAAGGGCAAGGTCCTGAGTTGGATCCCTGGTACCTATAAATGAATGCATGAAGGAATGAATAAAATAAAAAGCACGAGTGTGCACAGGCCCGGGTTCCACCCTCAGCTCTGCCAATAAAAAAGTAACCACACAATGACACAAAGACCCTACGCACAGAAGCACCAGCATTCTCTGCGGCTTTATTAAATTCTTTTACCTTCAAGAAAAGATTACAAAAAAGAATACTTCAGTTATGTGTAATACTGTGTATGGATGTACCGTGGTCGGAGGGGGCAGTAAGCCTGTGACAAGACATGGACGAGGCACGGAAGTCGGCCCCAAAGGGTCTGGAGAGCACAGTGACCTCGGAGGAGGACGCAGACTCACGGGAGTCACACCCCAGGGCAGGGCTGCTTCCGGGACTTACACGCACTTGCTACCTCCAGGGTCGGACCTGGAGGTCCACAGGTCTGGCACCACTTCTGAGTTGTGCCTTTGCATCACACACCAGCAGTGATCCCCCGTTTTTTCCTTGTGAGATAGGTAGGGTCTTCATATGCAGCCCAGGCTGGCTCCGAGTTCCTAGAGATCCTCCTGCCTCAACTCTCCTGGGGGGTTTTGTTTTCTAATTCACACGAACACACATACTCTATCCATCCATCCTGATTGTCCTGTTGGGTCTTCAAGTCCTTTTCCCTTTGGTATATCCCTTCAATACAAAACTAAGCTGTAATTATGGCACTTAGGAGGCTGAGGCAGGAGGATTTCCTTGAGTTCAAAGCCAGGATGTCTTTAAAAAAAGGAAGCCAGACTACGTCCAGCCAAGAAATCTACTTCCCTAGGACAGAAGCCAGGACTCTGCTTTATCAATGGGCCTGTGACCTCCTGGGGTTTAAGGCTGTTCCATCAAGGTTTGGCTTCAAATTCCTGTAGGGCTAAGACTGAGAAAGGGTGGGACTTATGTTTGGAAGGACACTTCTTCCCCGATCACAAGGCACACTGCGAGGCCTAGGACCCTTTTTTGTTTCCTTACCAAGAAAAAGAACTGGAAAGAAAACCATGTTGCACCTCTGAGGCCAAGAAAACTACTTTTCTGAAGAACCCATTTTCAGGTGGCTCCAAAGAGAGAGGGAGAGAGAGGGAGAGAGAGGGAGAGAGAGAGGGAGGAGAGGGAGGAGAGAGCACCAGTTGGCCTTTGTTTGGTTTTCGGCAAAAGCCCGTCTTTTTCAGTTTGTGCTGAGGCCCAGGTCGGCCAACTTTTAATCGTACACACATGGGGTTTTCAGAGCTTGCCCTGTGCTTTGCCAAGGAGCCCAGCCCGGGTTTTCTTTCCATGGAGGAAAAAGATTCCGGAGCCCTGGGGAGAAAAAAGGCGGCCCTGTTACTATAGCTCTGGATTCCAGAGGCAGCCGCTACTCTGAGAACTGGATCTTTTCCTTCGGCCTCTGGGGAGGAAAGATTTTCTAGGAAGACTGACATTGGCCAGGGCCACTGTGAGGGGAGGGGGTGGATTTGAGTCGTTTCTTCTGTGGGTTGATGACCTCCCAGTCAGAGCTACTGAGAGACTAGCAGCAGCACCCTGAGCTCTCCCCTCCCCAGGTCTGGAGGGGTCGATGCTGGCATTAAGGGCAAGACAGAAGGCAGCTGGGCGTGGCGACAACACGCCTGTGACCCCAGTGCTTGGGAGGCTGAGGCAGGGCGATCTATTTGACTTGGAAGGCCAGCCTGGGCTACGTACTGAGACCCTACCTCAAAAAACCTAAAGATGGAAGGACTGAACTTTCAGGCCTGGGTGACAATCTGACAGGGACACAATCTGTTTTGTGGAATGACCAGAAGAGACGCCCCCCACCCCCAGGCTGTCCGGGAAAGTATCATAAATCAGACAGTGAAATGTGGGTGGAGAGGGAGGCAGGCACTGGGACATGACTCGGAGAACTCATCCCGGATGTCAGGCCAGGCCCAACACCAGTGAACTTCAAATCCGGCCGCAGGGACCCTCCCCCGCCCGCGATGACTCCAACACCCTGACCTTTCCCGGGCGCCTCCCCAGCCCGTCCCGGGCGGATT
Source organism: Fukomys damarensis (assembly GCF_012274545.1). NCBI lineage: Eukaryota > Metazoa > Chordata > Mammalia > Rodentia > Bathyergidae > Fukomys > Fukomys damarensis. The sequence continues at coordinate 6,538,958 of NW_022900949.1, forward strand.
GTTCTCCCTCCTCCTTCAGCCCACACCCTGCCGCCGCTGCAGACCGGGATTTAGCTTTGGTCTGCGCAGCCGCGGGTTTGAATCGAGGTCCTGGGAAAAGAAACGGGGCTCGGCGCCTGGGGGGGCGCTGGTGTCGAGGTCCCCCAAGGAGCGGAAGCGACGTCAGGGCCTGGGGGAGCAGCAGTGGGGCGGAGAGCGGCGCGGGCGGGAGGCGGCGGGGACCGGGACGGTCGGCTCTGGGGCTGCGGTCCGGAGACGCCGCGGGCTCCCTCCTTACTCCTCTGCAGAGGAAGACGCCGGGCTCTCGTCATCCGACATCGGGGCAAACTGAAATGACAAGCACACCCCTGTCTGTGCTGGGGAGGTTGTGGGCGAGAGGGAGGCGGAGTCCCAGCCTGAAGAGCTGATGGTCCAGGGGATGCTGTGCCTGCAATTCCTGCTCTCAGGAGGCCGAGGCAGGAGGATTGCAAGTTAGAGCCCACCTTGGGCAACTTAGTGAGACCCTGTCTCAAAATACAAGATGAGCTTGCCAAGCGTGGTGGCGCACGCCTGTCATCCCAGCACTCAGGAGGCTGAGGCAGGAGGATCGCTGTGGGTTCGAGACCAGCCTGGGCTACATAGTGAGTTCCAGGTCAGTTTCCACTACATAGTGAGACCCTGTCTCAAAAAAACAAACACAGAAACACAAGGAAAAAAAAAAAAGAATGTAAAGAAAAATTTAAAAATTAAAACAAAGACAGGCCCCAGGGGGAGGAGAAGGGCAGGAAGGAGGTGTGGTTGGAAAGAAAGGAGTGAGGAAGTGAGGGTGGTCAGGCAGGGCCTGGTAGGGTTTGGGAAGAATGGCGGCTTTCTCTTCACAAGAGTGGGAGCCATGGAAGGTTACAAGGGAAGGGAGGTGCCAGGCCCCGGGTCTGTGGGGAGGACTGCAGCCAGGGGACCAGTGTGACAGGAACAGCTCTGAGGGGCCAAGTGGGTACTGAAGGGTTAGGGTTTGGCCCTCAGGAGTTGCAGGGTGCGGGTGAGGAGACAGGGTCCCACAGTGACCCCCGGGGCAGGAACGAAGCGCGCTTTTCTCCCTCAGACTTCGCAGTGCTAAGGATGGTACCCAGGGCCTTTGCACTGAGCGACCTCACCATTCTTTGTTTTCTATGTCGAGACAGGGTCTGGCTCCGTTACTACATTGTCCAGACTGGGCTTAAACTTGTGATCCTCCTGCCTCAGCCTCTGAGAGCTGGGAGGACAGGACTGTGCCCCTACATCCAACCTGAAACGAAGCCTGTCTCAAAAACACAAAGCAGGGCCAGGGATTTAGCTCAGTGGTTCTGCCACCTTCCACGCAAGTGCAAGGACCCAAGTTGGATCCTTGTACCAGAAAAATAAAAAAACCACCAACACCCACCAGAAAAACAAAACAGGAAAAACAAAAAAGCAGGGCTGGGGATGTAGCTCAGTGGCGCTGTGCCTGCCCGGCAAGTGCAAGGTCCTGGGTTCGATCCCTGGCACGCACACAAAAAGCAAAACTTGCCCCCCGTCCTGTGCCAACGAGCCGGGACTGGAGAGCGGGCCTTTGTGGTTTTGGGGTGCGGATACCGAGGGCCCCCAGGCAGACACCGCCCCTCCCGGCCAGCTCCCGGGCTCACCGAGCACTTGATGTTCATCCTCGAGTACAGCATGGACGCGACCTCGCTGTGCCCCGCGTCCAGCGCCACCATGAGCGCGGTGCTCCCGTCCTGCAAAGCAGCAGCCGTTGCTACGCGTGTGCGGGGCGCGGCCCGCCCTCCCCGGGGTGCTGCGGGGACTCACTCGGTCGGTGAGCGAGATGTCGCAGCTGGGCACGGCCAGCAGCAGCCCCGCGATCTCCTTGTGACCGTGCTCGCAGGCGCACATGAGGGCCGTGGAGCCGTCGTCGTCCTGGATGTTGACGTCCGCCTCGCAGGCCAGCAGGGCTCTGACCACGTCCACCCGGCCATGGCTGACCGCCAGCATCAGGGCCGTCTGCCCCGCCTGGGCAGGGCGAGGAACCGGGTCACGGCCCACTCAGGGGCCCGGGTGCTGCCCCTGCTCCTCAACCTGCCATGGTTCCCAAGCACCCGGATGCTGGCACTGTAAGCAAATAACCTCCCTACCTCCGGGCCCTTGCACTTGCTGGCCCTTCCTCCTCCTTGGCCTCCTCGCTCTTTCCTTCTTTTGGTTTTACTTTGTTTTTTTGAGACTGGGTCTCGCTATATCATTCAGGCTGGCCTTGTAGCCCAGGCTGGACTGAGACTCAATGGGAATCTCTTGCCTCAGCCTCCTGAGTGCAAGAACCACAGGTGGGTACCACCATACCCATATACTGTTTTTTGTTTTGGGTACTGGGAATCGAACTTGGGTCCTTGTGCGGCAGGCGGTGGAACTTGGAGCTAACTCCCTTAATGTTTGTTTAAATGTTTTTCTCCTTCCCTCCTTTTCTTTCTTTTACAGTATTGGGAACTGAACCCAGGGCCACTGCATTGGGCTACACCCTCAGCCTTTGTATTTTTGAGACAGGACTCGCTAAGGAGCTAAACTGCCTAGTCTGGCCTTAAACTTGTGATCCTCCTGCCTCAGCCTCCCAGAGTGCTGGGAATAACAGGTGTGCACCACCATGCCTGGCTCACTTGGCTCCTTGTTTTGTTTTGTTTTTCTTTGTGGTACCGGGGATCGAACACGGGCCCTTGTGCTTGCGAGGCGGGCAGCAGAACCACTGGTCCAAATCCCGGGCCCTCACTGGCTCCTTATCACCAAGGTTTCAGCTTAAATGTCCCCTTCTCAGAGGGGCCCTGCCCTGCCCCAACCCTCCCTCCATCCCTAATCCTCTAAAGCAGGTTCTTCACTCCCTGGTATGCAGCTACCTAAAAACTGACCCAAGGAAGATCTGTACGACTTTGTATTCCTCAGTTGCACCTCAATAAAAAGTTAAATCAAGGGCCGGGGATTTAGCTCAGTGGTTTAGGCGCCTGCTTTGCAAGCGCAAGGGCCAGAGTTCAATCCCTGGTACCAGAATAATTAAAAAAAAACAAAAATTTACACTTATATGAAATGTCCTGAATGAGCAAATCCACAGGGCTACAACTTTGTAGGCACGAAAACATTCTGGAAGCGGTTAGTGGCTGTACGACACTACGAATACACTAATGTCACCGAATGATTCATGTTTAAAAGGTTAATATCGTGTCATGTGAATTTCACTTCCGGTGAAAGCAAAAACAGGAAACTATTAAACATCTTTAATTACATAAAATAAAAAATGGCTGGGCGTGGTGGCGCACGCCTGTATTTCCAGCACACAGGAGGCTGAGGCAGGAGGATGGACAAGAGTTCGAGGCCGGCCTGGGCTACATAGTGAGACCCTGTGTCAAGAAAACCAACACAGGGAGGACCAGGGATTTGGCTCAGTGGTTCTACCACCTGCCTTGCAAGCATAAGGTCCTGAGTTCAATCCCTGGTACAAAAAAAAAAAAAAAACGGAAACCAAAATAAATACATGAATGAATAGATAACGAAATTTGCAACCAGGTACAGTCGTACATTTCTGCAATTCCCTCACATGGGAGGCTGAGACAGGAGGATCGTGAGTTGGAAGCCAGCCTGGAGTACATAGCAAGTTCAAGGTCTGCCTGCGCTTCATAGTGAGATTCTGTCTCAAAGGGAAAGAAGGGCTGGGCTGGGATGATGCTCTGTGGTAGAGCGCTTGTCTGTACGCAAGAGGCCCAGGTTCCATCCCAGAACTGGGGAAGAAAAATGAAAAAAGAAAGTTGCTAGTTGGGAGGCTGAGGCAGGAGGATCCCAAGTTCAAGCACACCCCAGGCAATTTAGTACCTTAGGAAGACGGTGAGGCCACATAAAAAGTGCTGGGGGTGCAGCTCAGCGTGAAGGCCTCAGGGTCAATCCTCAGTGGTGGTGGGAGTTTAAGGCAGGGCCTGTCCGTTACACCTGTCACAGCTCCTTCCTTGTGTCCAGGCTGTGGCCCGTCTTCCCCTCCTCACCATCCAGTGGGGCCCGGCTGCCCTTCCCTAACCCTATCTCCTGTCACCCCGCTCACCTCCCGTCTGCCAGCTTCTGCTCCTTGGTGTACGACCCCAGCGAGCTCTCAGACCACGCGTGCCCAATGTCACTCCCTCAGTGAACTCCCTCGCATCCTCCAGCCCGGTCCCAGCCCTGCCCCTGCCTGAATAGCTTGTGGTTCCAGGAGCCCCTGGCCACTGAATGAGCCCCAGGACAGTAGAGGCTGCACCCCCTGTTCTATATCTGAGTCCCCAGCGCAGGGCGCCGTGGTCCAAGTTCCTGAGTTCAAACCCCACTTTTTTTTGGAAGGCGGTGTTTTGAGACAGGGTCTCACTCTATAGCCCAGACTGGCCTTGAACTTGCGGAGATCCTCCTGCCTCAGCCTCTGAGTGCTGAGATTACAGGTGTGCACCACCACACCCAGCTCTGAACCTGAGGAAATGACACCGTCTCGCTGAGCCTCGGCTACCCTGTGGACTTGGCAGGATGGAGCGAGGGGCTGGCAGGCACAGAGAGGGTCTGGTGTGGCCGGGGCTGCCTACCTGGCTGGCTTTGGCGTTGACGTCTCCAAGCCGGAACAGCTGAACGACGGTGTCGATGTCGTCCTGCGTCTTCAGGGCGGCCAGGGCGGTGAGCATGATGGGGCTGTAGCCGGCACGGTTCTGCTTGTCCACGTGGCAGACACCTGCGTGGGTGGGGACACAGCGCCCGCGGTAAGCGCTCTCCGCGACAACTGGACGCCCTGAGTCTTGTGTCGCACTACCCCTGCGGGGTTCCCGCTCCTCCCCGTCCACGCCTGGCCTGGTTCCCCTTCCTGCCCTGAGTCTGCACCTCCACCCTGTTCAACCACAGTGGAGTCCACAGTCGGGGAAGGACTAGGAGCACGGCCACACCCATCCGTCCCCCAGCACTTGGGAGGCTGAGGCAGGAGGATCTCCTCCAGCTGGAGACCGGCCCACAGTCTGTTTTCCCATCCAGCCCAGGCCACAGCCTCACCGCTGTCCAGCAGCTGCCGCACCACAGGGAAGTTGGCGTGGGACACGGAGTAGTGCAGCGCGGTGTTGCCGTTGCTGTCAGCGATGTTGACCACGTAGTCCAGCAGCCGTGCCGACATGGCCCGGAAGGTGACCAGGTGACGTCGCACCAGCTCAGGGTGGGCGTCGCTGCGGCAGGCCAGGCGCAGCCACTCCTGCAGCACGGTGGTGTAGGCCACTTTCTGGGTGGGTTGGTGGGACAGCGGCGTGAGGGGGGCAGGATGCAGGGCGGACTCCCACCCCACAGGGGCCCCTGGGAGCAAACGGGGGCAATCCTGTCCTGCAAAGGCCCTGGAGGGAGGTGTGGATGCCCCATTTCAGTAAAACCTTGACGCTGGGCCAGGAGGCTGAGGCAGGAGGATCTCAAATTCCAGCCAGGCCCGGACAATGTAGCAAATCTGGTGAGACCTTGTCTCAGAAGGAAAACATAAAAGGGCTGAGGGTGGAGCGCAGTGCAGAAGCTCTGGGTTCAATCCCAGTACTGCCGAGAATAATACAAAAGAGCCTCAAGGAAGCGTAGACAACACAGTGCTGTCCCCAGGTCCTGCCCCAGCGCTGTGAGGCCACCCATCCGGGTCTCTGGTCCTCCCAGGGGCGGCGGAGGCCTGGCCATACCAGCTCCCGCTCTGTGAGTGCATTGGCGTCGCCCAAGTATCTCTCCAGTGCCAGGCAGGCCGAGATGAGGTCAGGACTCAGCTCCATCCTGCAGGGGTGCACAAGAAGGCATTCATTTTAGTGCTGGGAACGGAACCCAGGGCCTCTCGCCTGCTGGGCAAGTACTCACCACTGAGCTACACCCCCAGCCCTTGTTATAGATCTTATTTATTTATTTACTTTAGTCTTCTGAGACAGGGTCTCACTATGTACTTCAGGCTGGTCTTGAACCCACTATGTAGCCTGAACTCAGGGGGATCCTCCTGCCTCAGCCTCCCCAGTAGCTGAGATTATAGATGTCTACCACTGTGCCTGGCAAGTTTATCTTAGCATCAGCCCCTGAGTCTCCTGGGAACCGCCTGCTCTTTGCACCCAGCTGGGGTGCTTGGGAGGGGCCCAGTGCTCTTCTCTCTGATGCGCATGTGACCCCCTAGAGGCCAGGTGAACAGTGGCATCATAGCCGCCCTACTCCAGGGCCAGATTCACACTACATGCCAAGGCACAGACGTAAAGACTAACAGAAAGTGGACGAACAGGCTCATTTATTTCTCTCTCTTTTTTTTTTGGTACTGGGAATTGAACTCGGGTCCTTGCGCTTGCAAGGTAGACAGCAGAACCACTGAGCTACATCCCCAGCCCGTGGGCTAATTTATTCCAAATGGTGAGCAGTGGATAGAAACATCTTGCACTGTTCGCTAATTCAGACTATGGTGTGCATGATTGATAGTTTCCCCGAATGGTGGGATGTAAGGCAGAGGTTCACCCACCCTTGGCTGTGTCTGAGTCCCCCCCACCCAGGAAGCTGACCGGATCTCATCCTCTGAGTTGGTGCCTGCTGCCTCCTCGGCCACAGGAACATGCTGAGCCTCCCGAGATAGCTGGCTCCCCGGCAGGCTGGTCTGGGGTGCTGCTGCCGTGGTGCCCGGGGGCCTGCACCGTGGGGCTCCAGTCACACTCGGCAGCCTCTGTTCTGGCTCCGGGGCCTCATTCTCTGGGCCACCACGGCCGCTGCCATCGTCATCGGAGAAGTTCTCGGCTGTGCTGGAGCCTTCGGAGGACGACTCATACCTGGGGAGGACGGAGGCGGGGGACACGCAGTAGGTGGGAGATGAGGCAGGGCGGGCACGGGGGCAGCTGCAGACCTGTGCTCCCCAGGCCTCAGTGTCCCCAGAATTAGGTGGGGGTGACGGCGATGGACCACAGGGGTGGCAGGTGTGCACGTGGGCAGGTATGCAGGGAGTACGTGGTAAGCATCAGCCACTGGGCACTGCAGCCCATGCCCGTCATCCCAGCACTCAGGAGGCTGAGGCAGGAGGGTGTCTGTGAGGTCAAGGCCAGCCTGGGCTATGTGGTGAGACCGTCTCAAAGAACAAAAATAAATATTAGCTGTGACTGTGATCGTGTGTTGGAGGGGGTGCTTCCCATCTTCTGGCCCTCAGCCCTTATGCAGGACTCCCTAACTCACACTGGTGTTCTACCTCCTATAGGACCCTTTTTTGGTATGGGGATTGAACTGGGTACCTTGCGCTTGTGAGGCAGGTGGCAGAACCACTAAGCTAAATCCCTGGCCCCTAGGACCCTCTGTTTTTTAAAAAATGCTTTTGAAACACTGGGGATTGAACCCAGGGTCTTCACACTGAGCTACATCCCCAGCCCTTTTCTATCTTTATTTTTCGAGGCGGGGTCTGACTGTGTAGTTCAGGCTGGCCTCCAACTCATGGGGATCCTCCTGCTTCAGCCTCCCGAGGGCTGGGACACAGGCGTGCACCACTATGCCCGGCTCTGAATGGGGTGTGATTCGCTGACTTAACCATGATGAAGGATGCGGACCAGGGCTCTGGGTCCCCTCTTTCTGGTGCACAGAGGACCGAGGGACAGACAGGAGCTGCAGGGTAGGGACTTCCTCACCCGCCGTTGACCCCCACGAACTGCAGGCTCCTCCCGCAGGCTGCCCGGTCTGCAGGCTCCTCCTTCCTCTTCAGGACGGACCACACACCCGCCTGGGGCCCACCTGGAGGGAGCAGTGACAGGGCTGCCTGGAGACGCCACCGTCCACCGAGCAGGCCGCCCGGAGTCCCAGCCCCCTCCGCAGCCACAGCCACAGCCACTCACCTGCTCCCCCAGGCTCCCCGGACACCTGTGCCTCCTGGCTGGGGGGCTCCCCGTGGGCGGGGCCAGCAGCAGCCACCCGGCCTGTGCTCTCCACGGGCGCCGACCCTGGGGGGGACGAGGGAGACTCCGCAGGTGCCTGTGGGGGACCTGACGGATGCAGGAAATGAGGCGTCACAGTGCCGCGAGCCAGTGTCAGACCCCAAAGAGCCCAGCCCACGGTCCTGTTTATGGAGCAGGCACTGTCTGCCAGGCACCCTAGCACCGGGCATCCGGTCTCAGAGGGGTCAGATTATTACCGAAAAGGAAACTAAGGCTCAGGAGTTATTAGGGACGCAGAGCTGAGCCGGGCGTGGTGACACCTGCCTGTCATCGGAGCTCTCAGGAGGCCGAGGCAGGAGGATCGTTGGGAGTTTGAGGCAGCCGGGACAACTTGGCTTAGTGGGACCCTGTCTCAGAGCTTAAAAAATGGTCTGGGAATGCAGCTCAGCGTAAAGGCCCTGGGTTCGGCTCTTAGTACTGAAAAAAAGATACTGTATTAACTGAGAAAAGGTTTGATCACAGCCAAGAGGGCAGCTGTTAGACAATTTCTCCCCACCTGGGCAGCCACTGCTGGGGCCTTAAGAAAACGACATCTCCCATCCCACAATGCTGTCATCATGCAGCAAATGACAAAGAGTTTAGGAAATACCACCAGGTCAAAATCAAACATCAAGACCAAGAATGTCCTCATCCAAGATGACCGTCTTTTTTATCTTTAGGTAGATGCGGTCTCGCTATGTTGCCCAGGCTGACCTCAAACTCCCGACCTCAAGCAATCCTCCTGCCTCAGCCTCCTGAGTAACTGGGATTATAGGCATCGCATACCATGCTTGGCTCTTTTCCTGCAATTTTTTTTTTTTTAAATCTCAGGTTGATTCAAACTAGAGACCCACAGCCCACATACTCGAGGGTCAGCTGTATCACCTGTTTTGCACTATTTGGTGTTATTTGGTACGGGGATCGAACTCAGAACCTTGCACTTGTGAAGCAGGCCGCAGAACCACTGAGCTAAAGCCCTGGCCCATATTCCGTGTTAATATCTGAACTCAGATTTGAAGGTACCCTGTAAGCTTTGGAAGGCTGGGCCCGTTTTTCTTTTGGGGTGGAATGAAACTTGGTACAGCTCAATTTTTACCCCCATGCACTATTTTAAAAATTATAGCTGGCTGTTGTGGTGCACAGCTGTCCTCCCATCAGTCTGGGAGGCTGAGGCAGGAGGATCCCAGTTCAAGCCTGGGTAGCCTGGGCAATTTAGCAAGGCTGTCTTAAAATAAAAATGATTTTCAGAAGGGCTGTGGTTGTTAACTCAGTGGAGAGCACTTGGCTTGGCATGCGCAAGGCCCAGAGACCCAGCATGAACACAGCCAAAAGAAAGAAAGAAAAAAAACCCAAAAAAACAAACAAACACAAATCAGGAGACTGCCTCGCCTGTCTGGCATTGGCTCTTGACACGGGGTGAGTTCAAGGCCGGCTCTGGAAAGAGCCTGGGTGGCCGCACCCTGCTCTGGGACGCACTCCGCCCTGCCCCGTCCTGCTCTCTGCCTGGGCGAGACTCCCCGACCTTGCTGATGGAATGGAGTGCTGCCTCTGAATTTGAAGCAACCATTGCACGTCAGAACAAGGCTAGCCATGGAGGGAGAATCTGTCCGTCTTGCTGGGCATGGGGATGCCCCCCTGCACTCTTGGATCTCAGGAGGCTGAAGCAGGAGGGTCACCATGGGTTCGTTGTCAGCCTGGGCTATACAGGGAGATTCTCTCTCAAATAAACACACACAAAACTTGTTGGTCTTTAGTGGCAGTGGCAGGGAGGGGTGACAGGAAGCCACAGATGGCCTGGGGGGACCTGAGTGGATCCCCACTCAGGGGTGGGAAGTGGCCACTGGTTCCCGGCTCTGGGCCGCTGATCTGAGGCTTCCCCTGTGGCCCGTCCCAGCCTGGGCAGTGGAGACCCTTGGGCACCGTGACCAGGACGTCACATTTGTCCTCAGACCCACCTGGTGTGTTAAATACACACGTTTGTTGTTGTTGCGATGGGGGCTCACTATGGAGTCCAGGCTGGCCTTAAACTTACAGCAATCCTCCTGCCTCAGCCTCCCAAGTGCGGCAATGGCAGGCACTGTAACCACATTTAAGGGCCAGAATGGAACCCAGGGCCTGAGCAAGTGCTCTGCCTGCAGGTACCCCATGGCCAGCAGCATTAGCTTTTCTGGGGGCGTTAAACAGGACTGGGCTCTCTGGTAAGTGCGCACTTAGCATGCACAAGGCCCTGGGTTCCATCCCCAGCACTGTAATACAAATGAACAAAGAAGGAACTGAGAAGCCTCAACAGAGCCATGTTTTGTGACCTGAGAAAAATTTAAATAGATTGGTGAAGCCCCGCCTTTACATAAGGCCTGGCTCTCCGGCATTAAAATTGTAGAACCGGAAGTTGCTTCCGACATCTGACGGCCCACGTAGCCAAAAACATTTACCACCTGGCGTTTGACGGGAAAGACTCACGGATGCTTGTGCCAGAGGTAAATCCCGTCACTGCCAGGCGTGGGGCGCAACACTTGGGAGGCTGAGGCAGGAGGGTGGCCTCAAGTTTGAGGCCAGCCTGAGCTATACAGCAAAACATTTAAAAACCAGTGAAGAGCATTCTCGGCTCAGGCCATACAAAACAGGCAGCAGGCCAACTTCGGCTGGAGGCCACACACTAGTCCTGGTGAGTGAGGAATATCCGGGGAATGGCTGGAAACTCCTCACAGAAAAACAGACAAAGGCTACCAAGGAGTGACTCACAGCAGAGTCTTACTAAGCACACGAGGAGGTGCTCAAGCCACCAGGAGGGAGAAGAACGCAAGTTAAAATAAAGACACACAACTTGGTACCAGTGTCAAATGGGCAAAAAGCTTAGGATAACTGGAGTGTGGCAGTGCCCTGGGGAGGCTGAGGCAGAAGGGTCGCTGCGAGTTCAAGGCCAGCCTGGGCTACAGTGTGAGACCCCATCTCAAAATTAAAAAAGATTTTTTTTAATGTACGTGGAGGAAACAAGGCCAGCGGTGCAGCCCAGTAGGAGAGCGCCTGCCCGGGAAACACTAATCCCTAGGTTCCACGCCAGCACCGCAAAAGACAAGAGGGAGAGGAGGGGAAAAAAATAAGAAACAGAAAGAGGTTTGTTTTTCTGAAACACAATACCATTTAAGGAAATTAAACATGCAAGGCATATTTCTCAAGGACACCAGATATCTAAAGCAGCCTCTGGAAGGTGCGGTATGGGCGTGATATTCCACAGGGTAGGAAGCTGGGGCCCCTGCCATGGGGCTGTGGTCCCAGCTCCTTGGAAGCTGAGGCAGGAGGGTCGCTTGAGGCCAAGAGTTCAACGCAGCGTGGGCAAAGAGAAACCAAACAAAGAACCAAGATTAAAAAGTAAATGGGGCAGGGCCGGGGATTCAGCTCAGTGGTGCTGCTGCCTGCCTCACAAGCACAAGGTCCCGAGTTCAATCCCCGGTACCAACCCCCCCCCCAAAAAAAAAACCTGGTGCAGAAGTGGAATTGGTGGTGGGGTCTGTGAGCGGCCCCCATGGTGGAGATCAGCAAATTATGTCTCTGGGTACTTTTTTACAGTTTTCCCCATCGTTTTTCCTGGGAACTGGTAACTGATCCCAGATTGTTTACCTTTACAAATGAGCTACAATCCCAATCCTCTTCTTTACGTACATACGTATGTTTTTTGAGACGGGGTCTCACTACGTAGTTGAGACTGACCTGGGACTCACTATGTAGCCCAGGCTCGTCTCGAACTCACAGCGATCCTCCTGCCTCAGCCTCCCGAGTGCTGGGATCACAGGCGTGCACCACCATGTCCAGCTCTTTTTTTTTTTTTTTTAATTTTGAGGCAGGGTCTTGCTAAGCTGACCAGGCTAGGCTGGAACTTGGGATCCTCCTCTCAGCCTCCCAGAGTGCTGGGATCACAGGTGTGCATCACGACATCCTACTTATTGTTCAACAAATTTTCTGTGGCTGATTCTATGTTTCAAAAGAAGATAACGAAGGGCTGGGGATTTAGCCCAGTGGCACTGTGCCTGCCTTGCAAGCGCAAGGTCCTGAATTCGATCCCTCAGTACTGGGGGGAAAAAAATGAGGCATTGAAGGCACCAACTATACAGAATAAATATGTACTTTTTTTTGCATATTAAGTCATCTTCAAACAGAAGGGAAATAAAGACCTGAGCTACAGCTGAACTGATGTAGCCTGGGAAACTTAAGTGACTTAGCAAGACCCTGTCTGAAAAATTAAAAAATAAAAAGTGCTGGGACAGAGCTCCCTGCAAAGGTCCTGAGCTCCACCCCCTGGTCCCACAAAAATAAATAAGCACGTAGCACTGCTGAAGAATTCTGACGAAGCAGGACGCAGGACGTTCCCCGGGACAAGTTAATCTGCGATTTCTTTCTTCCCGTGCTGAGCCCAGGGGCTGGGGAAGACTCCGCCCTGGGAGCGTGGAAACCTCTTAGAGGGTGGCACACAAGTCCGTTAGGTTCCCACTGGCCCCGTTTCCTCACTCATACAGAGTGGGTCAAAACGCTGCTTGCCTCATAGGATCGCTGGGGAACTGAGATAAATTAAAATATCCCCCCCAAAAGAAATCAAATAAATGCCCCGGTGTATCCTATGTGCTTTTTTTGTTGGTTGGAGACAGAGTCTCACTATGTACGTTCAGGTTGGTCTGGAACTCTCAGAAATCCTCCTGCCTCAGCCTCCCGAGTGCTGAAATTACAGGTGTGGGTCACCACGCTCAGCTCCTATGTGCTTTTAAAACCAAGACAGAGCTGAGACTGTAGCTCAGTGGCTGAACATCTGTCTAAAATGCACAAGGCCCTGGGTTCCACCCTCAGCACTGCTCATAAAATGGTAGAATAACGCTGACAGTAACTTCCATCAGCTCTGTTGTCAGCCGTGACAAATGTGTATCATTACTTCATGCATCATGAAACAAACGTAGGGGCCGGGTGATGGCGCACGCCTGTCATCAAAGCACTTGGGAGGCTGAGGCAGGAGGATCGCCACAAGTTCAAGGCCAACATGGGCTACACAGCAAGACTCTGTCTCAAACAAAACAAAACAATGTGGAGCCAGGTATGGGGCCACATACCTGTTAATCTCAGCACTATGGGAGGCTGAGCCAGGACTGCAAGTCTGAGCCCAGGCTGGGCAATTTTAGCCAATGTTTCAAAATTAAAAAAAAAAAAAAAAAAATCAAAAGAGCGGGGGGGGGGCTCAGAGGGGGAGCTCTTGTGTAGCAAGCTCACTGCTCTGGGTTCAATCCCAGCCCTGGAGGAAAAAAAAAGGGGGGGCCAAGCACACAGTCGGTACTCCATGCACACTTAACCAAGCCACGAGATGGCAGGGAAAGGAACAAAGCCACTCCAGCTCTGCCCAAGCAACACAGAGGTCGGCGCCAGCTGGAGTGTGAGGAGTGAGGCGTAGCACAGGGTGGACGGCACGTCCCAGGCCGGCAGGCAGGGCCTCTGGCAGTGGCCGGAACTGCAGGGTGGGGACCGGCTCCCAGGACTGTCTGCAGCCTGTGCCCTGGGGACACCAGCAGGCATCTGGACACCTGACTCTCGGGGCTGGATGAAAAACAGGGCCCCGTCACTTTTTGAGACAGGGTCTCACTGTGCGGTTCAGGTTGGCTTTGAACTCACTCTGTATCCCAGGCTGCCCTCAAACTAGCAGTGATCCTCCTGCCTCAGCCTCCCGAGTGCTGGGATGACAGGTGTGTGACAGCCCCGGCTGTCCTGAAAATGATTAGCAAAGCACAGACGCGCGCTTCCCCTATGTAGAACTCATAAAGGTTCTAGAGGGGCAGCGGGACGGAGCAGGGGGAGAGAGGTGAGGTCGCTATCCCGGGTCGAGGAGGAAGTGGAATTGGAACCCTAGGCCCCGACCCATCTTCTTCAGCCCCTCCTTGGGCGAAACCCTGCACACAGCGCTCAGCAGGGACAGCTGTTCTTGTTAGGACGAATCACGCTGCAGCTTCTCCCAGGGCGGCGGTGGCAGGACAGCTGGCGTTCTGCGTGCCCAGCACCCTCCTTCCTGGCAGGAGGATTCGGCACTTCCCCTGGGGCTCCTTAAGTGGGGCTCCTCCACCCTCAGGATCTCAACAGCGAGGGACACAGTGACAGCTGCCTCAGAGGGCTCCTGTTTTTTTTGAGACAGGGTCTCCCTATGTAGCCCAGGCTGGCCTCAAACTAATGGTGAGCCTCCTGCCTCAGCCTTCCGAGTGCTGGGACTGTGCCATCACGCCCAGCTACTCTGGGGCTTTTCCTGGCGCTCTTTGAACTACGGGACTCACTTTGCACTGAGCTGCCAGGCCAGATTCCTGGCACAATGGGCTCTTCCTTTACCTGCCTGAGAAAGAAACCTCCAGGTTAGACAGGAGAAGACGGTTAAGTTACAGACTCCTGATGGTATCTGAGGACCTGCAGATAGCCTTACCTGACGCTGTCCCTTAAGTTATACAAACAACTCATTTCCTTCCCATTGCTTAAAGGGGTCTGAGATCCGAGATCAATTGCTGCCACTCACTGAAAAATCACTTTGTTTGTTTTGTGAGATAGGGTCTCAATACGTAGCCCAGGCTGGCCTTGGACTCCTGGCAATCTTCCTGCCTCAGCCTCCCAGGTGCTGGGATGACAGGCATGCGCCACCGCACCGGTTCCCAGTTTCGTGGGTGAAGAGACAGAGGTCCGGAGGCCTGCAGTGAGCTGGCTGGTGGAAGGCGGGGCTGGACTGGAGCATTCCGAGGGTGCAGGCTAAGCCAGGGTAAGAGGAGGCCCCCACTCCCCGCCACCCCTCACCTGAGGCCGCCTCGCAGATCCTCTCAGTGATGCTGATTTTCTTGACGACGTGGGCATTGCTGGAGGGCACAGCAGGCACTGGGCACATGGCCTCCACCACCTCGTGGCTGCAGAACACAGCGGGGCTCTCGGGCTCTACCGATGTCACCAGGGCCCTCAGGCCCGCTCCGTAGGGCTCCAGGCTCTGGGCGCGCTGGGCAGGGGCCCCGGCGGCGG
>NW_022900949.1:6555014-6556224 GCF_012274545.1 Fukomys damarensis
GCTTCCCCCAGGCCTGCAGTACGGGCCGTGGCCGTGGCCAGGACACCCGACCAGGGTCCTTTCCCGCTCTTGAACTGGTCCTGTTTCCCCCTGGGGCCCACGGGGCAGAGCCGGATCTCCCTCAGGACGCTCGGAGCGCAGCCCGCCCTCTCTCGACCCGAGACGCCTCCCCGCAGGGCCCGAGCACCGGGCCTCCTCTCCCAGGCCAGCCGTGTCCCCTCAGGCCACCTCTCCTTCCCAGTCCTCCCAGGGTCGGGCTGGGCGCTCTCCGCCTCCCTCAGACCCCTGACCTGGGAACGGGGCAGGCGCGTGCAGGACCTGAGCCATCCTCTCCTCCCTCCGCAGGAGTCGTCCGGGCCTGCAAGTCAGACTTCAGGAAGCACCAGCCAAGGATGACCTAGGGACAGGGGTGACGGGGCCAGGGTGAGGGCACATCTGCAGGTGGGGGCGTGGGGGACCCTCCCCCCGGTGCACACCCAGCCCGGCTGCCGAAGGGCCTGGAACAAAGAAGCCAAACCTCCCTGCCTTCGCGCACATCTGTCCAGCCGCTGGACAGGCTCCAGCTGTTCCTGCAGCCCTGCCTCCACACGGCCCCCCACTGGGGGCCCCAAGCCCAACAGCCCCACCCTTCCCGTACCCCCTCCTCGCAGCCTGGCTGGAGTCGGCCCCAGGGAAAGGTCCGGGCGGAGATGGGGTGGGGGCGCCGGGCTCTAACCGGGACAGACTTGGTGCAAGGATCCAGGAAGGAGACCCGGGACAAAAGGGGGAGACGGGCACGGGGCGGCAGGGACCCCTAAGTGACCCCAAAGCAGAGAGCGGGGTCAGGCCAGGCCCAACGGTGGGGGGAAGGGATGGTGGGGGAGGTGGCAAGTTGCGAAGCCTTTCCCCTTTATGGAAACAATTTTCTCTAAAAATAAACAGTTTTTGCCGCTGCTACACACAGCTTCCTGCCCCCCAGGATGCGTCCGGGCTTGGGTGCGCAGCAGGGATACAGGGCTGGGGTGAGGCCTGGGAAGTCGGGGGGTGGAGAAGAGGAAGTGAGAGGGGTGCCCAGAGGTGCCAAGAGGGGGAACAATCAGGGCCTCTCACGAACGGTCCCCCCAGCCCCGGAGACCGGCCAGGGCCCTTTTGTCCCCGGCACCCCAGCTGAGCTCAGCCGGTCCCTTCCGCTGTGGGCCCCACGGCCACCCTGCTGGAGGGGGCTCCGCAC
>NW_022900949.1:6556409-6557475 GCF_012274545.1 Fukomys damarensis
GGGCTGGGGCTGGGGCTGGGGCAGCGGCGGCGGAGCGTCCCTTCTCGCTCGTCTCTCTGTGTCTCTGTCCTCTGTCGCTCCGCGCCTCCGGCTCCGTCTCTCCACGTCTCCGTCCTCCTCCCACTGGCTGTCAACACCTGAAGCACAGTCACCGGGTCACCGACTGTAGGAAATGTGCCTTTGCATCCCCCTGAGCAACAGGAAATGGATCCACAATGTTTTCCGGGGACCTCAGATTGGTCTAGAGGTGGCAGGCCAGGAAACCGGGGTGGTGGTGGGGCTTGCGGAAGGGGAACAAATCACGTTAACAACCGTAGCAATAGTAACACCGGTTTTGACTTTTTTTGGTGGTACTGGGGGTGAACCCAGGAGGACCCTACCACCGAGCTACATGCCCAGGCCCCTTTTCGTTTTCTGAATCAGGGTCCTTCCTCGTTGCTCGTGCTGAACTCATACTTAGCATCCTCCCGCCTCAGCCTCCCCGAGTACAGGGATTACAGGCCTGCGGCCCCACACCACCAGATGTCTTAATCGTCACGACACCTGGGAGGTGGGCAGTCCCCAGCTCAGTCTACATAAGGGAACCTGAAGGGCACAGGCAGCTCAGCGCCTCGCCCAGGGTCACCCCGGCAGGCAAGAAGTGGCCGTGCTTGGATGTGAGCTCAAGCTCGGCCCCCACTGCCACAGGCAGCTCCTACCCATTTCTCAGGCACGGAGACTGAGGTCACCGAGCTCTCTCCACGCAGTCCGGTGTCAGAGGAAGGGAGAGCGTGGGGGGTGAGGACTCCTCGGGGGCAGAGAGGACGGGTCATTTAGACAGGGGACAGGAAGCGGAGCTCAGAGGAGGGGTGCAGGGTCTCCCACGGCGCCGTGCCCCCAGCCGGGCCTTTCTGCGGGTTTTCTGGCCCCTCTCTTGCCCCCCCCAGGACACCGCCCCGTGCAGGGAGGAGGCGGGGCCTGCGGGGTCCCCGGCTAATGGCAAACAGCTGCTGCTCCCCGCGCCTTCCCGGACACCTCCCCGCCGCCAGGGGCCTGGGACGGGGCAGAGGGGGGCAGATATGGGCGA
>NW_022900949.1:6558271-6563617 GCF_012274545.1 Fukomys damarensis
CTGGGCCGCAGGGGCCAGGCAGACTTGTACTCCGATCCCCGACCGGTCGGGCTTTTCCTGTGCCATTGCCTCAGTTTCCCCATCTGCTGAATGGGGCGATTCCTGTCTCCTGATGAGGCGCTGAGATCCCCTGACCACTAAGCACAGACCTGATGGAGGGCCCGAGGTACAAAGGCCCGTGGATTGGGTGGCTTGAGCTGGGTGTGGGGTGCACACCTGTCAATCTAGACCAGGCAGGAGGTTCGCTGCAAGTTTGAGCACTGCCTAGGCTACATAATGAGTTTAAGGCCAGCTCACACTATCTAACATAACCGTTTCAAAAAACAAAACCAAAGATGCTGGCCGTGGTGGCGCACGCCTGTCATCCCAGCACTCGGGAGACTGAGGCAGGAGAATCACTGTGAGTTTGAGACCAGCCTAGGCCACATAGTGAGATCCAGGTGAGTCTGCACTACATAGTGAGACCCTGTCTCAAAAAACCAAAAAAACCAACCAACCGACCAAACAAAACACACACACACACACACACACACCAAAACCAAAGAACTAGGTGTCTTTCATTTTTTGCGGGGAGGGGTGCTAGACACCAAACCCAGGGTGCATTGTCACAGAGCTCCACCCTCCACCCCAGGGAGTGGCCTACATTTGTGAAGAACTTTGTAGAAGCCATTTGGTACAAGCAAACACTGAGCAGGCACTTAATAAATATTAATATTATTCCCAGTTGACATGAATTGTCACCTTCCCCACTACAATGTCGGCTGCAGTAGGTAGGGATTTACGTCTGTTTTCACCAAACTGTCCTTGGTACCTAGTAGGTTCTTGGATTTTGAGACAGGGTAGTTCAGGCTAGACTTGAACTTGAAGAGATCCTCCTGCCTCAGCCTCCTGAGTGCTGGGATCACAGGTGTGTACCACCATGCCTTGCTTTTCTGCTCCTCCAGTAGGTTCTCCTGTAAATGGATGTGGGACTGTGGACGCAGGGAGGATGGACTACACATATCACATAGGCTGTATATAAAAATGATTAAATTAAAAAAGGTAGAGGTATCAGTTCAGTGCACACAGATGGGGCAGAGCGACAGAGGGCCTTGCCCCGAGTATGATGTGGCCACCCCATGGCCGAGGGGTGGCAGGAGTGACTGTCACCAGGGCAGATGGCGAGCCTGGGTGATGGTCCCTGGGTATAGCTTTGGTCGCTGTGGGCTCAGAGATCTGCCTTTCGGAAACTTGCTCGGTTCAGAGAGTTCCTGGGGGAGAAGGAGAGGCTCAGCATGGCCACCAGGCCCACAACACCCCTACCTGCTGCCTCCTCCAAGGGTCCTGGGATCTCTCCTGCCCCCTTCAGATCTGTCCAGATATGGCCGGGGGACTCCCAGTTTATCTCAGAATTCACTGCAGTGCTGGGTGTGTTGGTATACGCCTGTCATCTCAGCACTCAGGAAGCTGAGGCAGGAGGATTGCCCTGAGTTCAAGACCAGCCCAGGTTACACAGTGAGTTCAAAGCCAGCCTGAACTACATAGTGAGAGTGGTGCATGCCTGTCATCCCAGCACTCGGGAGGCTGAGGCAGGAGGATCGCTGTGAGTTCGAGACCAGCCTGGGCTACACAGTGAGACCCTGTCTCAAAAACCAAACCAAACCAAACAAAACAAAACAAAAAAACCAAACACAGTAAGGCCCTGGCTCAAGAGGAAAGAAGAAGTCTCAGCCTAGCTCCCCTTGTGCTCTGGGGGTCGGGGGGCCTAGGGCAGCCACCTGAAGCTCGAGGGTGCTTGAGCCAGTAGCTGGGGCAGCCGCTGGGTGAGCAGGGGCTGCAGGGCCTCGCGCAGGCGGCAGTAGTGGCGCTCCAGCTCGCGGTGGTACTCCTTCTGGTCCGGCCCGATCAGCGCCTTGTTCTTGCGCAGAGCGTCCTCACACCTACACGCCAGGTGGCGAGGGACACGCAGGGGCTGGCACCCAGCAGGGACAGCGAGGTGGAAGGGGTGGGGTAGCCCGGTGCGTAGGGCGGGCGGTACTGGGGGCCCCCGGCCTACCTCTTGCAGAAGTCTTTGAAACAAAGCCGCAGCTTGTTGTGATGCCGGAAGAGCTTGGGATCCTCAGGGATCTCTGTCAGGAACACCTGGGCCACCTCCAGGGGACCCTGCGAGGCAAGGGGACCCGTGAGGACACGTACCCGGCGCCCGGAGGGCCCCCAGGGTGGCCTGCCCGCCCCGTGGCCGTGCCTGGTTCACAGTGGGCCCCACGGAGCCCTGCAGCACCATCTGCAGCATCTTGGAGTCGGCCGGGTCCTGCTCGGTGGCGAAGGCCAGCTCCCGCGTCTTCTTCTGCATGTCCTCGATGGCCACCTCCACTGGGGTCAACACCGTCTGCGGGGGGCACGAGGGAGGAAGCGCGGTGTCCTGGCCCCGCCAGCCCGAGGACCCTGTGCGCCAGGGAGGGCAACCTCCGAGGTGCTGGGATGACCCCGGGGGAGGGGCCCGGCCCTCGCGGTGTGGCGTGGGGTCCCTGCCCCGCCCACCTCCTCCCGGTGGCACACGCGGATGCGCGTCTTGATGTAGGGGAAGGCGTGCTCCGTGGTCAGCAGCGTCTTGCGCTTGTGTTGCTCGTGCAGCTCGCCGTGTGCGCGGCCGTCGGGCGTGAAGGGCGTGCAGAAGAGGAAGGCGCGTAGCCCATAGTTGCGGTCGAAGTAGGTCACGCGGTCCTTGAGCTCGTATGTGTCAAAGTGCGGCTCCACGTAGGTGATCTGGATGTAGGCCTGGGGTGCGGGGTCGGGTGAGGGTCGCGAGCCGGCCAAAGAGGTCCTGGGCCTCCGGGCTCGGATGTGAGGGGAACCCAGGTCTTCTGTACTGAGCTGCGCCCTCCATCCCAGCCCTTTTCCTTTTCCTTTTATTATATTAATTTTTAAAAATTCTCTTCAGATACTCTTGCTACGTAGCCCAGGCTGGCCTTGAACTTAGGGCAATCCTCCTGCCTCAGCCTCCCAGGCCGCGGTGGATGACAGGCCCACACCACCATACCCAGCGCCTATTTAAGATCTCCCCAAATTCCCCAGGCAGGCCTCTGACTTAAGATACTCCTGTGTCGGCCTCCCAGGTTTGTGCTACTATACCCAGCTTCTAAAATACACTGGTAAGGTCCGCAGGAACCAGTACTTGAAATCTCCTTGGTTACAGGATCAGACACCTGCCTTCTGTGGGTCAAGCTTGGACTTGTCCACGGGGTTAGAGTCTTTGATAATCTCCACTACGTCTTCTCCGAAGCGCTCCGTGTAGAACTCCTGGGGACACGCGGTCGGCTCACTCAGGGTGCAGAGGCACAGCCCCCACTCCAGCCCCTGGCGGCCGGTGCCCCACTCCACCCCCGGCCAGGCCGTGCCTCCAGCCGGTGCGAGATTTCAGCCAGCTTCGTGATCGACGGCTCCTTGTACACGAACTCCTGCTCGTCCAGGTCCCCGAAGCGTGCACCGTAGAAGCCCACACGGAAATACGTCCCGAACATGCGCTGGGTCTGTGGGGAGCGCGAATCGCTGCTGGGAGGCAGGTACGGGCAGGGCCAGCGGAAGCCAAGGAGGCCGGGACCAAGTAAGTATGGACAAGGGGATGCCGCGAGCACCAGGAGCGGGTGTGCGTGTGAGGAGTTCAGGTGAGCCCGATACTCGGGAAGCCGAGGCAGAAGGATCTCCGTGAATTTGAGGCCAGCCTGGGCTACATAGCGAGACCGTCTCAAAAACGAAACGAAACGAAACAGGGCCCGGATGTAGCTCAGTGGCACCGCACCTGCCTTGCAAGTAAGTGCAAGGTCCTGAGTTTGATCCCTGGCACCAAACAAACAAATAAAACAAAACAAAAGCCCAATCCCCAGAAACAGCAAAATATCTACAAAGGCAGGAAGACCCTGAAAACGTTGGCGCGTGGACCCAGGCCCCAGCCAACTGCTTGTACCCTCCTCTCTCTTTCCAGCCTTCTCCAAAACGTGTTTAACACAAATCCCTGCTTTTCCTTTTTTTTTTTTTTGTCTTTTGGTCCTGGGGATTGAACCCAGGGCCTTCACACCGAGTGCACGCTCAGTCCATTTTTGAAGTGTGAGACAAAGTTTCCTTGTATTCCCCAGACGGGCCAGAGTGCAAGGATGACAGGCGTGCAGCACCATGCCAAGCTCCTCCCTTTCTTTCTGTTTTGCCCAGTCTACTATTCTTCATCGTCTGATCCCAATTCCAAACTAGGACAGGGCTCTCTGGTTCACATACATGTGTTCCAATGTCTGTCCATGGGACAGGGTATACAACTGGTGCTCTCTAAGTGCTCCAATGTTTGTGAGGAGGTGGTTTGGCCATCTCTTGCCCTGGGACAGAGGTTCCGTTGTTTTTTTTTTTTTTGTTTTTTTTTTTTCCCTGAGACAATGTCTCCCTGTGTAGCTGACGCTGGCCTCAAACTTGTGGTGATCCTCCTGCCTCAGCCTCCCATGTTGGGATCACAGGCGTGAGCCATGCCATCACACTTAGCTGGAAGAGGTTCTGGCTGCAGTGTCCTAGAGTTTTCTTCTTCCCAGCCTCCCATCACTATGTTTGGAAGGAGGGAGGCCTCCCCTTCACCCAGAGGCGCCCCCACATGGGCAGAGACTCCACAGACACTCACCACGGCAGATTCCGGCAGGGTGGAGCCGACACGACACAGTGGGGCCAGAGGCGGGGGAGGGGCGGACAGAGACAGTCACAGGGGAAATCAGAAGTCAACCCCCACTTCTGATTCCGCTGCCCTAGGAGAATTTCCATGGGCGGGGACGCCAGGGATCCCGGGAGGGAGGGCACCCGCCTGTCCCAGCCGCCCCACCCGGTGCGCCCGCCAGGGCCCTGGGTTCCTGCCATCTTTGGCCAGAAAATTCTCCCTAAAGTAGGAGCTGCCTAAAAATAGAAAAGGGGCGGGATGGGGGTGCATTAACCGGAGAAGGGGAGCAGACATCCTGGGGGAAACTTGGGGTCGGGAGGCAGGGACAGGGACAGGGAGAGATGCAGAGATCTCAAGGACCTAGACGGGAGAGACAGAGATGGAGGGGTACGAGAGACACAGACAGGGCCGGGGACGTAGCTCAGTGGTGCCACTGCCTGCCTCGCAAGTGCAAGAACCAGAGTTCGATCCCCGGTACCACAAAAACAAGAACAAAAATAGAGACAGCCAAGGCGTGGCTGGGTGCCCCAGCACCCCCACGCAGGCCGTTGCAGGGGGAGGCTGTCCCTGGAGGCGCCCAGCTGGGTGACTCAGAGGCTGCCTGGGATAGGGCGGGAAGGGACCACGAGGGGTGGGTGTAGGGGCCGGGGGCGGCCGTGCTCCTCGCGCGCCCCCTAGTG
>NW_022900949.1:6563787-6582456 GCF_012274545.1 Fukomys damarensis
GCAACCAGGGCCCACCTGGTGCAGGATCTTGGTGAAGGCCTCCTGCAGCTTGCCGTGCACCGCCGCCAGCTTCTTGTAGTCCCGGTGCGCTTCCAGGATGGGGATGAGGTTCTTGTAGACCTCGTTCACCGCCTCGTACAGCCCGCCCTGGGGTGGCATGGGGTGAGGCTCCCACTCCCTCTAGTCTGCCCCGTGTCGCCTGCCTCTCTCCAGACGGCCCCAGCCTTTGTGCTGGGCCCTACAGAGCCCTCTCTGGTCCCTCTCGTGCTTTTTTTGGGGAAACGGGGATTGAACCCAGAGCATCACACTGTGCTCCATCCCTAGCCCAAGAACTCCTCTCCGTCATGTCGCCGAGGGGAAACTGAGCCACTTGGGTAAACAATGGCCTGTCTGACTTGGTCCCCCTCACCCCCAAGGTTAGGGGCACTTGGTAACGGCCACTTGCTGCCCACAGCCAGTGAGCATCCAGCTTAGCACAGCAGCTGCTCTCTGGTGTTTGTTGACTGACTGTCAGAAGGTCTGTGTCCATCCTCTCCCTCCTACCCCTGAGGCTCAGTCTCTGGAGATGCAGGCAAAGTGACAATAGTGAAAACAGTATCACGAGAGGCGGCTGGCGACACAAGAACAAGTCTTGCCCAGGGGCCTGGGTCTGCAGCTCCGAGGTGAGCTTGCCTAGCAGGTGTGAGGCCTGGTTTCATCCCAAGCCGCGCAAGAACCCCAAACAAAATACTGACCTTGGGCCCAGATCTAATTACCGGCTCCCAAAGATATGAGGAACTGAGAGACAGGTAAAGAGACACCTGAGGGACACAAGCAGCCACATGCAAGCAGGGGACGCCTGGGAGCCCCGTCCTCCAAGAGGAGGTCAGATGCAGAAGGTGTAAGTTGCTTTCATACCAATGGGCAAATCAGAGGAGGAAATCCCGTTAGAAGAGTGAGACGGAGATGCTAAGGGCCACACCTGTCATCCCAGCACTCGGGAGGCTGAGGCAGGAGGATCGCTACACGTTTGGGACCAGCCTGGGCTACCCAGTGAGTTCAAGGCCAGCCTGGACTACATAGCCAGACCCTGTCTCAAAAACATAAACAAATAAAACCGGAAACTGAGTCTTCATTTTTGTCCTTTTAGATTAAGAGAGACTTAAGACTCAGGGCAGGGCAATTCCTCTGTGTAATCCTAGCATGGCAGGGACATAATGACACGTGTCACACGCCTACCGATGTGGGCCCTGGTGTGAACTATGGACTTTGGGAGACAAATGTGGCAATGTAGCTCCATGGATTGTGACACACGTCCCGCCTTGGTGTGGGACGGTGATTGTGGGGTAGGCTGAGTGCTGGTGGGAAGATGAGAACCTTCATTATGCTGTGAACTAAAGAGCGCTTTAAAATATAGCATTTAAACCTAGGGCCTTTGCACTGAGACACAATCCAACCTCTTGAAAAGTTTGTTTGGGTTGGGGATTTAGCTCAGTGGTTCCGCCACCTGCTTTGCAAGCACAAGGTCCTGAGTTTGATCCCCAGTACCAAAAAAAAAAAAAACTTTTGGTTTTTTTTGTTTGTTTGTTTTACTTGAGAAAGGGTTTTGCTAAATTGTTAAGTTGTCCAGGCTGGGTTCCAACTTGTAATCCCCCTGCCTAAACCTCCCAGACTATTCGAATTACAGGTGTGTTACCATGCCTAGCTACAAAAGTCTCAACTGAAAAAAAAAGAAAACTAAAGAGATTCAAGACACAAGTCACCACTGCATGGCAGTGACTACAGTTCATAATAAAGTATTATACATTTCCAAACAGAAGGGTCAGGAGTGGTGGCGCACGCCTGTAATCCCAGCACTCAGGAGGCTGAGGCAGGAGGATCACAAGTTCCAAGGCCAGCTTGGGCTACATAGTGAGGCCCTGTCCCACAAAAAAAACTACTTATCTCTATAAATATGTGCTTTCCCAGAAAATAAAGAGCTCCAAAAATCCAGGCAGAGGAGTCTGGTTTTATAGACACAACATAGCTAGAGAACGCAAAGACTTTAACCTTCTGCAATCCCAGCACTCTGAGAGGCTGAGGCAGGAAGATCACAAGTCAGAAGCTAATCTAGTGGACAGGGGATGTAGCTCAGTGGTGCCTTGCTGGCCAGATAAGGTCCTGAGTTTGATCCCTGGCACAAAAAAATAAAAAAGAAGCTAACCTAGGCCTCAAAGGGAGACCCTCTACCAACCCCCATACACCCAGTTATGTCGTAGCTAAACGTATGGAAGCCTTGGGAGGAGACAGCAGCTGGGCTTCTGAGGGGGCCGATTCCCTTTGTTTCTCCTTCTGCCTTTTTTTTTGGAGACAGGGTCTCAGTATGTACTTCAGGCTACCCTCCAGCACATTATGTAGCCCAGACTGGCCTCAAATTCATGGGATCTTAGGGTTACAAGCATGTGGCAGCACGCCTGGCTGGTTCTCCCAGCCCAGAAAGGACACCGCCGAGCTAAGCCAGTGTCCTTCGTCCCCGGGCCTCACCACGGTGAAGTAGGCGGCCGCTTGCTCCAGCAGGCCCACGAGCCCCAGCTCCGTGAAGTGCTTCCCGGAGCAGAAGCCCTCCTCGTCCGGAGACAGGATGTCGTCGGAGATGGCCGACTCCTCCAGCACGTTGGAAGAGATGTTCTGGGGCGGGACGCGGCGTCAGACCCCGTCTCCACCCCCCGGAGCCTTCCCCTCCGGGCCCACCCCCCACGCCCGCTCACCTGGAAGGACACGCAGCCCACGGGCAGGTGGCGGCTGTCCTCGAGCAGCGCCAGGTACTCGGCCACCAGGGCGGCCGCGTGCACCATGCACTGCGCGGCCTCCGCGTGGTTGCCCAGCTCTGCGTGCTTCCCAGCCATGTTCTGCAGCCAGGTCAGCCGCAGGTCGGGGGAGCCCTGGTAGCCCCGGGCGATTCTGGGGCGGGCAAGCAGCAAGCAAGTGAGTAGGGGGACTCTCCTGCCTCTGCCTGCCGGGCCCTTCACGGGTTACCCTTCTGCGGCCCCAGCACCACCTCCTCACCTGTTCCTCTCTCACCCAGCCCCCCTACCTGCCCAGCCTTTTAATTTTATTTTTATTTTTTGTTTTCTTTCAGACAGGGTCTCACTATGTAGTTGAGATTGACCTGGAACTCACTGTGTAGCCCAGGCTGGTCTTGAACTGACTGCGATCCTCCTGCCTCAGCCTCCCGAGTGCTGGGACGACAGGCGTGCGCCACCACGCCTAGCTTACCTGCCCAGCCTTTTAGCTGCCCCAGGGACACTGAGCTGCACCTGCAGCCCTTTTTAAAATCTTTTTGTTTTGAGACAGGTTCTTGCTGAGCTGAAATTGCAGACGTCTAGCCTCAGCCTCCCAGAGTACTGGGTTTACAGGTGTGCACCACCAAGCCTGGCTTCCGCCCCTCTGCACCTGCTCTTCTCTCCCGTCCCCTCCCTCCTGCTCTTACCTGGCCCCCTCACCTGTACATGAGGTCAATGAGCATTTCCGGGTCCTCCTGGTGCTCCTTCATCTTCACCGTGTCGGTCAGGATCATGTGGAGGTTGAACATCAGGTCCTGGACCTGGAGCCGGGGATGTCGGGGGTCAGGGAGGGGCAGGTGTGGCATCGGGGGCTGAGGAGGGCCGGGCACACCGCGGGGAGGCCTAGGCGGGGCCAGGGGGTCTGGGGACACCTGCTCCGCGAAGGTGCTGTCCCGCAGCCCCACATCCTCCTCGGCGTAGGTGAGGATGGTCTTGAGGGATCGTCGTAGGTGCTCTTCGCTGAAGTTCTGTGTAGTCCCCACGAGGGAGGACAGCGACATGGTCACCTGCATCTTCACACGCGCAAAGTTCTGCAGGGGCAGGGAAGGCTCAGTCCCAGGAGCCCTGGTCCCCGAGCCCACGCCTGCTCGACCTGCCCGGTGTCACCTGCACTCCTTTCTTCACCCATGCCCCAGCTGTCCACTCTCCGGCCCCCACTGTGACCCCTCTTGCCTTCTAGCGCTAGGTAGCTGCTCCTCCCTTCCCTCTTTCCCTTCCGGGCCCAACCTGCCCCAGAAGGCAGCCACCCTGAAGAAGCCTTGTGCAGACCACGCCCCCGTCGCAGGCCACGCCCACCCAGGCCAATAGCCCCCGCGGGCCACGCCCCCTTCCCACTTAGGAGCGCTCAGCCCGCCAGCAGACCACGCCCCGGCCCCCGGCCACGCCCCCACGCACATGGCCTATCTCAAAATTCTGGCGCATGAGGAGGTAGAGCGAGGCGCTGGCGTGTGTGCGGATGGCGCTGACCCGGCTGCCGCAGTGTCGCAGGAGACGCAGGCAGAGGTCGGCACACAGCTCTGTGTCTTCTTCGAATAGTAGCTCTGGGAACTGCACGCAGGTCAGAGGGCAGCTGCTCAGTGCCCCCACTCCCACATGGGGACAGGGCAGAAGAGTCTGTGTTTTACCCTTTTTGGCCAACAACAGATCCAGATTTTTCTTTCTCTTTCTTTCTTGCTTGCTTTTTTTTTTTTTTTTTTTTTGGTACTGGTAACTGAGGGTTAAACCAAGAACCCTGGCACTGAGCTACATCCCCAGCCATTTATTTTCTTTTAATTTTGAGATAGGGGCTGTCCAAGTCTCCCAGAATTGTGATCCTCCTGCCTCAGCCTCCCAGAGTTCTGGGATTACAGATTACCATGCCTGGCTGGAGTTTCCTTTTTGGTTCATTGTTGCAGTACTAGAGAGCGAAGCCAGGGCTTCCTCATGCATCCTGGGCAGGCCCTCTGCCACTGGACTGTGTCCTGACCCCCGAGCTGTGTGACCTGAGCAGGTGACTTGGCCGCTCTGATCCGTAGTTCCCTCTTGTGTGAGCTGTGGCTGAGGAGCCCGTCTTGCACACAGTAGTTGCTCAATGAACAGGCAGCTGTAATTATCGGATTGGTGCTCACCTTGGTCACCAGGGCCCGCTGGGTGGCCAGGCCGTGCTGCAGGAACAGGGCACTCTGAGCGCTGCCCAGACTGTACAGCACCACCTTCAGTACTGCGCCCAGCACACTCTCCCGAGCCTCCGAGAGCAGCACTGTCTTTGGGGGAGGGTGTGAGAAAGCCAGGTGTTAAGAGACGGTGGGGGGGCACAAAGGGACAAAGGTCCTGGAGTCAGAGGCTGGGGACACAGGTGGGGTCAGAGGTTAAGCAGCTGCTGTATTGCGCCGTACCTGCACGATGATTTCCAGGGTGTCCAGAACCACCAGGCTGGCTTCTGTGGCCAGGTTCCCGTCTACCAGGGCCTCGTGCTCCATTTCATCCTTGCTCCTGGAGGGGAATGGAGGGGAGGGCTCCTGAAGCTGCTTGGGGCCAGATCCCACCAGATCCCACCAGATCCCACCAGATCCCGGGCCATGCCCAGGCCCCCTCCTCTGGCTGTTGGGGTCGGGGGGCAGGTCTGAACCCAGAAAATTCTCCCCTGCCTGCTGAGCTTTGGCTGTGGTGTGGGTGGGCTCCCCAGGGCTCACGCGGGAGGCTCGCTCGGTCCTTAGCACGGTGTTAGGAAGTGGGGACTTGTGGAAGGTGCTTAGGTCAATGGGGCGCGATGCTGCAAAGGAATAAGGCAGTGCCCAAGGGAGCCTATAGTTCTTTTGTTTTTGTGAAACAGGGTCTCACTGTGTGGTCCAGTCTGGCCAACTCATGGCGATCCTTCTGCCTCAGCCTCCCAAATTCTGGGATTACAGGCATGCACCAGAATGCCAGGCTTGACCTCTCAGTTTTTTTGTTTGTTTGTTTGTTTTGAGACAGGGTGTCACTATGTAGTTGAGACTGACCTGGAACTCACTATGTAGCCCAGGCTGGTCTTGAACTCACAGCGATCCTCCTGCCTCAGCCTCCCGAATGCTGGGATTACAGGCATGTGCCACCATGCCTGGCTGACCTCTTAGTTCTTAAGAGCAGGCCATTATAAAAAGATCAAGTTTGAGCACCCACAAGACTGAGGTGGGAGATTTTTTAGTCCGGGGGCAGTCTAAAATATGCAGGGAGACCTGGTCTCAAAAAAACTAAAATAGTAATAGGCATAGTAGCACACGCCTCTTACGCCAGCACTCAGGAAGCTGAGGTAGGAGGATCTCCGAGAGTTTGAGGCCAGCCTGAACTACATAGTGAGATCCTGACTTAAAAAACAATGAATCAATAATGAAAAGATGGAAATAAAGTGTTTGTAGATGGGGACGGGAGGAGGGGGTGAAGGGAGGGCAGGGACAAGGGGAAAAAATGAGAACCAAGACCTGTCATGTAGAGGTACAAATTCCCAACAATGAATGTAACTGTACTGTATCCCTAAAATGTACCAATAAACTCAATTAAAGCTGAAAAAAAATCAATCAATTAATAAAAACCCTAAAGGTGGGGGATTTAGCTCAGTGGCACCGTGCTTGCCTTGTAAGTGGAAGATCCCTGAGTACAAATTCAACAATGAATGTAACTGTACTGTATCCCTAAAATGTACCAATAAACTCAATTAAAGCTGAAAAAAAATCAATCAATTAATAAAAACCCTAAAGGTGGGGGATTTAGCTCAGTGGCACCGTGCTTGCCTTGTAAGTGGAAGATCCCTGGATCCCTGGTACCAAAGAAAACGAAGGCAACAATAGAAATAAACAGCAAACCTGGTTCCACCCAGCACTTAGCTCCTGTGCTATGAATCTCTCACACATCCCCTCTGCCGTGACACCTTCTGCCAAGTCCGCAACCAGGGACAGACTGATGGGGTTGCCTGACCTTGGATTTTCAGCCTCCAAAAGTGAGAGTTAAATAAACCTCTTTTCTTTTTCCTAAATTTGTTGTTCTTTTTTTCTGCAGTGCTGGGGATCAAATCTCGGGCCTCAGTGCTAAGTGAGCACTCTACTACCGAGCAAAGTCTTTTATTATTATAAAGCCGCCTGTTTCAGGTCCTCTGTTACAGTAACAGGAAACAGGCTGATCGCCACCCACACCTACTTGTCCACACGGTCTGACGTTTGTCTCCAGTGCGTGATGCTCTTGCGCCAGCGGACGTTATCCTGGGTCCCGAATGGGCTCCTCTCTGCGGTGAGAACATGTTCATACATGTGCAAGCACTGGACACACGAGCAGGAGCAGGAAAATCCTCATGCAGGATAATACAGCGGGACACTGGGGGAAGCCGCCTCTGGCCAAGTACTGCACACCCTTACATACAACTCACATGTGCAGCGGGACCTATGAAGTTTTTTCTTTTCTTTTTGGGATGTTGGAGATGGAACTGGTTCTCTATCACTGAGCCCAGCCCTTTTTATAACTGTTATTTTTATTCTTTGAGACAAGGTCTCAGTAAGTCGCTAGGTTACCCAGGCTGGGCTTGAACTTGTGATCCTCCTGCCTCAGCCTCTCAGGGTGCTGGGATGACGGGCCATGTACCACCACACTCAGAATTTTTCTTTTTCTTTTTTGGAGTGCTGTGGAACCCAGAACCTTGCTCAGCCTAGGCAAGCATCCTACCACTGAGCTATACCCACAGCACGTTTTACTTTTCACTCTGAGATAGAATCTTGCTAAGTTGTCCAGACTGAGGCTCAAATCTGCAATCTTCCTGCCTCAGCCTCCCAAATGGCTGGGACAATAGGTGTGTGCCACTGTGCCTGGCAACATACGGACCTCTTTCTGGGAAGAGTGAGCTGACGGAGGAGCGGAGCGGCTGACCGGTGGGGATGGGGGCCCTGCCCTCTCACCACGACTTCGCCGCACCATCTCCTGCCGCGCTCCGATGGTGCCCAGAATGGCCTCCTCCAGCCGGGCCTTCATGTCCAGAGACTTCTTGAATGTGAGGCTGTTGATGCGCTCAAAGGCCTTTTTCCCCTGGGAGAGCAGAGGAATGGGGCTCAAGACAAACAGCTCAGCATAGAAACTGCACCCCGTCCTTTTTTTTTTTTTCTTCTTCTTTTTCTATACTGAGGATTCAACCCACGGCCTTTGCGCTGAGCTCCATCCCCACCCCACCCCTTATTTTAAGACAAGGGTCTCCGTAAGTCACTCAGTCGCCCAGGCTGGGCTTGAACTTGCCATCGTCCTGCTTCAGCTTCCTGGAGGCCTGGGATCTCAGGCCCCACCACCGTGCCTGGCTCGCTCCGCTCCTTTATCCAGAGCCTGTGCACCAGCAGTCCACGCCTTTACACCCAGCCCGGGACGCCCCAGAGCCCTGGATATACACTACGCCTTCCTCTTCCATCACAGCCCCCCCGGCCACCTCCTTGAACCTTGTACTCGAAGCCAGCCAGGCAGAGGTACAGCAAGTCCAGGACACGGCCCAGCTGAGGGAGGGCCAGGTCGGCAGCCCAGCGCTGCAGGAGGGCCGGCTCTGCATGTTTCAGCACCCAGAGCACACACACCAGCAAGGTCCGGCTCGATTCCGCAGAGAGGGCACAGCCTGGGCGGGATGTCTGGCTCAGAGAGAAAACAGCCGATTTTTCATTTCCGAGCGTGACATGAACACCGGCCAGCGTGGACCTCGGGACGTGAGGCCTCTCGCCCGACAGGGTCTAAGGGAGGAGCCTGGTACTCACAGTGGGCGGGGCCTGGGAGAGGCTGGTCCGTGAGCCCGGGGCCAGGGGCCCCCCTGCAATGGCCATGGCCACGGAGGGGTTGATGGTACCCCCACCGTCCCCTTCACCGTCTGTGTCTGAGTCCAGCACGGAGGCCAGTCTTGACCGCTGGCCTGGGCCCTCTGCGGGGAGCGGAGGGTTGCGAATGAGGCCCCGGGTCTCACATTCAGAAGTTTGGCCTGACATCAACCCCTCCTCCTGGCCAGTCTGGGGTCTCTGACTGTCTACTTCCAGAGCTCTCTTTTTGTGTTTTTTGTTTGGTTGGGTTTTTTTGCTTTTGTTTGGGGTTTTCTTGGGGGGGATACCAGGGATTGAACTCAGGACCTTGCACTTGCGAGGCAGGCATGGTACAGCTGAGCTGAATTCCCAGCCCATTTGTTTTTGTTTTTTGACACAGGGTCTCACTATATAGCCCAAAATGGCTTTGAATTGAACTCAAATGATCTTCCTGCTTCAGCCTCCTTTGTAGGTAGGAGTACAGGTGTGTGCCACCATGTCCAACTTGCCCTAGAGATTTCTGAAACAAGAGATATCCTGAATCTAACTGAAGCCCGGCTGAACTCAATTCCAGACCGGAGTGACGTGGCTGGTCCCTCATCCAGTGTGCCTCAGAGAACATTAGAACCCTCACTGAGAAAATGGTATTGCTTCTGCCCTGTGGTTATTTTCTGTATGGTAAGAAATTACAAGATGTGTGACAAGGCAGGAAAATGTGATGGATAAGAGAGAGGAAGAGTCAACAGAAACAGACACATCGATGACCAAATGTTGAAGTCAGTAAACGACGACTTTAAATTAAAAATCAGAGGAAAAGATGGGCAAAAAAAAGAGGCTGTGGAAAGGTGCAGGATTTCAACATTAAAACAGAATGTACACAAAAAGCAGATTAGGAATTTTACAACTGAAAAGTATAATATCTGAAATTAAGAACTCAAATGGATGGATTTAAAAGAAGACATCATTGGTGACCCTAAAGACAGGACAACAGACATATTCACAATTGCACCATGGAGAGCAACAAGGATGAAAAGCAAAAAAAATCAGACATACGACGTGTTCAAAAGGTCTAACGTACGTGTTTACCGGAGTCCAAGGAGAGAGGAGGAAAAAGCGAGGTAGAAAAAAATAATTCAAGAGATAACTTGAAAAATTTCCCACCACTGATGAAAGAGACCAACCCACAGATCCCAAACACCGTCTCAACTGTCCCTCAGCGGACCCAGGAGTGTTCGGTGAGTGAACGCGGGACTCCCGACTTTGCTCTCTCGTGATGTTTCCCTTCCCTCCTCGTATCCTCTCCCATAAATGTTGTCATACCCGTCTCTTACAATACCACCTGTGACTTACTGTGGGCTGCCGCTATGCTGATGTTACAGTGCCCAAATCTTCACGGACCTCCATGGCAAAACTGAAGCCATTCCTGTCCCCGTTTTACAGGTGAAAAACCTAAGGGTGTTTACTGGCTTCTCAGGGCCCCTGGGTAGAACTTGAACCTACTCTGCTGATGCCAATGTCTGTACTTTTCTTTTTTACTTACTCGTTTTACTTATTCCAGTTCATCTGAGACAGGGTCTCCCTATGTAGTTCAGGCTAGTCTTGAACTCACTACATAGCCCCGGGTGACCTCAGACTCACGGTGACCCTCCTGCCTCAGCCTCCCGAGTGCTGGGATGACAGGTGTGCGCCACCACACCCGGTGTTTCCTATTCCTTTCTGATCCATCTCTTGGATCGGACGACCCCATCCCTCCCTGGCCCACTGACCAGCAAAGTCGTGCAGCCGTGGCAGGGTGTCCCGGGCAAGTGACAGCAGTGGCAGGTACAGCTCGGCCACTCGGGCCTTCACAGTGGCCTCAGTGTAGCGGGGGTCGGTGTCGTGGCTGCAGAGCAGGCTGTGCACGGTGCTGATGGCCTTCTTGTGCAAGAGGGATGCTCTGTGGGGTGACGGGGTGCTCAGTGTGGGCAGACATGGCTCCCACCCCGTCTCGCTTGCTCTGGGGCCGAACAGGCCCTGTGCTCACCCCTCGGCCTCAGGTTCAAGGGCCAGAGCCAGCTCAGTTAGCAGGAGTCCAGCCAGAAAGTGCTGTTGCCGGAATGGCCCACTGAGCTCGAACATGCTGGTCACCTTGGGATCCGGGGCCTGGCTGGAAAAGGTGGAACTCTGCAGAGTAGGGAGAGCAATCAGGGATGGCAGGGAGACCACGGTCAAGGGGCAGAGGTGAGAGGCCCCGTTAAAGCCATCTCGGAAGTGACTGCAGACAGTGGGCATGGGGAAAATGGCCAGGGTTGACCTATCAGTAAGGTCACTGGACATGGAATCCAAATCTAGAGATGGGCAGGGCGTGGTGGCGCACGTCTGTCATCCCAGCACTCAGGAGGCTGAGGCAGGAGGATCGCTGTGAATTCGAGACCAGCCTGGGCTACATAGTGAGTTCCAGGTCAGTCTCAACTACATAGTGAGACCCTGTCTCAAAAACAAACAAACAAACAAAAAATCTAAAGAGATGGGTTGGAGGTGAAAGTCCAAGGCCAAGGAGAGGAGGTAGAAGTGGAGGCCAGCTCACCTGGGAGGTAGTGGAGGATACAGAGGGAGAAGGTGAGGCCGGGGGTGACAAAGGGCAGCAGGGGAGGTTGAGGGTCACATAGTGCTCGTGGCTGCACAGGATGCGGGTGAAGTCCATGCGTAGGGTCAGCAGCGCTGCGGGGTTGGGAGCTGCCTGCAGCCGTGTGGCCACCTTCCGGGGAGAGGGGGGTCCATGGGGATTGCTCCAGCCACCACCCGAGAGGTAAAGGTAGGTGTAGGCCCCGCCCCTCAGGCACACACCACGCCCACTGCCACTGGCCACACCCACCAACCTGTTTGTAGTGATTCCGGACCAGGCTGAAGACAAAGCCACGGTCCACTAAGGACAAGAGGTCGCTGAGAAAGAAGGCCAGGCTGGCATTGAGGCGCTCGGCTAGCTCCAGGTCCTGGGGACACAGGGCCCTATCAGTTCCAACCAGATGCTTCACCGGGCTCTCACCAAGGCCACCAGTGACCCTCATGAGATGAACAATGGTCCCAGATCCCTAGGTTTTTTTCTTTTTTTTGAGACTAGGTCTTACTATGTAGTCCCGGCTAGCACTGAATTCACAGCAATCCTCCTGCCTCAGCCTCCCAAGTGCTGGGATGGCAGGCGTGTGCCACCACTCCCGGCAGCCCTAGGTTTCTTTTTTTTCTTTTCTTTTTCTTTTTTTACCGGGGATCAAACTTGGGTCTTTATGCTTGCAAGGCAGGCAATGGAATCACTGAGCGATCTGTGGCCCAGCCCTAGGTTTCCTGACACCCTTATTCTGCAGCTCCAGAGACCCAGAGACGCAGGACCTCTCTGGCTGTCCTCTTCCCTGAGTTCTTGCCCTTCCTCACATTCCATTCCGAGTACTCTTTTGTTTCTTCTCTCACCTGGATTTGAGTAACATATCCACATTGGAAACTAGCTACCAATTCAAGATCTCTCCCTGTCAGTCCAGTGTTCAGAGCTGGTAGAAACTACAATTCCCAGCCTCCTTTACAGCTGAATGTAGCCATGTGACTATATCCTAGCCAATACAGTTTTAGACGAAGTGAGATGGCTGCTAAATGGAAGAGGGGAAGTTTTCCCTTTCTTACTGTTTGCAATGCCTGATGTAGGGGGTTCCATGGTGAACCACAAGGATGACAGCCAGGGTTAGGCCCACATTTTGGAGCCCCTTGGAGCTGACTATGCCCAGAAATAAGCTTTGGTTCTGTTTAATGCACTTCTGATTGTGTTGAAGTAAATTAATCTCTGCCTTGATACATCTTCAACAATCATGCGCCAGCTGCGGTGGCGCACGCCTGTAATCCCAGCACTCAGGAGGCTGAGGCAGGAGGATCGCTGTGAGTTCGAGACCAGCCTGGGCTACACAGTGAGTTCCAGGTCAGTCTCAACTACATAGTGAGACCCTGTCTCAAAAAACCAAAAAAAAAACAAAAACAACAAACAATCATGAAAGGAGCATCTCCTGAGCAGTGAAGGTATACCAAGCCCTGTGAATAAGGCACAATGTGGGGAAGATAGTCAAAAAACAAAAGAATTCTAGATAGCTGGACATGGTGGGGCAAGCTCAGATTCCATCACTCAGGGAGGCTGAGGCAGGAGGATTACTGCAAGTTCAAGGCCAACCTGGCACACAGTGAGTTCAAGGCCACCCTGAACTGCATAATGAGACCCTGTGTCACAAAAAATCCAAAACTAAATAAATGAGTGAGTAAATATTCAAAAGGGTGGGGACGTAGATCAGTGTGAAGGCCCTGGGTTCAAACTTACCTAAGTACTTAAGAAAAGAAGAAGGCCGTTCTAGATAATACTGTATGTTTCAGCCAGGGATGTAGCCCAGCAGTGCAGCACCCCCTGGCAAGTGCGAGGCCTTGAGTTCAATTCCCAGCACCAAAAAAGAAAACGCCAATAGTGTGTGTTTCAAAGTCAACAGGACAGCAAGGAAGGGGTGGGGTGGGAATGTTTCAAGGCATGAGAAAGCCAAGCAGGGAAAGGTATTTTGTGCAGAGGGAGCAGTAAAGGGTGAAGGCCCAGAGGCAAGCTGTACCAGGAAATGACAGACAGAAAGGAGACCGCTGTGTCCTGCGGCCTGGCTGGTGGCCGTGTCCAACCCTCATGCTCACAAGTGAGCTCCCCTGGCCTTCAACTCCCTGAGCTGCCAACGAAACAAGACCCGGACCTGCCTGGACGCCAAGTCCACGGGGGCCAGAGGCCGGGTCAGCCTGTGTGCGGGGGCTGCTATGGTTACCGTCGTGACACCAGTGTCTTGGGAGCCCTGTGCCCCCTGCAGCCTCGTCCGTGCCGGCCACAGCCCCCGGGAAGCTCCAGTGCACAAAGCTGGGCCGTTCGAGACCAGCCGGGAGCCCTCAGTCACACGGAACTGTGCAAGGGTTGACTGGGGCCAGGATGGCATTGCAAAAATCTGGAAAATTTCCACCAAACCCTGAAGTCCCACTTCTGAAAAGCCAGACCATCTAGCCTCCACATGGACACATTCCTGCAGGGTTTCGTGGGCTGGAGCGGAGCAGTGGCTGTCCCGTCTAGACACAGAAGCCATTTTCTTCCAGCTGAGGCTTTAGGCAACAAAGTTCTACCCAGTCATTCATTCCCTGCCTCGGTTTCCTCGCCAGCAAAAGGTTACCATCGCTAACGTACGGGTGGCCATGAGAACGTAAGAATTATCTGAAATTTCAGATACACAGGAAGTGCTCATTAGCTGCTCTGTGTTTCACTTGGCTTTTGTTTTTGGCAGTACTGGAGATCGAACTCAGGACTTTTGCCCTGAATTATAGCCCCAGCCCTTTTTTATTTTTCATCTTGAGACAGGGACTCATCAGGCTGCTAAGTTACCCAGGCTGGGCTTGGACATGTAATCGTCCTGCCTCAGGCTCCCAGAGTGCTGTTTTTACAGGACTGTACCACCATGCCTGGCTTATGTGCACTGGGATTGGTGATCCTGGCCCTGGATAATCATCATTATAGCAGTACGCCTGTATCATGCACTTACTGTATCCTGATCTGCTACGGGCTGATAGTCTGCCCAGTGACCTCCCTGTTCTCATCCACTTCAACTCTCCCCCTTGTCCACCCCACTGCTGCCACATAACTGCCTCCATATTGGCCAGGCCGTCCTGCCTCAGGGCCTTTGCACTTGCAGTTCTTTCCTGGAAGCCTTTCACCAGATACTGCCCACACTGGTCCCCCACCCCCACCCCTGCCACGTTCAAGTCTCACACTAAAGGGCAAGAGTTTTGGTCTGCCGTGTTTACTGTCTGTCTACACCCAGCAGGGAGTTATGTGCACCGCAGGCACTCAAGAAGCACATTAGCAAACCAGGTTTCCGGCCTGGCTGTTGGGAGGTAATGGGTAGGATCGGTGACCACACATGGCTGACTCCATATCCTCCCTTGGCCACTGCGTTGAGGCCCCCAATCCCTCACCTTATAGACTCGGGTTATGACCTCCAGGCCCACAGATCCCACGAGGGCCAAGATGTCATCCAGGAAGCGCCCAGGGAAACGCAGTTTGCGGGGTGTATCCAGCCGCTGGCTCAGCAACAGGTGCAGCTCCATGCTCTTTATCTAGAGAGGCAGCAAATGGACCGTGGGCGGGGCTTGAGGGGCTGTGGGTGGAGAACTTGATGCAAGGGGCGGGGCCAAGGGTAAAGACCTGAGGATGCGCTACAGATTGAGGGTGGGGCCTCTGCTTGTGGGCGGAGCTTGAGGAAACCAACAGCTGAGCCTCCCAGGGTCCTTGGCCAGTGGGTGATGGAAGGCAGTGGAGCTATGGAGGTGCTCACACAATCTGCAGGATCCTGACTGGTCTCAAGGCACCTCTTAAAGTCTCAAGGCTGATGATCCCTCCTTGTGTGGGGACATGTTTTGGAGGTAGGAGGTCCCTTTTCCGGGCAGAGGTGTCTCTCCTCAGGGAGTTTCAAGGGACTTCTCTTTAGGGGGACACTTCCTTAAGAGCCCCTCACCCTATACATTTTGAGACAGGGTCTCACTATGCAGCCCAGGCTGGCCTTAAACTCGTGGAGCTCTCCCTGCCTCAGCCTCCCAAGTGTTGGGATCACAGGTGTGTGCCACCGCACCAGGCGGGCCCTCATCTCTAGGTAAGGGGCTCAGGTGTAGCTGTGAGGCTTTTCTGGAGGGCTCCGGGCTGCTGGGCAGGGAGAAGAGTCTCACCATGAGCTGGAAGAAGAACCAGGCGTGCTGCAGGACGGCCTCACGCACAGTGCTGCTGCTGACCACCCACTGCAGCGCCAGCTCCTCGTGCAGCAGCTGCGGGCAGGACAGGCGTCACGGATGGCAATGTGCGACCCCTCCCGATCCACCCCGCTCGGGAGGGCACGGCAGGGGCTGGGGGCAGAGCAGCGGGGGCCATGCAGGACAGGGACAGCACGAGTCAGTCTCCCATTCCCTGCCCGGGCTCCAGATGGGGACAGGAGCTCCGCGTCCCTTTGCTGGGTCCGGGGCAAAGGCGGAGTCCCCACGTGTCCCTCTTGCTACCTTCTGCACAGTGGGTCTTGGCTGGGAGGCTGGTGGGGCGGAGGAGGAGCCCTCGAGGTAGGATGAGGCGCGGCTAGAGCTGCGGTCGGAGGCCTAGGATGGGTGGGATGGGATGGGATGGATGAAGAGGGCGGGGTGGCCGAGAGCTGGCGAGGGCCAGGGGACAGGTGTGGGAGGGAAGGATGGAGCCACACACATGGAGGGGTGGAGGTGAGGCCACACAGATGTGGGGGGAGGAGCGAGGGAGAGAGGTGCACGGCAACTGACTGGGTCCCCCAACCTTCCTGTGCTGTCCGCTTGACCCCAAGGCCGGGCACTAACAGTGCGTAGAGGTGGGGCCTCCGCTGAGCAGGATTTACAGGTCGAGGGCTCCCACGGTGGCGCTGGCGGCTTTACAAAAGTAGAGACCCGAGCTGGCACCTCGCTAAGACTCGGCATGTCCTTCCGGTCTCCAGACCATGAATCAAATATTAACTATTATTTTGTTTGCTCCTTGTGATAGTGCAGATTGAACTCAGAGCCTTTGTACTGAGCTATGTCCCCGGCTTTGCTATTTTTATTTTTTATTTTCAGACAGGGTTTTGCTAAGTTGCCCAGGCTGGGCTTGAACTTGAGATCCTCCTGTCTCAGCCTCCAGAGGGCTGGATGACAGGTGTGCGCCACCACACCCGGCTAACTAGTTCTAGTGTTTAGAAATGACCCCTTCTTGGTATTGTGTGATAGCAACGAGAAATGGATTGAGGTGACGAACACAGCTGTGAGCAGGCAGTGAAGGCAGACAGGAGGGGACGTGGGCTGTGAAGAGACCTCAGTACGGCCAGGGGTGGATGGCAGAGACAGTCAGGATGGATGAAAAAGCCGGCATCGGACATGTTAGGAAGAGAAAGGGGTGTCTTGGTGGGGAGACAGAGGAGGACACGGAGCAGAGAGGACACGGATGAAATCACGGTGAGGGGCCGTGTCCAACAGGCGAGAATTAGACAAGGAGCCCACTGGTGAGGGGCAAGGAGACAGGCAGGGGGCGGTGTGGACTGAGGCTGGCCCACGGGTGCGTGGCAGACGGCGGGGCTGGAGTAGATGAGATCACTATAGAAAGACGGGTGTGGTGGGGGAGCCCGTCATCCCAGTGCTCAGGAGGCTGAGGCAGGAGAATCACTTTGAGTCTGGCACCAGCCTGGACTACCTAGTAAGGCCCTGTCTCAAAACAAAAACAAACAAATGAAAAAATCCCCATTCAAAACAAAGAAGACAAAGAAGAGTGTGTGAGGTCGGAGGCGGAGGGTGTGGAGTGGAGGAAGGTGGGTACAGACAGCGGAGGAGACGGAAGGGAAGGCGATAAACACAGGAGAGGGATGAGACGATCATGAGCCTGGTCCCCCGCTCCAGCCTCGCCTCGGGCCTCGCCAGGCCTCTGACCCCGACTGTGACATGGGTACTGGGGCTTGAGCTCCACTGTCCCTTCTTCCTTTGCCAGCCAGGTGGGGAGGCCACTGGCCAGGAAAGCAGGTGCCGGGGGTGTCCAGGGCCTGACAGCTCCTACGGTCCAAAGCTCGTCTGGATAGAGGTGTCCCTCGTCACGCCCCCCTGCTCTCCAGGGCCCAGCTGCCCCCCGAGGAGCTGGGGATGCTGAGGTCAGCCCTCTTAAAAATACCGGCTGAGGGGCCAGGGATTTCGCTCAGTGGAGCCAAGCCTGCCTGCCAAGCAAAAGGTCCTGAGTTCGATTCCTGGTAATGAGGAAAAAAAATGCTGGCTGCGGGGCTGGGGGTGCAGCTCAGGGGCAGAGTACATGCTAAACATGCAACAGCCCTGGGTTCAATCTCCAGTGCCCTCCAAAATGCTTTTGGAGGAGGACAGGCAGGGCGAACACAGATTCTCACATCCCTACAACCCAGGAAAGTGCTGCTCACAGTGCCAGCCTGTTCTGGGTGCAGGCGGCCTTCGGAATGGGCGTTGGACTGGGACAGGGATGGGGCCCGGGGTGCAGGGAAGCTGGGCCGCATGGCGTCCTCTTACCACCTGGTGTCCTCTGAGCTTGGTGCCAATCTGCACGTGCACCTTTCCTGTCAGCTTCCTTTCAGTCTTTTTTTATTTATTTTTTTTTTTTGCAGTGCGGGGGATGGAACCCAAGGCCTCGTGTGTGCCCAGCAAGCGCTTACTATTGAACCACGTGGCCAGCCCGTTCCAGGCATTTGGACACCGTGCAATTCATCCAACGGGCAGCCTGATGTGTGTTCATTTCCCCAGTGAGCTGGCAGCTCGGGCAAGGCTGGGCCACAGAACTATTTCTCCCAGTCTGGGGTGCCTCAGCCGTATGGGGCCCAGGTTCAGGACCGTGGTGCTGCGTAGCTGACAGTGTCTTCCCCACGCCCAAGAATGCACAGTGTGATTTTCATTTTCTAAACAGGGAAATGGAGGCTCAGAGAGAGGCAACCGCCTGGGGCACTGAGGAGGCCTTTGCAGCCCAGTGGCACCTGAACCTGATCTGCTGGAGGCAAAGCCCTCCCACACCGGGAAGGGACAGAGTGGAACTCACGGTGATCCTCCTGCCTCAGCCTCCAGGGTGCTGGGATTGCAGGTGTGGGCTACCACGCCCGGCTCTTGAATGAATGGGGAACCTTTTGTTTGGAAAGGGTTGGAGGATCCCGGGGTCTAGCGCTACTCCCTGGGCACCGCTCAGGTTGCCTTTGTCGAGGGGACAGCGGAGAGGCCGAGGACTCAGGTGGATTAAAGGCAGCGGGACAGGCCATGCGGGATGGTGCAGTTACGGGTGGCTGGTCTGCATGTGGTTCACGTTATCTGCATCCCGCCCCATGCTTCCTGTCTGTGTCGAGGCTGCGGCTACGTGGCGGCAAGAGGCCGGCCAGCGACAGAGCCTCCGTGGCCCCAGACAAAGACAGGAGGGTCGGCTGCCCGCTCCGGGCAGACCCGTGGGTTAGTTGGCCACCGGCAGGAAGGTACGAGCGAGCAGCCCGTGCTGAAGCGGTGTCAGCGTGCGGGGCCAGGGAGAGCGGGCACCTGTCTGGGGTCAGCCC
>NW_022900949.1:6582583-6584948 GCF_012274545.1 Fukomys damarensis
GTACGCGGAGTCCACCCAGGAGTGCGAGCGATCGACGCCCTGGGGACACAGACGAGGCGTCCGGGGCCGGTGAGGGAAGCAGCAGGAAACCCCGAGCGGACTCGGCCGGGCAGGCTCGGGCCCAGACAGACGCAACCACACGCAGCCTTGGGAAAGGCCCCGCGTGTGCGCGTGCGTACAGTGTGCGTGTGTGCACGCTGGGTGTGCAAACGCGGCCACCTCTGCGAGCACAGAAGGTGACACGCAGCTGTGCATACCGAAGCCGCGGACACACGAATGTGGCGTGAGCGCCTGGGGTGTGGGGCAGCGGCCTGTGGGGTGCGTGTGGGTACGCACCGGTGCACACACGAGCGTGAGGGTTGCGTGTATACACGAGGTCCACGTGGGGGCCGGGACGCGCGTGTGTGGGGCCCACGTGGGAGTGCCGTGTACGTGTACCTGTGCCCGAGCTGTATACACACGCCGCACACATGCCACGTGCGTACTGCTGGGCGTGAAGCGTGTCTGTGCATGCACCTGAGAACACGTACACACGTGAGCACACGAGCCTGCGTACCTATGTGCACGGAGAACGCACCTGTAGATGCACCCGAGCACGTGTGCGCACGGGGAACACACACACGGGCACGGGGTATGTGTGCACGCCCTGTCACACGTGTGCACGGCCACATGCGCGTACGACCTCCTTCCTCCCACACACACTACCTTTGGGACCCGACGGCACCGCCCGCCCGCCCAGCCATCCACGTCAGTCACTGAGTCACAGCCCCAGCCGCCAGCCCACGCCGTAGCCCGCTCCACTGCGGACTCGGCCTCCTTCTGAGCTGAGGGCTCTGTTGTTCCTCGCCTTCCACCAGTGAGCACCTCCGCCTGCCCAACTAGTGGCCAAGGCCGCAGACGCCAGGGCCCGCACCCTACCTTGCTGGCCAGGATGCGGGAAACCTCATCATCCACTGAGCCAGGGGCCACCGCCAGGTCAGGGTTGCTGCTGCTGATGCTCTTAGAACGGGTCAGATAGAGGCTGGCAGGGCGGCCAGAGCCACGGGACAGCGTGGCAGCCTGCACCGTCACTGGGGGCGCCCCTGAAGACAGAGGGGAACCATCAGACACAGCCCACCTGCCCTTCGAACCCCGGCCCCTTCCCACTGGCTGTCCTGCAGTCACCACGCTCCTCTGCACTTCTAGGTTCCCCGTGGCAAAATGGGCACAGAACGCTGTTTCAGAGCCACCTGGGCACTCTGAAAGTCACAGAATAATGCCCCTTGAGTCCCTGCTCCAAGCTACTAAACAAGGTGCTAATCAGCTGCCAGTCAGCTGTAGATCCCACATCCTGGGGGGAAAGGGAGCAAAATGTTATTTCTTCTGCAAGGTGCCAACCACTTACCCCTGTGCAGCCCCAGGACCCTTGCACGTACTACTTTCTCTCTGGTTCTTTCTGTACCCCAAGGTTTCTCACCAATACTCACCACCTGCAAGGCTGGGCTCAGCCCCAGGGAGGCGAAAGGCATAGTGGACATAGGCAGCCAGCACTGGGCAGTGACCACGGGCATCCTGGACTACCTCTAGGCTCCGGTGGACAAGGCTGACTACGTGAGCCATCGCTTCAAAGGCCCCACGGCCTAAGTTCACTGTCGGGCAGAACAGAGGTCAAGTTTCAGGGCCCGAGGCCCCTCACCCTCCAGAGGAAGAAATTAATGTCCAAGGACTCGTGTGACCTCCCAGGGGATCTCGGAGGATGCTCCGGGAACAGGCACTGGGGAGGGGGAGCATTTTTCACATGGGGGAACAGGTCAGAAAAATAAACACAGAAGGAAACTCAGGATCACTCCCGGATGGGACAGCAGAGCCCGAGGCCAGGCCTGCTCACCCATCTGGCCGCCGATGATTGGGGGCCGCACGACCAGATGCTGGAGCTTGTCCAGCACGTGGTGGGAAAAGGCCACCAGGGGCTCGGGGCTGGCCAGGCGCAGTGCCGCGAGGCTGGCACGGAGCTCCTGCTCCACGGTGCCCTCGTTCACCACGGTGTCCCTGAGCCGGAACGGGAAGGCTCCCTCCTCCAGGACGTGCACCAGAGTGAAGAACTTGTCCAGGTGGGGGTCCTGGTGGAGGGGGACCCGGGGCCTCAGGCAGAGCGCCTGGTGCAGGCAGCCCGAGCCAGCGGCTCCAGGCCCCGCTGACCAAAGTCATGTCCCCCGATCCAGACCAACACCTCTCTGGCCGGCGGCCGCTGTTGCCCAATCGCGGCCTCCGCCCACCCGTACCTGGGGGTGCACAGAGGACGCAGCTGTGAGCTCCACGCTGAACACGCCCTTGTGGCCGTCCACCCAGCGCATGCCCGGCAGCGCCACCTGGGGGAGGAGGGAGG
>NW_022900949.1:6584996-6591304 GCF_012274545.1 Fukomys damarensis
CCCCGTGGTCAGGCCACCGGGCGGACCCCGCCATTGCGACACCGAGGCCCGAGAATGGCCCGGCTCAGGGAGGAGCCGGGCTGCCGCCGCCAGCTCAGGCCCAGTGCACGAAGGGGGACTTCAGGGCAG
Source organism: Fukomys damarensis (assembly GCF_012274545.1). Lineage (NCBI taxonomy): Eukaryota > Metazoa > Chordata > Mammalia > Rodentia > Bathyergidae > Fukomys > Fukomys damarensis. The sequence goes on from NW_022900949.1 coordinate 6,585,126, forward strand.
GCTGGACAGCACACGCTCACGCGGGCACAGATACTGGAGGAGTCAGGGCTATCCCAATGGGGGTCTCGAGACCCCGGGGCACTGAGGATGGCTGCGATGGAAGAGTCCGGGGAAGGGACACGAAGCCAGCGCAGGTCCTGGAAACACATTTGGGTGCCAGGGCCTTTGCACTGAGCTACATCCACAGCCCTTTCCAAAATTCTTTTTGACCAGTTCTTGGGAGGCTGAGGCAGGAGGTTCACCTCAATTCTGAGGCCAGTCCGGGCTACACAGTGAACTCGAGGGCAGCCTGGACTACACAGTGAGACCCTGTCTCAAAATATCAAGAGAAAGGGCCGGGGATGTAGCTCAGTTTTTCCGCTCCCTGCCTCGCAAGCACAAGGATCCGAGTTTGATCCCCACACACACAAAAAAAAAAAAGAAAAAAAAATTATTTTGCGACAAGGTCATGCTAAGCTGCCCAAGGGGGACTTGAACTCTCGATTCTCCGGCCTCAGCCTCCCAAGGTGTTGGAATACAGGTGCGTTGCCACCGCCCCTGGTTCCTGGGGGACTCTTGGGGGTCAATCACGGAGAACGAGGGCTGTTAATGGGGGGAATGGAGCCAAGAGGAGTGAAGGGGATCTCAGCGAGAGACAGGGAGCGCAGGGGCGCGGGACAGTAAGACAGAGCCCTCCGCGCAGGGGCGCCGCGCACAGGGAGGCAGGAAGCGGTCTGCACTGGAGCCGCGCACGTACGTCGGGCGTGAGCACGGAGTTGGGGGTCAATCACGGAGAACGAGGGCTGTTAATGGGGGGAATGGAGCCAAGAGGAGTGAAGGGGATCTCAGCGAGAGACAGGGAGCGCAGGGGCGCGGGACAGTAAGACAGAGCCCTCCGCGCAGGGGCGCCGCGCACAGGGAGGCAGGAAGCGGTCTGCACTGGAGCCGCGCACGTACGTCGGGCGTGAGCACGGAGTGTCTGGGCGGGGGCACCGGGAGCCGCAGCTTGAACTCCTCGTAGAACTCGGGGGACCTGGCGGGACCCGCGGAGGGACGGGGCTGGGAACCTGGGATTTGTGATGGCTGCCCCGTCCCCTCTCCCTGTGCCTCAGCTTCCCCGTTAGCGCTCCCACAGCTTCCACCGCCCCTTCTTCCTGCACCCCTGGGTCCCAGGAAGGTGTCCTGGGCGTGGTGTCCCCGCCCCCCCGCCACCTACTTGTTATGGTAGACGACAGGTGTCAAGGCCTCGCGAGTGAATTCGCTGCAGCTGGACTTGCCGAAGATCACCTGGGGGCGTGGGGCGTTAGGACCCCACGGGACCTCCCGGCTCCGCCCCGCAGGGTTCAGCCACTGACCGGCAGGGCCTGGCTGGGGTCCTCGCCCGCCATGTACTGGACCCGCACGGCGAGGTTGCGCATGGAGCCCTGGCGGCTGCTGAAGTTGAGGCTGTGCGGGTACACGAAGAGCAGGTTCCTGCGGGGCAGGGGCGGCGGGGTGAGGGGCAGGGCCTCGACGGGCCACTGGAGGCCAGGCAGCTGGGACAAGCCAGGCTGGGGACACAGAGTCACAGGCCGGGTGCTGAGGGCAGGGTGACTCCCTTCTAGGAACCAGGCAGAGGGTGTGAGGACACAGATGGGGATTCAGATGGGCACGCGGAGCCAGAGCTCCAGGACGGTGCCCAGGCGCCCAGCGGTCTCGCCTGTTTCCTGCCACACTGACCTGCACCTTGGGCCCAAATGCCCTCCCTGGGGAGGAAACTGAGGCCACAGCCGGCGGGCAGGTTCAGAGTCCTGCCTCCTTCCCCTGTACAAGCCCCGACCACCCTCTGGGCCTCAGTTTCCCTATCTGTATAATGGGGGCGTCGGGCCTTCCGGCTAAACAGTAGAAGGGTGGTAAGCAACCACGGTGACAGTCGCCACAGCCAACACCAGAAGGGAACTCACCGTGCCTGAGGCTCCCAGCACTCAGTGTGAAATCATTTACAGACCCCTCGAGGGTGAGCTGGGTGGGGGCTTGCAGCAGCCCCAGCCCAAATAGGAAGGGAAACCGAACCCTGGCCATCCAGGGAGTTAAGCAGCAGTTAGCACAAACTGACATTTCTCTGCCTCCTGGATTAGGCTGTGCGGCCTCCCGGAGGACTCGGTCGCCTGTCCCTTATCTCCTGGCCACCGTGCAGCCAACAAAGACCTCTGCGTCACATGCAGTTTTGTGGGCCAAAAGAAAAAAAAAAAAAGCCCCACAAGTTCTTTGGGACCAGGAATTTGGCTCAGTGGTTTCGCTGCCTGCCGCGCAAGTTTAAGTGCCCAAGTTTGATGCCCAGACCAAAAAAAAGAAAACAAAAAAAAAGAAAGAAAGCCCCACATGCAGTTTTCTGGGGCCATTACTTGTTCCCCTTCACAGAAGATACATATCTGGAACAGCTCTCCATGAACCTCTGGTGCTCATAAAACATCATCAACATCATAGTCATTATTTGTCACAGGGTCTCGCTATGTAGCCCACACTAGTCTCAAACTTAAGATCCTCCTGTCTCAGCCTCCCAAGCGCTTGGATTTGGACGTGCACCACTCTACCCAGCTTCCACTATTATTACTGTCACTTTTTCTGCCTGTGTACAGGTGGGGGAACTGAAACTCAGCACGGTGACCCCCAGGATGTCCCTGCAGTGGCCTGCGCCTGTCCCCTCCCTATGGCCCCCACCCACCGCTGGCCCTGTGCCCCAGCCAGCGTGATCCTAGCATGGCCCGGGTCCGGGCCAGACATCAGCCTGATGCAACCACAACACGCGCAGCCAGGCCTTGCAAAACACAGGGCAGCTACGTGGCCAGTTAACGATTGGCTGGGGTAAATGACAGTGCAGGGACATAAAAGGCGGCAGCAGTGGCACTGTGGGCCACAGCTCCAGACCCGCAGCCATGTCCACACTCTCTCTGTGCCTCCTGTGGGTCCTGGCCACAGTGGCCCGGCCTGCCCCGGTGGCCCCCATGGGTGGCCCAGAGCCAGCACAGCATGAAGAGCTGACCTTGCTCTTCCACGGGGCCCTGCAGCTGGGCCAGGCCCTCAACAGCGTATACAGGGCCACCGAGGCACGGCTGACAGAGGCCAGGCAGAGCCTGGACCTCTATGGCCACACCCTGGAGCTCCTGGGACTACAAGTCAGCCAAGGCCAGGATGCAACTCGGGAACTCCACACTGACTTGTTGGGGATGCAGGTGGGCACTGCGGCTGGGATGCTGCGGGGTGGACAGGAGTCTAAAGAGCAATTAATGGCCAGGGTGTCGGATGCCGTGGGTTGCCCAGAAAAGAAGTTCCCAGGGTGCAAGGCTTTCAGTGATAAAACCAGGCAATGATGAGCTTGTTGCCCTCCTAATGGCCTCCTATCTACCAAACAGACGGACGAAGATACTTTGCAGCTGCAGGTAGAGGCCACGGCCCGGGAGCTGGAGGCGGCGGCCCAGGCCCAGCAGGTGTTGTGGGACAGTGTGAGACACCTAGACAGCCGTCTGAGGGTTGCCTGTCTCGGCCGTGCCTGCCATGAACTCGAGAACTTAAAGGTAAGGGACACCTGGCCCCGGGAGGGTTGAGGTCCCTGATTCTGGTCAGACACAGCTCACTTCTGAACCCCGAGCCCTGGGTACCACTCTCAACCTCTCTTCTGCGTGACACTGGGCAAAATCTCGTCCTGGTCTGAGCCTTAGTTTCCCCATCTATAAATAAGGGCAACAGCTGATATTTCACAGCAAAGCCAGGGACTCCATGTAGAAGGGAGCACACAGTAGACAGCCAATAAATACTTCTGAGTAATTTTGGGGGTAAAACTGGAGATCGAACCTAGGGCCTAGATTTGAACCTAGGATTGAACCAGGATGGGCTTGAACTTATCCTCCTGACTCAGCCTCCCAGAATGGTAGGATGACAGGTGCATGCTATTATGCCTGGCTTCAATAACTGCTTATAGCCTGGCATAGTGGCACATGCCTGTCACCCCTGTACTTGGGAGGCTGAGGCAGGCTGTGCCAGCCTGGGCTACATAGTGAGTTCAAGGCCGGCCCGCACTACATAGTGAGATCCGATCTTAAAACAACAATAACAAATGTTAAAAAATAAGTCAGAGCCCTGCCCTGACCACCCAGTAATTACCCAGTCTTGTCGTGTGCCCTTTAGTAAAACATACGATGTTCTTAACCCCACAATGCAAGTCCTATCTGAGACCCATTTTACAGGTATGGAAACCGAGGCCAGAAAGCACTAGTGACTTGCAATATCTCATAGATGCAGCAAGGAACAGTAGGGGGCCTGGGCAGGGCCAAAGCACAGGAGGTGACAGGGTCCCCACTAAACTTCTCTTCCTGTCCTGCAGCTTCACGCCGACAAGCAGAGCCACCTCCTGTGGGTCCTCACGGGCCATGTGCAGCGACAGAGGCGGGAGATGGCAACACAGCAGCAAGGGCTGCGACAGATCCAGGAGCGGTGAGCCTGGCGGGGTTGGGGTGCAGGGGGCAGCTGCAAGGGACCCGCTTGCACGGGCTGACGGGGTTGCGTCTCCCCCCAGGCTTCACACAGCGGCGCTCCCGGCCTGAGCCCGTCTGCGTGGACCAGAGGACCAGTCGTGCAGAGAGGGACACGTCCACGCGCCTCGCGGCCCTGCGCAGGCGGAGCTGCCTGTCCGCTGGGGTCGGCCAGGGTGCCCCAGTTCAGGGAACAGGGCAGAGGCGGCAGCCGGCGGGAAACAGGCAGAGGGCGAGGCCCCGTGAGCAGGGAGGAGGAAGGGTGAGCGCTCCTTCAGCCTCATTAAAGCGCCTCAGTGCATTTCACCGGTGCCTGTCCCATTTCTGAGCCCAGGCGGACCTCACCCAGGGCTGTACCTGTAGCAGGTATGCGGGGCGTAGACCTCGCGAGCAGGGAATTCCAGGATCTCCTTGGTGGGCCGGGCCCTGGGGTCTGGGTAGGGCTTGACATGAAGCAGCTCAGGGCTCAGGCAGAAGTGGGCGTTCTCGGGGGCCGGGGAAATATCGATCTTGAGCTGAGCTGGGAAGGAGAGAGCTGGCTGGCACCTGGCCAGGGGCATCCACTGGGCCCAGAGCCCGGCTCTGTCTCTCCCCTGAGGACCTCTGATGGTTCCACCCTTCTGGGTCAAAAGCCATAGGTCGGGTGGGGGATGGTGGCACATGCCTGTCACCCTGGAAGTGGGGGAGTCTGGGGCAGGAAAGTTCAAGCCCACCTTGGGCAACTTAGTGAGACCTTGTCTCAAAATAAAAAATGAGCTGAGCGTGGTGGTGCACACCTGTCATGCCAGCACTCAGAGGCTGAGGCAGGAGGATTGCCACGAGTTCCAGGCCAGCCTGGGCTACACAGGGAGACCCTGTCTTAAAAGAGCTGGGTAGGGCTTGACATAAAGATGGGCAGCTCAGTGCAAAGGCCCTGGGTTCAATGCCCAGTATTGCAAAAAGGAGGAAAAAAGCCACGTTATTCAACTCCTGTCTGTCACCCCACATCTGAGCAGACCTCCCCTCAGGCCTCCTGTTCCCCTGCCACCGGGTTCCCCCTTTGGAACCTGTCACGTGTCTTATTCTGTATGTCCTCTGTGGACCCCACTGGGAGTTCCAGCCTGCGGCTGGGGTTTATCTGTCATAGTTGGGTCCCCAGTGCACTCGGCGCGGGTTTGCCGAGGGCCTGCATGAGAACACTGGTTTACGGGGTGGCACCACACACCAGTCACAGGTCGCAGGCGCCGCAGCAGGGAAGACGGGCGTCGCATGTCCGCCAGGAATTTGAAGAGGTCCTCGTCGCTGAGTCGTTCAGCCTCCTGAGAGGACAGGTCCCCGTGAGCCAGGGCCGACCAAGGGGTTAAAGTCCCTGGGATCCATGCAGCCACGAGGGGCGGGACGGACCGAGCACCACCCCTCCGGGGCCGCGCACCTGCTTGAAGAAGTTGGTCACAGTCAGTGTGGCCGGGCGGAAGCCAGAGAAGCTGCAGGCTTCGTCGCCACCGCTGGATCGGTCCTGGGGTCCCCGACGGCGACGCTCGCTCCAGGCGGGTCGGCGCTCTTGGGACCATGGTCACAGAGGGAGGCGAAGAGGCAGAAAGGGAGGGACAAAAGCGACGGAGACTCAGGCGCCCGGCGGCGATCGGCCAGCAGAGGGCCCGCCTCCCTCCAGGCCCCGCCCCCCCCCCTATCCCCCCCCCCCCACCACCCCCC
>NW_022900949.1:6591585-6595555 GCF_012274545.1 Fukomys damarensis
TCCCTCCAGGCCCCGCCTCCCACGCTATCCCCGCCCACTAACCCCCTCCGTGCCCAATCGGGCCTCCCCTCAGTAGCTCCCCCCCGCCCCGCCTCTTCTCCCAGTAGCCCCGCCCCCCGGCCGGGTAGCTCTGCCCCAGGTAGCCCCACCTTACCCCAACTCTCCTCCCAGGTAGCTCCGCCCCTGCCCCTCCTTCCCCGGCAGCCCCGCCCACTCACCGCTCTCCGAGTCCGAGTCCCGGTCCGGCTGCCCCGCGCTGCTTACGATGTTGGCCAAGTGCACGGCTGTCCAGGCGAAAGGCATGCGGTAGCGGCCCAGGCGGGTGCAGAACTGCTCGGCCGCCAGGCGCAGCTTCTCCAGCTTCTCTTTGTTCTGGGGGAATCCCCGTCCCCACCAGCTCAGCACCCCGACATCGCACCTCGCCCTCCAGCCGGGTGCACCTTCCCCGCGCACCTTGGCGCTGTCCACCTCCTTCATCACCATGTAGGGCTCACAGCACTCGCTGATGTCCCCTTGCTGAAGCACCTTCTCCAGCTGCGGGTAGGGGGCGCTGTGGCAGCCAGCGGCGCCTCCCAAGGGAGCGCTGGGCGGCCGTGCGCGCCCTCACCTCCCCACGAAGCCCTCCCGGATGTCCCCCTGCTCACCCCGCGCACCTTGGCGCTGTCCACCTCCTTCATCACCATGTAGGGCTCACAGCACTCGCTGATGTCCCCTTGCTGAAGCACCTTCTCCAGCTGCGGGTAGGGGGCGCTGTGGCAGCCAGCGGCGCCTCCCAAGGGAGCGCTGGGCGGCCGTGCGCGCCCTCACCTCCCCACGAAGCCCTCCCGGATGTCCCCCTGCTCAGCACGCTAGCTGGCTCAGGGCTTCCTGGTGGTCCTCTGGGGTCCCCCTGCTTGGTGACACGCCTGGCGTTCACCGTTATCAGCCCCCTGCCTGTCCCCAAGGGCACCTTGATGACCAGGAAGATGTCGGGCGAGGGGTAGGTCACGGAGAAGATGGCGGAGCGGGCCAGGGTGGAGATGGCGGTGTGGGTGCCGTGCGCCCGAAGCAGCCCTTTCATGGAGTCCGAGTTGAGGTCGAAGTAGAAATTCTCTGAAATCTGCCGACAGTGGGGCAGCAGCAGGTCACCGCCTCTAGGAAGCCCACAGCCGCCGCCACGCCCCCAGGGAAGCAGGGGACGGGGAGAGTGGGGCTCCTACCTTTTTTTTCTCCCGCACATCGTACAGGGCCAGGATTCCAAAGATGGGTTCGATTTCTATCTCGAACCTGCAGATAAATGAGGGGCTCTCCCTGACACCACAGCCGTCCATACCACTCTCCCCCAGGCCCGAGAAGTGCCTGTGGAAAGTCTCTGGGTGCCCGTGTGACACACAACCACCACTTTAAGGACTTGAAGGAAAGGTGCATCTCATTTGGCAGAAGGGGAAACTGAGGCGTGAGTTTTTGGTTTTGTTTTTTTTTTCTTTGAGACAGGGTCTCACTATGTAGTTGAGACTGATCTGGAACTCACTATGTAGCCCAGGCTGGTCTCGAACTCACAGCGATCCTCCTGCCTCAGCCTCCTGAGTGCTATGAGGTTTTTTAAAAAGCATTAAAGTTTTTCCCTGTCTCCTACCTCTCAAGGAAGAAACGCACCCCTGAGCTTAGATGTCTCCTCCCCAGGAACACTACCCTGCTCCCCCTGCTCCTCCGTCCCTCAATCTGGGCCCCAAGACCCTCTATGCATCTCTCCTCAAGGATCCATGTGGTCACAGTCTGGTTCTGTGTTCTATTTACCAGGTGCTTGTTGAATGACTAAAGGGGCTCACAGAACTGTTCTAAACACTCTGGCTTAAGGGTGGAAGGCCCATCCAGGCCTCAGGCAAGAATGGAACCTCCCTTTCCTGCCGAGATGCAGACAGGAACTGGGGTGGGGAGGAGCAGGACCAGGCCGGTTTCCAAGTCTACATCCTGTTTAGCTCTGTTCCCACGCGCCTCTGCCGCTCCCGGGGGGACCCGCGTGGAGGGGGCCTTGGGCAGCTGGGAGTCGGCATCATCAGCACTCCCTCTACCCTGCTCCCAGCAGGAGGACAGGCGAGTGCCCGGCTCCAGCTTCATCAGCCCTGTGACCCTGAGCACACGATACTGCCATGCGGTGCCTCAGTCTCCCCCCCCCCGCACCCACTTCACCAGGCTGCAGTGCAGATGAGTTACATAGGCGAAGGGCCGAGTACAGTGAGGCCCAATGGGCACTTAAGGCCTGGCAGCTTAAAATAACAAAGATGGGGCCTGACATCGGGCCACACGTTCCTGATCCCAGCACTCAGGGGGCCGAGGCAGGAGGATCTCCCTAAATTTGAGGCCAGCTGGACTACATCGTGAGTTCAAGACCAACCTGAACTATGTAGTAAGACCCTGCCTCAAAAACCCCAAAATAAATACATAAATGAAAGCCTGCCGTGACCTTGAGGGGTGCAGGGCCACACAAGTCATGGAATCACTCAAAGCGCCTACCTGCACCGGGACCCTGGGGGTCCCGTACTTACTTGAGTGACAGGCACTTCACCAGGATCCTCTGTCCGAAGTGTTCCCGGGGCGGCTCCGGGCGGCTGCAGCGTTCCACAGCCTCATCCTGCCAAGAGCCGTGGGACAGCAGGGACTGAAGGGCCTGGAGCACCAGGCCTGAGCGGGCTCCACACGGGCTGCCCGGCCTCAGCCTCCACACATGCGGTTCCCCCACCCCGAACACCCTTCCTGCCCCCACTCTTCCTCCTGCCAGCCAAGGCCTGCCCACTGTTCGGGGTCCAGCTTAGCTGTCACTTCCTACAGGAAGTCCTCCTTGACCCCAGGGACGCTGCCAGAGACCCCTGCTGCAATGGAACACACAGCGGGGCCATGGAGGGCAGCCTGAGGGGTGACCACCATTACCAGCCCCCAACGATGGGACGACTCTGTCCAGACTCCAATCTCCTATCGAAGGTGGAATCGCTCGTCTACTCTGAGGGTGGCCCCTAGGTCTCTCTTAGTCATGGTTGGGTCCCCAGTGTCAGTCACATAGGCAGAGGCAGGAGGATCTCCACGAGTCCAAGGCCAGCCTAGGCTACATAGTGAATTCCAGCTTGAACTGCACAACAAGATCCTATCTCAACCCTCACACCCCAAAAAAGGCAGGCTAGGCTAAGCAAAACGTCCAGTAGGGTAGGTGCATTAAATTCAGGGTTTATTTGAGAAAGGGTCTCACTATGCATTTCAGGTTGGTCTGGAACTCAGCATGGAGCCCAGGCTGACCCTGAAATTATGGCGATCCTCCTGCCTCAGCCTCCTGAGTGCTGGGATTATAGGTGTGTGCCACCATGCCCAGCTAAATGTACTTTGGACTTCTGATATTTTCAACTCACCATGGGTTAATTGGGATGTAATCCCAGATAAGTCGAGGCACATAATACCGGTACTCAACAAGTACTGATTGAATAAATGTAGAAATATATTGTCAGCACTCAATAAATAACTAAAGACATAAGGTATACGTTAGGTGTCAAATGGTGGTTGAGCAAGTTCAGGCATCTATGGCAGGCATGCAGTAAGAACTGACTGAGCCAGGCATGGTGCCGAATGCCTGCCATCCAGCACTCAGGAGGCTGAGGCAGGAAGATCGCCACGAGTTCGAGGCCGGCCTGGGTACACAGTGAGTTCAAGGCCAGCTTGGACTGCATAGCAAGACCCCGTCTCTTTAAGAACGTAAAACAAGGCTAGAGATGTAGCTAGCAGTAGAGCAGCCCTGGGTTTGATCCCTCCTGCCCTTGAATGAGTGGACGATGGAGGGCTGGAGATGAGGCCCTGCAGCAGGTATGCACCAAGCCAGGGCCCGCGGCAGGCACCAAGCGACCGCGGGCTGGGGCGCACTCGGGAAGGAGCTGCGTCTTTGGTCAGCCCGGGGCCACCTCTCACCTCGTCGGGCGCCGGGTAGAGCGTGAGCAGCGCACGGGGCCGG
>NW_022900949.1:6595678-6603341 GCF_012274545.1 Fukomys damarensis
CGGCCGCCAGGGTCCTCAGGTCGAAGATGCCAGAGGCGCCGCTGCTCCGTGGGGTGTCCTCGGGGGAGCCCGAGCAGCGTCGGGAGTCGTCCTGGCCCGGGAGAACATGTAAGCATTGAGCACTGGCTGAAGGCACCCTCGTTCCCCTTCTGGGGCACTGTCCCTGCCTGTGTCTATCTCCACGAGTTGAACCTAAGGGTCTGGAGAGCCTCCTTCCCGGAGCGTCTCTCTGGGGAACAAGCCACTTTTACTTTTGTTGTTTGTTTTCTGAGACAAGGTCTCGTTAGGTACTTCAGGCTGCCTTTGAGCTCACTATGGAGCCCAGCTGGACTCGAACTCACAACCCCAGGTTTCCAAACTGGAATTACAGGAGTACAGTAAACCACACGGGCCCACCCACTTTTATTATCCTTAGAGAGGCTCCTCCCACCTCGCATTCTGGCTTCACGTGACCCCATCCAGCCAATCAAAACACCCCTCCCAGGCTGGACCAATGAGAGCCTTGCCTGGGACTTTGCTCACTGTTGCCAGAGAAGGGGAGGCTTTTTCCCACTGTGGCCATCTCTGGCCCAGGTCCCAAGCTGACCCCTAAACCTTGGCTTCACCCTTCACTTTTCACTCTTGGGGCTGATGGGATTCCATTTGGCTCGGCCTAAAATCATTACACACACACACACGCAAGTGACCCTGGCCAGGGGCTGCCTCACCGCGTCCTCCAGGCCGGACCTCTCGTCCCCAGAGGCGTCCTGCTCAAAGACTTGGCGGGCCAGGCCCTTCTGCCGCTCTCGCTGGGTGTCTGCGGTGGTGGGGCTGTACGAGGGACTCAGGTGCTGGTACCTGCAGAGGTGGGGCCGGGAGCTCAATCAAAGTCCGGCAGACTTGCGGGTCTGTGGGCAGGCAGACCAATTGCAGACGACAATGGCTCAGCTCTTCTGAGCGCAGCCTGCATCGAACCCAGGGCCTTTGCTCTGAGCTCCACCCCGAGCCCTTATAGTTTTTTATTTTGAGACAGGGTCTTGCTTAGTTGCCCAGGCTGCGACTGAACTTGTGATCCTCCTGCCTCAGCCTCCCAGAGTGCTGAGATGACAGGCGTGTGCCACCGCGTCCAGCCTCTGGCCCTGAGAGCGGCCCTGGTCAGACCCACCTCCTGTGGACGATGACCCAGTCCTCCGTGTACATCTGCACCGCAGCTCTGGCCTGGGCATCCATCCTGTACCAAATACAAGCAGGGTAAGCAGAGGCAGGGCCCGAGGAGGACAGGAGCAATGGCCGGGGAGGCTGGCACTGTCTTTGCCTATTTCAGAGATACAGACATGGAAGCTCAGGGCGAGAGGACAACTTGTCCAAGGCCACACAGCCTGGCTGGAGTGGAACCCAGAGCCACTGGATTCTGGGAGCCCGGCTGCAGATCGGGGTGGGGGCACAGTGCGGGGCAGGACGCACCCATCCTCGGGGACCCCAGGCCTCGTGGTCCTGCACTCCCGGGGCTGTAGCAGCAGCTCCAAGTCATCCGCTGGGAATTCCACCAGGTCCCGGAGGGGCCCTGGCTCCGCGTCTGGCGGCCGGCTGAGGAGCACATCCTCAAAGTCCAGGGGCTCAACGACCTCTGTCAGCGGGACCTGGATTGAAGCAAAATGGCCAAGACCCTGCTGTCCCGGGGGCTGGCATGCGGTGGGGGCGGGACTCTGTGAAAGTGGGAGGCACGGAGGGTGCCGGAGCAGAAACAGCCTTGCTCTCCACCCTGGATAGTCTGGGCCCAGCCAACCCTCAGAGCTCCAGGAAGGAAATCACACCCGCTGTCTGGAGAGGAAGGAATCTTGTTGAAAGGAATGGAAGAGACAATCCCTAAGGCCTGAGGCCAAAGATGCCCCACCCCTTCCCACACTGGAAGTCACCCCAGCCCCCAGCCCCCGGGTGGTCCCAAGCAGCCCGTTCCTGTCCAAGGCCTCAGAGAGTTGGCGGCTGGTGGCCTGACTGGGACGGTGCAGGGCTCCCTCCTGCAGGGAGACTTGTCACGGGGAGCCCTCCCCTCCTGCCTGCTGCAGGGCAGGGTCATGGGGTGCAGTCCCCAAACACTCACCCCCAGGGAACTGCTGGAGCGCCTGCTGGAGTGCGGAGAGCCGCTGCGTTCCCGGGACACCTGTTTCCGCACCTCGGCGGCCACCGTCCTGCAGGGACAGAAGTGGATTCTTAGGGGTAGGAAAACTCAGGCTGTGGGGCCAGCTGAGCTACACACACACACACACACACACACACACACACACACCCCGTACCCGGGGCCTTCACCCTGAGCTATGTCTCAGCCCTTTTTATTATTTCCAGACTGGATCTTGCTAGGTTCCTAAATTGATCAGGCTGGACTCAAACTGGCGATCCTCCTGCCTCAGTCTCCCAGAGCGCTAGCTAGGGTTAAAAGGAATCTAGGCCAGGCCGGGGATTTAGCTCAGGGGTTCTGCTGCTTGCCTCCTAAGTATAAGGTCTTCAGTTTGATCCCTGGTACCAAAACAAAACAGAGAGAGAGAGAGAGAGAGAGAGAGAGAGAGAGTCTAGGACACTGGAAGGAAAACCCAGGCTGCAGCCTCCGGTGTACCCCCAAAGTTGGGCGCAGGACCTTTCTAACTCCTCCCTCCATCACACATAGACAGAAAACCCACCCTGGGCCTGGCCTGCAGGGCTCAGAGTCTTGCCCCCATCCTGTGCTCTGCTCCCTCGTCTGAGGGATCTCGGCACGTTATTCCTAATTCTGAGCCTCAGTTTACCCACTGGTAGCTGCCCTGACCTCAGAACCAGTGGAAGCCTTTTTTGTTGTTGTTTTCTTTTGTTTTGCTTTTTTGTTTTCTGAGGCAGGGTCTCTCTATGGATCCCAGGCGGCCTTGATGATCCTCCTGCCTCAGCCTCCTGAGTGCTGGGATCGGAGGCGTGCACCACTGTGCCCCGCTGTATTCTGTCTTTTGTCCTAAAGTCCCAGAACCTTGCTTCTATAGCTGGGGGTGATGGTGTAGGAGGTGTGTCAAAGAGATTTAAAGGGTGTTGAAAATCAGGGTTTTGTTGGGCTGGGGATGTAGCTCGGTGGTGAGCGCTGAGCCTGTGAGACCTGAGGTTCCACCCCCAGCACGGGAAAGAAAGAAAACAAAGAAACAGGGCTTTGTGCTCAAGTTCACCAAGTCAGGGCAGCCTCCTCCGGAGCCCTGGCACCCAGGGGCTGGGGTGTGAGTCACAAAGGCGTCAGGACAGGGGACACGTACGTGGTGGTGCCGGGCACCCAGCTGTACCACAGCTGCTGCTCAGAGGCAGCTTCTGTCCTCCCTGTGGAGCCTGCTGCCCTGCTGGGTCGGTGTCCGGGGCTGGCGGAGCGCGGTGTGTCACGGGATGGACCCGGACAGGGGTGAAACTTAACCCCGGTATGAGGCCTGAGGAGGGCGGAAACTTAAACTGACCACAGGATCTAGAGGTGCAGTGTGGGGAGGCGATTTGGGTTAAGATTCCCTCATCCCAGGGGTTGCTATTTTCTTTTTTGTTTTATGGTGCTGGGGATCAAGGCCAAGGCCTTCGCACTGAGCTTCATCCACAGCTCTGCTGATTTTTTATTTTGAAATGTTTTGGGGTTTTTTTGTACCAGGGATCGAACTCAGGTCCTTGTGCTTGCGAGGCAGGCGGAGGAACCACTGAGCTAAATCTCAGGCCCAACTTTTTATTTAGAGATGGGGTCTTCTAAATTGCTAACTTGCCATCCTCCTGCCTTAGCCTTCTAGAGTAGATCATAGGTGTAAATCACCAAGGCTGGCTGTGTTTTTGGGTTTTGTTGTTGTTGTTTGTTTGTCTGTTTGAGACAGGATCTCCTGCAGCCCAGGCTGGCCTCACACTCAAGGTGATCCTCTTGCTTCAGCCTCCTGAGCGCTGGGATCACAGGTAGGTGCCAACACGCCTGGCTCTGGCTCTTTTTTATGCCCAAAGCGAGTGAGAGCTGGACTGTGCATACTGTAATCTCAGCACTCTGAGAGGCTGAGGCAGGAGGATCATTAGTTTGAGCCCAGCCTGACTTGGCAAGACCCGATCCTGGGTTCAATCTCCAGTGCTACAAAAATAAAACAAAACCCCCACATAGCTGGGGGAGGCTCAGAGGGCTGTGTCCCTCTCAGAAGGGCCAATGTCAAAGTCTGCGTTTTTAGGCTCTTGAGGTTCACAATGTCCCACACTATGGGAAGCAGGGCAAAGAATGGGGACTGCAGAACCCAGTTTTCCCTGTCGCTACCCATATCCCTAAGGGTCCCATCCAACCTCAGGGTTTCCCACCATCTAAGTTCACAGGAGAAAAAACGCCTGAAATCCCAGCTCTTGGGAGGCTGAGGCAGGAGGGTTCCTGTGAGTTCAAGGCCAGCCTGAACTACATAGTGAGACTGTTTCAGATAAACAAAAAAAAATTCTTGGCAAATCCTTGGGTCAGTTCCATGTGACCCGTGTCCATGTGGGGGACTTACAGGCATCTCACACGCAGCGCGTCCCCACTGCACATCCCTGCCATCCTCCCTGCTTACCAATGGCAGACTAACCCTCACGATGCCCAGGATCCCCGCCTAATTCCAATCTTTTCCTTACACCCAGATGAGACTTGCTTCTTCTGATGAGCCCACTGTTTCAAAAAAAAAAAGAGGCAAACTATTGAGCTAAATTGAGTGGTTTTGCAAAGTCTACTCGCACTATTGCAATGGGAGAAACTATAACAACTGTGGACCTCATCTGGGGCTGGCCAGGTTAATAGAGGTCTATCCGCACAAGGGAGGAGGATGAGAAAGCCAGAAATAAGCACAAAGCCTTACTCGCTTCATGTTTCCATTTGCACAAGCAAGGGAAAGAAACAAATCCACATCAATTCATATAAAGCCTCCATTGAAGTTTTTTTTGAGACAGGGCCTTGCCATGTAGTTCTGAACACAAGGTGATCCTCCTGCCTCAGCCTACCAAGTGCTGGAATTACAGGCATACGCCAACCAGCCCAGCTTCTGTTCACCTGCCATTCTAAAACCAAACCACAGCACACAGGGAAGGAACCTGGAGGGAGAAACCACAACCCCAACCCCAATGGACACAGCCATCAATATAATGGCTCCTGGGTAGGGCAGAATTAGGGGGGCTGCTGGGGTCAGGGGCCTGTCCCTCTGGACTACGGGGACTTTTCCCTGTCATTTGCACTATTATTACTTTTTTGGGGGGTACCGGGATCAAACTCAGGACCTTGTACTTGCGAGGCAGGCAGCGGCACCACCGAGCTAAATCCCTGGCCCAGTATTCCTAGTTAAACTCTGCAGCTGCTGGCTGTGGCGGCGCACGCCTGTCATCTTAGGACTCGGGAAGGCTGAGGCAGGAGGATTGCTGCAGGCTCAAGGCCAGCCTGGGCTACACAGCAAGACCCTGTCTCAAGACACCATTAGAAAAAATAAATAAATACAGTTTGCACTTTACACGCTAACCCTCCGGGAGCCTTTTACCAGTCGCCCCTCTGTTGACGGGCTGTGGTGGACGATCACGCAAGTAAAGGTCGGCTTGAGGGGTCACCGCACAGTAACAAGGGCTCAGTGTCAGCACCACTTTCTGTTGTGTTTGACTCAAAACAGTACAAGTCAAAGGAAGAACAAATTACACCACCAACAGCAGCTTTCGTCTGTGTTAAGTTTATCAATTTTTGTTGCTCCCTTGCTCCCCAAATTTCTTTCTTTTCTTTTCGTCTGAGACAGGATCTTTCAGAACTGTCCAGGCTGGCCTCAAACTTTCGGTCCTCCTGCCTCAGCCTCCTGAGTAGCTGGGGTTATGGGTGGACACTTCTTTTTCATGGTAGTTTTTTCCATGTGCTGGGGATTGAACTCAGGGCCTCGGGCATGCTAAATGCTTGCTCTACCACTGAACTATACACCCAGCTCAAAAGTATTTCAGTTTTATTTATTTATTAAGACAAGGGCTCACTGTGTGCTTCAGGCTGGCCTCGAATTTACAGCAATCCTCCTGCCTCAGCCTTCTGAGTGCTGGGATGATAAGTGTGCACCACCACACCTGGCCAAAACCTTTTTTTTTTTTCTAAAGAATCTATTTTAGTAAACATGGTGGTGCATGCCTGCCATCCCAGCACTCAGAGAGGCTGACGCATGAGGATCGCAGTTTGAGGCTAGCCTGGACAACTCTGTCTCAAAATTTTAAGAAAGTGGTAGGCGGGCCAGGGATTTAGCTCAGTGGTTCAGCTGCCTGCCCCACAAGCACAAGGAGCTGAATTCGATCCCCGGTACCAAAAAAAAAGAAAGTGGTAGGAAGTCGATCGGTGGTGAAATGCTGGCCTAGCTGGGTTCAATCTGCCAAAAATGAAAAGAACTGAGATTTAGCTCAGAGGTGCCAGGTCTGCCTTGTAAGCGCAAGGACCTGAGTTCGATCCCTGGTACCAAAAGGAAAAAAAAAAAGTGTCTTTGCTCCTTAGGTGCCTGTGGGGCTCCTGGATATCTGGGTTAATCTGGCATTTGTGAGATGCACTTGAACAGACGGAAGAGCCAGGTTTAGTTCTGGGCATAGAGACCCCTGGGGTCCCCCTGGCCGCTCCCAACGCTCTGGGCCACCTGCTCACTGGGACCCCAGGTCCTTCTCTGTTCTTCTGCCCTGGGCTTAGCAGCATCATTCCCAGGACAGAACCCAAGATCCCTTCTCCTCACTGCAGTAGAAGCTGAGACTCATGGACACAGACACCGGGAGGAAAAGAGATGCGCAGGCTCAGAGACACTCTCAGGAGTACGAGACAGAGACGTAATTCAAAGATAAATAATAGCACAATGTAAAAAGCACCCAACCATTCTGCATGATAGCAGGTCATGTCTGCTCAGAACTCGGCATGGCACATACCTCTTCTGAAGCTGAAGTCAAAGTCTAGTCCTCTCCACTAAAGCTCTGTAACATCTACTGCTACTATCTCCTTTGCTGCCCCAGGGCCTTTGCACTTGCCCTCAGATGTGTTTGGACCCATCTTCCCCCACTCCCAGGCATTCAACTCTCCCTCATTTCCTGCTTGTCCATGCTGAAACGCACCTGCTCACCCGGGCCTCTGGGACCCACCTCCTATCACGAGGCAGGCCACTTTCGCCTGACTTCAGTGTCCCGGAAGCCCTGCATCACTAACATATAATCCGAGATATGGTGCTTCTTATCTGTCCCCTCATTTTACACCCAGAGTGGGATCCACAGGACAGCTTTGCTGTCAGTCCAGGTGACTGGGATACATCCCCAGTGGATCAGATCCCTGAGCGGGTTCTGAATCCACCCTGGGCATGAAGACCCCAACTTTCAGCCCCAGAGGGTCTGACACCCCTCTTCCCAGCTGGCTCTGTCGCCATCCCCAGGGGCACGGAAACGGATCCCCCCGCGCCTGGCGCCTCCACTCCGTCCTCCCACCAGCTGGTTCAGTCCCAGCCCCCACCCGTCCATTCAATCACCCACCGCCCAGCGCGTCAGAGGCAGGAGGTGGGGGCGCTGCACAGCTGTCCCTGTCCCCCTCCTCCTTCGCAAGCCGGGCAAGGGACCGGGAATGGGGGGCACGAGGGGCTCCAAAGGCCACCAGGAGCCGCGTCCCCAAGCCGGGCGCCGCGCAGGGGACGGCAAGTCCTCGATCCCACCCTCCTGGCGCGGGGACCCC
>NW_022900949.1:6603915-6613425 GCF_012274545.1 Fukomys damarensis
CTTCTGGGTGCCTCTACCTCCCCGGGGCGGGGGGTTCTCATGCAAGTGCTCTGGGCAACAGTGGAGAAAATGAGGCTCAGAGTGAGGTTGGAGAGGGGCAGCCTTGGAATAGAGGCTGAGTGGGCCCCACATTCCCAGGGGCGGGGTGTAGGCGCTCATCCCACCCTCTGATACCTGGCTGGAAAAAGCATCATCAGAGTCCACATATCTACTGATCATAGGAAAGTCAGGCCGAGGTTGCTCATGCCTGTCATCCCAGCACTCTGGGAGGCTGAGGCAGGAGGACTTCAAGTCTGAGCCAAACCTGAGTAATTTAGTGAGAGTCTGTCTCAAAAAAGGACCGGGTGCCGGGCGTGGTGGCACATGCCTGTTATCCCAGTACTGGGAGGCTGAGGCAGGAGGATTGCTGTGAGTTCGAGACCAGCCTGGGCTACATAGTGAGTTCCAGGTCAATCTCAACTACATAGTGAGACCTTGTCTCAAAAAACAACAACAAAAAAAAAAGAAAAAAAGAAAAGTGCTGGGGGTGCAGCTGAGTGTGAAGTTCCCTGGGTGGGATCCCCAGTAGTGGGACTCCCAAAATCATAGGAACTATAATTGCTAATGTGTATTGTGCATGGCTCTGCAGTTGGTAAACCTGGGAGGAGCTATTTACACTGATGGGTAAACCGAGGCATGGAGCTTTTAGGGGGCACAATGATCCCCCAGGCCTCCACGGTGAGGTGGAGAGGTAGATGGCAGCGTCTGACTGGACTCTGGAGTGCCTGGACCAGGACTCTGAGGTGACTCAGAACCAACCAGTGAGACCCGTGGGGCCCCTCTGGAGGGCTCCGTCCACAGGAAGGAAGGTGTGGGGATGGATTGTTAATTTGTGGCCTCCCGTCTCTTCTCTAAATGTCTTCTCCTAGTTGTGATGCTGCAGTTTTAGAGAATTCTCCAGCCCTCACTCACAGGCAGACCCCCCTCCTGGACAGCCACTGCAGTTGTGGTTACAAAACAGCTCAAGGACTAATCCCAGCACTTGCGAAGCTGAGGCAGAAGGATCTCCCTGAGTTTGAGGCCAGGCTGGCCTACATAGTGAGTTTGAGGTCTACCTGAACTATATAGTGAGACCCTGTCTGAAAAAAATCCAACCAAACAAACATCCCAGAGAGAACTTGAATAATACTAGAACCCAAACTCTGTCACAGGGCCTTGGCATGTGCTGTTCTTTCTTGTGTACAGATGCTGGCATTATCCTCCACATGTGGGGAAACTGAGGCTTAGAGAGACAGAGGGACTTGTTCCTATTGGCCAGTGCATCTGTTTGACGGCCTGAGCCACAGGAAGGAGACCAGATGGTTAGAGAAACCGCTCTATCCTGTCACTTAATCCCAGGACTCCATCCAGGCTAGGAGGCCACACAGGGCTGTTCCCAGCCGGGCCAAGACCTGTGCACACGCACACCTTCCCAGAGCGGTCCAGCCACTTTGGCCCAGGAGACGCCCAGCATAGCCCCACCCAACCTCACCCTAAAGCCTACCCAGCTAAAGCCCAGGTCCCACCCCAGCCTGGGGCCCTGCATGGTGGCTGTCACCTCCCTGTCTCCCTCAGTCCCTCTGCTCCAGCCACGCAGCCTCTTTTTTGTTGTTTTGTTGGATTTGGTTTGGTTTGGTTTTTTGAGACAGGGTCTCACTGTGTAGCCAGGCTGGCCTCGAACTCTCGGCGATCCTCCTGCCTCAGCCTCTTTGATGTTTCTGTAAACTCCAGGACTCAGCTACCCCTCAGGACTTCTGCAAGAAGATGAATATTTACATTTTTAAAAAATGTATTACAGTGAAAGACACTGTCAGCCTGGCGTTGTGGTGCACGCCTGTCACCCCAGTACTTGGTGGGCTGAGGCAGGAGGATCACCACATGTTCAAGGCCAGCCTGGGCTACAGAGTGCATTGAAGGCCACCCTGAGCTATACAGTGAGACCCTGTCTCCAAAAAAAGAGCCAGAGATTTAGCTCAGTGGTGCCGCCAACCTGCTTCATAAGCATATGGTCCTGAGTTTGACACTCAGTATCAAAAAGAAGAAAGAAAGAAAGAAAAGAAAGGGCCGGGATATAGCTCAGTGGCTCCACACTTGCCTGGCAAACACAAAGTCCTGAGTTCGATTCCAGGTACAAAGGAAAACAAAAGATGTTGCCGTAATAAGAAATTAACCAAAAAATCCTCCCCTCATTTCTAACACACTCAGGCCATCATTCTTGCCTCTTACTGAAGCAGTTTTGGAAATCCTCTTTCCGGAGTGCACTGTTCTGGCTACCTGGACACTCAATCGATTCAAAATGCCTGCGCTTCAAAATTATTTGGACTTTGGGAAGAGCTGGAAGTCACATGAGTGCCGGATCTAGTGAATAAAGATGAGGGCAGCCGGGCGTGGTGGCGCACACCTGTCATCCCAGCACTCGGGAGGCTGAGGCAGGAGGGTCGCTGTGAGTTCGAGACCAGCCTGGGCTACATAGTGAGCTCCAGATCAGACTCAACTACATAGTGAGACCCTGTCTCAAAAAACCAACCAACCAACCAAACAAACAAACAAAAAGCCGAGGAGGGCATAGTGTCGTGTTTGTACCTCACAGAAACTGCCATAAACATTTCGAATCAGTTCAGGTCCTCCAGGCAGCCAGGAAATTACCCTCATGGGAGGGGACTTGCAGAACTGCTGTAGAAAGCGAGTAGTATGACGGGGCAGATGTGGAGGGGCCTCCACTGCAATGTGTGCTTTAGAATTTTTTGGGGGGGTGAAATAAATTTTTAAGCAGTCTAAACATTCAATATATATATAAATTTAGGTACCAGGGATTGAACTCAGGTCCTTGCGCTTGCGAGGCAGGCGGTGGAACCACTGAGCTAAATCCCTGGCCATTCGCTATATTTTTCATCGCACTGTCTTTGTAAGTGTGATTCCTCTAGCACAATCCTCCCCCCCTTTTTTTTGAGACAGGGTCTCGCTGTGTAGCTGAGACTGACCTGGAACTCACTATGGAGCCCAGGCTGCTCTCGAACTCACAGCGATCCTCCTGCCTCAGCCTCCCGAATGCTGGGATGACAGGCCTGCACCACCACGCCTGGCAGCATGATTCCCTTTTAAAGGACAGGAAACCAAGAAAAGGGAATGTGCCCTGTTTGCCCAGGGAATCCCGGGGAAGGTGACCCAAGGCCAATTTCTCCAAAGCTGTTTCTCGGCCTCTCTGAGCCTTTTTTTTTGTCTCCATCCCATGAAGGCACAACTGAGGCAGAGACATCTGAAGGTGTTTTGGGCCCTGGAGCACTGGGGATGAGGAGCCAAGGGACTCTTCGGGGGATAAGGTGGCTTCAGAGGTCCCCCAGGCACAGGCTCTGTCCCAGCTGCCTGCCGCTGGTGCCGCCCTGTGCCTGCCAGACCTGATTGGCAAGGCTGACTCAGTGGGGTGGAGCCGGGGCGATGGAGGTGCTCCGAGAGGGACTTTGGCCTCCTTGCTGCCGTTTGGGGAACGTGGTGTAGTCTCCTCCTCCTCCTCCTCTCCTGCTCTCCCTTCATGGTTCTGTGCTGAGGCCAGGGAGTCCAGGGCTTGGCCTGTGCTAGACAAATGCCCTACCCCAGCTCCATTCCCAGCCCGAGGCAGAGTGCTCTCTCTCCCTTGTTCCCCGTTTTTATTTTTAATTTTTGAGACAGGGTCTCACTATGTATTTGAGCCTGACCTGGAATTCACTAGGTAGCCCAGGCTGGTCTTGAACTCACAGAGATCCTCCTGCCTCAGCCTCCCGAGTGCTGGGATGACAAGTGTCAAGTGTACAGAGATCCTCCTGCCTCAGCCTCCCGAGTGCTGGGATGACAAGTGTGCGCCACCACGCCCAGCTTTCTTGTATTCGTTCTTGGCATGCAGAGATGCTAGGCTTTGAATCCAGAGTGACACAGCTAGACTTTGTGATCTGGGCCTCAGTTTCCCCACCTGTGAACTGGTTGCGGGGTGACCTCGGTGCTGAACCCACAGGGCTATGCCTCAGCCAGCGAGGAGCAACAGGGAGCACCCAAGCCCGGGTGTCGCTAGTGTCATATCGCTCTTTCTGCTGTTCCCGAGCCGGGCAAGGAAGCCGGAACCCTGTGTCCAGGGCCTGGCAATTAAAGTCACAAAGAGAGGCCCGAGGGACAGGCTGCCGGCTTCCTGTTTTTCTCTGAGCAGATGGCTCGACCACCAGGCTTGTGTGTGAGATGCTCAGGCCGAGTTCCTGCAGCTCACTTTTCCCCACACTGAGCTCCATCCCCAGCTGTTTTCATTTTTTAGTTTGAGACAGAGGGTTTGAAGTTGCAATCCTCCTGCCTCAGCCTCCCCGAGTGCTGGAACAACAGGTGTGCACCACCAGTCCCGACTGTACACTCCATTGAATGGGCTCATTTTTCAGTTACCCTTATCCCATCCCAACATCCAAGGCCCCCAACATCTGAGGATTCTGCAAACAGAATTCAGGAGGTGTCCGTGAGCTTGGAGGGGCAAACTTGCATTTTTATTTTCACCAATGTCTGAGGTTGAGCTGTTCCTTTCTTTCAAAATGTGAGGGGCCCAAGTGTGGTGGCGCACGCCTATCATCCTAACACTGGGGAGGCTGAGGCAGGAGGATCCCTGTGAGTCCAAGGCCAGCCTGGGCTTCACAGTGAGACCCTGACCCTAAAAACAAGACAACAACAACAACAACAAACAAGAACAGCAAAGAGTGAGGCTGAGGGTGCTGGGCAGTGGTGAATGCTTGCCTGGGTTCCACCAGCTGCAGCACAAAGCGAAACAAAACAAAACAAACAGAAGCTCCAGGGCTGGGGATGTAGCTCAGTGGTTCTGCTGCTTACCTTTCAAGCACAAGGTCCCGAGTTCATGAGAACCCAGAAAACATAACCCTGAATATTTTCACAAGCGGAGTGAAAACTCATATTCACACAAAACCATTACACCCGCGCCCAGAGTAGCTTCATTCATAACCACAAACGGCTTGAATCAACACGACTGACAGCGTAAGACAAACGGAGTCCCCCGGTACAATGGAGCATTCTTCCAAAAAGAGGGAACCAGCCACCGACCCAGGCGACGACTCGAGTGTATCTCCGAGGTCTACGCTGCACGGGGGAGGCTGGACTCAAAGCACTGTAGGGGACCGCAGCCCATGTGGCTGGGGGGCTGGGGGCGGGGCGGGCACACAGGCAACGAGGGGGGTGGGGAGGGGTGGGGGGCTTCCCAGGCGCCCACCATGAATCTGTACCCCAACAGTCGCAGCAACGGGTGTGACATTTGTGCCTGCAGCCCTAGCTATTCAGAAGGCTGAGACGGGAGGATCTCTTGAACCCAAAAGTTCAAGGCTGGCTGGGGCAGCATAGTGAGACCCCCCCAACTAAAAAAAAAAGTAAATAATAAAATAAATTAATTTGAACTCTACAAATCAATTATATATGCTGGGAGTGATGGTGGCACATCTGTAATTCCCAGCACTCAGGAGGCTGAGGCAGGAGGATTGCTCCAAGTTCAAGGCCAGCCTGGGCCACATAGTGAGACCCTGTCTCAAAAAAACAAAAAATCAGGCTGGGATTTAGCTCAGTGGTGCTAAGCCTGCCTTGCAAGCAGAAGGTCCTGAATTTGATCCCCAGTAGGAAAAAAAATAAAAATAAAAAAAAACAATGTCCTCTTACTGAACACAGACAGACGTTTCCTTGTCACTGTCCCCGTGTGGTGTGACAGCTGTGTCCACGGCATCTACATGGTATCAAGAGTTCCAAGTGATCCAGAGATGACACATAGCCTACGGGAGAGGATGTGTCCATTCTGCCTAGACCTACCTTCTTCTTTTCCTTTGTTTTGTTTTTGCTTTTTGAGACAGAATCTCACTGTGTAGTCCAGGCTGGCCTTGAACTCACTATGGAGCCCGGGTTGGGTTTGAACTTGAGATCCTCCTGCCTCAGCCTCCCGAGTGCTGGGATTGCAGGACTGTGCCACCGCGCCCGGCTTGTGACTCCACTTTTATACCCAGAACTTTCACACCAGCTGCCTCCGAGGGTGGGCATGAGGATTCCTGTCACTGACTCAAGCTCTAAGGAAACCCTACCCTGAGCTTCCCACGTCTTCTCAAGAACCAGAGCGAGCAGACTGATTGCTAGGAAAAATCCAGGGATTGTTTTCCATGACCCTGAGGAGCTGGCTAAATTCCAGGTCAAGGCTGTTTGCTTCGTTTCCCCAAATTATTTCTCACTGGCTTGGTCCAAGGTGTGGTCCCCATTCCCAGAGTCCCCCGCCAGGATCAGTAAGGAAGCCTGGGGAGGGGCAGAGCCTCCAGGAGTAGCAGGGCCCCTTGGGGGACAGCGGGAGCTCACGCTGGGTTCCAGCCCTGGCAGCCTTTGTAAAACAATCCCAAATCTCCATTTCTTTTCTTTTTGTTTGTTTTCTAGAAAGGGTCTCACTATGTAGTTGAGACTGACCTGGAACTCACTGTGTAGTCCAGGCTGGCCTCAAACTCATAGTGATCCTCCTGTCTCAGCCTCCTGAGTGCTAGGATGACAGGTGTGTACCACCAGGCCTGGCTGGATATATATTCTACACTCTGTCAGGTTACAGTGCGAGGCATGTACCTGTTTGAGGATGAGATCTGCCGCCCCTGATGTTGCTGGGGGTGGGAGTAGGGGTGGAGGAAGCACAGTTTCTAGGTGAAAAGGTCGAGAGCCTGGATTTACAGGGTTACTGTAAGAGGATTTTTTTTTGGTGTGTGAGTTTCTTGGGAGGGAAAAAGGGATGTCTTGAAGCTGCAGTTTTTCTTTTTGGTACCAGGGATCGAACTCAGGTCCTTGTGCTTGCGAGGCAGGCAGTGGAACCACTGAGCTAAATACCTGGCCCCTCCAGTTTTTCTTAAAAATCCAATTTAAAAATTTTACTTCTGCCTGTTGTGGTGAGGCCTGCCTGTCACCCCAGCACTTCAGAGGCTGAGGCAGGAGGATCACTGAGAGTTCAAGGCCAGCCTGAATTATATAGTGAGATCCTGCCTCAAAACAATGAAAGTAGCTGGGCGTTTAGCTCAGTGGCACTGGGCCTGCCTTTCAAGTGCAAGGACCTGAGTTTGATCCCTGGTACCAAAAAAAAAAAAAAAAAAAGAAAGAAAGAAAGAAAGAAAAGAAGAAAACAAATGTCCAGTTACTGGTGTGGTGGTGCACACCGTAATCCCAGCTACTTAGGAGGCTGAGGCAGGAGGATCGCAAGTTCAAGGCCAGCCTGGGCAACTTTGTGGGAAGAGCACAGACCTAGCGTCCATGAAGGCCACAGGTTCTACTCCAGTACCAGGAAACACAAACAAAAAAACTGCTCAGGCTGGAAGGACACTGAGATAGACAAACTGGGATTTATGTATAAAAGGGGAAGATGGAAAACAAACTTCCAGTGCCCATTAACGCCTGGGCCTTAGTGGCTGAAAAAAATTTGTGGCTCCTTCTTCTTTTTTTTTTGTACCGGGGATCAAACTCTGGTCCTTGGGCTTGCAAGGCAGACGGTGGAACCACTGAGCTACATCCCCGGCCCTATGGCTCATTCTCAGAACTGTGAGATCCCCAAGGTACTCTGTGTTGGGGCTGTGGGCCGGGGAGCACAGGGCCTCGGAGCACAGAGCCTCACAGGCCCGGCGAGCACTCGCTGGTGCCTTGCGGTTTTGTACCAGGGCTCGGACCCTGCACCTCAGTGTGAAACTCTCAGGTAAGAGAGCAGCAACTGTTTCCCAGCTCTGTAGGGAACGAGTTCGAGAGGATCCCGAACCGTGACATCAGCCTGGCCAAGCAGAGAAAGGAAGGCACGGGCTGGGGCATCCAGGGCTGGAGTACAACTTTCTGTTTTCCGCTACTCCTCTTTGCTTTCATCGGAACAGGAAGTTTTGGTTTTTGGCACCGGGGGCTGAACCCAGGAGTTCTCTGCCTGCAAGGCACCCTCAGCCCTCTTTACTTTTATTTTGAGAGAGGATCTCTCTCGGTTGCCCAGGCTGGTGTGAATGTGCAGTCCTCCTGCCTCAGCCTCACAAGTAGCTGGACTGACAGCCACACGCTACCACTTCCGGAGAAAACAGATGTTCTACATAAACAAGGTCACCCTACAATACTGTCTTTGTGACGCAGGGCCACTGGACTTTGGGCACTTTCTGACTGGCAGAATGACAACATTTTGGATTTCCTTTCCTGGTCTAGGATTCCAATCATTTCTTTAAGGAGCTTTGCTTCCGTAAAGTGAAGGATAACATTTATTTATTTGATTTCGAGACAGGTTCTCGTTCTGCAGTCTAAGCTGGCTGTGAACCCACTATGCAGCCCATTCTGGCCACAAACTCAAGGCAATCCTCCTGCCTCAGCCTCCAAATCCTGGGATGATAGGTGTGAGCTACCAGGTCTGTCTGTCTGTCTGTCTGTGTTTATCGTAGGAGAAAGGCTCTACCACTGAGCTGCACCCCCAGCCTGTCAAGAACTGGACAGAGTCCGTTGCTCCCCCATGGTCTCAGTGCTGGGGAGTGTGTGGTGTGTATGTGTGTGTGTGTGTGTGTGTGTGTGTGTGTGTGCCCATGGGTGTGTAAGCTCAGCGGCGGTGCTCATGCCTAACATGTGCAAGGCCTTGGGCTCCGTCTCCAGACCACAGAAGACAATACTGACCGCGAGCTTACCTAGACACAAGGATTGCTCACCTGTCCCTCGCGATGGGGGCTGCCACCCCCATGTAAAGCACCGGGAACCTCCCTCAATACAGTTTTCTAGGCTAGCAGCGCCCCCTAGAGTTTATCAGGGGGAGAGCTGCAGACTGGAAACTACCTATTACTGGTTTAATCCAGCATAATCTGGCACTCCTAATTCACGGAGTATACCTTCCTTTTTTGAAATACTATGAATTCAACAGCAGCGCAGATTTCGGGAGTCCAGCATTCTATGTTGAAGTAAAAATAGATCCCTCTAGGCCAGGCGTGGTGGCGCATGCCTATTATCCCAGCACTCGGGAGGCTGAGGCAGGAGGATCGCTCTGAGTTGAGACCAGCCTGAGCTACACAGTGAGTTCCAGGTCAGTCTCAACTACAGAGTAAGACCCTGTCTCAAAAAAACAAAACAAACAAACAAAAAAATAGATCCCTCTTCCTTCTGCAGGTCGGAGACAAGTTTTCAGAAATTGATTAAAAAATTAATATAAAAAGACCTTAATCCCAGCGGAACATGCTTATAATCCAAATACCCTGGAAGACTGAGGCAGGAGGATCTCAAATTCAAGACTAGCCTGGGCAATTTAGTTTGAATTTGAGATCCTCCTGCCTCTGCCTCCCCAGTGCTGGGATTTTTGGTACTGCTTAAACTCGGCAGGCAGAGGAACCACTGAGCTAAATTCCCGGCCCTAAAGAGTTCTTTTTGAAGGATATTTAGGTCATTTCTAAATATTCACTAACTCAAACTAGGCTTAAGAGTTAGTGTTATTAAAACCACACTTTTTTTTTTTTTTTTTTTTTTTTTTTTTTTTTT
>NW_022900949.1:6613439-6621445 GCF_012274545.1 Fukomys damarensis
TTTTTGAGACAGGGTCTCGCTATTAGTTCAGACTGACCTGGAACTCACTGTGTAGCTCAGGCTGGTCTCAAACTCACAGCGATCCTCCTGCCTCAGCCTCCCAAGTGCTGGGATGAGAGGAGTGCACCACCATGCCCCACAAGACCACATTCTTAAGTGAAATAAATAGGACACACATAAGTAAATACTGAATAGCTTCTCAGGTGTGAGAAACTAAAAATGTAAATAAGGATCCAAGTGTATAATTGATAATGTGAAATATGAGATAAGGTCTACAGGGGTAGGGGAAGTGGGAAAGGTAGGGGAAAGGAAAGCGGGAAAGGAATAAATATGAGAAAAGGAAAAAATGGAAACAAAGTCTTTGTAAATAGGGAGGGGGCGAAGGGAGGGCAGGGACAAGGGGAAAAATGAGAACCAAGACCTGTCGTGTAAAGGCACAAGTCCCCAATGAATGTAACTGTACTGTATCCCTAAAAGGTACTAATAAACTTAGAGAGAAAAAAAGTTAGCAGAATAATAAAAAAGAGTTGGAGGGCCGGGGATTTAGCTCAGTGGTTCTGCTGCCTGCCTTGCAAGCACAAGGACTTGAGTTTGATCCCCGGTACCAAAACAAAAGAGTTGACAGAACAATATCCTGCTGTCTTTGTATATTAAAAATGTTATATTGTGAACATTTCATTGCAACATGACCCTGTTTTTACTTTTACATATTGTTCCTACCTATATATTTTTGTTGTTTGTTTGTTTGTTTTGAGACAGGGTCTCACTATGAGACCTTAAGGCCTTAAACTCAGTATGTAGCCCAGGCTGGTCTCGAACACACAGGGATCCTCCTGCCTCAGCCTCCTGAGTGCTGGGAAAGGCATATGCCTACCCACCTGGATCATTTATATTTGGTAGGTTCTGAAAAGCCCAAAACATTTCACCCTGGCTAGAAAGTGTACCAACTCTGGCCAATATGCCTTTGAATAAATCTGCAGTCAAAATTCCTAGAAAGACAAACTTTTGCCTACAAGTGTTTTTGTTTTTTGTTTTTGTTTTTGGTACTGGGGGTTGAACTGTCCTTGTGCTCGGGAGCCAGGTGGCAGAACCACTGAGCTAAATCCCCAGCCCAGGAGGATTTTGTGAATCTAAGATTTTTAGACCAGCCTGGGCTACATAGTGAAAACTCATCTTAAAAACTAAAATAAGCCAGGTGTGATGACTTGTGCCTGTAATCCCAGCTACTCAGAAGGCTGAAGCAGGATTGAAAATTCCACCACAGCCTGGGCGATTTAATCAGATTTTGTCTCAAGATCAACAAATGCCAGTTGTGGTGGTGCATGCCTGTAATCCAAGCACTCAAGAGGCTGAGGCAGGAGGATCTCTGAGTTCTCAGTAAGCCTGAGCTACATAGTGAGTTCAAGGCTACATAGTGAGAACCTGCCTCAGCCCTTACCCCCCCACACACCAAAAGACAGGCAATTTTTTTTCCCCTTTGAGTTTATTGGTACATTTTAGGGATACAGTACAGTTACGTTCATCACTGGGATCCTGTACCTCTACACGACAGGTCTTGGTTCTCATTTTTTCCCCTCGTCCCTGCCCTCCCTTCACCCCACCCCTCCCCTCCCCCTTTACAAACACTTCATTTCCATTGTTTCATTTTCCCCTATTAAGACAGGCAGTTCTAACCTGGGACCCACAGGCTGAGGAGCAGGAGCCCCTCAAGGACTGTCACCGTCACCCACCGCGCTGTCAGCCACTTGCTGCCTCCTGGACCAGCCTTAAGACCCTCCTCGCAGCCCCATAGGATCTGCCCCTTGAGACCCTCTGCCCTTCCCGGCTCCAGGCTGCCTGGACAGGGCTTATACACTGCCCAGTATTTTTGTTCGTTTGGTTTGAGATTTTAAGACAGGATCTCGCTTCTTGAACTGGCGTCGTGCCTCGCAGGGATGCGATGACAGGTCTGCGTCCCGGCACATTTGGACCCTGTGATGGCCCCGTGAGCCCAGGCAGGGCTGCGCTTCCGCCGAGCACCACCAGGGGGCGCGCGAGGCGGAGAGTTTAACAGTCTAAACCCCGAAGCCAGGCTGCGGAGGGGCGGGGCCGGAAGTGGGCGGCTTTAGAGAGGGGCGGTGCTTCAGAGGGAGGAGCTGGCAGGGGAGCGATGTCATTCAGAGGGCGGGACCCAGCGGAGGCGGGCGGCGAGGGGCGGAGAATTGGGCGGGGCTTATCAGGGCGGGGCGGGGCCCTAGGGGTAAGGGTCCCGTGTAGGGTCTCTGATCCCTGCCTCCCGTCCGCATTTCCCGCTGACTCACGCGTCCCCCACCCCACGCTCCTTTGCACCGCACTCTCCATCTCCCATTCTTTGTGTGTTCCTGCTCCCCACTCTTTTACACGCCCTTGAACCGGATTTCACACCCTTCCTTTGCACCCTATGTGCTTTTGTTCCTGGCTCAAGCTTCTCATTTCGGAAAAGGCCCTTTTGTCTGTTGTTTGAGCCAGGGTCTCACTGTGCAGTTCAGGGTGACCTTGAACTATGTAGCTCAGGCTGTCCTGGAGATGGCGGAGATCCTCCTGCTTCAGCCTCCCAGAGTGCTGGGGTGACTGGCGTGTGCCACCACACTGGGCTACAGCACGCCTTTTCTTTATCCCCAGTGCAGCCTGTGTGGAGGATGAGGAGGCAACAGGGGACGGTGTGGGACACTTGTCTTTCTGGCATCAGATTGTGATGTGATAAAGGGCAGCCCAGGGCGGTGAGGGAGTCAGAGGGACACAACCGGTCAGCTCGTGGCCCCCGAAGAGCTGGGCCCTGCGGGAAACAGCAGCCCAGGCGGCCGGGAACGTGCGGAACCTGCTGGCCTAGCGCGGCGTGGCCCGGCTGGCTGGCATGGCAGAGCCGCAGGCACACAGGCCCTACTCCATGTTGAGGCTGCTGTCGCTTCTGCACGGCGTGGTGGCTGTAAGTGTGTCGCACTCAGGCCAGCTCCGCTCCCTGGAAGGCAGAAATAAGTCATCCAGATGGGGCTGCGGATGGATCTGTGGTCCTCTGGGAGGCAGGGATGTAGGGCAGGCGGCTGGCTGGGGCGGTGGAGGCGGGGAAATCAGCACAGACGCTGGTGACCCCGGGACCCTGGGACCCTGGGGCGGGCCAGGGAGCGCTTGGAGTCTCAGGCCGCACAAATCCAGGTTCTGGGGAGCCCAGGAAGAAGCGATTTTAAAATCGAATCCCTCCCTGCATCTGCCATTCCTCCCTTCTCTTTTTTTTTGGATACCAGGGATCAAATTTGGGACCGTGAGCTTGCGAGGCAGGAACCGCTGAGCTAAATCCCCGCCCTGCTCCCTCCCTGTTTCCCTTTTCATTGTGTGCTGGGGATGGAACCGGGGCCTCCTCGCAAGTGTTAGGCACGTGCTGTACCACTAAGTCCCACCCCAGCCCTTTCTGGATCTTTACATTTTTCAAAAGTATTTTTCGCAGTATAAAGTTAATCCCAAGTATGCATTGTTAAAGAACTAATTGCTTTCGTTTGAGCATATAAAGACCCTGTGGTCTTTATATTGTTTGTATTGCATGGTGGTGCACACCTGTCATCATAGTACTTGGGAGACTGAGGCAGGAGGATCACAGTTTGAGACCAGCCTGGGCTACACAGTGAGTTCAAGGCCAGCCTGAATTACATAGCAAGACCCTGTCTCAAAAACATGAAAACCAAAACCAAAACCAAACAGAGCAAACTAAGTGCAATGGTGTACATGCCTGAAATGGCAGCTACTGGGGAGGCTGAGGCAGGAGGATCACATGATCAAGCCTATCTACATCACTCTATCTCGAAATTTATCTTCAGAGCTGAGGATTTCCCATTTTCTATTTTTAGTTTTTTTTTTTTTAATTTTAGATAGGATCTCATTAATTTGCCTAGGCTGTCCTTGAACTTGCCATCTTCCTGCCTCAGCCTCCTGGCTAGCAAGTATTATACCTCTACACCATCATACCTGGCAGAATCTTTTTTTGTGTGTGTGAGACAGGGTCTCACTATGTAGTTGAGACTGCCCTGGAACTCACTGTGTAGCCCAGGCTGGTCTTGAACTCACAGCGATCTTCCTGCCTCAGCCTCCCCGAGTGCTGGGATTACAGGCTTGCGCCACCATGCCCAGCTCTGGCAGAATCTTTACAGTTTTAAATATAAATTCAAACTGCCCTCTTAATCCATGCCCCTCCCCAAATTGTGCCTGGCAGCAATTATGAGACTGTTCCTACATCACACCAACTCCAGTATTACCATATCTTAATGTTTTTGCTGAACTTTTCAGCTGTTGCTTCCTTTTACCCAGGGAGAGGTTGTTGTTTTTGCTGTTATTATTTTGAGACAGAATCTCACTATGCAGGTCAGTCTGGCCTTGAACCCACTATTAGCCCACGCTGGCTTTGATATTTGTGGCAATCCTCCTGCCTCAGCCTCCTGAGTGCTGGGATGACAGGAGTGGGACGGCACACCTGGCAAGAGAGCGCTTATTTGCATACAGCACATTTTCTTTTCCGATTTTTGTTCTAAAGCCATCCAGGGTGATCCTCATCGGCCTGGGCATTGGTATCAAGTATGGGGAGGCCGCCCTGACCAGGGTCCTGGGGCCGGCGTCCGAGTATCGCCTGCACATCAGCCACCTGTACCTGGCCTTGGGCTGCCTCGCGGTGCCGCTGGCCCTGGTTGGGTGGTGCGGCTCGAAGAAAGAAAGCCGAGGCAGCCTCGTTTGTAAGTCAGATCCACACATCGGCCGACCAAGTCCTTCATGGCTTGACTTACGAACGCCTTTCCGCTATGTCTCCTACTTTGTGTTCCTGGTGTCTCGCTGCACGGTAGCAGACGTGCCCTTTACAATGCTTCTGAGACCATGTTGGCCACGTGCAGAGGTCACACTCATCGTGGGAAGTCGGTGCATGGCCACAACCCGTCTTCCCTCGTTTTACTCTTCCTTTTCCCTTCCGTCTCCCCTCCATCTCTTGGTTTATCTATCTCCTTCTTTTCCTTCTTTTCTTTTCTCTTTTTTTTTTTTTTTTTGAGACAGGGTCTCACTATGGAGCCCAGGCTGGTCTGGAACTCACAGCGATCCTCCTGCCTCAGCCTCCCGAGTGGTGGGATGACAGGCGTGCACCACCAGGCCAGCATGTAACTATTAACTTTACAAACAGAACATTCCAAGCAGGACCCTGCAGATAGGTACGGCGCAGCTCCCACACCTTGCTTATTCTCAAGCAATCCTGACTTCACCACTGCCCGAGGCTGCCTCTGTTTCTCCCTCCCCACTGGGGCTCTGAGGTCAGGTCCCTTACAGTGTTCTCTGAGTGGATTGTCGCACCCTAGCTTTAATCCATCTCCAGCTTTTTTTTTTCCTCCCTTTCTTTTTGAGATAGGGTCTTGGGCTGGCCTTGAACTCGCTATGCAGCCCAGGCTGGTTTGAACTTGCAGTGAGCCTCCTGCCTCAGCCTCCCACATGCTGGGATGACAGACATGTGCCACCACACCTGGCACTTAGATGTGTGTGTGTGTGTGTGTGTGTGTGTGTGTGTGAGAGAGAGAGAGAGAGACAGGGTCTTGCTTCATAGGTCTTGCTTTGAACTATGTAGCCCAGGATGGCCTCGAAATTTCTGAAATCCTCCTGTCTCAGCCTCCCAAGTGCTGAGATTACAGGTGTGTGCCACCACACCCAGAACTTAGGTTTCTTTTCTCTTTCTCTTTTTCTCTTTCTTTCTTTTTTTTTTTTAACTTAGGTTTGTTTTTAACCTTCCAAAATAGGCATCCAGCCCCAGCTCCCCTAGGGATCCCATCCCACCCTCCCTTGACCTGTCCTTGTGTACAGGAAGCCACTGGGGGAAAATGAAACCCAGCAGCCTCCCGCCATGACCTCCCGTATGAGGTCTTTTGAACCGGAGAAGCCGGTGAGGTGAGGTGAGGGGTGAGGGGCAGGGACCCGGCTGAGAGGCTGCCAGTCCTCTGTGTCCCCGTGTGTCTTACAGTACCTCGTGACCGTGGCTGTCATTCTCGTGGTGGAGATCACAGTGGCCTCGGTGGTCCTAGCTTTCTTCCCGCTGGTGAGTCTGGAGCTGCTGCCAAGCAGCAATGGAAAGGAATGGGAGCCGGGTGAGGTGGCGCACGCCTGTCATCCAAGCACTCGGGAGGCTGAGGCAGGAGGATCTCAAGTTCAAGCCCAACCTGGGCAACTTAGTGAGATCCTGTCTCAAAATAAAATAAAAGGGCTGGAGTTGGAGCTCAGTGATTCCAGAGTTCAATCCACAATGGGGGGCGGTGCGTGGAGAAAAGAAGAGAAATAGCAGCCCCCAGAGGCACCTGCTACTCTTGTCAGAAGAGCCAGATGCAGGACAATGGGAAACAGTCTCAGCGAGGAGGAAAAGAATGAAAATATCCCCGGCTTTGACACACATCCAGTCTCTCTTTGGGGACACAGGAAACAGAAATAGTCATCAGCGTGAAGTGGCAGGAGGTTTTCGGCTGGAAGCAAGGCGGGAGGGAGAGATTTTCATGGTCTACCCTGCTGGGTTCTGTGAATTTTGAAGACGGGACTGTATCACCTATGTAGGAAAAAAAAAAAGGCATCGTTTAAAACCTTTCTTTAGGACTGGGGATGTAGCTCAGTGGTGCTGCACCTGCCTGGCAAGTGCAAGGTCTTGAGTTCAATCCCTGATACTGGAAAACAAAACAAAACAAAACAAAAACCCAAAACACCCTTTCCTTAAAAAATCAAATATGAGCTGGGGAATTGAGTTCAGTGGCACCGCACCTGCCTTTCAAAGGCAAAGTCCTGAGTTCGCGCCCCAGTACAAAAACAAAAAAATCCAAAATTAGAAGCCAGGTGTGGTGGTGCGCTCCTGCCATCCCAGCACCTGGGAGGCTGAGGCAGGAGGATCGCCACGGGTTCAAGGCCAGCCTGGGCTCCACAGCGAGACCCTGTCTCAACCAACCAAGCTAAACCAAAACAAAACCAATTAAATGGGCCCCTTGTGTACACAGAGAGAGATTCAGTTGCCAGGGGAGGGATGCGATTCATTAATCGTGGTTTCAGCCAAACCGTGGGTGGCAGGCTGTGGGAACTGGAAAAAGCAGCAGATGGTTCAAGTTCACTAGTGATGGGAACAACCAGACAGCCTGTGCGGCAGGCCGCGCCCGTCCCTGTGCCCCCTCTCGGCAGGCGACACAGAGCCTGAATGTATCCCCTCCACCTTTCCTTTGCAGTTTTGGGGATGGAACCCAGGGCTTTCACACTGAGCTCCACCCCCCAGCCCTTTTTCATTTTGAGACAGGGTCTCCCTAAGCCACCAGATTGTCCAGGCTGGGCTCCACCTTGCCACCCTCCTGCCTCAGCCTCCCGGAGTGCTGGGATGACAGGCGTGTGCCCACCAGGCCTGGCGAATGTGTCACTTTCTAACACAGACCCACGAGCTGGAAGTAGGAAAGGTTTAGAAAGTGCCAGGGCAGCCCCCACTTCCCTGTGTCCTCCCCACGGATCCCCCACCCATGGGTCTCCACGACCATTTGGGTGCTGATGGCTTCCGGTCTCGCCTGGAAGGTTCGCGACCTGGAACACGACATCGTCACCCTGAGGAGGAGCTATAGAGGCTACAACGAGACAGGTGACTTCTCGGCCCCAGTGGAACTCGGTCATGGAGAGGGTGAGCTTTGCTTTGTAAAAAAAAAAGTTGTACTAAAAGATACGTAGCACAAAATTTGCCGTTTTTGAGCGTACAGCCCCGTGACACTAAACACCAGCCGTCAGCATCATCCATTTCCAGAACTTTTCTTTTCTCTTTTCTTTTCTTTGAGACAAGAGTCTCACTACGTAGCCCAGGCTGATCCTGAACTTGTGGCGATCCTCCTGCCTCAGCCTCCGGAGTGCTGGGATCATAGGTGTGCGCCTCCATACCTGACTTTGCAGAGCTTTTCCGTCCCCTCAAACGTCACCTCTGTCCACGCACAAGGCAGTGACCTCCCATCCTCGCCCCGCCCCGCCCC
>NW_022900949.1:6621691-6636869 GCF_012274545.1 Fukomys damarensis
CGCCCCTTTCCCCGCCTCCTCCCCCCTGTCTAGGTGGCCTGAAGACCCCAGGGCCCTCCAAGTTGCAGGTCCCGCAAGGCGTCTTCGGCGCCCTCTTGAGATTCCTCCCTTGTGGCGACGGCTCAGAATCGGCTTCCTTTGTGAGGCTGAATCCCAGTCCTCCGTCCGGACAGAGGCATTTGTTTATGGTTCCGCCTTTTGGCTTTGCGTATAAGGTTGTGCACGTGCGCGTGTAAGCATCTTTGTAAGGCCCTGGGTCCACCCCAAGAGCACAAAACACGTATTGGGCGGGTGCTGCACCCCTGTAACCCTAGCACCCTGGACAGCTGAGGCAGGAGGATGTTTGAGTTCAAGCCCAGCCTGGACAACTGAGAAATTTAGCAAAATCTTGTCTCAGTGCAAAGGCCCTGGATTCAAACGCCAGAACCACCCCCAAAATTTAAAAGCTGTGTTTATAGTATAGTCTATGAGATGTGCATTATATCTTTTTGGAAAGCCAATGTACATGGTTGTAATTTAAAAGTATTTGCAACTGCAGGTGTAGCGGTTCATTCCTATAATCCTAGCTATTCAGAAGGCTGAGACAGGAGGATCTCAAGTCCTAGGCCAGTCTGGGCAACTTACTGAGACCCGGTGTTAAAATAAAAAGGGCTGAGGATGGAGCTCAATGGCAGAGCACACCTGGGTTTGACCCTCAGTACTGGGGGAGATGATTTAAAGAATACAAGAAGGGGTAGGTCTTGGGGTACGTGCCTGTCATGCCAGCACCCTGGGAGGCTGAGGCAGGAGGATTTCAGGTTCAAACCTAGCCTGGACAATTTAGCAAGACCCTGTCTCTCTACATGAATGAATGAATAAATAAATAAAGGGCTGGGGCTGTAGCACTGTGTGAAGGCCCTAGGTTGCATCTTCAGTTCTGCAAAACAAACAAAAACAAAAAGGAAAAGAAATAACTGTGTTCAGCCTGGCTGATTCCTGGCTTATCGGTAATTTCACAGAGCAGGATGAGGACAGGCCTTTCTGAAGAGGGACCTTGGAGCAGAGACGCAAGTGAGGTGAGGGAGCAGGTGAGACAGATGTCGAAGGAAGAGCGTTTCCAAAAGCAGGAGCAGGTTGTGCAAAGGTCCTGAGGCTCACACTTGCTAAGTGTCTCGGCAGAATAATGAAGAAATTGGGGGTGGCTGGAGCCAAGAGCCACAGGGGAGCATTATGGGAGGCTGGGACAGGAGGTAGGTGACAGACCGTTTGTGTAGGTCACAGCAGGAGCTCAGCTTTTGTGTTAAGTAGCTTGGGAGCCATGGAAAGTCGGTGTTTTTGCCGTTTTTTGAGACAGGGTCTGCTATGTAGCCCAACCTGCCCTCAAATTCACAGCAATCCTCCTGCCTCAGCTTCTCAAGTGCTGGGATTACAGGCGTGTGTCAC
Source organism: Fukomys damarensis (assembly GCF_012274545.1). Lineage (NCBI taxonomy): Eukaryota > Metazoa > Chordata > Mammalia > Rodentia > Bathyergidae > Fukomys > Fukomys damarensis. The sequence goes on from NW_022900949.1 coordinate 6,623,114, forward strand.
CAGACTGGCCATAGGATTTTTTTTTTTTGAGACGGGGTGTTGTTATATGGTTCAGGCTGGCCTTGAACTCAACACGTATTCCAGGATGGCCTTGAACTCATGGTGATCTTCCTGCCTCAGCCTCCCAGGTGCTAGGATCACAGGCCTGTGCCACCATACCTGTTTTAGAATGGTGTTTTGAAGGCAGGTGCTGGGATGTGGTGACTGCTGGGATAGTAGCCATGGCGACCATCATTTCTATTCTTACTTGTATGATGCTATTTCTGTTTTTCTTCCTCTTTTTTTGGCTATATATATATTTTTTTTATTTGGTTTTTTTGAGACAGTGTCCACTGTGTAGTTCAGATGCCCTGGAACTCATTGTGTAGCCCAGGCTGGTCTCGAACTCACAGTGATCCTCCTGCCTCAGCCTCCCGAGTGCTGGGATGACAGGTGTGCGCCACCACGCTCAGCTTTTTTTTTTGAAAAGCTGCTCTTGACATTTGCTCTCTCTGCAACTAAAGTGCTGCGGGGTGAATAACTACACAGATTTTCCCGGCTCTTCCTTCTCTCTGGCGACTGGCCACTCCTACCCCAGGGGCTGCTGTAAATCCCTGGGCACTGCGGCCTGTGACGGGCACAACGTGTCCCCCAGCGTCATCCACCAGGAGGTAACTGGAGATTTTGCCGTGCATGACCTCGACTGACCCTAAGTGTTGGTGACTTTTCTAAAAAATTGCTCATTCGGGGACCCCAACAAAGGGGCCCAGGGAAGAGAGAAATCAATGCTAGTTCAGCTCCTCGGATAACGCGTCCTCTGGGGAAACTGAGTCTGCTTTCCACCACTGTGACAAATATCTGAGGTCACCCACTTACAAAGAGGGAAGGTTTGGCTCCTCATGTCAGAGGTTTCGGCCCACAGTTGCTTGCCACTCAGGAGGCTGAGGCAGGAGGATGGCTTCAAGTTTGAGGCCAGCCTGGGCTACATCATGAGACCCTGGCTCCAAACAAAAAATTAAAATAAAAAAATCCAAGCTGTGCTCATGTCTGTACCATGGGCCAGCACCCTTCTGGGATGACAGGCGTGTGTCACCACGCCAGGCTCATTGGTTCCCCTTCCAGCTGGGCCAGCAGAGGTCCAGAGAGGCGGGGTGGCTTCTCCAGGGTGACACAGATCGCTTAAACAGGGGAGCTCAGTGTGGTGGAAAGAGGTGGTGACCGGTGTGCTCTGGTGGGGGTTGCTGGGGAGCGGCCCCCGGGGTGGGCGAGACCAGAGTCCTCTGCTGAGCAGCCCCTGCCTGCCTTGCTGTGTGCACCCCCAGGGCTGCTTCCGCAGGCTGCTGAAAATCACAAAGACGCAGAGCTACACCCTGAGCTGGGTCTCCCTGGGGACCGCGGCGATGCAGGTGAGTCACCCCTCTGGGACGCTGGCCACTCTTTCATTCCAAACCTGAGGGGCTGAGCGTGGTGGTGCACGCCTGAGATGCCAGCCTTCGGGGAGGCTGAGGCAGGAGGATCCCAAGTGACTGGGAGAGGGCCTGTTCCTAAATAAACAGATAATAAATAAATACAGGGCTGGGGTGTAGCTCAGGGTGAAGGCCCTGGTTTCCACCTCCAGTATGGAGAAGCGGGGAAAAGAAGCAATAGCAAGGGTCTAGCCCAGGAATCCCAGGGAGGAAGAAACTAGCACAGTGGATGGGACTCTCTTTCAGTTCATCTGGTCCTGGTTTTTTATGCTATTCAGACACGCAAAAATAGAATGAAATAAGCTGTGCCACAAACAGAACGGATGAGGGAATAAATATGGGCAGGATATTATGCAACTTTAATGCTACTGTCAGTGTTGGTTACATTTTGAGACAGGGTCCCACTATGTAGCCCAGGCTGGTCTTGAAATCGCAGTGATCCTCCTGCCTCAGCCTCCTGATGCTGGTATTGTAGGAATGTGCCACCCTGCCCAGCTCACCCAAATTTAAAAAGTAAGAACCCAGGGGCAGGGGATTTAGCTCCGTGGTTCTGCTGCCTGCTTCGCAAGTACAAGGACCCGAGTTCGATCCCCGGTACCAAAATAAATAAATAAGTAAATAAAATAAGAACACAAGGGCTGGGGATTTAGCTCAGTGGCGTGGCACCTGCCTCGCAAGCACAAGGTCCCGAGTCTGATCCCCGGTACTACAAAATACATACATAAATAAATAAAATGAAAACACAAGCCTCCTTTTTGAAAAAGAAACATTTCTCATTTCAACCACCCAGGTAACCAAGCAACGAATTCAGCGGTCACACACAAAGAATACAGATTTGTGAGAATTAATTCCCAGTTCTCATTAAATGAACAGACACCGGCAGAGACAACATCACAAAATAGCAATGTAAAAGACCTGAAGGGAAAGGAAAGTCGGATTGCACAGTGTAGTATGTAAAATGTCTGATTTCCAGCTGGATGTGGTGGCACATACCTGAAGTCCCAGAGGCTGGGGAGGCTGAGGCAGGAAGACCTTGTGAGCTCCGGGTTAAAGGTCAGCCTGGACTCCATAATGGTTCAAGGCCAACCTGAATTTCATAGTGAGACCCCGTCTGAAAGACAAAACAAAAAAGAAATGGAATGAATTTGTAGGACCATAATAGCGCAAAGAATAAAGCTACGTGGGAACACAGCGTTTGTATGTGATTAAAATTTATTTGGAGCTGTGTGTGGCTCACACCTGTAATCCTGAATTCTGGGAGGCTGAGGCAGGAGGACTGCAAGTTTGAGCCTAGCCTGGGGGCAGCTTAGTGATTTAGCAAGCCACTGTTTCCAAAACAAAACAAAACAAAAAAAGGACAAAACAACAAACAAAAAGACTAGACTGCTAAAATTTAAAATATGAATTGTAATCCCTAAAGCTACCACTGAAAAGTAATTCTTGTTTGGTTTTGCTTTTGGAGTCAGAGATTCACTATGTAGTGCAGGATGGCCTAGAACCCACTATGTACCTCAGGCTGGCCTTGAACCGGGAGCGACCCTCCCATCTCCTGCCTCAGCCTCCTGAGTGTGGGGATCACAGATCTACACCACCACCATGCCTGGCTGAGTAATTCTTAAAATATAGTAAAATAAGAGAAATAAAATGGTACACAAGAAAATATAAAAGAAGTCCAAGAGCAAAGAACAGGATCAGCAACGTAAACACAAATAGCAAAAGGGCAGGTCCATGTCCAACTCCATCAGCAATTACATCAAATGTAAAGGGATTAAAAAAAATGGGTCAAAAGACACAGATCCAAAGGGTGGATTGAAACACATGACTGAACAATGTTCAATCTACGAGAAGCACACATTGATGCAAAAACACAAATGAACTGAAACTTAAAAGGATGGGGAAAGGTACACCATGTGAGTGGTGGCCAACAGAGAGCAGCAGTCCCTAAATCAATAGCAAACCAAAAATTGTAGCTAGAGACAGAAGAACATTTTATAGTGATAAAGGCATCGATCCACCATGAAGTCAAAAAACAATTACAAAAACATAGTGCATACCTATAAATGTAAAATGTCAACAAGCCAAGTGTGGTGCCACACACCCATAATACCAGCACTCGGGAGGCCGAGGCAGGAAGATCGCCATGAGTTTGAGTCCAGTTTGGGCTTTAAAATGAGTTCGAGGACAGCCCGGAGTACACAGCAAGACCTTGCCTCAAGCAAACAAACGACAACAAAAATGCCACACACAAAAATTTAAAATGTAAGCATATATGCATCTAAAAATAAAACTCCAAAATAAGGGAGGGGAAAAAAACCGCAAAATAAATTAGGAAAAACTGATGGAATTACAGGGACAATAGACAATTTAGTGTTGTCAGAGAGTTTAATATCCCACTCTCAACAATAGCACAAATAAGCAGATGACCAACAAGAAAGAAGCGCCATCTGCCCACAACTGTGGGTATAGAGCGCTCAGGAGGGGGCACGAGAGGAAGTTCGAAAAATTATCCAACTGCTCTCTTCCGGTCTGCCCATATCTCCTGTGGGTCAAACGTTACAAAAAGTCCGAAGGCCTCGGCTTCCTATTGGCCAAATGTAAGAGACAGTCAGAAGGCATGGGCTTCCTATTGGCCGAACATAACAGGAAATGGGAGGGCGTAGGATGCTGGGAAATGTCCTCAGGGCTCGTGGGAAGGCAGGAGGGTTTGGTTCCACTTCCGTGGTCTCTGACGACAGCTGTTTTGTTTCTCTCCCATTTCAGTTGCCAGGTGCTCTTGCCACCTTGCTGCTGTTCATCAAGCTGGGCTGACAACACAGGCTTGGGAAGGATGAAACACTGGAGCCCACCTGGCTGCTGCTGATTGGATCTCACTTTTATTCCTCTGTAGCACTTAACCGTTTTTGGAAGGGGGAATAACAACAACAACAACAGTAATCAATCAAGAACCACCTATCCGCCCTGACTCTTTTCTCCTCGAGTTTATTTCTGACACCAGCTGGCAGTGGTTATAGCTCAAATACCTAAAGCGGTGGCGTTTAAGCCCATTATTTGTTACTGTAATGAAAAGCCTGAGTCTGGGTACATGTGAAGGAAAGGTTGATTGAGCTCCATCTGGGAGCATGAAATTACGACAGAATAACCCACTGTGGTGAGGCCTCCCGACACCTCATGACCCATGGCACCAAAATGGCAGGAGGGGCCGGGGATTTAGCTCAGAGGTGCTGCCACCTGCCTTGAAAGGGGGGGCAGTAGCAAGCAGCAGATTATTAGCTGGCCACGCCCCTACCCGAACTGTAGTTCAGACGGCCGCCCTGGAACTCACCGTGTAGCCCGGGCTGGTCTCGAACTCACAGCGATCCTCCCGCCTCAGCCTCCTGAGTGCTGGGACTACAGGCGTGCGCCCCCAGGCCTGCCAAAAAGTCCCGAAAGAAGGCTTTCCAGAACTGCTTCAGAAAACAGCAACAGTGATGGGACCAGTGTGTTCATAGCAGGGGGAGGACTCTGAGGAAGATCAATGGCAAAGTGTCTTTTACTGGGATAGTTAACATTTTAAAAATTTAAATATTCATGGTATTTTGTGATCTAACCCCAGGCGAAGGACGCTGCGATGTTCTGATAGGAGAAATGTGCAATGATTAAATCGAGCTAATTAACATACGTATCACCTCCCTTCCAAACTATCTTTTGTGAAGAGGCATTTGAGGAACTGTATTGAAACAAACCCTGCGAGGTGTTGTTTCCCCTTCATACGTCAGTGTGCGTCTCTCAAACTAGTGATTTGTGTTCACAACTATAATTTCATTATCACACCTACGATAACAGCCTCTCCTTGCCGTCACTTAATTTCTCTACTATCAACAAAATTTACTGATTGGCTCAAATCTTTTTTTTTTTGAGACAAGGTATCTCTAATATAGTCCAGATAGTCCAGGCTGGCCTCGAACTCCTGGTGACCCTCCTGCCTCAGCCTCCCGAGTGCCTCAACTACAGTTGTGTGCCGCCATGCCTGGCTCTGCCTTCCCCTCTGACTGGGGACTCGTCCCCGCAAAGTCCCCACGGTAGTAGCTGCTTATCCTACCGTGTTGGTTGGAGAATCTAGACTCCCCCAGTCTCCTGAGTGCCCCTGCTGCAACCCGGAAGTGTATGTTCTTGTCCCCGTCTCTGCTTCCTGACTGCTGTGGGCAGAGCCCCCGTCCTCCCCCAGGCCCCTCTGCCATCCCGTCCCTGCTTTGGACACAGCCCACCATGGAGGAGCCAGAATAAGCCTCTCATCTTCAAACTGGCCATTGGGTGTTTTGTCCGAGCGGCCGGAAGTGGCTGAGACACAGGAGATGGAGCTCAGCGAGGCAGGTGCTCAACCACGGAGCTCTGCACCCAGCCACCTGCTGTCCAGTTGGGGCAGGGGAGTCACCTGGGGGCCTTTAAGGCCTGGCCGTCGTCATGCGTGAGAGGGAATGAACCAAGCACTTCATCTGATGACCACAGGAGGCTGAATCAGATTCTTCATTAAAAATCGCAGTATGAGCCGGGCGTGGTGGCGCACACCTGTCACCCCAGCACTCGGGAGGCTGAGGCAGGAGGATCACCTAGGGCTCAAGGCTAGGCTGGGCTGCATAGGGAGACCCTGTCTCCAAAATAAATAAATAAATAAAGCGCTGCTGTGGAGGCCTCCCCAGGAGCCCCAACTTCAAATACCATTAACGAAGGACTGGGGAATTAAGTTCTTGGGCATGCACTCCATCCTGCTCACCCACATTTCTGTCCACTCTGGTTACAAAGTGGGGTTGTCAAGGTCTTCCCTCTCTGCCCAGAGCGGTAACATGCTGGCATCACCCAGGGTTTCTGCAGTGAGAAAGCACTTTCCTCACCACACCTAGTTTGTGATAAAGGATGTGACTCAGGGACAGCTAAGAGGGAGGAAGGCCGGAGGCGAAGTAAGGGCCGGTGAGGCTGTGTCCCTTCCGGGCCACCGTCCTCCCAGCACCTAGGTGAGTTCACTAAGCCACCAGCACTCTGGAGTCCAATCGTGGAGGGTTTTTTGGTTTTCTTTGTTGTTTGTTTGCTTGGCCGTCTTGGGGTTTGCACCCAGAGCCCTGACACTGAGTTCCATCCTCAGCCCTTTGCTTTATTTTTAAGTAAAACATTTATCGGTACATTTGAAATAGACATAATAATCATAGTCATCAAGGGAATTTTTTTCCATTCCCCCTCCCTTCAACCTCTCTTCCTCTCCTTATATTCAAAAGCTTTGTTTCCATTTTCCCCGTTCTTTATCTCCTTGTCCCTTCTTTCCTTCCCCCCTCCCCCCTCCCTTGTTCCCCCTCCTATTTAAACATTTTCTTCCCGTTTCCCAGTATCCATTATACACCTCAGTCCTATTTCCACTTTCAGTTTCTCACACCAGAGAAACAGTGCAGTATTTACACGTGTGCGTTAGATTTACTTCACTTAAGAGTATGGTCTCCTACCTGGGTGTGGTGGCGCACGCCTGTCATCCCAGCACTCGGGAGGCTGAGGCAGGAGGATCGCTGGGAGTTCGAGACCAGCCTGGGCTACACAGTGAGTTCCAGGTCAGTCTCAACTACATAGTGAGACCCTGTCTCAAAAAACACAAACAACCAAACAGAAAGAGTGTGGTCTCCAGGTCCATGCATTTAGCTATAAGTGTCTGAAGCTCATCCTTCTTTATGGCAGAGTAGTACTCCAGTGTGTTAAAAAAAACTCACAGATCTTCTTGGGACGGGGGGTTTAGCTCAGTGGTGCCATGCCTGCCTCACAAGCACAGATCCTGAATTCTATCCCCTGTATCCCCCCACCAAAAAAGTGCTCACTCTGGCACTACATATGCTTTTTAAAAAAATCCCACATCTTCTTTATCCACTCACCAGTTGGTGGGCATTTGGGCTGTTTCCAAGATTTAGCTGTTACACACTGTGCTGCTATAAACACGGGTGTGCGTATATCTCTGTGGTATGGTGCTTTTAATTCTTTTGGAAAGATACCAAGAGGAATAGTGAGGTTGAATGGAACCTTTAGTTGTAGTGTTCTGAGGAATCTCCACAATGATCTCCACAGCGGTTGCACCAGTCTGCACTCCCACCAGCAGTGGAGAAGGCTTCCTTTTTCCCCACAGCCCTGTCAGCATTTGTTATTGGTTGACTTTTTGTTAACAACCATTCTTTTGGGAGTGAGGTGGAATCTAAACTTTTATTTTAAGACAGGGTCGTTCCAAGTCACCAGATTGCCCAGGCTGCGATCCTCCTGCCTCAGCCTCCCAGAGTGCTGGGATTATAGATGTGCCTGTCATCTCTTAGGGGTTTTATGGAGGTCTCACCACATGGAAATCATTGATTCAGTCATTGACTTACTGTCAGTCAGGATCACCTTACTGTCCAGTCCCTCTGTCCCCCCAAGGTGATAGGGGAGGTGGGGAAAGGACTGAAGAGGCCACCCCTCTAATCTTCCTGGTGACCAGCTCCCTCCCGAGATCTCCAGGACCCCCAGTTCATCTCAGTGACATGCAAAAGGAATCAGGGCTTTAGGAGCTGTGTGCCAGAAACCATTAGGGACAAAGGCCAGATATTTATTTTTTATTCTTTTAATTTTGAGGCTCTTGCTATGTATTCCAGGCTGGCCAGGAGTAGCTTGTATCACAGCTACTCAGGAGGCTGAGGCAGGAGGACTGCAAGTTCAAGACCAACCTGGGAAACTAAGGGAGATCCTGTCTCAAAATAAAAATTAAAAAGGACTAGGGGTGTAGTTCAGTGGTAGTACACAGGCTTAGCATGCTTAAGGCCCTGGGTTCCATCTTTGGGACAGAGAAAAAGAAAGAAAGAAACAGAGAAAAAAAAAGGAGGAAGCAAAGCATTCTGGTGCACACCTGTAATCCTAGAACTAGGGAGGCTGAGGAAGGAGAATCACCACGCATTCCAGGCCAGCCTGGACTACACAGTGAGACTCTGTCTCAAAAACCCATAATAAAAATGAATGAACAAAAGAAAACAACAAGGCCGGGCGTGGTGGCGCACGCCTGTCATCCCAGCACTCGGGAGGCTGAGGCAGGAGGATCGCTGGGAGTTCGAGACCAGCCTGGGCTACATAGTGAGTTCCAGGTCAGTCTCAACTAGATAGTGAGACCCTGTCTCAAAGAACAAAAACAAAAAAAAAACAAAACAACTAAAGAGACAAAACAAGCAGTACTAAGCACTAGCTCTATCTTTTTATTTATTTATATCTAGTACCGGGGATCGAACTCAGGACTTGGCACTAAAGCACTAGTTCTAAACTGGGGATCAGTAAGAAGGGAACTGGCAGGGAATGGCTAGTTCAAAGGCCCTGTGGCACCAGCCCTGGGGTTTAAAAAACCGAGCAAAACAAGGCCATGTGGTGGGATTCGGCAGAGTACAGGACAGGAGGGTGGGGCTCTGATTCGGAGCCTGGGGCTTCAGGGGCCATGGCCAGAGCTCTGGCATTTCCTCCCAGCTGGGGGGGGGGTTTGGAAGGCCAGAGGCAGGGGAAAGGGTGTGTGACTCAGGCGCTCCCGGTGCTGCTGGCTGCTGTGGGAGAGACCTTCTCACCAGGGTTATTTGGGGAGAAGCTGCCTTCCCTGAGTCCCTTCACCCCCAGCCCTTTCAAGGTTTTTATTTTGATTTTTTCCAGTTTTTTTGTTTGTTTCTTTGTTTTGAGACAGGGTCTCACTATGTGGTTGAGACTGACCTGGAACTCACTGTGTAGCCCAGGTTGGTCTCGAACTCCCAGCGATCCTCCTGCCTCAGCCTCCCGAGTGCTGGGATGACAGGCGTGCGCCACCACACCCAGCCTAAAGTTTTTATTTTGAGACAGTTACACTAGGCTGCCCAGGCTGCCTCAAACTCTTGGTCCTCCTGCCTCAGCCTCCTGAGGTGAGATTATACCTGTGCAGAGCCACGGTGGGGCCAGTACTGCTAGGGGCAGCCTCAGGCTTCCCCAGGGGCCTGCGGCAGACCTTCCACTGCCCTGTGTACAACAGCCTCCCCCACCTTCTTTAACCTACAGTGGTACGTTTTAGACATACACAATGATCACATTCATCTTAGGGATTTGTACCTGTACCTGATATATCTGGCTTCTTTTTCCTTTGCTATCCTCTCTCTTTTCCACCCCTTTCCCTGCTTATATAGAAAAGCTTTGTTTCCATTTCCCCTTTTTTTCTTGCCCGTCCTTTCCTTTCCCCTCCCCCCTTATTCCTCATCTCATTTTGAACATTTTATTCCCATTTCCCAGTATCTATCATCCATCTTAGTCCTGATTTCCCACTTTCGGTTTCTCACACCAGAGAAACAGTGCGGTATTTAGACACAGGCATCTGATTTATTTCACTTTAGAGTGTGGTCTCAAGGTGCGTCCCTTTAGCCAGAAATGTCTGCAGCTCACCCTTCTTTACGGCATAGTAGTACTCCCTTGCATAAGAAAAGCCACATCTTTATCCACTTGTTGGCTGCTGGGCATTTGGAACAGCTCCTCTCCTGGAAGCTGCCTTTCACTACAGGAAATGAAAGAACAAAGGCACTTCGGCATCGCTGCTTTTATTGTTTCTGTGGAGAAAATGCACGTTTGCAGAAGCACCTGACAGACAGTGTTCACGGCCCACCGAGGTCAGCGTAGTGTTTCAGAATCACTAGGGAGGAGCCGCTACGGAGCAGAAGCCACTCCGAGCCCGAGAATGCATAAGACAGGCTCAGGCACAGGGGGGCGCTCGCCCACAGCCTGGTGATTTCCATCTGTGAACTTAACCCTCCCTCCTCCTGTGAGCTACGAGGACCCCGCTTCCGCTCCCTAGTGACCATCATGAAGGAAGCCTCCCTCTCTAATCACACCATGGAAAACCTGCCTTATTTTGAGAAGAAATAAACAAATGTGATTTTTTCCTACATTCTTTCCAGTCTTGAGAGAACCTCAAAGCAGATCTCTCTGCTGCTACTTGAAGCTGAACTCTAAAAGACTTTTGTCTATTTTGAAACAGGGTCTCGCAGTGTAGTCCAGGCTGGCCTCGAACTAATTGGCGATCCTCCTGCCTCAGCCTCCCAAGTGCTGGGATGACAGACGTGCGCCACCAGGCCCAGTAATCGTTCAATTTCTGGGTGTGCAAAAAAAAAAAAAAAAATCTTCTCACTCTGAAGTTCTATGGGTGGCCCCTGGCGTGGGGTACACGGAGCTTCCTAGAAATAAGTGTGAACTTAAATGAGCCTTTACTACTCAGAAACCCCTGTGGGGGGGTGGTGAGTCAGGAAGGCTGCAGGAAGTCACTTTGGCAACAAGAACTTGGGGGGATGGATGGTGTCCCGGACTGGAGCCGGGGAGCTGGAGACAACAAGGCATCTCCCAAGGCTGCCCACACAATGCGGGTCCCATCACGGGGTTCTGCTTGGTGTGGAGCAGGTGCCAGGCCACCGGAAGTGGCCTTGGTTTTGCTCTGGGCAAGGGTCCCAGGACTCCCTGACACCCACCCAGCACAACCCCATCAACACGAGGACCCGCCGCTCCACCGCTGCACCCATAAGGGTGCAAGTGACAAAAGCAGGCTGCACAACCCGGCCCCCCTAGACTCCCTCAGAAGGGACCCTTCCACTAGCAGGAGTGTCACAACCCTGGACCCAAGGGTGCTACGGCTTCGGAAACAGACAGGGGGTCTTCGAGTCGAAGATACCCAAGTCCTGACGTCTGAGAGTCATCACGGGCAGCTCGAGCGTGCCAGTGTTTGCCTGGATTCTCAGCTATCTGGGAGGCTGAGGCAGGAGGATCCCAAGTTTGAGACCAACCTAAAAACTTAACGAGCCCTCATGTCAAAATGAAAAAGGAGCAGGGAATGGAGCTCAGAGGCAGAGGAGGGGCTTAGCCCAAATGAGGCGCTGGGTTTCATCCCCAGCACCACACAGAGGGAGGGAGGGAGAAGGAAGAAGAGTCGCAGGCAAGCACGGGCTGTGGGAATGTTGCTCAAGTTCCTTTTCTAGCAGGATATAAGATTTGGAAAGCTCTTGCTTAAAATACAACCAGACAGATGGAGCCCGGGCGGGAGGGTCTGGGCTCCGGCTCAGAGGTTAACACCGGGCCGATTCCCAGCCTCCCCAAAACGGCCCAAATTCCAGAATCCAATCCAGGACCAGCCCACGGAGCGATGGGGTCCAGCGTGACGTGGACGGCGTGAAGCACAGAAGGCACTTTTGGAGTCTCGCCACCAGGAGCAGCTGAACTTCCTGTCCCTTCTTTTTGAGACATCTTGCTATGTAGCCCAGGATGGCCTTGAACCCTCAGCAATCCTCCTGCCTCAGCCTCCTGAGTGATGGAATGACAGGCGTGCGCCCCCACGTCCAGGTCCCTATCCTTTCTATAACAGGAAAATGAGCTTTAGTATTCAATCTGCCAGCCAGAGGGAGGGGTCTGTGGGGCCCTGAATTGTGATCTCAACTTAAAGCCTTGGCATTTAGGGGTTTCATATGGAAGGCTCAAGGCTAAGCTGGGGGACCTGAGAAAGAGGGGCTGCCTCCGCCTCTTCTGGGAGAAGTATCATGACACTTTTGGAGGACTCCTACACACCAGGCAATGCCCAGCGCTGAATGCCCCCAGAAAATGGTTCTGTTGTAGAAGGCACTACGGAGACCTCTTCCTCAGGCACGCTGGGACACGCCTCCGACGGTCACCCCACTGAAAGGCCTCAGAAAGCTGCAAGCGTGTGCGTGACAATGTCCCCAGGCTGCTGCGCGCAATGCTGAGCCGAGCCCCTGGGGTTGAGCGTGGAGGTGACACGGGGAGGAAGTGAGCCATGCCGGGCTGGGGAGTAGCACACAGGAGAGAAGGGGCCCTGAGCTTGGGAACAGCCCTTGTGGCTCATGCCTGGGTCACACAGTCCCTGAGGTGGCAGATGAGGCAAGCGGGGGCCAAGGGTCCCCCTAGCAGCCACAGCTGCTGGGCTGGGGTGGCACAGGGTCCCCCAGGGCCGGGCCTTTCCCGTTGCTGCCTGGGCTGGAGTTGGCTTCCAAGGTTTCATTCATCCTGTCGCAGATGACGTCCACCAGGCGCTCAAACACCTGCTTCACATTGATGTTCTCCTTGGCACTGGCCTCAAAGAACTCGAACCCTGGAGAGAGACAAGGCAGGGACACCCATGAGACTCCCGGGCTAGGGCCCGGGCTGTGGCATCCCTCACACCTGCGTCTCCCAGACTGGCCCTTTCTATTGCTGTGCAACCTCGGCTGAGTGTCTTAGCCTCTCTGAACTTCAGCCAGCTCATCTGTAACATGAGAACAGTGATGCTGCTGTGACTGATGCTGATAAAGATCTGCAGCGGCAGCCCTGGTCTGGAGAATCTCAAGAGTCCCTGTCACCAAGCAGTGGCTATAAGTGTCCGAGCAGCAGTTTGTAGCCAGGTGTGGCGGCACCAGCCTGTAGATCCAGCTACTCAGGAGGCTGAGGCAGGAGAATTGCTGGGGCCTACATGTTCAAGTCCTGCCCGGGCAACATAGTAAGACCCCATCTCAAAAAAGAAAAAGAAAAAGAAAAAAGAAAAGAAAGGAAAGGAAAGAAAATGGAAAGGGAAAGAGGGTGTTTGTAAAAGTTAGCTCAAAGATCAGCAAATTTTCTCTGTAAACAGCCAAATCATGAAGATTTTAGGCTCTGTGGTCCATTCAGTCTCTGTTTTAACTCTACGGCCCTGCTAGTGCAGCATAGATGTTGCCACAAACATTACAGAAATGGGTTCATATGTGGCTGTGTCCCAGGCAAACTTCACTTACAAACATAGAAATTTGGGAGGCTGAGGCAGGAGGATGGCTAAGTTCCGGGTCAACCTGAACAACAGAGTGAGACACCGTCTCAAATACCCGCCCCCAAAATCAATCGTCTAAAATGCAGAAGGTAGCACACCCGTGGATATATCTCTGGACAGATCCTCAAAGGGTTGATAACAGTGGCCGGACCTGGAACTTGACAGTAGGAATGAGATCTGACTACGGGGGACCCAGGTCTTGCAGCCCAGGTTGCGCACTAACCAAGGTCATCGGCGAGTCTCCGGCCGTCCTCAGTAGGCACGACCCGCTCGTCCTCCAGGTCACACTTGTTTCCCACCAGGATGACCTGGGCGTTATCCCAGGAGTAGGTCTTGATCTGTGTGGCCCTGTGGAGTTAAAGGTCATGAGCGAGGCGGGGGTGGATGGGATGGGGGGGAGGGCAGATGTCAGGGGTCAGGGGTCAGGAAGACTCACCAGTCCTGCACAGCGGCAAAGGACTCCTGGTTGGCGATGTCATACATGAGCAGGAAGCCCATGGCTCCGCGGTAG
>NW_022900949.1:6636891-6638727 GCF_012274545.1 Fukomys damarensis
GGGGGTGGATGGGATGGGGGGGAGGGCAGATGTCAGGGGTCAGGGGTCAGGAAGACTCACCAGTCCTGCACAGCGGCAAAGGACTCCTGGTTGGCGATGTCATACATGAGCAGGAAGCCCATGGCTCCGCGGTAGTAGGCCGTGGTGATGGTCCTGTAGCGCTCCTGGCCCGCCGTGTCCTGCCAGACAGCAGCTGTTAGGCAGCCACAAGCTGTGCTGCTGCTGACCCAAGCCCTTGGGCCCTGGGGGCGGTGACAGGGACTTGGCACCAGGAGAGGCCCCAACCTGCTTTCCTGACCTCCAGGGGTCACCAGGGGTCCAACGGCACCTGGGCTAGGACCCCGCGCACCACCCTAAACCCCCGGCCGGCTGCCCCGCCCACCCAGATCTGCAGCTTGATCCTCTTGTCGTGGCGGTAGACGGTCTTGACCTTGAAGTCGATGCCCACGGTGCTGACGAAGGCAGGCGTGAAGGAGTCGTCGGCGTAGCGGAAGAGGAAGGACGTCTTGCCCACGCTGCTGTTGCCGATCAGCAGGAGCTTGAACATGTAGTCGAAGTTCTGGTCGGCGGCATCCCGAGGGCCCGCAGCGGGGTCTCTGGCTGATGCCATCTTGGCAGGGGCCTCCTGGAGCTGGGGGTCAGGAAAGCCCTGCAGGGGGAATGAAACACTCTGAGGGCCCCAACGGCTCCACCTGGCGTAGGTTCAAATCCCGGCTCTGTCAGTTGGAGGCCAAGGAACCCTGGCTGCACACCAGCTTTTGGAAAAATGGGATGTCTGTCATAATCCTGACCTGAAAAAAGCAAATGGCTGGGAGCCTAAAAGGAGTTTCTTTAGTCATTCAACAAACACGCACTGAGTGCAGTTCTGCGCCAGGCCCTGCACAATGACATAGCTGCAAATAAGAGGGGACAAAACCCAACCAGGGGGCAGTCACGCGCCTTCCAGTGGAAGGTTATTAATTCACTTCATGGGCAGAAGAGTGCTAGGGATATAGCTGACAGTATGTGCAACTGCTGCTTAATCTTCACGCAAAGGCGAAATTGAGTTTTGTTTGTTTTTGAGTTGCGGGTCTCACGAGGGGGCCCAGGCTGGCCTCCAACTCACAGCCCATCCTCCTGCTTCAGCCTCCCGAGTTCTGGGATTACAAGCGGGCTCCATCACATCCAGCTTGGGGGGAGGGACGACTCCTGTTTCGAGCCCCCCGAGCTCTGGCAAAGGGTTCAAATATGGGGCCGGGGCGTGTGTGGTGAGGACAGGAGTCTCTGGTGGCCACCAAGGAAGTCTCCACGGAGGCCAAGTGGACTTTGCCCCAGGGTGAGCAGCTGGTGCTGCTCAGGTGTGAGCCGGTGCAGGGGGTGCAGGGGGACCCTGGCAGCAGCATCAAGCACCCCTAGGGCTGGGCGTCGACTTTGCCAGGTGCCTGCCCTGCCCCCACCCCGCCCAGCTTAACTCTTTCCTGCACCCCCAGCGCCGGGGGCGCTCTGCGGACAGGCCCGGGCTTACAGCGCAGCTCGGAACCTGCGGTTTCTGTTTGTCAAAGGGGCAGGGAGGCTGGAGCCAGAGCCCTCAGCTCCAAGGAAACGCGCCAGCCACCTGATCACCACCGGTCGGCTTCCCTCTCCTGGTCCTGCTCCTCCAGGCTGCCGCCTCCCAGGCACCCGGCTGCCCCCTCGACCCTCATCCGCTCCGCAGGCCTCAGTTTCCCCAGCCGTGGCCGCCTGGACAGCGCAGGAAGGCCTGCACCAACGCAGAGGAAGCCCAGGCAAAGCTGTTTCTCAATCGCCGCTGAGGCTTTTTTTTTTTTTTCCATTTTAAGCGAGGACCCAGCGGGCCCC
>NW_022900949.1:6639402-6646407 GCF_012274545.1 Fukomys damarensis
CAGCTGCCGCCGCTCCTTCTGCCTTTCTTCCTTTCTCTCTCTTTCTTCCCTTCCTTCCTTTTTCTCTCTTCTCTCTTTTTGCACTGCTTGGGATGAAACCCAGGGCCTCAAGAATGCTATCCACAAGCTCGCCGGAGCGGCAACCCCGGCGAGAGTTCCTATCACCGCGCGTGTCCAGCACTTAAGAGCGTGGATTCTACCCTGGCATGGGTAGTGCACGCCTGTAACGCACTTTGGGAGGCTGAGGCAGGAGAATCGCCATGAGCTTGAGGTCAGCCTGTATGCCACAGCGAGCCTGTGTCTCATTAAAAAAAAAAAAAAAAAAAAAAAAAAAGGCTCAGATCCTGGACCTGGTTTTGATCTCCTATCCAAGTACTAACCAGACCCGACCCTGCTTAACTTCTGAGATCAGACAAGATGGGGCGCGTTCAGGGTGGTGTGGCCGAAGACTGGAGTGGGTTTTGAATCCTAGATCTGTCACTTTGTAGTTTTGTGACTTCGGACGTGTTACTTAACCGACCTGGGACTGTTTCCATATCGGTGCAAAGCGACAGGTCCCCCTCACAGGGCTGGTGAGGATGTGACTCTGATACTGTTTGATGCCAGGCTAAAAAGTGGGCTAAACACCTTTGCTCTGTGCTCTTCACAGCTCCTTTCACAGTAATCCCAGCACTCGGGAGACTGAGGCAGGAGGATCACCATGAGCTCAAAGCCAGCCTGAACTACACAGTTAGACCCTGTCTCTAAAAACCCACAAAAACAGTAACAATGATGGTAATGATAGAAAAGAAGAACGCAATATTGCCGTGGTCAACGCCATGCCCGGCATCCATAAATGAGCACCACCACGGGAATTGCTTAGGGGTTGCAATCACAACACTAAATCACGGTGCCACGTAAATGGGGAAACCGAGGCTCTCGCCACTACCCTTGCACACACACACACACACACACACCCCTTCCCAGGCAGGGAAAAACGATGGCAGCTGTTTCCAAGGAAGCATTTATTGACGAGCAGGGCCCGAGCTAGAGGCTTTGGAGGCCCAGGGCCAGGCTGGCGAGGCAGAGACCGTTGCTCAGGACGCAGCCCAGGTTGCAGAGTGAGGAAAGGCCGTGGTAGTGGAAGAAGTTCTGGCGGAGAGCACTGTACTTGGGGTCCTTTTCCCGCAGCTGGCGGTAGGGGTCGGGCCCCTGGAGGCTGCCTGGCACCTCCCCACCCAGGCCTCGCTCCTTCTCCACGCTTTGCAGAGCCCACATGGCGGCCGTGGTTCGAGGCTCCAGCCAGCGGGCATTGATGATGGCCAGCACGAGGCTCAGGAGCAGGAGGCAGCACTATGGGGTGGTGGAGGGGAAATCAAGCTGGCCTTGAACTCACTGTGTAGCCCAGGCTGGCCTCGAACTTGCAGCCATCCTCCTGCCTCAGCCTCCCGAGTGCTGGGGTGACAGGTGTGCACCACCATGCCTGGCTGAAATATCTATCAGACCTCACTGCCCACATCTGAGGAATATAGGGGCCAGAGGGAGAGCAAGGTACAGAAATCCCAGACACAGCGATAGTTCCTTCCCTTGTGGCTGGGAAAACGTGAGGGTAGGGATAGGAAACCCTAAATTCCCAGTTAGGCTGGATTTTAAACAATGAGCTGGGGTCAGAGCCCCAGCATGGCTGAGTCACTACAGCCTGGCAGCAGGCCCAGCCATGGGGATGAGAGGGATTAGCTGCCAATGGAGAGATACTGGGGCTGGGCTGCTGGGGACAGTTGTACAGGCTGTGCACTGCTCAAGGATACCCAGTCCCCAGCTTTGTCTCCGCTAGGAAGAGGGGTGCTCTGGTTTTTTAGCACCCAGATATCACCAGTGGTGTTCACTGGGGTCTGGGGACCAAGAGCACTCCAGTTCGCATACCTGGCTGGTCTCCCAGAACGTAAGATGAACCCAGGCACGCTGAGAAGCCGCCACGCAGAGGTTGATAAAAGCACAGGCCACAGAGATGTGGAAGTAGAAAGGGAAGAGTTTGCTTTGCACTAGGCCGAAGGTGTGCCGGGGAAGGTTTCGGAAAAGCAGGAAGCCTGTGACACAGGGGACCATGTCACTGTTAGGACGCATCCAGCCCCTCCCATTTCTGCGCCCACCCCGGATGGCCAGGCGAGGGTCCCTACCTGAGGCGAAGGTCACCCACATTTGCATGCCCCAGGCACCCGACAGGACCAGCAGATGGACCACCTTCACCAGGCCTCCTGGGTCTCCGCCTTCCTCCATACTGAGCCCTGAGGGGGTGGGGACCAGGCAATCTGGGCTCTACCCTTTGCCCCCTGAGTCCGCCAGCTCAGGGACGGGGTCACGATCGATCTCGTAGAGACCTAGGAAAAGGCGCCCGAGGCTGGGAGTGGGAGACATCCCCGCCCCCAACCTGTCGGCGCCCAGGACCTCGAGTTCTCTGAACCCCAAAGTCCAAGCCGCCTCGGAGAACCCCAAATTTCAGTCCTAGCAGCTCGAATTCGCAGCCCTAGTGATCTTCAGAGACCTTTCACCCCTGATCCCCAAGTATAGCCCCAGGAATCCAACTCTAACGGCCGAGACCCCACATTACCACAAGACCGGTGAAGACCCCAAAATTCCCTCCAATCACGGGAAATCTGAATCTCATCTCTAGAACACCGAGCCCCCTTTGGGAACCCGGAACTCAATCCGGAGCACCCAGACTCGGTTACTACAGGTGCTGGGGTCAGACCTCAAGCCGGAGACGGGACGAGTCCCTCACCTCACTCCCGCGCTCGCGAGGGGACAGCGAGCCTCCGGGGCCTCACGTCTGGGGTACGCTCCAACCAATGGCTCGTCCCACCTCCCCCCAGGGGCTGGAGCTAATCGAATAGCAAATCTGCTGCCTCTTGTCCCGCCTTCTTAGATACTAACCAATAGACTAGCAGATTGCAGCATGAAATCCCGCCTCCTCATCAGATTTTATCCAATTAAACAGCCGCTACCAGGAACCAATGAGACCTTCTCATCCAGCAAGAGAGCGGGGCTAAAATGTCTGCCACACCCCCCTCTGTGACTGCTTTCAGTCTCTGCGCGTTTTAATGTGATGGTGTCCCAGCTGGATCAAATTTCATCGTCACAGGTGGGGACTCGCTTCGCGGTCCCGCATGGGAGAGCGAGAACAGGTGATATGTGGTAGGTGGGAGTAGAAGAGGGTTGGGAGTCTGGTGAGCCCCGGGTTCACGGCCCAGGGGCGGGGCTTAGTCTGATGACTCCGCCCCCTCCCGAAAGAATTCTCCCGGGAGAGGCAGCCCAAGCATCAATGGCCAGGAACTCAGGAGGCAGAGACAGGATACAGGCTTGGTGACCTGCCTGCGGTTGACATTCCAAAACGCTTCTTCCTTTTCCCTCTCCAAGCCTCTAAGTTGTCCCATGGTCCCCAGGCCCTCTGCGTGACACTCAAGAACAAACACTGCCAGGGTGTGATGATGCACGCCTACAATCCCAGCGCTCGGGAGGCTGAGGCAGGAGGATCGCTGTGAGTTCGAGGCCAGCCTGGGCTACATAAGAAGTTGAAGGCCAGCCTGAACTACATAGCGGGACCCGGTCTCAAAAACTAAACAAAACTGGGTGGAGGATTTAGCTCAGTGGGCTGCCTGCAGGCTGCCTCAAAAGCGCAAGTTCCTGGGTTCGATCTTTGGTACCAAAAAAAAGCCTAAACAAAACAAAACCTGAACAGCCCAATACTGTAACGCCGGGCTTGGTCACAGATTAATTAATCACAACAGAAGAGTAAGTAATCTGTACATCACAGGGTGGCTGTGAAGACCCACACTCAGAAAATATGAGCCTTACAAAGGATTAAGACAGCACTTGGGCCGGGGATTTACCTCAGTGGTTCCACCCTCTGCTTTGCAAGGCAAGGTCCCAAGTTTGATCTCTGGTTAAAAAACAACAACAAACAAACAAACAAACAAGTGACATTAAAAGCCGGGCATGGTGGCGCATGCCTGTAATCCCAGCACTTGCGAGGCTGAGTCAGGAGGATCGCTGCGAGTTCGAAACCAGCCTGGGCTACATAGTGAGTTCCAGGTCAGTCTCTACTACATAGTGAGACCCTGTCTCGACCCCCCCCACCAAGACAGCACTTGGGAGGCTGAGGCAGGAGTGTCACCTGGAGTTCAAGGTCAGCCCGGACTACACAGCGAGATCCTGTCTCAAAAAAAATTTTTTTTTACAGAGAACATGCTGGGTAGGTCTTTGAAGAGTGTATAAGAGTCTTCTAGGGAGACCGAGTCAGGGGAAGGACACCCAATTGGGGGCCCAGCAATAGCAACAGAAAAGTATAGAAGGTTTGGAGGAGCTGGATGAGTGTGACCCAGTGCAAAGGTCCCTTCACCTGGAAGATTTTCCTAACCTGCCCTGAGACAAGATCTTACTAACTTGCCCAGACTGGCCTCAAACTTGCGATCCTCCTGCCTCAGCCTCCCAGAGTATTCTGCAAGAGCCTCCTTTATTTCTGTGGTAGCTTCTCGCTCCTTCTCACTGCCCAACTCAACCTGGGGGTCTGGTGTCACCCTCCACCCAGCCTCAGCTCCTCCCACCACGGAAAAGCCCAGCGGTCAAGACGGAGGCCTTCGGGGAGAATCTGGGGGTGCTGGCACAAGGGGCTGGCCTCAAAGCAGCCCCCGCCTGCCCTCTTCACAGCGACCCCCTTCTGGCCGGCCTGCCCCAGGACCCTTGTTGCTCGAGGCCCTGTCACTCCTTCCCTCCTTTGCCCTGCAGCGAGTGCTTGGCAGATAACAGCAGGACGTGTGACAAGTACCGGGGTCCGCCACGGGCCCCCCTGGGGCTGGCGGGCTGGGATGCAGGACCTGCTCTAGGCTGTCCCTCACCCCTAGGGTCTCCCTCAGACAAGGCTTTGGGCAGCACGACTCACTGGACCAGGACCCCAGAGCCCGAGACCGCGGCAGCCCCCGCTTCGGAGCGCAGTGTGAGCGGCCGGGACTGGAAGCCCGAGCCGGGCTCTGGGCTGCGGGTGCACGCGGCTGACTCCTTTGCTGACCCGGACCTGCAGAAGGGGCCCTATCAGGACCAAGACCTCCTGAAGTAGGACTGCGACACGGCCAAGGTCACCTCCACCCTGGAAACCCCTTCAGTGCAGAAACCACTGCTATCATCATTGAGGGGCTTAGGGAGGGTACAGCCGGATGGGTCGCCGGCCAAGCGGGGGCGCACCGTGTGTCTTCAGTACCTAGAACAGCGCCCTGCGGGCTGTCCCCTGCGGAAGGGAAGGTTGGAAGAAATGAGCAGTTGTGCCTTGTTTTGAGGCAGCGTCTGGCCCAGGCTGGCCTTGAGCTTGCAGTGATCCTCCTGCCTCAGCCTCCTGCGTGCTGGGACTGCAGGTGTGGGCCACTGCGCACTGTTTCCGTGGGTCCTGTCCATGATGGCCTCCGGGTGTGACTCGGCTGTGTGCACACGTCTGTGCTTGTGTCTGAGGTGTGTGTGGCCCTCTGGGTTAGTGTGCGTGGCTGTTTCTTTGTGGCTGCGGTTCCACGTTTCAGCCAGTGTGGGCCCAGAGCTATTAGCGCCCATGGCTAAAGACATGGTTGATATCGTTTGTCCCTAAAGCCAGAGACAGGGCTGGCACCTGCCCTCGGGGGCCAACCCACAAGCCATGATCACGGGGCGTGGACCGAAATGCACTTCTGAGCATGCACAGGTCACTTGGGTGTGAGGTGCATGAATGGACCCCGGGGCAGCCTCGCCGGCACCCACGGCTCGGGCCGCGCCAAACTCGGGAGGCCCAACTTCTGTCCAGTCCTCTGGTCTGGGACGCGGTGAGCATCGCAGGGGCAAACTTCTACTCCCCTCTTGACCCCCTCCCTAGAAACCCTCGGAGGCCAGCTGTTCCAGGGCCAAAGGTAGGGAGGCTGATGGGGCTGCAGGGGGATGGATGCGAGTTCCCACCTCGGCCCTGCACCCCGGCCTCGATGACCCCCTCGTTGTCCCCTTGTCCCTGTGGTGCTCGCTGGGGCCTCTCTGAGCTCTGCTGACCTCCTCCCTGGGTCACCAGGACCTCCGCCCTCAGGCAAGGCCACCAGGATGATTCCAGACTCCCAGAAGCTCCTGTGGGGTGAACTAGAGTCACTCAAGAGCCAGCTACAAGCTCAGACCAAGGTAAAGCCGCCTGCTTCTCCCCAGCAGCCTCTGCCCCGGCTCCCTTCTCCTCCTCCTTCCCTGCCCAGGCCTGACCTCTTTCACGCAGGCCTTCGAATTCCTGAACCACTCGGTGACCATGTTGGAGAAGGAGAGCTGCCTGCAGCAGATCAAGATCCAGCAGCTTGAAGGTGAGGGCTGGGCGGGTGGAGGTCAAGGTCAGGCTGGAGGCTGTTGCTGCCAAGGTCATCAGTTTCAGGCCAGGCTCAGAGTTGAGGGAGTCTGAAGTCAAGGTCAAGATCAGGCCACGGTCGGGGCAAGCTGAATTCAAAGCTGCCTCAGGGAGCCAAGTATGGTGTTGCAAGTCTGTGATTCCAGCACTCAGGAGGCTGAGGCAGGAGGATCCTCCGAGAGTTTGAGGTCAGCCTGGGCTGCACAGTGAGTTCAAGGCCAGCCTGGACTTCAAAGCGAGACCTTGTCTCAAAAAAAACAAAAACAAAAAAGTTGCCCCCGGGTTCCATGAGGTCCCCTCTTCTCTTCAGAGGTGCTCAGCCCCAAGGGCCGCCAGGATCAGCAGGAGCTGTATGGGGCCCTGGCCCAGGGCTTGCGGGGACTGCAGAGGACCCTGCGTGCCAGCGAGGAGCTGCAGTGGTCCCGCACGACTCGCTGCCTGCAGCTGCTGGCCCAGGAGATCCGGGACAGGTGGGTGCTGGCGGGAGGCCAGGGCGGAGGCCAGGAGAGGGACGTGGAGAGGTCCGGGTCAGGGCTACTGTGGGGGATGTGGAGGGCTTGGGGGACAGCAGGAAGGGGTGGGAGGCCCGGGGGAGTCGGGCAGCTGTGGAGAGGGTGTGGGGGAACCGGAGGACAGAA
>NW_022900949.1:6646592-6649444 GCF_012274545.1 Fukomys damarensis
GGGGGACGGAGCCCGGGGGACGGGTGGTTGGACAGATGGGGACACAGCCATGGAGGAGGCTCGGGGTGGGCAGGGTTGGTCTCACAGCCCCGTCCCCTCAGCAAGAAGTTCCTGTGGGAGGAGTTGGAGCTGGTGCGGGAGGAGGTGACCTTCATCTACCAGAAGCTGTGTGAGTGCCCGCACCCCACCACCCGCAGGGGGGCTGTTCCGCCGCCCCTGGCCCCTGAGCCCCAGTCCCCCCCACAGAGGCCAAGGAGGACGGGATCGCAGAGAACCTCTCAAACATCCAGAAGATGCAGCGAACGCAGGTGAAGGGTCGCGGTGGAGGTAAGGGGACCCTGCAGGAGGTGGCGGGGGAGTCTCCGCCAGCCTGCACCATCAGACCGCAGGCCGGGCTCAACCCCCAGCCCTGCCACCCAGCGCTGTGCGACCCCGGGCAAGTCACTTTGCCTCTCTGGGGCTCAGTGCATTTGTCTGGATAATGGGTAGAATGGAGACGCTCCCTTCCTGACTGAGCAGCTTGCTTAACTGAGGGCTTGACTGCCGCCTGGTGTAGAGTAAGTGCTGCACGCAGTGGGCACCGTCCACCATCGTCGTGTTTGTGGCTGATTTCTCATCCCCCCGGGCCCCAGGTCCTGACAAAGATGCAGCAGCAGCAGCAGCAGCAGCAGCAGGGATATGAGCCATCTGCCTGTCCCGAGGCCGAGGAGGCAGTGCCAGGAAGCGACGGCTGGAAGGACGACCTCCAGAAAGAACTGAGTGACATATGGTGATGCCCGGCCCCAGGCTGACCCCTGACCCCTGACCCCTGACCCTCCTCTCATCCATTCCGCTCCATCTCCAACTTCCGGAACCCGGACTTCTTGCTCCTCCCAGTACTCACCCTACAATGGCTCCCTGGCCTCAGAGCTGCTGCTGTCCCAACCCTGAGCAGTCAGGGGTCCCCTGAGTGACCCCATCTCTCTGTCTCTCGGCAGGTCCGCCATCCGCGGGCTGCAGAATTCCATTGATGGTCTTACCATGTCCTCAGAGGCGCCCCGCGCGGCCTCCAGCCTCAGGGGTGAGGGGCTGAATGTCAGCTTCATTTATGGGGGGTTGGGTGCAGAGGTTCTTTGGCGGGGGTCCCACCTTTCTGCTCATAGTAAGTAAAGTTCTGGGGTTGCAATAAGGTGTTACTGGAGGTTTCATCCAGGGGTCACTCAAAATCACATTCAGGGTCCCTCTGATCTTTTTAAAGAGTGGGTGGAGACGGACACGGTGGAGTGGCACAGGCCTGTAATTCCAGCAATCAGTTGGGAGGCTGAGGCAGGAGGATCATTGTGAGTTCGAGGCCAACCTGGACTACATATCAAGACCCTGTATCCAAAAAAAAAAAAAAAAAAAAAAAAAAAAAAAAAAAAAAAAAAAAAAAATCAATAAGGTCCCGAGTTCGATTCCCAGTGCAAAAAAAGTGGGGTACACTGGAGTCACCATTTGGGGTCATATTCAAAGGATATAGGAGTCATGATCACGAATCATTGTACAGGTTTGCCGTGCAGAGTGATCGCATTGCTGTGTAGGGTTGGTGCACGGACATAGCACATCTTCGTTATCTTTCCGTCCCGTCCTCCTTTCCCTCCACCTCTTATTCCCCTTCCCATTTTCCGTCACCCTTCCTGGTCTCTGTCTTTTGTTCTGTTCTTTATATTTTGCATTTCTCACGTAAGACAAAGCATGTGCTACTTAAGCTCGTGTGTCTGATTCGCTTCACTTAGCACCGTGGTCTCACAACGCATCCTTCTTCCCACGGGTGACTCAAGTTTATCCTTCTTTATGGCAGAGTAGTACTCCACCTTGGGTGAATATCACACTCTCTTTGTCCACCCGTCTATTCAGGGACACATAAGCTGCTTCCAAGACTTAGCCGTCATGAACTGTGCTGCTAGAAACATGGGTGTGCACGGATCACTGTGATGCAGTGACTTTAACTCTCTTTAGGCAGATCCCTAGAAGGGGAAGAGCTGGGTTAAGTGGAATTTCTGGCTTTAGTTCTTTGAGGAATCCCCACAATGGTTCCCTGTGGTGTAACCTCCAGGGACACCAGGGCCATGTTCGGAGCTTACTAAGGGTCACATTCAGGGTTCCTGCCTGAGCACCCAGAGTTGCACCTGTCTCTCCCACAGGCCACAGGGGACACCGGTGCCTGAGCCCTGGGCTCCCTTCCTGGGACACAGAGCCCCATTGGGACCCGCCGCCTTTCAGCAAGAACGGTGCCTTCCCTTCCGGTGGGGTTCCTCCCCGGCCCCCACGACCCTTCCCCTCCTGGCCTGCCCTGCCTGAGCGTTCTGATGTCCCCCGGGTCCGGCCAGGCCCTGATCACCTTCTCTCTCCACAGCTTGAGCAGCCGGGGGCTGCTCGTCCTGAAGAGCCCTCCAGAGAGAAAATAAACTCCTCACCCCGGACTCCTCTGCTCCCGCTGCTTCCGTACTGGGAACCCCCCTCACCCCTAAGTTACTCCTGGGGCCAGGGCAGGTGCAGAGACCCCAGAGAGTCGTCGGGTCGGGGGACAGCGTGAGGCCAGATTTAGTGAGGACAAGGTCGAGGGCCAGTCTGTCCAGGCAGGAGGGCTTTCTCTTTGGTGGCGGGAGGGTGCCCTGGGGGATCTGATCATCAGCAACCGATACATAGCCAAGTAGGAAAACGGGCCCAGGGAAAGGAGAGCCGGAGGCTCCGCGTGGAGCTGGGAACCTCCGCCCTTCCCTAGGACCCTCCATTCTCGTTCCCGGAGAATCTGTGCTAACTCGCCCCGCCTCCAACACAAGAGGCCCCGCCCCGATATGCTAATATGAGCGGCGAGTCCCCGCCTTACCGGT
>NW_022900949.1:6649753-6651703 GCF_012274545.1 Fukomys damarensis
ACAGCGCGAGGAGGGGGAGGGGAGCCGACGAGCTGGGGCCTCGGGTGGGGTTGGGGGAGGGGAGCTCGGAGAGGGGACCCTGGCGCCGAGAGCCGAGCCGCGATGGTGAGGGCGGCCGTGGGTGTTGTGGTTGCATTGTGTGTCAGTGTGTGGTTGTGTGACTGTGGCCCGGTGGCTGCGAAGGTGGCTTCGGGTGTGTCCACGAGCGTGTGGCCGTCTCCTGTGGCGGCCGTCGTGTGGCTGCTGGGGCGGGTATCACTGTTGCTGTGCGTGTGGTCGCGATGTGGCTTCCTTGGGTGGCCGTGTGACTGCTTTCACTGTGTGGCTGGCGTGGTGTCGGGACGGCCGTGTGCGTCTGACTGTCGTGTCGTGGCTGCTGTTGTGTGTTCATTCTGACGGTGGCCGGGTCTGCACACTGGCAGGTGTGCCCTTCTCGTGTGGCTGTGTGTGTGTGTGTGTCACGCTGCATGTATGTGCTCTGTATAACGCGTGTCTCCCATGACTGTCAGCGTGGCCGAGCGACTGTTAATGTGTGTGGCTGTCACTGAGTGCCGGGTGGCTGGGGGTGTGACTCTATGACCAGTTCGCTGACTCCCATTGTGTGAGGTGACGCTGCTGTGACTCGTGTGTCGGCCAGGTGAAGGTCCGCTTTGTACAGGGTCCCTCTGACGTGTGTGTGTGTGTCTGTGTGAGGGGGAACGCGTTAGATCTGCGTGGGCGTCCTTGACGGGCGTTGTGTATGTGCGTGTGAGTGTGGTGATGAGTGTCGTGGGTGTTGGGGACCTGTGTGAATGAGCGGGGCCTGTCTTGTGCACTGCGAGGCAGGTGCCCCACACAGGATGCCTGGTCGTCATTGTGATGAATGGCGTGTGTGTGCGCGCGCGTGTGTGTGGTGTCTGGGATGAAGATCTAGCTAAGTTCCATGCACAGGGCAGCCCCGGCATTGGTGACTGGGCATCTAGGACTTTTGGTGACCCTCACCCTCTGTATCACTCTACAGAGTAACCTGTGCATGGAGCACCGGACAAAGAGAGCCTACCCTCACCTGCCTGGGCCTCAGCTTCCCTACCTACACGATGGAGGTGACCGTCCCCGCCCCGCTGGCCGCAGGCAGCGGCTGTGAGTCTGTGGTGGTGGGCGCGGCCTGTAAGAAGCCCTAGGGCGCCTTCACAGGTGAGATCAAGGGGGACAATGGGGGTCAGAAGGTGCCGCGGTGCGGTGGTGCGCTGAAGTTGGAGTTGAAGGGTTGGGTTGAATTTAGCGAGGGAGGCAAACAGGCTGGAAGCAGGGGGAGGAGGCCCTGGCTCTCAGCCCACACCGGACACCACGTCTGAGAGGACAGAGGGGGTCCGCCTGAGGGCTGAGGGGAAGGGGTCTCCACGTGGCTGCTGGAATCTCTTGTCAAGGCCGAGGAGGAGGGGTCCTCCTAAAACGCCTGGGTCACAGTCTCCTTGCAGGCTGCAGAGGGAGGGGATCACTACAGCATCTCCGGAGTTCCAGAGGAGGCTGGGCAAGCGGTGTCAGGCGTGGGGTCCCGCCCAGGGCCAACAGGGCAGGACCCGGATTGAAGAGGCGTGGCCACAAGGCTTGAGGGGCGGAGCCAGAGCTGCGGGGCCCGAGCAGGCAGTCACAAGGCTCAGGGACGGGGCCAGGGTCCCCATGGCCTGCCTGGAGTGCCCACCCCTCCGCGCCTTCGCAGGCCCAGCCTTCACCATGGCAGGAGGGAGACCGCACCTGAAAAGGAGCTTCTCCATCATCCCCTGCTTTGTCTTTGTGGAGGTGAGGACCTCAGGACCCTTCCCAGAGGGAACACACCTGTCTTCCCAACTCTGTCCACCCCCAGACCCTCCTCCCCCGTAACCATTCTCCACCTCACTCCCTGTCACCTCCCCCTGCTGTCCTCTTTCTCTGGAGAAGTGGCTGGGGCTCGGGAGTGAACCTGGTGCCCCA
>NW_022900949.1:6651790-6653692 GCF_012274545.1 Fukomys damarensis
ACGGCAGGACTCCAGGCACCCGGGACTCAGTTTCTTCATCCATAAAAATGGACACAACTAGGGTCCTCTCTCCTAGGACTGGTAGGAAAATAAAAGGACTTAATTCAAGGAAGGGGCTTAGCAGGCAGCTGCACCTACAGAAGGATTCACACCTGTGTTGGCCGATAGTACTTCTGTTATTTCTGTCCTTATTAGTTGGTCTCTGTCCTATTTTTTTAAATTTATTTTTGAGACAAGGGCTCACTATGTAGTTCAGGATGACTTTGATCTCACTATGTAGCCCAGGCTGGCCTTGAACTCATGGCGATCCTCCTGCCTCAGCCTCCCGAGTGCTAGCGTGACAGGCGTGCACCACCGTGCCTGCCCGGTCGCCGTCTGTCTCCCAGGGTTGCTCTTTCCCTCCGTCTCTGTGTCTCTGTCTCCTGGCTTCCATGCCTCTGAACATCTCCTTTCTCTCCCTGTCTGCCTCTTCATGCCCTGGCTGGCCACAGTCAGTTCTGCTGGGCATCGTGGTCCTGCTCGCTTACCGCCTGGAGTTCACAGACACCTTCCCGGTGCACACCCAGGGGTTCTTCTGCTATGACAGTACCTATGCCAAGCCCTACCCGGGGCCTGAGGCCAGCAGCCGAGCACCTCCCACCCTCATCTACGCCCTGGTCACTGCTGGGCCCACCCTCACGGTGAGATGGTGGGGGTCGCCTCCCAGGAGGCAGGAAGGCCAGGTGGGGACTGGTGGCCATCTGGGCTTGAAGGCCAGGGAGTCCCCCCCTTGGTGCTGTCCACAGATCCTGCTGGGGGAGCTGGCACGGGCCTTCATCCCCACGCCCTCGGCCAGCCCCATCATCGGGGAGAGCACCATCGTGTCGGGGGCCTGCTGCCGCTTCAGCCCCCCGCTGCGGAGGCTGGTCCGCTTCCTGGGTGAGCGACAAGGCTGCGTCGGCCCTGTGGCAATGGGGGACAGGTGCAGACCGAGTCGTGATTAGAATTGCAAGTGGGAAGGAGGGAGTCCTAAAATTGTCATTCTGGGGGCTTTGGGGGGCAAAGAGGGACTTGGGGTCAGATCAGATGAAAGGGAGATTCCAGGGACATTGGAGGCACTGCCCCACCCGTGGTGTCAACCGGAGGAAGGCGACCCCAGAGTGAGAGCAGCGCAGTCTCAGGTGGAAGAGAGGCGACATGTTGGTGGCCACGCAAAAGGGTGTGTGGGCAGGGAGACGAGGCTCCCAGTCACCTTCGGTGGGGCCTTGTCACAGCTGGTCAAGCACGGGGAGCAGAGTGGACCCCTCTCTGGGTCGTGTGGGGCCCCCAGGGAGAGAGGGGTCCACTTGGTAAGAGCTGGCGTAGTGACGGGTACAGGAGGCCTATCCTACACGATAGCAGGGTTCCAAGGGGAGGCCTGTTGCCCACACGAGGTAACCCCAGAGGGACAGAGGCCGGCTGTACACAGGGAGGGCCCCAGGGGGCAGGAGACCCCAAGTGCCATCACCGTGGTCCCAAAGGAAGGGATACCTTAGCGGGGCGCCGGGTAAAGGAGTCCCAGGCGTGCTACCGTGGTGGTCAAGGAAACAAGGGGTCCAGGGCAGACATGAGGAGCGTCTCAGGAGGAGGGCTAGAGCCTCCGGGCCCTCGGGGTGACGCCCTCTGCACCCCTCCTCCAGGAGTGTACTCCTTCGGCCTCTTCACCACCACCATCTTCGCCAACGCGGGACAGGTGGTGACCGGCAACCCCACGCCGCACTTTCTGTCCGTGTGCCGCCCCAACTACACGGCCCTGGGCTGCCCTCCGCCCTCTCCTGACCGGCCAGGGCCTGACCGTTTTGTCACCGACCAGGGCGCCTGCGCGGGGAGCCCCAGTCTGGTGGCCGCCGCACGCCGCGCCTTCCCCTGCAAGGACGCGGCCCT
>NW_022900949.1:6654280-6657413 GCF_012274545.1 Fukomys damarensis
GGGTGGGGGGCTGGGTTTTTGCCCCCCCCCCCCCCCCGAGCCCCAACTCTTGACAGTGTGAGGGCTTCTAACTCTGTCCCCTGCTTTTGCTTTGACTCTGTTGCTTTGACTCCTTTTCCTGGTCTCTGACGCTTCTAACCCTCCCAGAGGTCCCCTGGGGCTCAGGATGCCACCTCCTGGGATTCCTGGACCTGCCCCCTCGGCCCTGACGCCTCTCCCTCGGTTCTGTGGCCACGCCCTAATCCCAGAAGCTTCTGCACCCACGTATGAGCCCGTCTTGGGGAGCACCTGCGCCCCAGACCCTGACCTCTCCACGAGAGCCCCTACCCCTGGCCACGCCCCCAGCCAGAAAGGCAGCGTCCGGTCCCCTTGGATCGGCGACCTCACCTGCGCCCGTCCGTGACTAGTGTGGCTCCCACAGATGTACGTGACCCTAGTGTTCCGCGTGAAGGGCTCCCGCCTGGTTAAGCCCTCCCTCTGCCTGGCCCTGCTGTGCCCCGCCTTCCTGGTGGGCGTGGTCCGCGTGGCTGAGTACCGCAACCACTGGTCTGACGTGCTGGCCGGCTTCCTGACGGGGGCGGCCATCGCCACCTTTCTGGTGAGTTCCCGCCCACCCAGTTTTGCGGGGGAGACACCCAGCCCTGCCCCTCCTAGCCCAAGGCAGGCCTGCATGATGATGGAAATTGTAGATCCCCCGTGACCCCAGGCGAGCCCTTTAACCTCCTTTAACCTGGATGGTCGCATCAGTTAAATGGGACAACAGTATCATCAGGACCAGGGTGAGACCTCCCTCCGGGGCCAAATTTAAGGGGATGAATGGCAAAACACCCCGCGATCAAGATTTTTAAATATATATATATATAGTTTGTTTTGTTTTGTTTTGCTTTGGTACCGAGGATTGAACTCAGGCCCCTACACTTGCAGGGCAGGTGGTGAAACCACTGAGCCAAATCCCCAGCCCAAGATAAATATTTTAATGAAATACTTTAAAAATCAAAATTCATGCTGGGTGTGATGGCTTATGCCTGTAATCCGAAGCACTCGGGAGGCTGAGGCAGGAGGGTGGAAAATTCAAATTTAGCCTGGGCTATTTAGCAAATTAGTGAGATTCTGTCGCAAATAAAAAGCGGGGAGGGTGAGAGTGTAGCTCAGTGTGAAGGCCCTGGGTTCTAGTACAAAGAAACAAAGCTGGGCTTGGTGGCAGACAACTCTGTAATCTCAGCACTCAAGAGGCTGAGGCAGGAGGCTTGCCACAAGTTTAAGGCCAGCCCGAACTACATATCATATCAAGACGCTGTCTCAAAAAGGAAAAAAGATCTGCCTAAAAAACTTTTTAAAAAATTCATGGTGGGCTTGGTGCCGGATACGTGTAATCTCAGCAAGTTCAAGGCCAGCCTGGCCAACTTAGTGAGAACAGAACCTGTCTCAAATTTTAAAAAATGAAAAAGGCCTAGTGATGTAGTTCAGTGCTCCATGGGTTTGATCTACATTATGGGGGTGTGTGTCAAAATTCATGCCAAACATTTAAATGTACAAAATATCAATTTGTTTTGGGTACTGGAGATCGAATTCAGGACCTTGCACTTGCAAGGCAGGCAGCAGCACCACTGAGCTAAATCCCCAGCCCGATTTTTTTTACGGGACTTATTTCTGATTTTTTTCCCCCCACTTTTCTTTTTTGGTACCGGGAATCAAACCCAGGGCCTTGCACTTGCTGGGCAGGTGCTGCACGGCTGAGCTACATCCTGGCCCAACATCAATTTGTTGTTGTTGTTGTTGTTGGTATGGGGGTCGAACTCGTGTCCTTGCACTTGCGAGGCAGGCAGCGGCACCGCTGAGCTAAACCCTGACCCCCATTTTTTTTTGAGACAGGGTCTCCCTATGTAGTCCAGACTGGCTTTGCACTCAGCTAGCCTTGAAACTTGTGGCGATCCTCCTGCCTCAGCTTTGTGAGTGCTAGAGTCACAGGCATGCACCACCAAGCCCAGCTAAAATATCAGACATTTAAATGAAGCTAGACCAGGCATAGATAGTAGCACACGCCTACAATCCCATCATCATGGAGGCTGAGGCAGGAGGATCGCTGAGTTTGAGATCAGCATGAACTGTACAGGGAAACCCTGTCTCAAAAACCAAACAAGCTGGGGACGTAATTCAGTGGTGCTATGCCTGCCTGGCAAGTGCAAGGTCCTGAGTTCAACCCCTAGCACCAACAAAACAAAACAAATGGGCAGCATAGCACCTGCCCACCACAGTGAGGTCCTGTGTTCCATCCCCTATTCCAATTTTAAAAAATCTTTACCAGTCCTGGGCGTGTGGGGTAAATAATGACACTTCCGACCTCTTGGTGAGGTGGAAAGAGCGTCCTTGACCCTCAGTGAGTGCCTTGAAAATGTTACCCGTTCTTGAAAACTGAGCCTCGGTTGATCTGAAAGATGGGATTGGCATTTATTTCACCCCTGTGTCCCCAGCCCCAGGAACGCAGCCCCTCCCTAGCTCCCTCCTTCTCTCTGTCCAAGGTCACCTGTGTCGTGCACAATTTCCAGAGCCGGCCACCCTCTGGCCGAAGGCTCTCCCCCTGGGAGGACCTGGGCCCCGCGCCCACCATGGAGAGCCCCCTCGAAAAGTTAAGTGTGGCCCAGGTAAGGGGGGCCGGGGGCCGCTCCCGGCTGGAGAGGGTGGTGGGTGGAAGAGGCCAAGAGGCGGGAAGTCACACAAGAGGTAGGGCCGTGGGAGGTGAGCGGGGAAGGCCCAGGCCGCTGTCCCCTGTTCCAAAGGGACAGCACTCACCTGTGAGACTGTTTTGTCTTCTCTCCCGGCCGAGCCTCTCGTGCCTCCGAAGGCAGGGTCCGGGGGTCCTCTAGCGCCTTCCCTCTGCCTCTCTGTCTCAGGAACCCGAGGCCAGCAGGCCGCATTCGACACCGGCACGGCTCACCCCATCCAGTGAGTATCGGGGAAGTTGGGGGGACACTGGGACTCCCCCATGGGTAGCCACTGGCAAAAGAGATCTCCCCTAAGCCTTCTTGGCCGCCTCCCATGTTTTCTAAACCTGCTCTCTGACTCTTGACCTCTAGAGCCGCAGAACTGCGCCCGCCGTGGCCACCTGATGCCCAGCTGCGTGTCCTCCAGCGCC
>NW_022900949.1:6657583-6671053 GCF_012274545.1 Fukomys damarensis
GCGTGGCCGGAAGCTGCTGCTGCCCACGCCCCTGCTGCGGGACCTGTACACCCTTAGTGGACTCTACCCCTCCCCCTTCCACCGGGACAACTTCAGCCCTTACCTGTTTGCCAGCCGCGACCACCTGCTGTGAGACCCCCCCCAAGAACCCGGAGTCTGCCCTCGTCCCTACTTCTCCCCTGCCACGCGTGTGTGTGCGTGTGCCATGTGAGTGCCGAAGCCCCGGCCCCCCAACCCAGCCTTGTCCAGATATCCGGACGGCTGCAAGGGCGACTGCGGGAACCCCTGCCTCTCAGCCCTCTGGGGCCTACCTCTCAGTAGGTAGAATTGCAGGTGGGCCCTTGCCCCTAAGATCGCCCTTTTAAGGGCTAAAACTTGACCCTATTGGCCACTACCCAGCCAATGAGTCTCCACTTCCCAGAATTTTCCCCAAAAGGAGTTTATTGCAGCCAACGGGAGTCTCCCTAGCACCTCCTGGAATCTCAGGCAATCGGGCAACTCCAGCCAGTGTTCAGTGTCTGAACACCCAACAGGAGCCCTTGGCTTGCAGTTTCTAGAATGGGTGGGTATGATTCCAGTCACTGGGGGACCGCCCGTGTCTGCGCATGTGCACACAGGAGGACGGGTTGGGGTTGTGCTTCGGCACCAGGCCCTCCCTCCTCAGAACCACAGAGCCCAGCTGGGGTTGGGGACAGGCTCCCCAGTGGCCGGGTCCTGCGGCACCCCTTCCCCTCCCGTGTGTGTACCCTCCCATCCAGTCCCTCCCAATCCCTACTTAAAATCCCTACTTAAGCAGGGCTAGCCCCAGTTGAGGTTTTGGGGTTCAGGGTGCTGTGTCTCCACTTGCCTGTGCCCAGGGCACTCCCCAAACCCTTCTCATTTATTAGAGCTGCGGGAAAGGACTTTATTTCCCCCTCAGAGCCCACCCCTGTCCACCTTGCCCACCGTGCCTGGGCCTCGTGCAGACGTGCCATCTTGGGGAGCATGAGCCGAGCAGAAGGGCTCCCCTCCCCTGAGCAGCCCGAGGCAGTGTCCCCTTTTCTGCCCCCATCTTTAATTAAACACCTGGCTTCTCATCTTTAATAAAAACCTGTTTGTAACAGAAGTCTGGCCGCTTGCCTGCCTCCCCGGGGAAGACTGAGTCGGGGGTCTTGATGGCTGTGAAACGGGCCTTGGGTGGTACAGCCCGTTTGAGGTCAGTCCCAGGGGCACTGTGGGGTTAGGGGAACCAGGGCGTTGGGTCAAAATCCACAGTGAGGGCCCCATGCCTGGCTTCCCAAGCAGCCGGTCCTCTGGTGACAATAGCTGGTGTTCGGAAGGCAGAAGGGACAGCATGGGGGGTACTAAGAGGCACTAGAGACCTCCACGCTGAACACCTGGATGCGAGGGTGAGGACAGAACAGCTGTGAGCTGGTCCAAAGCCCTAACTGCTGAGAAGTCCACAGCGAAGGGGCAGGGAACTACAGACGCTTAGACCACGGGGGACCCCGAGTCACCTGGGAACCAGAAAAGGGTCATCTGCGTCCCTTTCCCTGACACTGTCCTTCAACAAACACTATAGATACCTACCATGTCTCAGGCTGTCTTAGTCTCCTCCGGCAGTTGCAGCAAAATACCACAGACTTGGTGGTTTACACCCAACAGAAGTTTCCTGTGGTTCTGGAGGCCAGGAAGTCCAGGATCACGGCATTGGGAGATTTGGTGTCTGGTGAGGACACAGGAGGAAGGGTGGATAGGCTCTCCGCGGTGTCATAAGGGCACTAATCCACTTCTCGAGGGTGCCACCCTCATGACCAAATCGCCTACCAAAGACCCCGCCTCCCAGTACCAGCACTGTGAGGTTAGGATCGCAGCATGTGAATCTTGAAAAGGGAGGGACACAAATATTCAGTCTTCAGCACAGAGGCCATGGCCATGAGCAGGCACAAATCCCTGCCCATGTTAGCTTGCTCCCCCCCCCGCAAAAACAAACTTTATTTTCAAAAAACAGGTGGGGGTTTGACTTGGCCCATAGTTGACAGTTGACCGACACCTGCTCTACTATATTTCGCTATTGGTACATTTTAGATGTGCATCATGATCACGTTCATCACACGGAACTGTACCTGGACATGAGGTATCGTAATTCTTCTTTCCCCACCCCCGCCCTTTACTCCTCTTCACCTTCCTCGTTACAAAAGGTCTGTTTCCATTATTTCCTGCTGTTCTCTTTTTCCTTATCCTTTCCTCTTCCCTCCCCCTTCCCTTGTTCCCCTTCTCATTTGAACATTTTCTCCTCATTTCCAAGTATGTACAATGCATTTTGGTCCTTATTTCCACTTGCAGTTTTTCACACCAGAGAAACAATGAAATATTTAAACATGTGTTGAATTTACTTCACTTACGAGTATGGTCTCAGGGGCTGGGGGTTGAGCTCAGTGGTTCTGCCACCTGCTTCACAAGTGCAAGGACCCAAGTTTGATCCCCGGTACAAAAAAAATTTTTTTGGAGGGGGGAAATGTGGGCATTTTCATTATATTGGTTCTTCCTACACAAGAACAGGAGAGCTCTTTCCATTTTCTGATATCCTCTTCGATCTTCCTCTCCATAGTATTGTAGTTTTCCATGTAAAGTTCTTTTAATTCCTCTGTTAGATTGACTCCTGGTATTTCATTTTGGGGGATGCTATGGTGGAAGGTGTTGTTTCCCTAATTTATCTCTTGGTGAGTTTGTTATCTGTGTACAGAGATGCTATTGATTTTTGACTCTTGACTCTGTATCCAGCTACTCTACTGAATTTCATTGTGAAGTCCCTCTTTTCATATCTAATTGCATGGATTTGAACCTTTTCCTTCCTTTTTTGATAAGGTTGGCTAAAGGTTTGTCAATTTTATTTAGTATTCTAAGGAACAAATTATTCAATAATTGCATACAGTAAATAGGCCCTCAATATGGTGATTTACACTCAGGGGAGAAAATGTAAAAGGGGTTGGGGAAAATAGAGAAATAGAAGAAGAGGGAGAGATCAGAAGCAAGGCTGGAGGACAAAGGAAGAATATGTGTACTTTGGGAAACTGGTAAAGAAGACAGGAGGGAAAAAGAGAAGGAAGAAATAAGCACAGTAATAGAACAATAGAATTGAGCAACAAAAACCAGAAGCAATGTTCCCACTCATAAAAACAAGAACAAAGAAGAAAAAACAAGAAAAGAAAACAGACATTTAGAAAAGGCCATTTTAGGGTGTGTCTCTGCCGTCAGTGGGAGAAAGAATGGGCTGACAGAGTCCAGATCCAGGTGGATTAAACCTAGAAAGTCAGCTCTAGGCTTATCGCAGGGTGGTGGATAATCCCAGCAAGTCTGCACCCTTAGATTCACTGAAGTGCAGGCTGCTTTCTGACTGTGAGGATGAAACCCTATTTGTTCAGCCTGCAACACTTCATGTGCCTCCTGCCGGCCTCAACTTGGCTTTTTGACCTCCTGCCAACTCCAATTCGGTTCCACCCCACCCTGACACCGGGAGCTGCTACATGGAAACCAGCCTGCAGCTGCTCCAGATTCCCAGCTCAGCTGGCCTCTCCCCAAGATGGTTACCGGCCAGGAGCCCTCTCCCGGGAACATCTGAACCCGAATAACTCACCGGTCACTGCAGATGGCTGTGTCCACTGCTCCATTCCAGTGGTGCTTCTCCGTGGAGGCCTCTTGGGTTGCCAGTAGTCACCGTGCATCTGTAGCTGTCCCTATTCAACGAGTCAGGGCCCAGGGAGAAAGCACCATGTTCACCACTCTATCATCTTCTAGCTCACACTTTAATACTCAGTACAGCTCAGCCTGTGGATTCATGCCTGCACTCAGGAAGATGAAGCAGGAGGATCTCTGCAAGTCTGAGGCCAGCCAGCGTTACACAGTGGGTTCAAAGCCTGCCTGAACTACAAAGTGAGACCTTGGTTTGTTTGTTTTTTTAAAAAAACAGATAGACAATAAAAATAAATAAGCGATATACAGATCCACACTCCCAAATTTTATAAAAATCTGAATCCCCAAAATATTTTCATAACTCCCTTATGGCAAAACATGACCTGGAGTGACATGACGTTATGCTCTTGGTATTTTGCTTGATGTGAATTTTTTTTTTCTGCTGCAAACACTATCTTCAGATTTGGGATGCTACCCCAGATTCCTGTAGGGATGCTATATAAGACATGAGCTACACCCTATTACCTTTCCAAAATCTGAAAAATCCTCATTTCCAAACTTCAGAGAACAAGAATTTAGGTGAGGTGCTACCGACCATAGGGGAGCAAAGACTGGATTTCACAAGGAGAACAGGGATCTTCAGAAAGGTGGGAGCAGGTTCGGCGGCGACAGTCAGAAACCACACAGCACTGAGTAGTGAGGGTAGTAGCTGCTGCAATTTTATTTCTAACTCTAGGTGTTTATATACTAGTTTCAAGGGCACACCTCAAGAGTGATTCCAGTCACAAGCAGGCATGAGAAACATAGACAATAGTACTGTAAAAGCTAAGACCACAAGGTCAAGGTGAGACCACACCTATATACAATCACAAAAGCTAAGACCACTAAGTCAAGGTAAGACCACACCTATACGCAGTCAGAAGGGGAAGTTTGTAAAACAAAGGACTGGCTTCAGCATGTCACCTTCAGGTTCACCTTCAGGACTTCACAGTCCGGGGCTCAGGGTCAGCACTTTGGCCGCCCGTCCTCTTGTGCCCCGACACCTCCCCATCTCTAGGAACATCTAATTGTTCCTGCCCTTTCCTGGGCCCAGAATACAATTCTACAGATAATGAACAAATAGTAATAAACACAAAATAGAACAGAATTACAATGAACCCAATGTCCCCAGACTGCAGGCAGAGAGGCCAGCTATTCTCTCCACGGCTGACTTCGCATGCGGTGTGTGCCAAGGACCTCCAGGAGGCTTAACCCCGTGGGGACGATACCTCGGATCTGGTTTCTGCCAGGTGACCGGCACTGTCACGCAGACTCCACTGGAGTGGTCGTGGCAGTCGAGACTGACCTGGAGCTCACTGTGTAGCCCAGGCTGATCTCGGACTGGCAGGGATCCTCCTGCCTCAGCCTCCTGAGTGCTGGGATGACAGGCGTGCGCCGCCACACCGGCTGGTGTCAACATTATTGGATGGCATTTCTCCCCTGTAGGACACGGGCTCTGCAAGAATCAGTTGTTTGTTTTGTTCCCTGCCGTGTCCCAACTCTTGGCACAGCACCTGCCATCCCCAGGTGCTCAAACTCTAGCCTGAGTGAGGCCCTTCCGCAGCGATGCTGACGTGTGGCACACGCCCGAGAAGATGGCTTTTCTCTCACTTCTCAGAAGTCTGTCTTCACACCTTTTTTTGTTTTTTGGTAACGGGGATCGAACTCGGGTCCTTGTGCTTGTGAGGTAGGCGCTGGAACCACTGCGCTAAATCCCCGGTCCTCTGTCTTCACATCTTTACAAAAGTGTGCTTAAAATATGGAGGCTTAGCAGGGTGTAGTTCCACACACTATCATTCCTGCATTCTGGGAAGCTGAGGCAGGAGGGCTGAGAGTTTGAGCCCAGCCTGAGCAACTTAGTTATTTAGGAAGACCCTGTCTCAAAATCCTCGCATGCATACACACCTAAATACATACGGACCGAGGGTGTGGCTCAGTGAGAAAGCTCTGGGTTCAGTCCCCCAAGTCCTAAGTCAGTCCTCAGCGCTGCTAGTCCTTAAGAAAATATCCGCAGAGAGCAGTAGCTGCCTGTAGTGGGGCTGGACCCAGGGCTCAGAACAGGGGAGCCAGAAACTCAGCATGAGCCTGCATCTAGCCTTGATTTATTGGCATGCTCAAGAGATGAATTCACTTGACAAATGTTTTATTTTGTATTTGATTTTATAAAAAAATATTTGATTTTGCAATGTTGGGGATCGAACCCAGGGCCTTGAACGCTCTGAGCAATGTACTCTACCACTGAGCCACACCTCCAACCCAGAAAGCATCTTTCTGAGCACCTACTGTGTATCAGAACTTGTTCTAGGCGCTGGGGACAAAACAGCGAACAAATAACAGTCTTCTGGTGAAACCGACTTCCTAGTGGGGTCCTAATAAGTGAGAGAGAAAATAGTCACG
Source organism: Fukomys damarensis (assembly GCF_012274545.1). Lineage (NCBI taxonomy): Eukaryota > Metazoa > Chordata > Mammalia > Rodentia > Bathyergidae > Fukomys > Fukomys damarensis. The sequence goes on from NW_022900949.1 coordinate 6,663,692, forward strand.
GAGCAGATGAGAAAGTTCAGCAGTGGGAGCAGATGGCAGGGACCTAGGGCTGGGGCTTCATTTGTGTAGCATTGGATAGAGTGGTCAGTGTTGGCCTCCCTGGGAGGGTGACGTTCGGGAAAGGTGTGGACGAGGCCAGGAGGGAAGTCAGGCACACCTTCAAGGCCAAGGTCGCGGGAGCACTGGGACACAGTTGGCTTTTACCTAGGGTCCCATGGGAATCCAGATGGGGAGGGTTTGAGTAGAGGATGATCGTGTTTTGAGTTCATTTTCTTTTTTTGGACCTGGGATCGAACTCAGGACCTTGAGCTTGTGAGGCAGGTGGCGGAACCACTGAGCTAAATCTCCAGCCCTGGGTTTACGATGTTTCAAGGCCCGTGATGTCGAATAGGCATCTACGTACTTTTATTTTATTTTTTGCATTTCCACCTGAGATACCCATCTCGGGTTGGCAGTGAGAGCAAATCTAGGGCAGTTCAGGCTCTAGTTTATTTACCCTTTGTATTCTGTCTTATTTTTATTTATTTATTTTGTTTCTTGGCTTTTTGAGACAGGGTCTCACTATGTAGTTGAGACTGACCTGGAACTCACTATGTAGCCCAGGCTGGTTTCGAACTCCCAGCGATCCTCCTGCCTCAGCCTCCCGAGTGCTGGGATGACAGGCGGGCGCCACCACGCCCGGCTTTGTAGTCTGTGTTGAATCAGAACCGCGGAGAGCACCAGACTGGCGGGTCGAGGCTCTGTCCGCGGTGCTGAAGGGTTGCTCCTTTCCTCGCCTGAGTGGAGGCAACTTCAACTTCGGGACCGTGGGTCTCAGGTGTGTGAGCTCTGAAACAGACCCTTGACAAGTCAAACAGGGGCTCCGTGGTCCTGTTTGTCCTCTGTCTTGTCTCGCACCACGCATCTGCTCACCTCCTCTCCCTCCGTCTTCCTTTTGCTCTTTCTCCTCAAGACACACAGGCCTCTTCGCCGCTCCCTGAAAACATCAGGCACATTCCCCAGCCCAGGATGTTTTTATGAGCTGTTTCCCTTGCCTGGACTGCCTACCCCTACCCTGCTAGATTTTTACAAGTCCTGTCCCCTCCTTCGCTTACCTTCAGCCTCATCTCCTCCTGGACAACTTCCTGACCATCTTCTCTAAACTCTTTACCATGTCCCCACTGCACAAGTTTCCCATTTACTTTCCTAGTCTGACTTTTCTACTGATCCCATATCAGAGATCCTAATCCCTCACTGCCACGACCACTCCAGCGGAGTCTGCGTGACAATGCCGGTCACCTGGCAGAAACCAGACCCGAGGTATCGTCCCCACGGGGTTAAGCCTCCTGGAAGTCCTTGGCACACACCGCATGCGAAGTCAGCCGTGGAGAGAATAGCTGGCCTCTCTGCCTGCAGTTTGGGGACATTGGGTTCATTTATAATTCTGTTCTATTTTGTCTTTATTACTATTTGTTCATTATCTGTAGAATTGTATTCTGGGCCCAGGAAAGGGCAGGAACAATTAGATGTTCCTAGAGATGGGGAGGTGTCGGGGCACAAGAGGACGGGCGGCCAAAGTGCTGACCCTGAGCCCTGGACTGTGAAGTCCTGAAGGTGATCCTGAAGGTGACATGCTGAAGCCAGTCCTTTGTTTTACAAACTTCCCCTTCTGACTGCGTATAGGTGTGGTCTTACCTTGACTTAGTGTGCTTAGCTTTTGTGATTGTATATAGGTGTGGTCTCACCTTGACCTTGTGGTCTTAGCTTTTACAGTACTATTGTCTATCTTTCTCATGCCTGCCTGTGACTGGAATCACTCTTGAGGTGTGCCCTTGAAACTAGTATATATACACCTAGAGTTAGAAATAAAATTGCAGCAGCTACTACCCTCACTACTCAGTGCTGTGTGGTTTCTGACTGTCGCCGCCGAACCTGCTCCCACCTTTCTGAAGATCCCTGTTCTCCTTGTGAAATCCAGTCTTTGCTCCCCTACGGTCGGTAGCACTCGACTACATAGTGAGACCCTGTCTCAAAATAGCAACCAACCAACCAACAAACAAAAATAATGTTGACGCCAATGCTGACACTGATATCTGAAGAGAGATCATCAAAGAGCACAGGCTAAGCTGGGTGCTGTGCGTCACACCTGTGGTCCCTGCTACTTAGGAGGCAGGAGAGTTGCTGGAGCCTAGGAGCGCAGCGCCAGTCCCGGCAACCTGGCGAGACGCTGTGTGGCAGTTTGGGCCACGTGGTGAAGGAGAGTCTTTCTCAGCAGGTGATGCTCCGCCAGAGACCCCAGTGGGGTTTAAGTGTTACGTGCAAGCTGCCTGCTGAGGCAAAGAAACAAGTGCAAAGGGCCTGTGGTGGGACTGTGCGTGGCGTGGCCCTGTGCACCCCAGTGCGTGCTGTGTGTCACTCCTCGGTGCTCGTGCACTCAGGGAGTTGCAATGTGACATTGGGTATCTGCTGGCGCAAAGACTTTTTTGGGACAGCGCGGTGTGAGTGTCTCAAAGAAATGTAGGACAGGGTGTATGAGGGTGCTTTGTGTCAGGGTAGGGTAGAGCTGCGAGAATGAGAGAGAGAGAGATGTCATGGCTTCGCCTGTGTGTGTGTGTGTGTGTGTGTGTGTGTGTGCGTGGACGGGTGCCCAGCTGTGTGAGTGGGTGTATGCAGATTGTTGTTGAACGGTATTCTGGCCCCAGAGGGAGAGAGGAAGCCCAGGAAATCACAGTCCCGCCCTACCCCTGGATCTCCAAGCAACGGCACCACTTTGAAGTTACCAGGAGACAAGGTTGCCAGGGCAACACAGGCCTGAGTGGCAGCTCGGGGGGGACGTCTGGGTGAGGACACTCAGCTAGTGATCATGAATATTCACCTTGTTTCTCCCTTTCCTGCGGTTGCTCAACAATATTTCCTTCCATCAGATTTACCAAGAATGTGTTTTAGAAACTCCAATGTGCCCGTTCTGAGCCCTGGGGAGGCACAAGTAAATAAGGCAAACCAAGTCCATGCTGTATTTGTCCTTCCGTCTTCCAGCCCCTTTTTGTCTCTCCTGCCTCCTTTCTTGGCTTCAGTTCACCCTCCCTTTAGCACAAGTGAGATTCCAGGAGCCCCCAGGCTATTCGCCAGGCTTAGTGGCCCAAGCCTGTAACCCTAGCATTCAGAAGGCTGAGGCAGCAGGATCCAGAGTTCAACGCCAGCCTACACAGCGAGACCCTGTCTCAAAAAACCAACCAAGGGCTGGGGATTTAGCTCAGTGGTGGTGCTGCCTGCCTCGGAAGCGCAAGGTCCTGAATTCGATCCCCGGTTCCGAAAAAAAAAAAAAAAAAGCCCCCAAGCCCGTGAGGAAGGAGGGTCCGCGAGTAAACTGAGGCTAGGAGACTTCACTAAGTCAATGATCTGGGCTTGCTCCCTCCAACTCTCAAGCCTTTTATACTTGTTCGATTAGCTGATTAACTGACCAAAAAAAAGTATTCATGCTTTCCTGCCATTCACACTTCCTCAAAAGAAGCTCTTATCTTCTTCACCCACCCCCAACCCGCACGCTCAGACTAAGGTTCTTTTCCTGTTCACCAGGGGTGGAGCCGGTGAGCTCTAATTTTGATGGACAGCTCCCATGGCCAATAGAGAAGCTAAACCAACTATAGCCAATGAAGTCTCTGCTTGGGCGGGATTAAAACTGGGAACGCGTCACCTATTGGACAGTGGTACTTTACGAATGGCGGAGACGCTGAGGCGAGTGTTAAGTCGGTGTAGCGCGGTCGAGACTGGGGAGGCGGACGCGGCTGAGGCGGGACCGCCTTTACTGCTGCTCGGCCCTCCAGGTTCTGGAAAGACAACGCTGCTATTTGCGGCGGCCCTGGAAGCAGCAGGAGAGGGTCGAGGTCCTATCCTCTTCCTAACTCGGAGGCCTCTTCAAAACCTGCCCCGCGGTGTCGCAGGGACACTCGACCCTTTGCGGCTCCAGGTATAACAGTGGGGCGGGACTAGAAGTAGACTCGCCGGGGAAGGGGCGGGTCAGTTTGAGTGACAGGCAGGTCGGCCAATGGCGGGGACGGTGGAAGAGCAATTCTGAGCAGCTTGACTGAGTGGAGTTGGGAATACGCGAGGGGCGGGATCGTGCAGAATTTAGCTAAGATTGACTGAAACACCACCCAATCGCGGGCGGCGTTAGGCAGTAAGCAAGGGGCGGAACTAAACATGGATCTAGCCGGGCCTGGAGTGGGTTTCAGTGGAACCACAGTCGGGGCCGAGGTCAGGTTGAAAATGCTGGGAGCAGGCTTTCCGTGGAAACGTTGACCTATTTAGAGGGGGAATAAAAAATAAGGCTGGCCCTCAGTCTACACGTCAGTCATAAGTGCCGGAAAAACAGGTGTGAGTAGAATATTTACCGTTCTGAGCCGCTGTTTCCTCCTGAAGCCACCTGTGTACGGACTCAGAGCCTAGTCTGGGAAAGTATGCAAAGAAGCTGGGCTTGAGCCGGGTCCGGTAACCCAGGTCTGCAGTCCCAGCACCCTGGGAGGCTGAGGCAGAAGGATCGCAAGATCAAGCCCAGTCTAGGCAACTTAGTAATTTAGCAAGATTCTGATTCAGAATAAAAAATGCAAATGAGGGCCAGGGATTAGCTCAGTGCTCCTGCCACTTGCCTTGCAAGTGCAAGGTCCTGAGTTCGATCCCCGGTACCAAAATAAAAAAATAATACTAGGTATACATATTACAGAACCTATTTGTTAGCCGGGCGTGGTGGCGCACGCCTGTCATCGCAGCACTCGGGAGGCTGAGGCAGGAGGATCGCTGTGAGTTCGAGACCAGCCGGGGCTGCATAGTGAGTTCCAGGTCAGTCTCAACTACATAGTGAGACCCTGTCTCAAAAAAAAAAAAAGAATAAATAAAAATGAGAAGGGCTGGGGATGGAACTCACTGTAAGGGCCCTGGGTTCGAGCCCCAGTAGCAGTGTGGCAGGGAGTAGGGGCAGAGCTGCCACGTGTGGCGTCTAGGTGCTGCATTGAATGTGGCCTTTTTGTTCTTCCTGAATCTTACAGAAGATTCGCTTCCAGTACCCGCCCTCCACGCGAGAGCTGCTTCGGCTCCTGTGCTCTGCCCATGAGGCCACTGGGCCCGTGCCCTCTCTTGTGCTGCTGGACAGCCTGGAGGAGTACCTAGCGGAGGACCCGGGCTGCCAGGAGGTCGCCTACCTGGCCGCCTTGCTTCTGGATACAGCTGCTTACTTCGGCCACCGAGCTGGGCCCAGCCGGCACTGTGGGCTCCTGGTGGCCCTGCAGACCCGGGAGGAAGCGGACAGCGGGGAGACCCTGCAGCGGGCACTGCTCCAGCGCTATTTCCCGGCACCGTGCTGGCTGCAGGCAGACGCAGCAGGCCCGGGAGAGCACAGCTTCCGAGTTTGCCTGGAGCCAGGTGGTCCGGGCCCCAGGGCAGAGTGGGGGGTGACTTTCCACCCGGATGGAGAGATGACCATCACCCCATGGCCCCCCCAGACGAGGGAGCCCAGCCTCCACAAGAGTTCAATCTCTAGGGGGTCAGCTCTGAGCTGCAGGGGGCAGCCTCTCTCTGCCTCGGTTTCCCCTGGCTGGAATACTTCTCTCTCAGGGACAGATGCAGCACCAAGACCTAAGGAATAGAGTGCTCTTCTCCTTAAAAGCTAGCATTATCGGGGTGGGGTACAGCTCAGGGGTGTGTGCTTGCTTATGTGAGGCCCTGGGTTCCATCCCCAGCACAACAAAAACAAAACTTGAATCATTGTATTCATATTATGCCCAAGCAATTTTTGTTTTTTTCTTTTTTTACTGTTTTGAACTATATAGAAAGTTTTGTTATAAATATATTCTGGGGCCGGGTATCTACCTCAGTGTTTCCTCTGCCTGCCTTGTAAGCGCAAGGTCCCGAGTTCAATCCCTGGTACCACAAATAAATAAATATGATATTCTGAGGCTTTTCTCCTGCCTTCTTTGCTATCTGCACTGTTACTGACCTTCAGCCAAGTTCTAGTTTAATTGCTTTTTCCCTGTGGCATATTATTCCATGGGTGTTTGTACCTCAATTTATTCACAGATTCTCTTACTTAATGTTCTTAAGTATTTTTGCACTTGTGTCCTGGTGCATATCTACTCTTAGGATATATACTTGGAGATAGAATTGCTGTTGCATAAGGTGTGCGTGTGTTCAGCTTTCTTAGTTTATGCCAGACTTTTACAAAGCAGTTAAACCAGAACTGCCACCAAATCATATGATAGTACTTGGTGTTAACACAGTGCTTTTTTTCTCACGCTGCAGTTCAGGCTGGCCTTGAACTTGAAGTGATCCTCCTGCCTCAGCCTCCTGAGTGCTGGGATGACAGGCATGCTGTGCCAACACAGTACTTGCTTAAAGTACAGCCTGATTCATGATAAAGCCATATGAGTTATTGTCATCCTTAAGGAAAGACCAGCTAGATGCTCTTAAAACAGGTTTCTTCCCCCTGAGTGTTCAAGTAAATGACATTTCCTAGCATCTCTTAAATCTAGTTGAGGTCACATGACTTTCTGGCCAATCAAATGTGCAAGAAAAGACAACCCTAGCTGGGCGTGGTGTCACACGCCTGTCATCCCAGCACTCAGGAGGCTGAGGCAGGAGGATCGCTGTGAGTTCGAGACCAGCCTGGGCTACATAGTGAGTTCAGGTCAGGCTCAACTACAGAGTGAGACCCTGTCTCAAAAAGCCAAAGAATAAGAAAAAAGAAAAGATAGCCTTCTTGCTACCACCCTTCATTGCATAATTAGCAGGATGCTGAGCCAACTAAGGGCCTAAGAGAGAGAGAGTTTGGGCCGTGGAGTCAGCCCAAGATGTCTACCTACCTGCTGGAACTGAGATACAAAGAGAAACTACTTCATGGGTTACGTCACTGAGATATAAATGCTGCTTGGGGGGCAGGCTCATATGACAGGTACTGGTTTATTGTATTAGGGTTCGTATTTAGGTTTGCAGGTCCAGAATTTCAGGCTGAACTCAAGGAGTTTAACTGTTGTCCCTGTGGCTTGGGCACAGGGAAAGATGGGGTTTCTGGGGTGTTTGTAAATATCATGGTAGAAAAGCCTATATATAAATTTATACACACACACAAAAGGAAAACTATACATATTTTCAAATACTGCAGGCTGGTGGCTTCCTGAGCAGGCTGGCTTGGGTCAATGGCTAAGCTCATCAGTGCTCAGGGTGGCCCCCCCCCTCCGTCCACCAGTCTCGGGCCAGGGTCCTAAGAGCAGGCCACGTAGCTGGGGGTGAGGGGCCCAGGGGCAGGGGCGAGGCTGTTCTCATAGGGGTTGGAGTAGGTGTCCTCGGATGAGCCCCCCTGGGCTCCCTGAGAGTCCCCCGAGCTGTAGTCAGCCG
>NW_022900949.1:6671532-6673930 GCF_012274545.1 Fukomys damarensis
GACAGAACTTCCAGGCGGGCGGGCGGGTCCTCCGGGAAGGGGGCGCAGGGGCTCCACCACACACAGCCGTCTTGCTGCGACAGCCAGAGCTGGGGACAGCGGCAGCCAGCTCACCGCCCTGGGCTTCTGCTGCCGGAAGCAGGACGGCCCCCGCCCCCCGGACAGCCAAGCTACCTACCTGAAAGTTACCCTTGTGGGTAGTGAAGAGGCCCTCAAACTCACTCTCAGGGCTCGGGATTCCAGGCCAGATCTTCTGCTTCAGAGACCTATCGAAATCCACAGAAAGAAGCTCTGGGACACAAGCCGCTGAATACTCATTCACCAGTCCCTCCCAGCACCCAGTCACAGAGGCACAGATAGAAACATCGGGAAGGTAGAGGAGTACATCATGGTCCGGGGAGCAGGGGCTTTGCCTGAAGCACAGCAAGGCCCTCCCGAAGGATAACCAGAACAGGGTTTTGAAGGATGCATAGGAGTTCAAAATATACTCGCTCATGCTCTGTCTAATCCTGGCCTAGGCTTTGCCTGGGGGTCCATGGGGTCAATTCCCTCATCACTCCTTCCCATGGTTCCCAATGTATTTGGAATAAAATCTAGGGCTGGAGGTATAGCTCAGTGGTAAAGCACATGCTCAGCACTTTTGTGCTTGATCCCCAACACAAAACAAGCAAATAAACAAAATCTAAATTCCTCCCCACAGCCCTGCAGATCTTCATGTCATCATTCACCACTTCCTCCTTACACACTGTTGTAACCAAATGGCTCTTCTTGCAGCTGCTCCAGTGTCCCAAATTCATTTCCACCCCAGGGCCTTTGCACTTGCTGTTTCTTGTCCCTGATTTTTGCACAGGTGCTTCCTCCCTCCCTCCAGGCTTTCGCTCCAGGGTTGCTGATTCCCACAGGCCTTCCCGGACTACCCCCATCATTTCTCCCGTGTTTGTTTCTATGACAACGCTCATTCCGATTTGTAATCGGTTCTCCCTTGGTTTCCTTATTTGCTTTGCTTGTCCGTCTCCCTGATTTGACTGAGATCCACCAGCTCAGGGACTCGTGGGGAGGGTCTACTTTGTTCTCCTCTCTCTTCCCAGTGCCTCAGCCATAGCTGGCACGCAATATGTATTCTCCAATCAAGTAAATGAGCAGGGCCTCAAGGGAGAGACAAGACCACCTAGCGGTCGAGGCAGAAGGAACTGTCCGTGCAGAGGCCTGGGGTGTGGATCGCCCTGGATGTGCTCGGAATGACACCCATCTCGAAACAGCTTAGATCGTAAAACACCCGACTGTGGGGGACTGGGAACCCCCAGCCCTTAAATGTTTCAACAGAGTTGGAGGCACTGGGAAAATGGGTGGATCCAAGAAGGCGCAGCCCCTGAGGTGGATGGGAAACCAGGTGCAAGTCCCCAAGCACGACTCGTCGCTGTGTGACCTTGGGCAGGGGCTCGCCCCTCTCTGAGCCTAGGTTTGCTAAGTGGAGGGCACAGGGAGGCTCCAGGGCGGCTCACCGTCGGTGGGACAGCAGGGCGAGCACGGCCAGCAGCAGCACGATGAGCACGAGGATGAGGGACAGCGTCAGGATGAGGGGGTCCAGGTCTGGGGGGCGGGCGGGAGGTCAGGTCAGCGGGCTTACCAGGTGTCCTGCCCCAGCTCCTCCTACCCGCGTCCTAGGGCCTCACCGCTAGCCGTCAGCAGTGACGCAGGCTCAGACCAGGCGCTCCAGAAGCCGCTGAAGCTGGGCTCGGCCATTCGAGCGCGAACCGCAAAGGTGTAGCGCGTGGCACCACGCAGATTGCTGAGCGCGCACTCGGTGCGGCCCTCCAGGATCTCCACCTGGGGACCGGCCGAGAGGAGGGGCGGTCAGAGGCACGCCTCTGGAGGGGCCCAGCCAATCAGAGAGAGGAAGGACAGCAGGCAGAGACCAATGAGAACAGGGAGCAGGAACCAAGAACGCTCATGGCCAATCAGAGCAAGGACTCCCAAAGCGAAGAGGGTCCCTGGACTATATAAGGATGGGTCAGGCGGGCGGGAGGTAGTCAGGTCCCGGAGTGTGGGCCTGACGTGTAGAGTAGGTTGACGTTCAGGTGCATGGGGGCCACGTGGACAAGACGGACGTGCCAGTGGGTGTGGCGTTGTCTCGGGCATGAAGGAAATAGAACGTGGGGCATCAGGGCCAAGGCCCTGGGGAAGGGACAGTAGGATCAGGCCTCACTCTCTGCGCTCCCCCTGCGCTGCTGCCAGCAGAGACGTCCACCTCGTAGCGGATGTGAGTCGTCATAGGTGCCCCAGGCGGTGGGAGCCAGCGAAGCATCACTTGGCCGCCCTCCTCAGCCCGCCGCGCCTGCAGCCCTGTGGGGGCGTCCAGGAGCACTGCAGACAGGGACAGGTCAGGCGCGTGGAGACC
>NW_022900949.1:6675295-6676278 GCF_012274545.1 Fukomys damarensis
GCGTGGAGACCGGACGCCCCCTCCCGCCCCGCCTCTGCGCGCCCCGCGCACTCACCCACTTCGTTGATGTGGATGACCCGGTGATAACGCGGGGAGCCGGAAGAGACCTCCGTGACGCGCAGCTCCAGAGGCACAAAGCTCGACGTGTCGGCTGTGGGCAAGGAGCACCAGAAGCGCACGGCGCCCAGGGCGGTGGGCGCCTGGTGCAGGTGGCAGGGCTTCCAAGGCTCGCCCCTGTGAGTTCAGGGACCAGAAAGGGGAAGGAGCACATTGGGGGCGAGGAAGGGGCTAAGAAATTTATGCAGCCCAGAGCTTGGGGGCAGGGTTTTTGTTTTTTTGTTTGTTTTTTTTAGATAGTGTCTTGCTGTGTAGCCCAGGCTGTCCTCGAACTCTGCGATCCTCCTGCTTCAGCCTCCCCAGTTACATACAGGCTTGCACCACCAGGCCCGGTCGCGGGGGCATTTTGACTACTACCACTAGGGGGCGTCCCAGCTCCAATTACTGACTCCGGAGCCCAGAGCTGAATTGGGATTGTTCCAGCCTTGATGTTTGGGGTCGCCTCTCAGAAGCAATCAAGAAATATTCCAGCCCCAGCCACTAGGGGGCACGCCCCTCCCGACCCAATGGGCTTCCTAACCACAGGAAGTGCCGTCCAGACCCCAGACCCCAGGGGACACCTCAGGCTGCGACCACCGGGGAGCCCCACACCCCATCCATCTTTGGGACGCTGGCCTCACACAACTCACTCGAGCTGGTAGGAGAAGCTATAGTTACTGGAGGTGACCCCGGAGCTTGCCGCTTCCTCCCAGAAACACACCAAGTCCTCCAGCCGCTCGGTGAAGCAGAGGAGCTCTTGGGGCCCGCGAGCCACCAGCAGAGCCGCTGGGGAGGTGGCCGTGGGAGGAGGGGGTCAGAGCAGCCTGGCCCAGCTCTCCGGCCCCAGCCCCTTCCCCTCCCTCCCCCTGCCTGTGAGGAGCCGATAA
>NW_022900949.1:6676670-6677624 GCF_012274545.1 Fukomys damarensis
GCGCCCCGATAGCTCCAACCGTGTCCCCTGCCCCCTTCCTCCACCCGGCGGGACGAGGGACCTGCGCCGGCCACAAGCCGTGTTTACAGGGAGCCCATGGCTCGGACCGGCCCTGTCCTCTCCTCTACTGGAGGGTCCGTCGGTTCCCTCCCTCCGGGGCTCAGACTTCGGGGAGACGACCCACCACCACCCCTGTCTCATTACCAAGTAGCAGGTCCCAGACTCCCTGAAAAGATGCGGCAAGGACCTTAGGCCCCTCTCTGCCCTCTCCCGGAGGCCCTGTTCCAGGGGCTCAGACTCGGGCTTATTTCATGAGGGTCCATTTTAGGGGTTCAGGTACCAGTTTGGCCCCCAGGGCCCATTGTGGAGGTTCAAAGGCCGGCATAGGGGCCGGAGATTTAGCTCAGTGGTTCCACCTGCCTGGTAGGCGCAAGGTCCTGAGTTCGATCCCCCGTAAAAAAAATAAAATAAAAAAGCCAGCATGGACCGAACCTGGGAGTCCAGGCCCCAGCATTGCCCTTCGGGGGGACCCAGGGTAGGGATCCTTACCTTTGCTCTCAAATTTGGGGTCTGGAGAGTTGGGTGGGGGCGCCCAGGCTGCCCCAGCCAGCAGGAGACAGAGAGGGCCAACTCGGGGCCAGAGGGGCGCTCCAAGGTGGTTCATGATGCCGCCCCCGCACCCGGGGAACCCAGGGCTTCTGCCCCCTGTTCCCCCGCCCCTGGCACAGGGCACAGCTGGGTCAGCAGCTGCCTTCACCGGACACAGCTGACCAGGCCCTTCCCAGCCCGCAGCCTCCAGCGGCCCCTCCCCCAGGGGCGTGGCCTGCAGCATCCTGGCTGCGATAAGCACCCGCCCCTGGGCCCAGCGGCCCCCAGGGAGTGGGAACAGACCCACTTGCAGCTTCCGAGGCCACACACTTTGTTTCTTGGTGTTTTCTTTTTTTTTTTTTTTTT
>NW_022900949.1:6677696-6686283 GCF_012274545.1 Fukomys damarensis
TTTTTTTTTTTTTTTTGCTCTATGACCCTGGACGTGTGCCCGCCCTTATCAGAGTTTCAGTCTTCTCATCTGTAAGATCTAGCCCGGTGCATAGCAAGCATTTAAAAAATTCAAACTACTGATAATATCCTGCTAATCAGCATCTCTTCCCAGTCAGGAAATAAAATAATAATCATGACTGTTTCGAAGTCACGAAACAGTTGTTGACTGTTTTTGCTCAGTGCACAGCCAAACTACCGGGAAGTGTACAACGGTTGATGGAAAAATAGGGCAAATGCTGAAATTTAAAAAGAAATGGCTTGCCGCGCATGGTGGCGCACGCCTGTCAGCCCAGCACTCGGGAGGCTGAGGCAGGAGGATCACTGTGAGTTCGAGACCAGCCTGGGCTACACAGTGAGTTCCGGGTCAGTCTCAACTACAAAGTGAGACCCTGTCTCAAAAAAAACAAAGAACCAAAACAAAACAAAAAGAAATGACTTATTACAGTGAGAGACTCACACTGCCAGGAACAGTGCGGTAACTGTGTTCAAGGTGAGGGGAAGTATTGTAGAATTTGGTGGGAGGTTAATGGCAATGTGTATTGTACTATCACAAATTTTTAAAGTCACCATATATTTTGATCACATCTCATAGTCCTTTGTTTTTTATTTTGGTTTTTTTTTGATACCAGGAATCCGATTTAAGACTTCACACTTGCCAGGCAGGCGTGACACCACTGAGCTATGTCCCCAGCCCCCCCCAGTCCCTTATTTGTAAAATTACACATACAGTATCTTGGATTGTGGTTTCCTTTATGAAGTTTTGAAATAATTACTGCCTACTGTTTTGTTTTGTTTTTTGAGACAGGGTCTCACTGTGTAGCCCAGGCTGGCCTTAAACTAACTGTGATCCTCCTGCCTCAGCTTCCTGAGCGTTAAGATTACAGGTGTGCACCACCTTACCCGGCTCCTGACTACACTTTTATATGTTTGGTGTTTCATTTCATAATGTTTCAGGTAGGGACTCACTATGCTGCCCACGCTGGCCTTGAACTTGTGGACTCAGGCTCTTGACCCAGGCTGTTGGAGTAGGTTGAACAACAGGCACAAGCCACCACACCCTGCCGTTGGTGCTTTGTTTTACAAGAAGTGTTCAGTTCTTTTACTAATCCAGGAGGCAATTATAAAAGAAACCATAAAGCTGAGCATGGTGGTGCAGCCCTGTAATGCCAGCGCTCTAGGAGGCTGAGGCAAGAAGATCAAATCCTGCCTGAGCAATTTAGCAAAACTCTTGTCTGAAGACAAACGATAAAGGTCTGGAGGTGTAACTCAGTGTGAAGGTCCTGGGTTCAATCCCCAGAATTAAAGATAAAAATTAGCGGCACACAGTGCGGCAAGCCTGTAATCCCAGCCCTGTAGAGGCTAAGGCAGGAGGATCACCACAAGACCAAGACCAGCCTGGACTATACAGTGAGACTCTGTCTCAAAACACAAAGAAAGAAAGAAAAATTAAAAGTGACTCTTTGGTGCAGAGCTTCTTAAACTGGTGTACACACCTACCTTAGTGGTTGGTTACTCTGTTCTCTCACATGCCACAGACTAGCCAATCAGAGAACAGCATTCCCTTGCACACAGTGATTGGTCCGTGATATACATGTGACCCAAAGGAGCCAATGAACTCCTATCCCAGGGCTTCTTTTTTTTTTTTTTTTTTTTGAGACAGGGTCTCACTATATCAGTGATGGTGAAATTTTTAGAGCTTTCAATGACACAGATAGCTCCCTGCACCACCTGTCATAGGTTCACCACCACTGCATTATATGGTTCAGACTGGCCTTTTATTTCCCCCAGTACCTGGGATGGAACCAAGCTGGCCTTGAATTGACTGTGTAGCCCAGGCTGGTCGTCTCAGACTCAGGAGGATCCCAATGCCTCAGCTTCCCGCGGACTGAGATTACAGGTATCTGCCACTGTGCCCTGCCCAACCTCAGACTTTGTTTTTTGAGACAGAGTCTTACTATACAGTTCAGACCGGCCTTGAACTCACTATGTAGCCAGAATGCTCGGTCATTCTGCCTAAACCTCCTGAGCCCAGAGATTATAGGTGTTCATCACCACACCCTAGCATCATTTTTCTTTTTTCACAGTCAAAGTGCTTTGTGTCACCTGATTTTTTTCTTGAGGGTGTGGTATTGAACTCAAGTCCTGCCCAGTGAGCTACAGCTCCAATCCCTTTTTAAAAAAATTTCAGCATCAAGTGTGGTCATGTATGCTTGTAATCCCAGCACTCCAAAGGCTGAGGCAGGAGGATCACGGCAAGTTCGAGGCCAGCATGGGTTATATAGCTAGACCCTGTCTCAAAAAACAGCAAAAATAAATGATAAACAGAGGTTGGGCCAGTGATTTAGCTCAGTGGCACGGTACCTGCCTCGCAAGGGCACGGTCCTGTGTTCGATCCCTGGTACCGCAAAACAACAACAAATAACATGTAATAATAATAAAAGTCAATGAGAATTTCTTCCTCAGGAAATTGGCATTGAGATACAGAAACAGACACAGTCAAATTTAGCCTCATGGCTAATGCATGCGTTCTAGAGTTAAACAAACCAAGTTTGAAAACCAGCCACAACTTGGATAACCAAGAATTTAGCCTCAATAGGTCTCAGCGCTTCATGAGAAAAACAGGAATAACAATAGTATTCGCCCCACAGGGTTACAATGAAAGCTAAAAGAGACAGATTAAGACAACCACAGCAGGGCACACTTGTCATCCTGGATGCTGAGGAGGCTACAGCAGGAGGATCACACGTTAAAGCCCAGCCTGGGCAACTTAGCAAGACCTTGTCTCAAAGTGGAAAAAAAAACGGGGGGCTGGGGTTGTAGCTCAGTGCTTCCTGGGTTCGATCCAGGCAGGGAGGTGGGGAGGCGGAAGATAAAGTCAAATTCTGAGAATAAAACTGGCACACAGCAAGTGCTCTGTGACAATGCAATTACTGAGCTTGCTTAGGCTAGTTCTAACAGAATGCAGTTACACCCAAGTGGTCTTGATATACACGGCTTTCATTCTTCTGTCTCTTCTGCACCAGAAGTGCCTGAGCATATCCCATTATATATATGTATTGTGTGCGTTGCCTCCAACTTGAGGCCATCCTCCTGCCTCAGCCACCTGAGTGCTGGGATTACAAGCATGCACTACCACACCTGGTTGGCACCTTCATTTAACTTCCTTCCCAGAGTCTACCCCTCTGTGACTTGGAGTTTCTTCACCGAGGGAAAGCATGGGGCCTCAATATGCATATGAATTCCTCCAACAAAATGACTGGTTCGGGGAATGAACACCTGACCCAAACTCATCCAAAGGGAACATGCTCTGTGATAACCCCACCCCCTGTGTGAAATTTACCAGCCAAGGGGTGAGCTTGGGGCCCCAATCTGCATTTTACATTCTTTCAAACACAATGATTGGTTGCAGAATGGACACATGATCCCAGCTTGTCCAATGGGAATCTTGGGGAGATGAGGAGGAGGGGCTCTGTAAGAGAGGGTGGAGGTACTGGGATGTAAGTCTCGCATTACGGCCCTGTGAAGTGGGGGTCATATAAATTTGGGAGGGGGAGCATATAAATTAAAACTTTGTTTTAAACTATGTGTGGTGGCACAAGTCTGTTAATCCCAGCACTCTGGAGGCTGAGGCAGGAGGATCTCAAGTTTGAGGGCAAGATCCTTTCTCAAAGTTCATTATGCTACTGTCACAGAGGACCAAATAATAGTGGCTTCAGTGAGATGGAATTTATTTCTCCCTTGGGTAACACTCCAGGAAGTCAATATGGTAGCTCCATGGTTTCAGAGCCCCAGGTTCCTTCCAGCTTGCTGCTCAGTCAGTCAGAGGATGAGAAACCACCCAACCCAAGACGATATTTTCCTCATCTTCATTTTCATTCCAAGCAGCCATAAAGAAAGGTGGACGAAGTGAAAGATACACAGCTCTTCCCTTTCTTCCTGGCATTTCTTTCCTCCTTGGATATCTTGCTGGCCAACACTCAGTCTTGGTGCACAGCAGGTAGGAAACGGGGCTTTCACTTTGAGTGGTGAGTGAAAAGTTAGTGACTCCATTACAGAGGAGGTGACTGGATTTGAGGAGGACAATAGACAGTTCCAGTCTCCGAGCAACTCAGAGCCAAGAGACAGCCACAAAACCCCTGCTCAGATCCTCAGGGTCCTCAGATCCAATGGCACCTGCTGCTGGATCCATTGTAATTTTCTTTTCTTCTTTGGTACCGGTGATCAAACTCGGGTCCTTGCACTTGTGAGGCAGGCGTTGGAACCACTGAGCTAAATCCCTGGCCCTTGTACTTTTCAATTATGGGAGCCTTTTGGGCATGTGCCTGTTGGAATGGGGCTTTGACCACTGGAAACAAAGAGCCCTAAATACAGGGAGCTATAAAGGCCCCCGTCCACGCCCAGCTCAGCTTGGAGCCATACATGGCCGTGTGTCATTGATGTCTTTACAGTCACCGCCCTGGTCATCTTGGCTCTAGTTTCTCCACTTTCCCCCTTTTTAAAATCGGTATGTTCATGATGCCTAATTAATTCACTCACTGCGGGGACTTGGTGCACTTACATACAGAGGCTTGAGCCCGTTGCTTCATCCCAGATCAACTCTTTTCCTCCTTCCTGTCCTGATTCCTAAGTGCTGGAGTTATTTGTCTCTGACCCAATTTTCAATTTCCTCCTATATGCATGGCAGACAAAAAACAATCACCCGCCCCCGAAACTTGGCAGGGAGGAAATCCTGGCCCCTGTGCGTATGATGAGGTCTTCTGGTATCCATCATGATTCATTCAGTCCTTTTCTGTTTTGTTTTTTTGAGACAGGGTCTTCTTATGTAGACCTTGAATTCTATGGGATTCTCCTGCCTCAGCCTCCTGAGTGCTGGGATTGCAGGAGCACACCACTGTACCAGGCTTCAATCTCTTTCTGTACCAGGAATCAAACTAAGGACCTTGTGCTTCTCAGGCGAGCAAGGCGCCACTGAGCTAAATCTCCGGGTTCAATCCCTTTCCTAGGGCTCTTAGTCTGCTTTTCATCTTTGTTGTGGCAGCCACAACGAGGGGCTAATGTCTCTGAAAGGGAGATCCTGCGCCCAGGACAACAGAAAGAGGGCGTCCAATGGGGGTCACACAGCACAGCATACAATGGCGTCCCTAACCCCCCTCCCATGGTGACAGAAGCCATGGGGCTCTGGGCTGGAGGCAGGAGAGGGCTCACTCAGGCTGGGGAGACAGAGGCCACAGGCCGAGCTCCCTCCTTCCTCCGTAGCACAAAGTCTCCGGGGGCAGCCGGACTCATTGCGTAGAAGACGTTGGCGTTGTCCGGAATCAGGAGCTCTGGTCAGAAGCGGAGACCGTGGTGGTTAGGCCCGCACAACAAGTGCCCAGGCAACCTTCTACCGTGCACCCTCCGCCCTGAAAGGCCTGGGGTCCCTCCAGCTACTGCAGAGCCAGACTTCACGCTCTGGTGCCAGCCGACAGGAACAACTTCCGGCGGAAGTCCGTACAACTTCCGGTGCCCCCCTAGACCTGGACGACCTCTCGCCATTCCCATCACACAGCAAACTGAGCCCGTTGACTGCTGATGCGTCCCACTCTCCTCCAGACCACCCCCAGCAGACCTCACTAACTTGGATAACTTCCCACCTTCACAGCCTCTGGGCTTTCACATCAACTCTGAACAACATACATAAGCCACTCGAACTCACTATGTAGCCCAGGCTGGCCTCTCCTGCCTCAGCCTCCCAGGTGCTGGGATCACAGATATCCGCCACTACACCTGCTTCTTTTCTCATTTTCTTACCATTCCATAAACCCCAGGAAGATGCCCTTTGGTGCCCCCTTGTCCTCACAGTGAACTACATAGTGAGGACAAGCAGGTGACCCCACATTCTTACCTTATGCTCTGCCCCCTTACCCAGAAGTCTGTGCGGGAGCCACGTCCCAGGCCTTAGCCCAGGTCACACTGGGCGCTTCCTTGACCTGGTCAGACTGCGCCCTCCCTGCTGTCCCCCCAGACTGGGGCCAAGCCATCTCTGCTCACCCCTGTCCCCAGGGAGGACCTGGAAGAGCTGGTAGGCACAGCCCTGGGGCTGGACCATGTGGTGCTTCTCCAGGGCCCGCTGGATCACACCGGGGGCTTTGTCCTGGCTGGTGAGCTGGAAGGGTGGCAGGCGGTGAGGTACATCCGGTCCCGAGGGCGGGGGTTCCCTAGCAGCCCAGTCCCTCACCAGGATGCTCCGGTACAGGTTCCCATGGCTGTTGTCGATGCTCACGCGGATGACTCGGGCCTCTGAGCTCTGCTGCCCGAGGGGAACTCGTGGGCTGCTTGGGGGCAATGCTGGGGCCCGGGGGCCAGATACGTCCAGGTTCTGGGGCAGCTGTAGGCGGTGGAGGTGCAGGCCACAGGTACTGAGGAATGGGGACCAAAGGCCCCACCTCCCATATTTTATTTGCAGTGCTGCTTGGGACGGAACCCAGGGTCTCTGCATGGAGATACACCCCAGACCTTCTTATTTTGTACTTTGAGACAGGGTCTCAGCCACTAAGTTGATCAGGCTGGGCTGGAATTTGCAACCCTCCTGCCTCAGCCTCCCAGAGTGATAGGATTAGCGGCGTGTACCACTGCACCCAAATTACCTGGGTTATCCACACGGGTGTCTGCAATCCTGTGAACACAAAGCCACACCCCCCCAACACCCAGAGCCCAGCACATGCAGTTCAGGGGCACCCTGAGATCCCCATCTATACCTTCTGATCACACAGATACCTCAGTTGGGGTGACAGAGACAAACACACACCTGGACCATCTATACATACAGACCCACATTTAGCACAAGAGAATGCAGCCTGTACACAGCTCATGGTTTCTACACTCACAGTCAGTGTGGGCAAAAACCCCACACACTGTCTTGTGGGTGGGTCAGGCTCACATCTCCTCTTCAGCGGGCAGATTCCTAGGGACATGAGTGTTCTTGCAAAAGTGAGTGATTGTACCAGGCATGGTGGCGCACACCTGTCAGCCCAGCACTCTGGGAGGCCGAGGCAGGAAGATCACAAGTTTGAGCTTAGCCTTAGTGACTTAATGAGACTTTGTTTCAAAATAAAAATTGTTAGAAAGAAGCTGGGGATGGCACTCAGAACAGAGGGTCTAGGTTTGGTCCCCATACCACTAAATAAAGTTTAAAAAATGTTAGTGACCCTGCCATCCTGTGTGTACATTCACACACACTCACAGTTACACACACGTGTGTGCACACGCACAGAGTTCTGGGGTTAAACCCGAGCAGCCTGGATACCTCGGTGCAGGGGCCCTGGAGCCCTGGAGAGTCGGGGGGACTTCCGGCGACAGGAGGGTCCTTGGCTCCGGGACTGGATGGGGGGGACCCCGGGGACAGACTGGGGAGACGCAGAGGCAACGTGGGCCGGCTGCCCCATGGGCCCTGCTCTCTCCAGGCCCAGCCCCAGGAGGGACGCTCACCTGGAGGTGGGCGACGAAGGGTCCCCGGGACTCCCACCAGGGGGCGCGCTCTTCTCCCGGGACAGCTTCCTGAGGACGGGGGGCCGGGGTCAGAGGAGCCCAGGAGCGGCGCCCCCACGCCACCCCCGCACCCCGACACTCACGCACTGAGCCGCTTGGTGAGGCTGATACGGCGCCGGATGCGGGGGGAGCTGGGGCAGGAGGCTGCCGGGGGCTCGATGACGCGGGAGAGTCGGTAGCTGAGAGATCCGAGGGAGGAGAAGAGTGGTGGGAGATCAGTCAGGAATCAGGTCCCCAACGCCACCGTGGAGGTGGCAACGGGCTTACAGGGGCTGAGTGGGTATGGGGGCTCCCAAGTCGCGTGAGGAGCTACGGGGAGTTCACTAAGGAGTCCAACAGGGCGAGAGTCAAGTTCAAGGCCTGGAAGGGCGTGGTGACACGCAGGTCCACCCCGCACTTTGGCAAGTTCGAGCCCAGCCTAGGCAACTTAGTGAGACCCCGCCTCAAAATTTAAGAAAACATCATAAATAAAAAAAGCTGGGGAAGCAGCTCCGTTTGAAGGCCCTGGGTTCCATCCCAGCACCAAAAAAATAAAAAGTGAGAGGCAGAAATGGATTTAGATGACGGAGGTCACAAAGGTGGTCACTGGGCAGACAGGCTGGGGAGGGTGGAGTCGAAGGTCACAGGCTGAGGTCAGAATGGCAGAGAGGAGCCAGGCGTGGTGGTGCGCACCTGTAATCCCAGCCCGAGGAGGCTGAGGCAGGAGGATGGCCAGGAGTTGGAGGCCTGCCTGGACTACATAATCTAAGGTCAGGTTTGGGGGTGCGGGTGCAAGAGAGGGGACCCTGGCAGGAGCTCGGTGTGGCTCTGTTGTGTGGTCTAGGGTCAGCTGGGGTGGGGTGCAGCCCGGCCTGGGGGGAGGGGGTCACCTCTGTTCCTCGCTGAGCTGGTGCTGGGCTCGCAGGGCGGCCAGGACGGGTGGGCGGGGGCACAGGCTGTAGCTCCGACAGCGCCGCTGAAGCTGCTGGATTCGGGCCAGGATCTCCCACTCCTGGGGAGGGTGGCTCTGAGACCCCGGC
>NW_022900949.1:6686774-6688938 GCF_012274545.1 Fukomys damarensis
TCAGGGGTCAGGGGCCAGGGGTCAGGCGTCGCACCTCCAACAAATCCGGCAGGGCTGTGTCCAGCATAACCAGGTCCGTGAGGAAGGTGCCAAGGTAGGGGACAAGACCTGTGCGCAGTTTCTGCAGCCCCCGAAGCTCTGGTCACTTCTGGCCATCACTGACCCCACCACTCAACACGCCCCCCTACCTCCCACCCCAATCCCACCACTCACTGAGGGCACACGTCCCGGGGCGCTGTCCTCCTCTTGGGGCGCCTCTGTGGCCTCCTCCTGGGGAAGGGAAGGACTGAGCAGCCCTGGGGACCCCTTGGAACCTTCCTAGGGGGTACCTTGAGACCTACCGTAAACCCTCATCTTGGTCCCAACAATCACATGCCAAACCAGCTGTGGTGGTGCACATCTGTTATCCCAGCACTCTGGGAGGCTGAGGCAGGAGGATCGAAACTACTCACTGAGACCTTGCTTTTTTTTTTGGACAGGGTCTCACTATGTAGTTGAGACTGACCTGGAACTCACTATGTAGCCCAGGCTGGTCTCGAACTCACAGCGATCCTCCTGCCTCAGCCTCCCAAGTGCTAGGATGACAGGCGTGCACCATCATGCCCGGCACTGAGACCTTGTTTAAAAAAAAAAAAAGGCTGGGGATGTAGCTCAGTGTGAAAGGTCCTGGTTTGGTCTCTCAAAAGGAAAGTAAGTGCAGGGGATGTAGCTCAGTAGCACCATACCTGTTGGGCAAGCACAAGGTCCTGAGTTTGACCCTTTGTACAGGGGAAAAAAAGAAGGAATGAAAGAAGTGAAGGAGAGAAAGGAGGGAGGGAAAGATGGAAGGAAAGTAGAGGACAAGAAAGCAGAGTAGGGGCGTGGAGAATGGACAGGGCCCATGACAGGCGGGGACGCTGAGGAGACCCACAGGGGGTGACAGGAGCCAAAGGCACTCGTGCATCCTGAGGGCACAGGGAACAGGCTCCTCCCATGCCCCGTCTGTTCTGGATTCACCGAGGGACTGGCCCATGATCTCAGTTAGAAGCTAACTCAGATGTGTTGGCCCACGTTTTAAGATCTTGCTTATCAAGGTAAATTCCCAGAACAACAACAAAAAAAGTTTTTTTTTTTTTTTTTTACACTTTGCTATAACTGTGGCCTGAAGTGACCTTTTCCTTGTGACTCCTCGTATTTTGTTGAATGAATAAATAAGGCTGTTGCTGAGTATGCATTATCATGGAAACAGCAGAAACAATAACATTGTTAGACATCGGGCAGGGCGGCTCAGTCCTTAACCCCAGCACTCTGGGAAGCTAAGGCAAAGAAGATCACAAGTTTAAACCCAGCCTGGGCCTCTGAAGGCTCCCCGTGCATCTGTACCTGGGAAAGAATTTCTCTGCTACTGAGGTGGTTGTTTTCGTCGGAGAAAATCTGGGAAAGTTTCCTGAAAGTGGATAGCAGTTCCCTGGGGGGTGGGGGGGAAGGCGGTCAGGGACCGGTGGCCGGCAGGATCAGAGCTGGGTTGGGGCTGGGGCGGCCCCCACTGTCCCCCACCCGGCTCACCGCCTCACGGCCCCCCAGCTGCGCTTAAGCCTGTAGATGGGGTTGGACTGGAGCGCGGACAGGATGGCGCGCAGGGAAGAGAAGTTCCGCAGCTCCCGGCAGCGCTGGGGTGACGCAGGGTAGCTCATCACACCCCACATCTGACACCCGGGCACCAGACACCTTAGATCCTGTGACTTTTTTGTCTTGAGTCAGCACCTTGTTGTGTAATCCAGGCTGACCTTGAACTATGCAGACCATGCTGGCCTTGAACTCACAGCGATCCTCCTGCCTCAGCCTCCCCGGTGCTTAGATGACAGGCGTGAGCCAACAGGCCCGGTTCTATCCTGACTTCTGACCCAGACCGGAGAGACTCTCTGTATGGCACCCGTGAAGCTTTTTCCTCTTCCCTAGAAACTCCCTCCCCGCTTCCCAGACCCCGGCCCCTTGCCCTGCAGCTCCCCCGCCCCCATTGCTGCCTCAGGCCCCTCCCACCGCGGACTCTCATTGGCAGAGCGGTTCATTAGCTCCGCCCCCACGCCTACCTGAGCAATCCGAATCCACTTCTCGATGCGCTGCGCCCTCTGCGGGGCAGCCAGGCCGGGGGCCCCGAGCACCGAACCCAGCACGCAGCCGGTCA
>NW_022900949.1:6689146-6693864 GCF_012274545.1 Fukomys damarensis
GGGCCGCACGCGCGAAAAGAGCTTCTGGGGTGGGGGAGACGGGTTCTCAGGGTGACCTGCGCCCCCGCCCACAGCACCCCAACCTGCCACCGTCGGGGTCCCCACCGCGTCCATGAGGGTCAGCTGCTCGGCCACCTCGTCCACTCCGCAGTCCAGGAGCTCGGGACCTTCCCGCCGGGGCCCTCCCTCCTCTTCTGGGAAGCCTTCCGGGGAGTAAGGTCTGGGGGGCTGGGCGGCCCTTGGAGGTCCTGAGGGTTGGAAAAATGTCACACTGGACCCGGTACGGTGTGCGCACGTCTGTGAGCCTTGCCGTCTGGGACACTGCGTCAGGAGGATCGCAAGTGTGTATTCAAATTTAGTGACTTGGCAAGATGCTCTCTCAAAAACACATAAATAAATAAACATATAAAAAGGGGATGGCGGTGCTGTGGCTACAGCTCAGTACAAAAACCCTGAGCTCAATTCTCAGCGCTGCAAAAGTAAATGAATGAAATTATCAATCTAGGCCTGATGATGGCGCATGCCTGTAATCCCAGCTCATTCAGGAGGCTGAAGCAGGAGGATCGCAGTTGAGTTCAAGGCCAGCCTGCGCGACACAGTGAGTTCAAGGCAGGTCTGAACTACATAGCAAGACCCCGTGTTCAAAAAACAAACGAAACCATTCAATAGACAGGAATATTTTTCCTTAGTGGGCTTTACCGATGGCGTTGTCTTGAGGATGTTTAGGAAATTCAGCTCTTGCCTTTAAGGGAAGGGAGGGCTATTCAGTGAGGATGGAAACGTCCCTTGACCACTGTACCATGGAAAAATCTATTTACTATAATCTGCACCTCGCATCTGACTGTTTTGCTCCCAAACAAATTATTCTGATTCCAGGAATGGGGGAGGACCATGCAAGACTGGACTTCAGGCTTGTTTGGAAATTGCAAACGTCATTCACCCCTTTGGAAAACACTGTTGCCCACATTTCTGTTCTTGTCCTTGCATGGCCAGTGCACTCCCGGCATTAGCTGGCGCCTGTGGCTGTCCCCTTCCCTGCGCCCCTCCTACAAGTAAAGGCACGGACACTCTCAGCATGTGCCCAAGTGAGACAGGACAGATCGTGGGTGGCCCCAGGCACCGTGCATGGGACTGTTGTGTAAATGATTTTCATTTTTCCTCCCTCCTAGTCGCAAAATATTGTTCTTTTATGATTACCTTTGTCAGTCTGTTTAATCATCTCTCATTTCAAATTAGAACCGGTGCTCAAAAACAACAATAACAAAAAATAAATAAATAAAAGAGCCGGGTGTGGTGGCACACGCTTGTCATCCCAGCACTCGGAAGGCTGAGGCAGGAGGATTGCTGTGAGTTCGAGACCAGTCTAGGCTACACAGTGAGTTTCAGGTCAGTCTCACTACATAGTGAGACCCCCGTCTCAAAAAAAAAATCAAATTAGAACAGGTGGTCTCACAAAATATCAGTTTATTACCAGGTGCAGTGGCAAGTATCTGAAATCCCAGCTACGTGGGAGACTGAGGCAGGAGGAGGAGGATCACAAATGGAAGTCAGTCTGAGCAATTTAATGAGACCTGTGTCAAAATGAAAAATAAAGCCAGGCGTGGCATAGCTACAATCCTAGCACTTCAGCAGCTGAAGCAGGAGGATCATAAGTTAGTTGCCAGCCTGGGTTACATAATGAGACCACGTGCCCCCAAATCAAATCTATAAATAAATAAGCCAGGCATGGAGATGCCTAGCACGAGAGAGGCTGAGGCAGGAGAAGCTCTATGAGTTCAAGGATAGCCTGAGGTACACAGTGAGTCCTTGTCTCTACATACATAAAATTCAGAAAGGACTGTTACACAATTCAGTAGTAAAGTACCCTGAGTTTGATCCATGCTATCATCAAAAAATTCAACTTTTGTTTGTTTTGTTTTTGTGGTGCTGTTAATGGAACCCAGGGCCTTGTGCATGGTAGGCAAGTGCTCTGTCACTCAACTACATCTCCAGCCAGAAAATATTAGTTTTCACAAATAGGCACTGAGGGGAAAATATATCTACACCTAATCAAGATCTTAGAGCAGCTACGAGGGATAGAAGAACATGCCACAGGACACCATGAGGAAGCAGATAGGTCAGTCAAGACGGATGTGAGGGTACCTGACCTTTCCTCCCAGTGACAGCAACGAAAGCCACCGTTATACAGTAAGAAAAACTAAGACATTCCTTGAGTGGAATTTCTTTGTATTCCAACCTGAAGAAACAACTGTAGAAAAGAGAATCCAGGGACAATGAGGAGATCTGAAAATTATATATATATATATATATATATATATATAGACTGACCTGGAACTCACTATGTAGCTCAGGCTGGTCTCAAACTCACAGCGATCCTCCTGCCTCTGCCTCCGGAGTACTGGGATTACCAGTGTGCACCACACCCGGTCTGATTTTTTTTTTTTTTTTGAGGCAGAGTCTTGCTGTATAGTTCAGGCTGGCGTTGAACTCACTATGTAGCCCAGATTGGCCTCCAACTCATGGCAATCCTCCTGCCTCAGCCTCCTGAGTGATGGGATTACAGGAGTGCGCCATCATGCTGGTTTTTCTGGAAATGTTTCTGAGCATGAAAGTTACACATTTCAAAGTTCTTGTCAGAGACAGGGATTTAGCTCTGTGGTTCTGCCACCTGCCTCACAAGCGCAAGGTCCTAAGTTCAAACCCCAGCACCAATTAAAAAAACAAAATTCCTTGTCAAACCAAGTGCTATGGTATGTGCTTACAGTCCCAGCTACTCTAGAGGCTGAGGCAGGAGGATGGCTTATACACATAAGTTTGAGACAAGTCTAGGCAATATAGTAAACCCTGCCTCAAAAAAATAAAGTTGGGTGTAGTTGTGCACGCCTGTAATTCCAGGAGGCTGATGCAGGAGGATCACAGTGAATTTGAGGCCAGCCTGGACTACATAGGGAGCCCTCTCCTCAAAAAAAAAAAAAAAAAAAGTCCTTATCAGAGGTGCCTAGTAAATGTGAGGGGGCGAAACTCAGATGTGCTTTAAAATCACCCTGAAATTTTTTTTTCTTTTTTGTACTGGGGATCAAACTGAGGACCTTGTGCTTGCAAGGCAGGTGGCAGAACCACTGAGCCAAATCCCTGACCCTGCTGCTGTTTTTTGAGACTGGGTCTCCCTATGTAGCCTAGGCTGGCCTCGATCTCAGTGATCCTCCTGCCTCAGCCTTCTGAATTCTTGGATGGCAGGCGTGCACCACCATGTGTGGCTCATTTATTGAAATTTAACTTTAATGAAATTGCCACATGGGCTAGAAGCTACCACATTAGCTCGCATAGCTCCAATGACTTAGAATCAACTGATAAAACCTGGGTGTCGAGGGAAGAAGACTACTTTATAACCAGGAGGGGACCTCAGGTAGGGACTAAAACTATATAAATGAGAGTCTATGGCCAGGACCACAGAAGTAGCTGCTACTTTGTGTGGAAGGAGGGGGGATACAGTCACTTTAATCTGAGGATTAGAGGGCTAGGATTAGGGCCCCAGGAGCTTTGGAATACTGATCAGATCCAGCACAGATGGGCCAAAGCTGATACTTTTAAGCAGGAGGCAGTTATCCACTCAACTAATCCCTGCTGTTACTGCTGGGGACAGAGCCAGCGATGACACCAGTAGGATCCTCCTCTTCCTCACCAGGAATTCAACAGGAAGGGGTATCAGAGCGTGGTGGGGGAGAAGAGACAGGGTATGAGGGCACAGGGTGGGAAGGGATTTTGTTGGGAGAAGGTCATAGGAAGCCACTCTGTGGAGATGACGTTTCTACCCCAAAACTTCTGCATAGTGGAAGTCACAGATGTTTTCTATAAAGGACCAAGGAGCCGAGCATGGCAGAGCACACCTGGAATCCCAGCTATGTAGCCCAGGCTGGCCTCAAACTCTTGGCGATCCTCCTGCCTCAGCCTCCCAAGTGCTGGGATGACAGGCATGCGCCACGACGCCCGGCTCACTGATGATACTTTGAACAAGGAGCTATGATGTATTTTACAGGTGGAGAAATTGAAGCACACACAAAATTAAAACCTAGCTCAAGACCGGTGTCATGGTGCACACCTGTCATCCCAACACTTGGGAGGCTGAGGCAGGAGGATTGCAGATTCGAGGGATCATACAGAAAAGGCCTTCCCAGAATGCATCTAGTACCCAGCACCCCTCACCTGCCCACAGCGCAGGCTGCTCCTCTTCTTGCTCTCCATCGGCCTCCTCCAAGAACTCTTCCAAGAGCTTCTCTGCTTCCTGGGCCTCCTCACCCCCTGGGGCAGCCCAGCCCAGAAAGATCCGGACACTACCCAGGTCCGAGTAGGCAGGGGGGTCTCGGAAATCCTGAGGGTGATCCCGAAGCCAAGAGCCCAGCACGGACACCACGGCCCTGGCCAGAGGGGGGCCTCAGATGGGGACCCGAGATCGGGCGCCTCCCACCGGGCCTGAAGGTCGAGCCCTGATTGCCCAGGCCTCCCCTCTCCCCACCCAGGCGGCCCAGGGCCTGACCTCAGATTGTCGTTCAGGCTTGGCTCCCGCGCGCCTGCCTTCATGCTCTCTGTCCTGGGAAGAGGTCCCCATCAGGTGGCTTCGGAGGGAGGCGCTGGGGCAACAGCGCGCCCCGGTTCTCAAGCCCAGGTGCGGGTCTGGGATCCAGAAAGCTTGTGGACACTGACCCCGGAGGCGGCGGCGG
>NW_022900949.1:6694053-6694523 GCF_012274545.1 Fukomys damarensis
CGAGGACTCCCCCTTTCAGATCACACCCAGCGCTAACCTCCTTTTACATCTGAGCAGTCTGACTCCCCGCATTTATTAATTGATTGCCCATAAGCGACCCCCACGCTCCCTCTAGAAGTTTTCTGGGGTGGCGGGAGGGTTGGGCCTTTGCTCTGAGCAACATCTCAGCCCTTTTTGTCTGATTCGGAGACGGGGTCTCGCTAAATTACCAAGGTACCCGGGCTTGGGGGATTTGCAGTCTTCCTGCCTCAGCCTCCCAGCGTGCTGGGATGTAGCTTAGGCGCTCTCCTCACCCGATGAGTCCCCCAAGCCGGCCCTCCGTCTCCCTCTTCGAGCCGCTTCCAGCTCGGCCCACTAAGCGCTGCTTTCCCGCACGCTGGCCTCCCTCTCTGCCCTGCCCGGTCAGCCCCGTCCCCGCCCGGGCCCCATCCTATTTCCTGGACGCCTCCTTCACTTGGTGGCCCGGAGTC
>NW_022900949.1:6694829-6695259 GCF_012274545.1 Fukomys damarensis
GCGTCGGGGCTGAGGCTTCGCGCTGCCCTCAGCCCCATCTCCACGCCCTCAGATCATGGGGTGGTATCTGGGGGGCGTCCTAGGGTCCAGTCTCAGGCAATCTGTCTTTTCTCTTTAAATTCTTTGTGGGGGGGACTTGCAGGCAGGGTCTCACTCTTCAGCCCTCAAACTCGCAGAGATCCTTCTGCCTCAGCCTCCCGAGTGCTGGGATGGCAGGCGTGCGCCACCACGTCCAGCTGGACTCTGTTTCTGATCACTCCTTCAAATGCACTCGGAGACTCCCCTACTCCGTTCCCCATTCCCAAAAGGAACCAGCCGCTTTGCTGGGTCCGGGCCAAGAGACTGCCCCGGGGACCCACCCGATTTATCGGGGGGGGGGACAGAGCCCAGAGTCTGGGCCCGGATGTCACCAGAGACACGGGTTCCGGGG
>NW_022900949.1:6695666-6696879 GCF_012274545.1 Fukomys damarensis
CCCTGAGAGGTCAGGGGCTCGGCAGGAGTGGGCACCACGTGGCTAGGACCTCCAGGCGCGACCCCGCTTCTTGCTGCGCATTTCGATGAGTTTCTGGGAACGCATCTTGAAGGAGGCCCGGTTCACCGCGTCGTCCTCCTCCTCGCTCTCCTCTTCGTCTGCGGGGAGCCGAACTGATCCAGTTTCCCCGCCGGCCCTCACCACTCACCCCTCAGGCCAGTTCCCACCCTTTCCAGCCCGGCACTAACCGAAGAACTTGTCCTTGGTACTGGCCAGGGGCAGGGGGATGCGGGTGTTGTACCGGGGCAGCTTTCCTTCCAAGGTGACCAGGAACTAGGGGAGAGGGAACGGGGGTGAGGATAGCGTGGGCAACCTGAGGCTCATCCCCGGATATGCCCTGATTCCAGGCAGAGAGCATTGCCCACTAGAATTGTTCTTGTTTTTGAGACAAGGTCTCCCCCTGTAATTCAGGCTGTCCTCAAACTCGCGGCCATCCTCCTGCCTCAGCCTCCCCGGTGCTGAGATCCCAGGCGTGGGCCACCACGCCCCGTGTACGAAGCAGTACGTCTCCAGGCCAGCTTCATTTTCCTTCTCAGGACACCCTCTGATGTCCAGCTCCGCTCGGGGCCACCCCTGGCCCTCAGGCCCCCCCCCGGCCCAGTGGGGACACGGCCCGATGTTCTCCTGGCTTCCCCTTCCCAGCGGTCAGCCCACACTCTGGCCCCAGAACGCTGCCCTCCTCCCCTCTGCCCTGCATGGGCGCCAGGGGCACCTCGTGGCCCGTGATGTGGCGTAGCATCTCCTGCACGTTGTGGGTCATGAGCTGGTCCTGCAGTTTCAGCAGCTTCTCCTCCACCAGGCCCAGTAGGTTTGGTAAATAGTCACTCGCGGTGGGGTCCAGCACCCTTCCAGAGAAACGGCCGTCCTCCTGCAGACGGGGGAGGAGCTGGGTCTGCGGAGGGGCGGGGCTCCCGGAAGCCCCGCCCGGGGCGGGGCTTGGCGGAGAAGGGCCACCGTCGGGGCGGTGCCTGCCTTTGTGGCTAAAATAAAATGTCCAACTTTGAGGCGGGGCCTCTGCAGCTATAGACTAAGGCAGGACTAAGACCTTGATCAAGGCTATTGTGCAGATGGGCTTCTGAAAATTTTGGGGTTTTTTTTTTTTTTGTGTGCTAGGGATTGAACTTAGGGACTTTCTCCTGAGTACAACCCCAGT
>NW_022900949.1:6697030-6697781 GCF_012274545.1 Fukomys damarensis
TCCCTAAGTTGCCCAGGCTGGGCTCGAACTTGAGTCCTCACTGCCACGGCCTCCCAGAGCACTGAGTCGACAGGGGTGAGCTACCACGCCAGGCAAAAGAGTCTCCTGAGGACAAGACAGGGCTTCTGCTATCTCCAGCGGCCGCAGGGCTGGCCCCCAAGGTTTCCCGCGGGGACGGGGCTTAGGAGAGGACAGTCTCTGACGGCCAGGCCTCTCTGGGAGTGAGTTTCCCCAGGGGTGTGGGGTAGAGACTCTGACGAGGAGGGAGGGCTTCCTGCTGCAGGCTGGGTTTCCGGCGTCGGGCACCGAAGATGTGAGTAGGTTGCCTGGGATCTTGAGCGACAGTGATCTCCACTGTTTTAGGGTGGGAACATGTGAGGGGGCATGGGGCGGAGCTTCACTGGGGGGTGGAACCTTCCTGGGGTTGGGTCTGCCTGGGTGGGTCCACCTCGGGGCGGGGCCTCTGCGGGCGGGGCGCCAGTGGGCGTGTCTCCCCGGAGGCCCTCTAGGGGCGGGACCTACCACTGTAACGGCTTTCAGCTTGCTGGCCAGGTGCTCCAGGCTCTCCTTGACCACCTGAACGGATCGCGCGGTGCGCTCCAGCTGCTCCTGGGCCTTAGTGCGTCGCTGCTCCTCGATTTTGAGGCTCTCCTGCAACTCTGCTTGCAGCTTCTGCTGGCTGCAGGGCGCAGAGAAGTCGCCACTCGAGCACGTCCGAGCCTGCACGCCCTTCCTGGCCTTAACCCGCCCC
>NW_022900949.1:6707284-6723510 GCF_012274545.1 Fukomys damarensis
ACACACCCCCCACCCCACCCCCCCGGGAGCATCGCGGCCTCACCTCACCCTGGTGGCCTCCCCGGAGTATTTGAGGTTTTCGAGCTCCCGCTGCAGCCGACGCTTCTCCTCCTTGAGCTTCACCAGCGCCTGCTCTGTCTCCTTCTTAAGGGCCTCCAGCTGCGCGAACGTGTAGCCCTGGGCCAGGAACCTTCGCACCACGGACTGCGGGCCGTCCAGCCCATCAGAGCCAGGGCAGAGAGGCGCGGGCACCTGCCCATCCCGGACGTGAGGTCCAGGCTGGGGTTGTTTTACTTGTGATTTGGCAATATTGGGAACTGAACACAGGGCCTTGGCACTGATCTGCGTCTCTAGCCCCCCCCCCTTTGGTACCGGGGATAGAACTCAGGTCCTTGTGCTTGCGAGGCAGGCGCCGGAACCACTAAGCTAAATCCCCGGCCCTCCCAGCCCTTTTTCACTTATTTTGAGATAGGGTTTTACTAAGTCACCTAGTGGCCCTGATTGGGCTCGGACTTATCATTCTCTTGCCTCAGCCTCCCAGAGTGCCGAGATGACAGTTGGTGAATATTGCTTAGGGACGACTTCCATGGTCTGTGTGGTTTCAGGCTCAGGGCTGCCTGAAGGTGCTGTAGCCCCTGACAAATTGTTTTTCTGGGGCTCTTCCTGCTCCATAGTTTAAAAATCTGGGGGTGCTGGGATTTTAGCTCAGTGGCACTGCGCTTGCCTCAAAAGCACAAGGTCCTGAGTTCAATCCCTGGTACCGAAAGGAAAAAAAAATCCGAGTCCACGGAAATCAGCCAGTAACTTCTGGGGGGTTAGTCTGGCCCAAGGAAATACCATGTGCCTGGGCAGCAATCAGCTCCGCCCAGCTCCTCCCAGGTAGGGGCTACACCTTAGTCCCGGCCGGCATCCCAGATCTCTTAGGCATCGACCCTGAGGGAGGAGTGGGGGCTGCAGAGAACCCAAAGGGAGAGCCTGGCTGGGAGATCAGCTGAAGACTGTAGAGTAAAGTGTACCGACTACCCAGAGCAGGGTCTGAGGGTGGCCCTAGAGATTCTGCTGTGTGATAGCAGCGTCCCAGGTGGAGCTGTGGACACAGGACAGACACGAGTCCCAGTTCTCCTTTGCCAAAGGAGTTAAGTGCAAGGCCGGGCATGGCGGCACATGCCTGTCACCCTAGCAGAAGGCAGAGGCAGGAGGATCTCTGCGCATTCGAGGTCAGCCTGGGTTATAGAGTGAGACCTTGCCTCGAAAACAGAGGTGAAGTACGGAAAGACAGGAGATGACAGTCGAGTGTAGACAGCTCTCCTAGGCTTCGCTGGGAAGTGCAGCAGAGAAACTGGGCGGCAGCTGGAGGGGTAAGGGACGTCTTTCGAGAAGAGAGCGGGTTTGTGTGCTGCAGACTTAAGGGCAGGCAGGGTTTGCTAGGCCTGGCTTGGGCGCGTCTAGGGGCGGAGGGTGGCGCTCACGTGTGTTTCAGCCGCGCCGGTGGCGTCCTTGACCTTGCTGAAGGTCACTTCCATCTGGTACATGGTCCAGCGCTGCCGCAGCTCCTCCTCCTTGGCGTGCTGGTGGTCTTGGATCGTGTCCTCCGACTGCAGCAGCAGGTGATCGCGCTGGGTCTGCTCCCAGGGGAGGGGGTGAGGTCGAAGCCAGGCGCAGCTGCTGGGAACAGGACTTGGCGCGGAGGACGAGTGGGGGAGGGGAAGGGAGCTGGGCCAAGGCCTGGGGTCAGTAAGGGCACCCCGGCGTGGGTCAGCTGGACTGGACTAGGGCGGGCGTCAGAGCCGGGGCAGAGGGGCGGGGCCAGGGCAGGGGCGGGTCCTCAGGAATCGAGGCCGAGAGGCTGCGTCGGAGGTGGGAGGGGAGGGAAAGACAGCGTGGCCCCCCGCAGAGTGGGCGGAGCCATGGAGGGGTGGGGCCTGGAGAAAGTCCAAACACAGGAAAGGTCCGTGCCGAGTAGGGGCGGGGCTGGGCCCAGGCCAGGCCAGGCCGCGGGTGGCTTGGGCTGATTGAAGCCCTGCCCCCTCCTTGTGCCCACCTTGCGCTCCATGCGCTCGTTCTGGAGTTTTTTCTCCTCTGCGCGCTTCTTGCAGTCAGATATGTACAGCTCGCGCTTCTTGCGCTCTCGGATCACCTTCTCCTCCAGGTACTGCAGCTGGTTCTGCAGGGCAGGCAGTCGGGTGAGGGGGAGCTGATACCTAACAGGTCTACATAGCTGGAGTGTGGTATCTTTATTCATTTATTTTTTTGAAACAGGGTCTTGCTATGTAGTTCAGGGTAGTCTTGAACTCACTGTGTAGCCCAGACTGGTCTTGAACTCACAGAGATCCTCCTGCCTCAGCCTCCGGAGTGCTGGGATCACAGGTGTGCACCACCACGCCCAGATTTCCTTTCCTTTCCTTTTTTTTTTTTTTTTTTTTTTTTTCTTTTTTTTTTTGAGACAGGGTCTCACTATGTAGTGGAGACTGACCTGGAACTCACTATGTAGCCCAGGTTGGTCTCGAACTCACAGTGATCCTCCTGCCTCAGCCTCTGGAGTGCTGGGATTATAGGCGTGTGCCATCGCGCCCAGCTCAGGATTTCCTTTCTTTTCTTTTTTTTTTTTTTTTCTTTTTTTTTTTGAGACAGGGTCTCACTATGTAGTGGAGACTGACCTGGAACTCACTATGTAGCCCAGGTTGGTCTCGAACTCACAGTGATCCTCCTGCCTCAGCCTCTGGAGTGCTGGGATTATAGGCGTGTGCCATCACGCCCAGCTCAGGATTTCCTTTCTTTTCTTTTTTTTTTTGGGAGGGGGTGCTGGTGATGGCACCCAGGGTTTCATGAATGCTGGGCAAGCGCTCACTACTGAGCCGCACCCCCAAGCCCCCCAGGACAGGCGACCCCGGCACCTTGGCAATGTCCCGGGCATTGATGGCCTCTTGGTTCACTGCGTGCAGTTCCTGCACCTCCTGCTTGGTCTTCACCACCTCAGCCTCCATGATGTCCAGCTGCTTCCCCAGGGTGAGGGCCTCCTCCTGGGGCACAGGATGGGCCAGCCATGACTGCTGTCCCAGCAGCCTGGCCTCCGCCTCCTGGGCTGCCCCTCCCTGGGTACCTGGAGATAGGCCTTGAGCTGCAGGTATACGCCAGTGATGTGCTCGGCCTCCTCCGCCTTCATGCGGGCCTTCTCCAGCCGGTTCTCCAGGTTCCGCATGGTCTAGGGCGGCAGGGCAAGGCTGGGTCTCCCCTGGGCCCCGCCTGTCCCCGGGTCCCTCGGGCCCTCGGCCCCACCTTGGCCATCTCTGTGTTGCTGTCCTGTGCCTCGGCCATCTCCAGCTGGCGCAGGCCCTCCTGCAGCTGCAGCTCATCCAGCCGCCTCTGTCGCAGCACCACCTGGTGTCTCAGGGCATTCAGCTGCTTCACCTTCCCGCTCAGCTGGTGGTCCAGGTGCTCCAGGGCCTGCTGTGGGTGGGCCGGGGCAAGAGCTTCCGGCTCAGCATCGACCCGCCCCCTGCCTGCCGCCTCCCTCTGCTGGGCGCTCAGTTTCCTGACTGTCCTACTGTGATCTTACACAGCCTCGGGGCCCTAAAAGCCACTCATTTCCAACTTAGTCTCCGATTTCAGTCTCTTTTCTTGGTACTGGGGATTGAACAGGGCCTTCCCACTGAGCTACATCTCCAGGCCTCTCTCTTCTTTATTGTAAGACAACAGGGTCTCCCTAAGTCACCCAGGCTGGGCTCAAACTTGCAAACCCGCCTGCCTCAGCCTCCTAGAATGCTGGGATCTCAGGCGTGTGCCACCAGGCCTGGCTACCCTGCAGGCTTTGTCCCATGCACACTTTCTTCCGGATGTAAGACTCCACCATCATCACAACACACACCGCAGCCCCGTTAGCCCACTACTCCAGCTCAAAACCCCACATGGTGGAGCTCAGGGGTTACAGTGTGTGTGGAGCAAGTGTGTGCTCGTGTTCCCGGCGCCAAACACAAACGCAACCCAAACCTTTGTGTGATTCTCACCTTTTCCGTCCCACCCACATCCCATGGGTCAGCAGTCCCTCTGGAATCTGTGTGGGGTCTCCCTGGAGATACCTCTTTCCCTCAACCATCCTGTATCTGGGTGACCTCTTCCTGGCCTCTCTCTAGCCTCCTTGAAGTTCATTTTGCATTTCTGATTCTTGGTATAAAGCCACATCCGGCTGGGCATGGTGATACACACACCTGTAATCTGAGCACTTGGGAGGCTGAGGCAGGAGGATCTGTCAGTCCAAAGCCAGCCTGGGCTACATAGTGAGTATAAGCCAGAATTACATAGCAAGACTCTGCCTTAAAGAAAAAAAAAAAAAATCCACACGAGAAGCGAAGCCTGCTGCAGGATCCAACAGAGAAGAGCTCCCTTGCTCGGTCTTCTCCAGCCATGCTGGCCAGCACCCGGATCTCCAACACCCCAAGCTTGCCTGTGTCTCAGGACCTTTGCACGGTGCTTCCCTCTGTTAGGGGCACTTGGCTTTTTTGTTGTTGTTGTTTCTTTGTTTGTTTTGCAGTGCTAGGGATGGAAGCTGGGGCCTCACACATGCTAGGGAGGTGCTGTACCACTGAGCCTCACCCCCAGTGATTTTTACTTTTATTTATTCTTTTGTGGTACTGGAGATCAAGCCCTTTGAGGTTCTGCCACAAGATAAGTCCTCGGCCCCTTTTATTTTTTCTTTTGAAACAGTCTCACTAAACTGCAGGCAGGACTTGAGCTTGCGACCCTCCTGCCTCAGCCTCCGAAAGTGCTCTGATTACAGGTATGTGCCCAGTAAGATTTATTTTTTTATTTTGAGACCATGTCTTACTCTATTGCCCAGGCTGGCCTCAACCTTGCTATCCTCCTGCCTCAGCTTCTCGAGCAGCTGGGATTACTGATCTGCACCACTGTGCCTGGCTTTTTTGTTTGTTTATATATTTTTTTAAAGAGATGGGTTGGAGACAGGTCCTTTGTGTTGGGCAGATTGGCCTCAAACTCCTGAGCACAAGCAGTTTTCCTGCCTCAGCCTCCTCCGTAGCTGGGACCACAGTTGTTAAAGACTGGCCAGTTTTCTTGACTAAGGTATGAGCTGCTTGGAAGGAGAGCGTGATCTGTCTTATTTGATGCAGGTGTCTCACTATGTTTCCCAGTCTGGCCTCAAACTCTAAAAGAAGGAATTCAATGAAGATTTCGTGGATCGAGCAAAATGCCTGACGGCTGGCTGGGAGGGGTTGGAAGGAAGGGGCCCAGCGTGGCGGTCTCGGGGAGGGGCTGGCAAACCTGGGCCATCCTGTTCTTCAGGTACGGTGTTTCTTCCTTCCACTCTTGAATGACTGCCTGTACCACTTTCTCGTCCCCCTGTGAGGAGAGGCCCGGTCAGCCCTCATCCCCTCTGTGTGTCCCCGGGAGTCCCGCCCGCCTCCCTGTGCTTACCTGCAGCAGGTCTGCTAGCTGCCCCCGGAGAGCCTTGGTCTCCTCGCGGAGCTGGCTGATGGCCTCCTGGTTCTTCTTAAGGTTCCACTGGGAGTTCTCGTAGAAGGCCTTCCGGTCACCCTCTGGGGCCGGCGAGGGGACAGACACAAGCCCGGCATCACTGGGCAGGTGTGTCACCTCCCGGAGAAGAGTAATTTGTGCACTCAGCAGCTTCATATTTTGATGGATTGTTTTTGTTTTTTTGAGACAGGGTTTTGCTATGTAGCTCAGGCTGGTCTTGAACTCATGGCGATCCTCCTGCCTCAGCCTCCTGAGTAAATGCTGAGATTACAGGCCTGGGCCACCACGCTGGTAAAGCTGTCTATAATTATCATGTCAATTAAAAGCAAACCCAGTGGGTTTAGGTGTGGCTCAGTGGTAGGGCACTTGCCTAGCAAGAATGAATCCCTGGGGCCAGAGATTGATTTAGCTCAGTGGTTCCACTGCCTGCTTTGCAAGCACAAGGACCAGAGTTCAATCCCCGGTACAAAAAAGAAAAATAAAAAAACCAACCAGGCTGGGCGTGGTGGTGCGCACCTATAATCCCAGCACTTGGGAGGTTGAGGCAGGAAGATCGCTGTGAGTTCCAGGTCAGTCTCAACTACATAGTGAGACCCTGTCTCCTAAAGCCTAGTGTGGCCACAAGTTTGAGGCCAGCCTGGGCTACATAGTGAGATCCTCTCAAAAACCTGGGGATTTCAGTGGTTCAGTGGCACCGTGCCCACCTCGCCTACCGTGCAAGTGCGAGGTCCTGAGTTCAATCCCTGGGACCTCCCCCCCAAAAAAAGTAAAATAAAATGATAATAATAATGACAACATCAGTGACTTACATACTGGGATTTCCCAAACATCCATAACCAACTCCGGGGTGGGATAATTCTTTGCTGTGGGGAGCTGTCCCAGGCCTCACAGAACTGTGAACAGCACCCTAACCCGCACCCTAGACACGTCCTCAAATAATAGAAAGCAGAAATGTCTGCAGCCATTGCCACATGGCCCTGGGAAGGGTCAAACTGCCCACAGCTATGAGAAACACTGACTTTTACTTCATAGTACTTTACTAGGCGACACTGTTCTGAGTACTTTCCCCTTTTCAAATTTAGTAGTGTCACTGTCACTCTCCTCTGTCTCTGTCTCCCTCTCCGTCTCTCTCCTTTAGTACTGGGGATTGAACTCAAGGCCTTTGCTGGGTAGGGTGGTGCACCTCTGTAATGTCAGTACTTGGAAGGCTGAGGCAGGAGGATCGCTGTGAGTTCGAGGCCAGCCTGGGCTCCACAGTGAGACCCTGTCTCACAAAACAAAACAAAGCAAAAGCCTTTGCACTTAGCTAGATCCCCAGCCCTTTTTATTTTTATTAAAAAATTTTTTTGTTCTTGCTATGGAGCCCAGGCTGGCCATTAACTCACTGGGTAGCCTAGGCTGCCTTCAATTCTCCTGCCTCAGCCTCCTGAGTGCTGGGATTGCAGGCTTGTGCCACTATACCCAGCTGTCTAACCCTCTTCATTTTTTATTTTGTGCCAGCATCTCACCAAGTTACCTAGGGTGGGCTCAAACTTGCCATCTTCTTGCCTCAGCCTCTTGAGTTCACCAATCCCTATTTTATAGATGGAAACACTGACAGCAATGAGTGCAGTCTTAGTTCCCCCAGGTCAAGCTATTGTACAGAGCAAGTTTTGAACTCAGAAAATCTGGCGCTAGAAC
Source organism: Fukomys damarensis (assembly GCF_012274545.1). NCBI lineage: Eukaryota > Metazoa > Chordata > Mammalia > Rodentia > Bathyergidae > Fukomys > Fukomys damarensis. The sequence continues at coordinate 6,714,452 of NW_022900949.1, forward strand.
CTATTCTTTTCACCACCGCTTGCATGGCAGAGAAGCTGAAATATAGGAAATATGAAATACACTCCAGTCAGTTCTGAGCTCAGAAGTTTGAGGAGAGATAAAATAAACCATGAAAAAGTATGAGTTTTTCTACTTCCAAAACTGGTCATCAAGATGCATGACCTAAGGCTTTGGTCACCCGTGCCTGGCCAGCAGCCTGGGTAGACACTGTTGACCCCTGACCCCGCTGTGCCCTCTGGAGCCATCTTACCCAAGAGCTGGATCTTCCTTTGTAACTCAACCACCTGTGTGTGCACAGCAGTCTTCGCCGGACTGCGACGGCGGAGCACCGCCTTGGAATGGAGCGGGGGCCAGGCCTGTGCCCGCACCGAGCCCTTGCCTTCGGGGTGGCCCTGCTTGGCCAGAGCCTTAATGCCCTTGGCTTTGGAAGAGGGCATCAAAGCCTGATCTTGAGAAGACACTGCACTGGCAGAGGCCGCCCTACACAGGGGAGACGTCATGATTGGGTTGGGGCCAGAAGTCCCTAGGGGTGAGGGGAGCAGCGAAAAACTGGCCGCCCCTGTCTGGGATCGGTCAGTTCGGCTTCCTCAGGCTCTGGGTGTGCACTTTCCGACCGCTTCCCTGGGCCTCTCAGCATCTCCCGGTTGCTAAGTAACCGCCTCCCCCGCCTCCCTCCAGCGTTCCCATGGAGACCACTAGCGTGCCACTCTCATTGGCTAGTAAGGTGCAAAGGGGAGGGCCCAGCAGGTTGTGGGGCAGAGCCTTGCTGCAGATGCAAAGGGTGAAGGAGGGTACTTCGAGGTCACGTGTTCATCTTATTTCCTTTCTCGCCCTAGCAAGCGGGGGTGAGGTTCGCGGGCATTTTTCAAGAACTTTCTTTTCCGGCTGCGGAAGCCGCCACTCTCAAGATGGAGGCTGGTTGCACCGCCATTAAGCGCAAGTCTTTAGATCTATCCTTTCTAAGGTTTCACAGTCCTACCCAAGATGGCCGTCTCAATTCCGGCACCTGTACATTTGCCACTCTCAACATGGCGACACGGAACCGCCGTTCCCTGCGAGCGGCTCGCGAAAGGAAGTGACGCATCTCAGGCACTTCCGCTTTCTTTCTGTAGCAGGAACCGTGGCCGCTGGGCTGAAGGGGTGTGCGGCGGATATCGACCTTTGCCTCGGCCTCATGTAGGTGATGAACTAACGGGTAGGAAAGCACCTTAATTTCATAGAGGGGCCAGCTAAAGGGTGTGTGTGAGGGGGTAGAGGAAACTACGAAGCCCTTGGGTTTAAGGCGGGAACTGAGTTGTCCACTCCGCTCTGGCGCGGTGAGCGAAGATTTTGAGTTCTCCACGATTGATTTGAGCCGAGTGAGACTTTCCTGTGCTGGCCAGGACTTGGGGGACCCCTGTTTCCTAATCCTACGTCGGAAACGAAGAGAGCGATCATTGCCCTAAAATAGTGGAGTCCAGTTGAGTGGAGCTGGCCCCTGACCCCGACGCGGTTCCCTGCTCACGTCCTGGCGTGGATCCCCGCATCTCCCGCAGCCCGCTTCCTCCCACAGAGCCGGGAGCCCCGCGCGTGATGTTGCTACTGATGTTGCTGATGCTGCCTCTCTGCTGGGCTGTGGAGGTCAAGAGGCCCCGGGGTGTCTCCCTCACTAGTGAGTCCTGCGGTCCCTGGCTGGGGATGGAGGGAGGGACCTGGGACGGACCTGAGGAGCCTTTTGCCTCAGTTTCCCTGCAGTGTGAAACTGGTGGTGGCATTGGAGACCCACGTGGTATTCACTTTTCTCCCTAGACCATCACTTCTATGACGAGTCCAAGCCTTTCACCTGCCTGGACGGCTCGGCCACGATCCCTTTTGATCAAGTCAACGATGACTACTGTGACTGCAAGGATGGCTCAGACGAGCCGGGTGAGCTCTCTGTGGGTTCATTCCTGAGCAGTGGACACCCAGGCCCTGCCCTGCCCTGGCTCCCTGCAGAGAGGGCTGAAATGGAAATGGTCCTCCATTTGTTTAGCATGCATGAGGGCCTGGTTCCAACCCCAGCACTGTCTCTGCTTCCAAAAAGAAAAAGAAGAAGAGATCAGGTCGTTGTGACGACCTTATCAGTTACCACCAAATCAAGCACGAAGGCTTCTGGAGGTGGGGCTTCCAGTGAACCATGAAGCAGGTGCAGGTGGGAGGGCTGCCTGCTCAGACTCCCAGGTGGGTGGGGGTGGAGCTAGGGCAGGCTGGCAGAGGACAGTCATCAAAGTAGGGCCAGGGGTTTAGCTCAGTGGCACCACACCTCCCTGGCAAGTGCAGGGTCCTGAGTTCAATTCCCAATACCAAAAAAAGTAAAAAAAAAATCAAGCCGGGAGTGGTGGTGCAGACCTGTAATCCCAGCACTTGGGAGGCTGAGGCAGGAGGATCGCTGCTGGTTTGAGACCAGCCTGGGCTACATAGTGAGATCCAGGTCAACTACATAGTGAGACTCTGTCTCAAAAAAGCAAAAAAAACCCAGAACAAGAGCCCCAAATGTACTAAGGTGGGAGATGTAGCTCAGTGGCGCAGTGCCTGCCTGGCGAGTGTGATGGCCTGAGTTTGATTCCTGGAACCAAAAAAGAAAAGGGGAAAACAAGTAGGGGGAGCTGCCTGACTTTTTTGAAGGGGCTTACAAGGAGGATTTTGTTTTAGGGCCCCAAGGTGTGGCTTTTTGTTTCCTTGGGTTTTTCCGGTGCTTTGGTGTTTTGAGACTGGGTCTCATTGTATAGCCCAGGTGGGCCTCCTGCCTCAGCCCCTCCGGAGCTGGAGTGATAGGCGTGCGCCACTGTGCCTGGCATTATTCTCACCTTTCTGGCCCTCTGTCTGCCTGTGGGTTGGGGCCGTGTGTATGGGTGGATGCTAGGCCGTGCCTGGCCCTCGGTGACCTTAGGAAACTTTCCCTCCTGACCCCACCCAGGCACGGCCGCCTGTCCTAATGGCAGCTTCCACTGCACCAACACTGGCTACAAACCCCTGTACATCCCGTCCAGCCTCGTCAATGATGGCATCTGTGGTGAGTCGGGGTCCTAGGACTAGGGCAGGGGTGGTGGCTGGAGGGTGGCGGCGCTGGCAGCGCTGATCTCACCGCCTCTGCCTCAGACTGCTGCGATGGGACGGACGAGTACAACAGCGGAAGGGTCTGTGAGAATACCTGCAAGTACGTGGGGTGACAGTCCTGTCCTGTCCTCTTCTCTCCCCTCCTCTCCTTTCCTCTCGCCACTCCGGCATCTGGCTTGGCTTCACCCCATGAGTTACGAGGCTCCATTTTCTGCTGCTCTTCTCTGTGTGTGTGTGTGTTTGTGAGAGAGAGATTGGGGATTGAACCCAGGGCCTTTGCACTGAGCTATATCCCTAGCCCTTTTATGTTTTTTTTTTGGGGGGGTGGTTGTCTTCTGTCTTTGTTTTTAACGTTTTCATATGTGTTCAAACTTGAGATCCTCCTGCCTCAGCCTCCTGTAGTGCTGGGATGACAGACATGCATCACAGCACCTGGGTTTTTTACATTTTTTCCATCTCAGATCTAAGGGTGGATTGAGCATTACACACTTAGTGGCCAGATTCCCTGTTGGGCTGGGAGTCAGGAACAAGGGCCTGGGGTCAGTGGAGGGTTTGCCATCTCATCTTTCCTAGCCTGATGCCTGAAGGGTGGGTTGGCAGGTGGGCCCTGAGCGCCCCGATGGTGCCCGTGTGACTCCCTCCACCCCAGAGAGAAGGGCCGCAAGGAGAGGGAGTCCCTGCAGCAAATGGCCGAGGTCACCCGTGAGGGGTTCCGCCTGAAGAAGATCCTGATTGAGGACTGGAAGAAGGCCCGGGAGGAGAAGCAGGTGAGGGCGTCCCGGAGGTGGAAGTGACCTGAGCCCGGGTCACTTAGCAAGACCCTGGTTCAAAATATCGGTGCTACACGTAGTTTTCTCAGCTACCTTGAGGCACGAAGGTTTCCGTCCAGCGGGTCCAGGGACCCACATCCCGGGGGCACCTGGAGAGATGGATCTGTCGTGAGGGTCACAGCCCCAAAGGGGTGTGGAGCCAGGGAGGTGCCCAGCGGAGGAGGAGGAGAGCCGAGGCGAGCCCGTCTCCTGCCTTCCGCCCGTCTAGAGAAAGCTCACCGAGCTACAGGCCGGAAAGAAGTCTCTGGAAGACCAGGTGGAGGCGCTGCGGGCTTTGAAGGAAGAGGCTGAGAAGCCGGAGCAGGAGGCCAAGGAGCAGCACCGCAGGCTGTGGGAGGGTAGGCGGGCAGTCGGAGGTGGCCGGCCCGGGAGGTTCCACTCCACTCTGCCGCCAGTCTTCGGTGGGATTTTTCCGGGGCGTCTCGTCTTCCGTGTTCCTCTTTGGACTCAGAACCTTTATACTGAGCTCCGTCTCTAGCCTTTTTTTTCCATTTTTAAATTTCGAGACAAGATCTCCCTAAGTCTCTGATTACCCAGGTGGGACTGGAACTTGGGACCCTCCCGCCTCAGTCGGTTTAACAGGCACGGGCGCCATGCCCGGCTTTGGGTCTGCTGTTTAGGGTGCAGCTCTTTCAGGGGGATGGAGTGACGAATGAGGCAGAACTGGGGGGACACAAGGGTGGTGTTGCCGCTGGGCCGGGCAGTTCAGGCCCCAGAGGCTGCATGCTGGCGAGCCTGAGGTTCTGAGCAGAGGCAGGACGGTCTCTGGCTTGGGTGGCCCCAGTCTCCCCTGGCCACTGGGGAGCAGGCTGGCTGGGGGTCCAGGCCCTGAGGCGCTGTGTGCTGGTCCAGACCGGCTGGGGCTGGGGAGGAGCAGGTGGGTTCTGTGTCACTTGAGGTAAAGCGTTCGTTCTGCCCGAGCCCGGGTCTCCATCCGCTGGCCCCACATCCCCAGCCCTGCCTACCGACTTCCCCTGTTGTGCTGCCCCGCTGGGCTCCGTCACCTGTCCTCCCCTCAGAGGGCAGGGACCTCTGTCATCTTGTCCCCAGCGGCATCCCCAGCGCCATCGTCATCGGGCCAGATGCGCTGTGCGAGCCGGTTCTGGTTCTGGGGTGGCGCTGGGGCCCAGGGTAACAGTCGCCCGCCCCCCACAGAAGGGAGCTGGACGACGACATGGACGGGGTGTAGGTGTCTCTTGCCGCGGTCGGCACCCCGGCCCCGCCTCCACGGGTGGGGGTGCTGTCGGGACGAGGGGCACAGGGGAGCCCAGGCCTGAGGAGCAGGGGTCTTCAGAGGGACCGCTCGGTGCTGGTTTGGGTACAGGACGGGCGGCGGCTGGCGTGGGTACTGGGCTTCGCTGGGGGGGGCGTGGGGCCGTGGACAGTGGCTGTGTTGGGCAGTGAGGGAGGAAGTCAGGTTGGGGGGTCAGCGGACAGGGTTTGGGTGACGGGGTCCCGGCGCTGCGTGTTACCCCCCGTCCCAGTCCCCCCTCGACCTGAGGTCCCGGGGAGCTTCTGGGTGGCCCTGGCCCAGAGGAGCCTGTGGGTCTCGTGGTGCCCACGCCCCGCTGGGCAGCCGGCCGGGAGCCAGGTCCTTCCCCTGCTGTCTTCCCACAGGGTCTCGGTGGCCGAGCTGCAGACCCACCCAGAGCTGGACACAGATGGCGACGGGACGCTGTCTGAGGGGGAGGCCCAGGTGCCGGGTGATCCCAGGGCAGGAGCGGGCGCGGGCCGGCGGTGGGAGGTTCTCCTGCCGGCCGTCTGAGAGGGGACACCCACGCCCTTCCTGTCGCAGCTGCCCTCCCTCGTCCTGCCAGCCTGCTCCTGCCCGTCCCTCTGTCCGTCCCTGGCCGCTCCCACTGCTCTGTCCCTCTTGGTCTCTCGCCCTCTGCCCATGCCTCTGCTCAGCCTGAACCACTTCCCTCTGGCTGCAGCACCTTGCTCCCTTGCTTGCCTGATCACTGACGCTCAGGGCCCAGCATGCCCGAGCCTGGCACCGCAGTGAGGCCCAGGAGCTCAGAGCCAGGCACTGGGGCGCAGGGGGGCCCTGTCCTGACCCCAGCCTGACTCGCACGCAGGCCCTGCTCAGTGGGGACACACAGACACACGCCAGCTCCTTCTACGACCGCGTCTGGGCTGGCATCAGGGACAAATACCAGTCCGAGGTGTGTGGGGAGGGCCACCCCGGCCAGCTGGGCCACCCGGGCTCCCCCACTGGGCCCCTCCCTCCCTCTGGAAGGGGCGGAGGTGCTGGGGCCGCTGCGGTGTGAGCCTGGGGTACACAGCCCGACGGTCCCGTTCCCCCTGCCCGCCAGGCCCTGCCTGCATCCCCTGCCCCGGAGGTGACGGAGCCCAAGGAGGAGCAGTCGCCGGTGCCGACCCATCCCTTGGAGGACGAGGAAGAGGAGGAGGAGGAGGCTGAGGAAGAAGAGGAGGAGGAAGAGCAGGACTCCGAGGTGCCGGGGGAGCAGCCCAAGGTGCGTGCTCGGGGCGCAGGGCTGGCTGGGCGGCAGGCAGGGTCCTTTGCTGACTGCACCCCGTCCACAGGAGGCCCCGTCCCCGCTTGAGCCCCCGCAGCCGGCCAGTCCGAGCGAGGAGGACAAGATGCTGCCCTACGATGAGCAGACACAGGCCTTCATTGACGGTGAGGCCCCGGCCCGGTGGAGAGGGCGCCCCAGTCCCACCGCAGCCCCTCATGGGGGTCCTCACTGCGTCCCCAGGTGACCCCTGTGTCTCAGAGCCGCACGTGGGCTGTGCCTGCCTCTGCCCCGGGGAAGCTGGTCCTGCCCGTTGGCCCCAGGTGTCCTCCCCCTCCCCGGAGTACGGCTTGTTTGTGTCACCCCTGGTGGCCCCAGGAGCCAGCTAGGCTGGGAGTAGCGCCTCAGCAGCGGGGTGCGTGCGGCCAGCCCTACGCTGGTGAGGGCCCCGAGCGCTCCCAGTTCTGTCCTTGTCCAGAGCAGGCCCTGGGGCTGGAGGCAGCCATCCAGTGTCTGTGGCCCGTGCACCTCAGCCCCCCACATCGGACGGGCCCATGACCCGTGTCCCTTTCCCCAGCTGCCCAGGAGGCCCGCAGCAAATTCCAGGAGGCCGAGCGGTCCTTGAAGGACATGGAGGAGACCATCAGGTACCAGGCCCGGCTCTGGCTGAGACCGAGCGGTGCTGCCACCCTCCTGGCCACTGCCTGCCGCCACCTGCTCCCTAGAGGCCGCGGTAACCCGGGATCTCCCAGGCAACCGGGGCCCTGGTGGGCGTGGCTTCTGCAAGCAGGGCTCCCAGGTGGCAGGGATGGCAGGGACACAGCCCTCAGGTGTCCATCCACCTTCGGGCTGGGCTGTCCTCTGTCAGCCACGGTTTCCCTTCCATCCTCTGCTGTCTCTTCTGCACCTGGCCTCTCCTTCCAGGAACCTGGAGCAGGAGATTTCGTTCGACTTCGGCCCCCAAGGGGAGTTCGCCTACCTGTACAGCCAGTGCTATGAGCTCACCACCAACGAGTGGGTCTGGGCTTGGGGTCCTGGGGCACAGGCTGAGGGTTAGGGCTGCCCTCCATGGCTAGCAGGACACAATCTGAAAAGAAATAGAGTTGGGGATGCAGCTCAGTGCAAAGGCCCTGGGGTCAGTCCTCAGTACCACACACCAGAAAAGCAGCAGGTCATGGGGTGGATGTGTTCCTCTCAACAGATACATCTACCGGCTGTGCCCCTTCAAACTGGTCTCCCAGAAGCCCAAGCTGGGCGGCTCCCCCACCAACCTCGGGTAAGTGGCCAGGGCTGTACCCCTCCTGCCGTCTCGTCCCTCCAGCCAGCCTGGTGCTCAGCACCTCATTCTCCACAGCACGTGGGGCTCATGGGCCGGGCCTGAGCACAACAGATTCAGCGCCATGAAGTACGAGCAGGGCACCGGCTGCTGGCAGGGCCCCAACCGATCCACGACTGTGAGTGCTTGACCCATGGGGCTGCGGGGACCCCACCCGGCTGCCCTGCGTGAGCGTCCCGTCCGCCTTTGTCCTATCCCCAGGTGCGCCTGCTGTGCGGGAAGGAGACCGTGGTCACCAGCACCACTGAGCCCAGCCGCTGCGAGTACCTCATGGAGCTGTCCACGCCGGCCGCCTGCCCAGAGCCACCCCCCGAACTGCCCGTGGACAGCGACCACGATGAGCTGTAGGGTCGTAGCCCCGCCAAGGTGGGCTGGCTGTCCCGGTGGCCACCTCTTCCTCGCCGGGTGTTTGGAGACAGGGTCTTGCTGCGTAGTCCAGGCTGGCCTCGAACCCTCAGCCGAGCTGCGGGGCGTCACACCACACCGCTCCCCTCTTCCTCACACTCCCTTCCTCCCACCTAGACTCGCGAGGCGGGGCGGCGGCCCCCACAGTGCTGCCCTCTGGACGAGGCCTGGACTCCTAGGTCCCTCCCGCTCCTCTGCCGAGGGACCCTTGGGGGCCTCCGAGCCCCGCTCCCTGGGCCCTGGCTGGGCTGAGCCATGTTCCAGGCCCCGCTGGCCTCCAAAGATGGGATGAAGGAGCCCCCATCCCTGGCGGGTCACCCCTGTTCCCCATGCTGCCCCTCCTTCCCCGGCGGGTGGGGGCCGTGAGCGGCTGACCTAGAACAATAAATGTGACTACCCCAGACTCGGCCGTGTCTGCCCTGTTTTATGGGACGCAGAACCAAGAGGGGCAGAGGCGAATGCGGGGGTCCTGACCCCCCATGGGGCCGGCAGCGTGTCAGGCACGCACCCCGTTTCCTCTGCTGGCGGGCAGGTGAGACCCAGACCCAAGCCTGGCATGGCCGCGCACGCCTGTGACTCCAACACGGAGGAGGCTGAGGCAGGAGGGTCAGGAGTTCCAGACCACCCTGGGCTAGACGGTGAGACCCTGTCTCACAGACCCAGGGCCAGCAGCCTCAGCTCACCCCACAGGACCCGACCCCAGCCCTCCTGCACCCAGCACAGATCATGCAAGACCTTAAGATTCTGAACTTTTATTTTCTGGCATGAAAAGTACAAATAATTAAACAATTCCATGTAAAAGTCTGTTACCGCGGCCAGGCCAGGAATCCTGGTAATAAATAGTCTAAACGCAACGCAAAGTGTTCTCCATTGGGTTGGTTTTTTTTTTTTTTTTTTTTTTTTTTTTTTTTTTTTTTTTTTTTTTTAAATGTTTTT
>NW_022900949.1:6723570-6726532 GCF_012274545.1 Fukomys damarensis
TTTTCTTTTCTTTTTTTTTTTTTTTAACAGTTCTTTATCACCTCCAACATGGACTCTGTCGCGATTTGAAAGCTTCCGAATAAATTACAGGATGAAGGGGGGGTTGGAGGGGCCGAGCCCCCTCCCTGCTGGCCCTGCCCGCCCCCAGGGAGGTGGAAGCCTGAGGTCCCTCTGGGGAGCCCTGGGCCTGGCCCCTGGGGTAGGGGCCGGCCTCCAGGGAGGGGGCCTGGCTGGGCTGAGCTCTGCTTTAGAAAAAGAGGTCCCCTCCCGAGTTGGGGGCGGCAGGGGTGTGGGGAGGCGTCCCGTCCCCTCTGCGGGCCTGGCCCCCCCCAGGGTGGGGGGACGAACCCTGCCCTTATTGCTCTATGTGGAGGGCGGCGGGGAGAAAGCCCCAGAAACAGCAGGGAAAGAGGGGTGGACCCACTGGGGGAGAGTTGGGGGTCCCTGCCCTGCTGGGAGGGTGGGGAGAGAGGAGGGCAGACTGAAAACCACAAGAATAGATTCATGTATTGTGAACAAGCTAAATAGGACTGAAAAAATTCTCAAGACAAGAGCAAAATGAATCCCCTCGACACCCCAGATGTCGCCGGCCCACGGGGGTCAGCCCTGCGGAACCCACGCTCCCCCGTGCCACTCGGCTACCATGACTGTTATTAATAATTATTATGACTTTAATGATTCCACTTCCCCTCTTATAAATAAATTAGGCATTAGCACGTCTCAGCAAAACTTAAAGAAACAAAGAGAACATCGGAGTTCCTTTAACTTGCAAACCGGATGAAGTAACAGAAATATACACAAAGGTCCTTACAGGTCAACAGGAATAATAAATAGTTAACATAGCAATAAGTTAAAACTACAAGAAGCTAAATTCAGCAAAAAAGTACAAGAAAGTTAACTGGTGCCAGTTTATGTCTTTTTTTTTTTTTTTTAAATCTCTTCTGTGTGTGTGGTTTTTTTTTTCTGTTTTCTTTTTTTGTTGCTTTTTTTCTTCCTCTTCTATTTTTCTTTTTCTTTTTTTTTTTGTTACTTTTTTGATTTTTTTTCTTTTGTTCCTTGCAGCAGAAGCTCCACAGACGTTTAAGTAACAACACCGGGAGGGGTGGGGAGAGAGAGCTGGACGTTCAAATCGGGGCCGTGGCCGGACACCGGACGCAGAGGACAGCGGGGAGGAGAAGGCCACTGGGTCTGACGGGGCTTCGCGATTCTCGGTTCTGACTGGGCCCACTGAGGGGTGAGGGGCTTCCAGGGCTCCGGCCTTTGGCTTCTGTTGGGATTTTTTTTTTTTTTTTTAAACAATGAAAAGTAGGGGAAGAGAAGGCATTGTTGGGGCGGGGGGCAAAATCCAGACAGAAGCCAGGGCTGGGCCTCTGGATGAGGGCTGTGACCACCGCCCTCCCCAGTCTGGAGACGAAAACAGAACCTAAGGAACCAAAGGGGGTGACAAAGCGGACGGAAAGGGGTGTAGGGCCTGTCCACCCCGGGCCTGAGGGGGCTGCTAGGTGCTTGCTGCCGGGGAGTCCCGGCCCTGGTGGGAGGAGGAGGCTCAGGGCCAGGGTCCTTTGGCCTCGAGTGTTGTGGGGCGGGGCGCTGCCCCCAGCCCGCCTGACGCCAAAGTGGAACGAGGTATCGTGTGTCTGGGTGTGTGACGCTGTCGGTGGGCAGCAGGGGGACCCCGAAGGTCCAGGGAAGGGCCGGGGCTGCTCTGAGCTCGTGTGTCCCTGCCCGAGTTGTCTGTGGGTCTGACCGGGCGTCCTGCTCTGCTCTGCACGTCTGGGTCCGCCGTGCTATGTCCTGCACCCGCGTGGACAGAAACAGACTCCGTCTGCACGCCCGTGTCCACACCAGTGTCACCCAAGCCTGTCTCCTCTGGGTCTGTCCCCTGAGCTCCTCAACGTGTCTCCAGGTGTGTCTGTGCGCGTCTGCGCCTGGCCCTGTGGTGTGAGTGCGGAGCCCCGTGTGGCCCTGTGGCCCCTCGGCCCTGCCCGTGCCCCAGTGGTAAACATAACCTGCCAAAATAGTTTCTTTGTTTTTTTTTGTCTTTTTTTGTGATTTTTTTTTTTTCAAGTTCAAGAATCCCCAGTAAAAATTCTCCACGAGGTCTTTTGCCCTTTTTACAAAAATAGAGTTTTTCTTCCCCTCCCACCCCCCTTTTTTTCTCCATTTTGTTTCCGCTTCCGGCCCTGCCCCTCCCCCTGCTCCCTTCTCCCTCCCAGGGGTCCTGGGAGCCAGGGATGTCCACACCCCTCTTCGCGTTTTGCATTTTTTTAATTTTGGGGATTTTTAAACCAGTTCCCTTCCCCCTCTCTCCAGACCCACTTAAGACAGTCAGGGAGGCCTGGGCCGAGGGGCCTGGGAGGGGCCCCCACCGTGTCCCCCAAACCATCCTACGGAGGGTGGTGGAAGGGGAGGTTGGGGGGCTCGTCTCTGCTTTCATTTTAGCCAAAAAAAGGAACAAAAACCTTCACCATGAACCAAACCAAGACGAGAGAGTGAAGCCCAGCTGGGGATGGGGTGGGGCGGATGGACGGGGAGCCCCCGGGCGCCCCTCTTCCCCGCAGACCCCCCGCCCCGGCGCTCACCCTGTGGCTTCCGCAGGAATGGGGTCCGCCTGCCTGGGCTGTCTCTCTCGGGCCCCTTCTCTCTCTCTTTCTCTCTCTCTGCTGCCCGGGGAAGGGGTGGCGGGGAGGGGGCAGCTCAGGCCTTGTGCTGTTTGCTGGTCTTGAACGACACCTGCAGAACGCGCTCGCCCAGGCGGTAGCCGTTGAGGCTGGCGATGGCCATGGCCGCCTCGTCGTAGTTGGTCATGGTGACGAAGCCGAAGCCCTTGCACTTGTTGGTGGTGAAGTCTCGGATGACCTTGACGTTGGTGACGGCGCCGAAGGGACCGAACAGCTGCCACAGCACGCTTTCGTCCGCCTCGGGCGACAGGTTGTACACGAAGATGCACCAGCCGGCGCCC
>NW_022900949.1:6726696-6727481 GCF_012274545.1 Fukomys damarensis
CCTGCGCCTTGTTCACCGCCACCCCCTCCCCGCCTGGCCTCCCGCTGGCCCCATGAAGTGGCCCAGCCTCAGCCCTCGGCCCCTGCCCGGCCTTCTCCTCAAATCACGCACAGCGCGCCGCTTTCTGTCCTCACAGTGACCTGAACACATTACACAGAACATTCCAGAAGTCAACGATTCTTTAGATGTCACAGGCCAGGGGCAAAATGAATGTTCCTGACTTTAGGAAAAGAGAAAAGGGCACGTGCTAAGGCCGTTAAGATTTATGTTGAGGACAGAGCTTTTATCTGTGGAACCACAAAGAAGAGCAAAAAAGTACAAGCACAGGGCCAGGGGTGCAGCTCAGTGGTAGAGCACTTGCCCAGGGCAGCCCGGGCCTGAGAACGGAAGAGAGAGAGAAGGAAGGAAGGGAAGCAAAAGAGAAAGAAAAAAGAGAAAGAGGGGCCGGGGACTTAGCTCAGTGGCACCATGCCTGCCTTGTAAGTGCAAGGTCCTGACTTCCATCCCGGGTACGGCAAAAAAACAAAAAAAACAAACAAACAAACAAAAAAAATGAAGAGGAAGGAAAGGAAAGAAAGCTGGGCTAATTTTATTATGTCCAGACCTGGACCACATGGAGACAACCGATTTCTTAAAAAAAAAAAAAGAAAGGCGCACGCCCGTAATTCCAGCATTCAGGAGGCTGAGGCAGGAGGATCGCTGTGAGTTCAAGACCAGCCTGGGCTACATAGTGAGTTCCAGGTCAGTCTCAACTACATAGTGAGACCCTGCCTCAAAAAGCCAAA
>NW_022900949.1:6727520-6728075 GCF_012274545.1 Fukomys damarensis
GACCCCCTGCTTAATCCCTTTCAAAATCCTGTCCTTCAGGGCTGGGGATTCAACTCAGTGGGGATTTAACCTGCCTCACAAGTACAAGGACTCGAGTTCAATCCCTGGTTTAAAAAAATAATCCTGTCCTTTTTCAAAAACACTTATACAGCATCATTCTTGTCACTTTTGGAGCAGTTCTGGAAGTCATCTTCCCTGAGGACCTTAAGTTGCACCTTTGTGGCTGCCTTGATTAAAAACACTGACATTTTATGGGTTTTGATTTTGGCACCAGGGATCAAGCTCCGGCCCTTGCGCTTGCCAGGCAGGCAGCGGAACCATTGGGCCAAATCCCCGGCCCCATGGTTCTCCGTACTTCAGGGCAGAGCCAGTCACATGGTGCCAGTGAGAACGCAGCGTCGTGTTTTCCTGAGCTGCTTTTCCACAGTCCCGTGTTTCCCGTCACAGCTCAGACAGACACTCACGGAAGAAAACCTCCAGAGCGGCTGCAGAGAGGGGAGAACGGGGGGGGGGGCAGGGGCATTCCAGGGGGGGGGGCGGGGAAAGGGATTGGTG
>NW_022900949.1:6728336-6729455 GCF_012274545.1 Fukomys damarensis
CGGGCGCATGCCGGGGGTGGGGGCGGCTAAAGGGATTCGTGGCGGTGCATCTTCTACCATAATAAATTCTTTTTAAAACTTAAACATTCGCTGAATATTGTCATCAACCCATCTAGATAGACAGGGAACAAAACACAGGCTATGAAGGGTTTGGTTTCATTCTGGACTTCAGGGCTGGGTCTTAAGAGCGTATTTCCAGCAGATGAGGGGTGATCATCATATTTACTACCCATTCCCCATTTTCTGGCAAGCTCTTGCCCAGAACACCGCCCGGCAGGCATTCGGGAGTGTTTGCTGAATGAATCAACGGAAGGACAGAACTCATTCCACTGCTGCCTCACTGAGTCCCTAACCCTCAGGACTAACCCCAAACCAGGCAATTTGGAGGGGCCCAAGAGGGTCAGCACCATTTAACCCCGAGCACTCTGGACTAACCACTGGCTTCTTTCTTCAGCCTTTGAAAAGTCCGTTCCCCCGGCCAGGAACTGAAACTTCAACTTCTCTCTGGGCCTCAGTACCGCGGTCAAGTCGGATGGGTTGGGGCCTCTGCAGGTCCCCATCGCCCCGTATTGTGCCATCCGCATAGCCCTGGCCCCTGCTCATTCCTCTCTCTCTTTCTCCACAAGGCAGCAGCAACAGTCCTCTGTGTGGCTACCTTGTTCCGAGCACTTACTATGTGCTAAGCACTGTGCTTAGCGTCACCTCCTCTCTACAAGCTGGGCTAGGTCCACTGGCGCCCGGGTCCCAAGCCCGGCACCCGCTTCTCCTCGTGCCCTCGGCAGCTCTTTATGCAGTAAACACAGTGAGTGAGAGCCACACGCAGGGCGCACGCCTGTCATCCCAGTACTCGGGAGGCTGAGGCAGGAGGGTCGCTATGAGTCTGAGGCCAGCCTGAGCTACCCAGCGAGACTCTGTGTCAAAAAACCAAAACCAATCAAAGAAACAAACTTTGGCCAGACCAGGGGTGCAGTCTGCACTGAGGGGCCCCGCACAGTCCCCCTGATTTCGCGGCAGAAGGAGGTCATTTTATGACCTTTGACGAAAACGATTCAGAGGGTCTGGTGGATCCCAGAGAATCAACGTGGGGGGAGGCCGGGTCACAGGCGAGTCTGGCCGGTG
>NW_022900949.1:6729703-6742862 GCF_012274545.1 Fukomys damarensis
CGGGGGCCGGCAGGGCTGGTGTCTCTGAGTTGGAATCGGCCCTAACAAAGGGGACAGTGACAGCCACAGCCACTGTCCCGGAGCGCTAGGGTCTGGGGAACCTCCACTGCCCCCCAACTCGGAGGGGCTGGGAATTTCCACTAGGGCCCTGGCGCAAGCCTGCCTCTGCTAATTAAGCCGTGACATCCGTCTGTGCTTTTGTGAGGTTCACCCTCCGTAAGGTGGGGATGATACAAGCTCGGCTCCCCCTGGGGTTGCTGTGCCTGGCACGAAGTCAGGGCTCAGGAAATATCTGGTGCTGCTACAGGTGAGTAAACTGAGGCACACACGCCACGCCCCTGAGCGACAGGGAGAGAGACTAGGACTCCAGCCAAATGTCAGCTACACTCTCAAAGCCAATAATGCCAGTTGTATTAGGCCGGGCGGCCCACACCTGTCATCCCAGCACTCTGGGAGGCTGAGGCAGGAGGGTCACAAGTTCATTGCCAGGCTGGGTAATTCAATGACACAGCGATACCCCTCTCTCTAAATAAGAAATACAAGAAGAGCTGGAGATGTAACTCTGCAAAGGCCCTGGGTTCCATTCCCAGTGGCCCCCATAAGAGCCAAGAGTCACGGCCAGTACAGTTGCTGCCCGCCTCTGCAGGTATGGGCCTTGGGGTGGGGCCCTAGGGGCGCAGAGGGCTCACCGGAAGCGCTGTGTCTGGTGGTGCAGGGGGCCCGCGTAGCGCCGGGCTGAGGACTGGTAGAGGTGGGTGAGCAGTGCCTGCCCGGTCTTCTGGCTCGGGTTGTTGGCGAACTTGACGGTGATGGGCTCGGCCGCACCCAGCGGCTTCTGCCCGTTCAGTCCTTTGATGGCCTCCTCGGCCTCGATTCTCTTGTCGAAGCGAATGAATCCCACCCCCCTAGAGACCCCTGCCGGGGGTAGGGGGTGGACGTGGCCATCAGAGCGAGCGGCGGACGCTTCCCACGTGACCGGGCCCTTCCCACGTGACCGGGCCCTTCCCACGTGACTCTACCCACCCCGTCTCCCCCAGGTCTCCCAGCTGGTGCCACCCTCCCCGCCCCATGGCCTGACCTGTGACCTGGTCCACCAGGATGCGCGAGGTGATGATGCGGCCGTATTGTGAGAAGAGCTGTTCCATTTCTTTCTGGCTCATGGTCTTGGGAAGCCCGCTGACGTACAGGTTAGCATCCCGGATGGACGCAGAGCTGGGCCTGGCGTAGGACACCTGGGCCAGGGGGGCAGAGGGACGGGGTGAGGTGGGCTCCAACTTGAAATCCTCCTGCCTCAGCCTCCTGCGTGCAGCTGGGGTTACAGGTGTTGGCTACTGCATCCAGCAATAATATCTCTTCCATTGATTCCATGAGTGGAGCAGAGCAGGGAAGGCACGGGAGGAGACGTGGCCATGGGTACAGGACAAGGGATCCTAACCCTAACCCCAACCCTAAAAGCCACGACAGCTTCATCCTTTGGTCCCCAGCCCTGGGTGTCCCTGATACCTACCTGTCCTTCACAGCCACCCTGTCTCAGCCATCACCACGGAACCTGGCTGCTATGCTCACTTGGTTCCCCCCATGGCAGCCAGAGGGCGCCTGTGAACACCTAAGCAAAGTCACTGCCTCTGCACAGAACCTTCTATGGCTTCCACCTTCCTTGGTATTAAAGTCCTTCTTGGAGCTCACGACGCCTTGCATATCCTGCCCATCAGCTGTCCCAACTGCCCTGATCTCTCCCCAGCTTTCCCCCCATTTGCTCTGATTCAGCCACAGGGCCTGGTATGTGCTGTGCTCTCTCTGCCTGGAACTCTTTCTCCTTTTTCTTCTCCAGGTCCCAGCTGAAACCTCTCCCCTGTCTCCACCCCACAGTCCCATCTCAATTCACTTTCTCAGAGCACATCTTTCCCTTGTGAATTTACACGCTGCAGTGTGATCCTTCGATTCCAGTCGCTGCACAGGGCCCAGCCCAACCCTGAAACGCTGCAGCTGTTGAAAAAATGCTGGACGCGAACATTTATTCCCTCAAACAGTGCTGAGTATTGTGAATCGGGGAAAGAAAAGTCCATTTACGAGACAGCCAGCATTATGTGACCCCACCCCATGCACGGCCTCAGACTCAGTCTGAGCTCTGCCCCCAAACGCTGCTGGGACCTGTGGGGGCAGGAGGAGCCCCGCCCTGCACTGCTGCCACATCTGGTCTTCCTCTTCCCCGCTACCTCCCCGTAGTCAGGTCGGTGCTGAGCCTGGCGTTGTTTGGAGCCGTGAATAGTGAGGGTGTATTATTTCATCAGAAATAGCTAATTAAGAACAAAATAAATACACCGAGCAGGGTGGACTGGGTGGGGCTGGATTCTGCTTAATGCGACTACACACCTGGGGTCCTCCAGGAACAAACAGACACACACAGCAGCTGGCCCCCAGTATGTTTATATCGTTTGGTTTTGTTTTTGTGGCACTGGGGGTTGGACCCAGGGCCTTCAAACTCAGCTACATCCCCAGCTCTTTTAATTTTGAGACAGGGTCTCCCTAAACTGCTAGACCTTAAACTTGCAACCCTCCTGCCTCAGCCTTCCCGGTAGCTGAGATTACAGGAGAGAGCTGCTGTGCCCCGTTGAGGATTGGCTTGATGGGTCAGATATAGGGATGAGGGAATGAGGGCCCTGAGCTCCAAGGTGGGGTTCAGGGTCTGAGATCCCCTGAGGCACACAGTAGGTCTTCACAGGCCTTTCTCCTCCCTCCACACAGGGGCTCCCTGGGGGCAGCAGTGGCAAATTTCTCCCACACCAGGATGGCACCTGGCACACACGTGAGGGAAAACACTGGTCTGAATCTGCCAGGACACGGCAGGGCCCGACCGCGTGACGCAGCCTCGGGGACCCACGGGGTGCCACCATGCAGCACAGCCACCAGCAAGGGGTGTCACCACGACACTCCCAGGTCCCCTGGGGCACGAGGCGCTTGAGAAGGACACACACCTGTCACCCACAGAGCACCCAGGTCACACACGTTCTGACCCTGTGGGCGCAGACACCCACACAGCGTCATGTGGATGCACAAACACCCCATGGAGCCAGACACACCGCGCTGGCCCCAGGTCCCAGCCGTGTGGGTGTCACAGTCACCTTCCCTCAGACACCAGCTTCTCCAGACTGCAGGGACACACGCCTGTCCCAGCTGGCCAGAGCAGCAGGACAGAAGCCAGCTGTATAGATGCTGTGTTACACAACGGCCATGTCCCTAAACACAGCTCGGAGTGTCACACACGCACACACACGAGCGCACACTTGTATGTGGTCACTGGTGCCCACCCTCACACACCGGGGTCCAGCTGGCCGCAGAGGGCCAAGGAGGCCGTAGCCTCTTTCCTGCACAGCAGGCCCAAGTCAGTGACAGGAAGAGGTCCCTCACCTCAGTCCCTATGCAAACCGGGGGCCAGATGGGCACCCCCATGGGGCCTCCCTCTGAGTCCTGCAGCAGATTTGTGGGGCGGAGCTCACATCCCCCCCAGGCAAACCCGGAGAGGGGGTTTCCATGGTGACCCCCCAAGGGAACCAGGCTCTCAGGGTCCCGGCTGCAGCTGCGGGGAGGGGAGCTGTGGGGGAGGGGCGCCCCTAATCCCCACATCCTACACCCTAATTAGGCTCCAGATGGCAGATGGGCCCCCACCTCCACGGGCTGGACAAAGGCAGGCCGGGGGCGGCCCCCGAGACCCGGTCACACTCACTCGGTCCCACCTCTGGGGTCTGGATGGCTTCGCAAGCTTCCGGAGGTGCTGGGGCTCCCGTGAGCCCCACTAACAGGCCAGGAAACTGAGGTTTGGAGAAACAAAGCAACTGCCTCCCGCACCCCCCACCCCCATGCCCCGCAGCCAGGAGCCCAAGGCGAGGCTGGGACCTGGGGCGCGGGGCTGCACCCACCTTGATGGTCTTGGTCTGCAGTTTGAGGCCGTTGAGGGTGTTTATGGCTTTGTCTGCGTCGTTGGGATCGGAATAGTTCACAAACCCGTAGCCGAGGCTTTGCCCTGGGTGCGAGATCAGGATGCGGGTTCGGCCCCTCCCGTGGCCCAGGGCCACCCCGTCCCCGGGGCCCCCCGCCAAAGGCCACACCTGTGATCTTGTCCCGAACCAGCTTGCAGGACTCGATGTCCCCGATGCTGCCGAACAGACTCTTGAACTCGTCCTGGGTCATGTTCTGGGGCAGGTAGTTGACGATGAGGTTGGTCTTGCTGTCGTCAGTCGCTCCGTTGGTGCCCAGGAGCGGCCCGTTGGGCAGGGCCGGGCCGGCCGGGCCCCCCCCCACCTGAGACTCCATGGCCCCCAGTATCTGCTGGAGACAACAGGTCGGACCCGCTCACTGCCCAGTCCCTCAAAGGGGAGGAGAGCGGATTGGTCCACGGAGGAGCCATGTCCCGGGGCTTCGTCACTGCCGCGAACCATGCTAATTTATGTTTGTGAGACAAGGTATGTAACCCAGGCTGGCCTTGAGCTCACAGCGATCCTCCTGCCTCGGCCTCCCTAACGCTGGGATGGCAGGTGCGTACCATCACGCCCCGCAACAATGTTTTATTCTTTTTTGGTACCGGACATGGAACTGGGGTCCTTGCAACCACGGAGCTAAATCCCTGGCCCAGCAACGTTTCCTTCTCATTTCCTCCTGCTTATCAGCAAAGGCAAACAAAACAACCCCCCTGACATTATTTGCCGGCAAGAAATTCCATATACAAAATACCATTTGCAGCTGGCAGGGCTGTGGGGGACAAGGAAGCCGTCTTCACTGTTGGTGGAGCGCAGACTGGGGTAACCACTGTGGAGATCAGTGTGGAGACTCCTCAGAACACTGAAACTAGGGGTTCCATGTGACCCAGCTGTTTCCCTTCCTGGTATCTTCCCAAAAGAATCAAAAGCATCAGACTGCAGAGCTATATGCACACCCATGTTTATAGCAGCACAGTCCGTGATAGCTAAATCTTGGAAACAGCCCAAATGCCCATCAACCGAGTGGATAAAGATGTCATTTTTCTATATAATGGAGTACTACTCTGCTGTAAAGATGGATGGAACATTTCTAGCTAAATGAGACTATTACTCTCTCTCTCTCTTTTTTTTTTTTGGTACTGGGGATTGAACTCAGGACCTTGCACTTGCAAAGCAGGTGGTGTGCCACTGAGCTACGTCTCTGGCCCTAGACCATACTCTTAAGTGAAATAAATCTAACACATGTGTAAATACTGCACTGTTTCTCTGGTGTGAGAAACTGAAAAGTGGAAATAAGGACTAAAATGTATAATAGATATTGGGAAATGGGAAGGAAATGTTTAAATAGGAAGGGGAACAAGGGAGGGGGAAGGGAGAAAGGAAGGAAAGCACAAGAAAAAGAAAGTAAAAATGAAACATAATGGAAACAGACAGCTGGGTGTGGTGGCGCATGCCTGTCATCCCAGCACTTGGGAGGAGGCTGAGGCAGGAGGATCGCTGTGAGTTCGAGACCAGCCTGAGCTACATAGTGAGTTCCAGGTCAGTCTAACTACATAGGGAGACCCTGTCTCAAAAAACCAAAGCCAAGGGCCAGGGATTTAGCTTAGTGATTCGGTGGCCTGCCTTGTAAGCGCAAGGACCTGAGTTCAATCCCTGGTACAAAAAAAAAAAACCCAAACCCAAAACAAAACAAAAAAATGTAAACAAAGCTTTTCCGTACAGGGAGTGGAGGGGTTGAGGGGAGGGAGGAAGGGGAAAAAAAAGAAGAGGCAGGATGTACCATGTGCAGGTGCAGATTCCCTATGATGAGCGTCATTATTACCTATGCCTAAAATGTACCAATAAATGTTTTGCTTAAAAAAATAAAAAACAAAGTACAGTTTGCTAGGAGTTGCAAGTCTCCCAAAGTTTCATGGGATAGAAGCTTGGCCTTCAGGGTAGGGAGTGTGGCACCTTTAAGAGGCGGGACCATGGAAGGTAATTAGGTCATTGGGGGCATTGCCCTTGGAAGGGATTAAGGCTGCTCTCAAGGGACCCTGGTTAGTCTCGAGGCTGCCCTAAGCGCATGTCCTCTTCGGCACACAGCTATCCCTCTCTGCTTCTCCATCACATTTACACTGAGCCAACAGAGCCCTAATCGGAGGCCAAACACATGTGCCCTGATCTTTTAACTTTCTGCTTCCAAAACTGACCTTGCTGGCCTTGAGCTCACTGTATAGCCTAGGCTGGCCTCAAACTCATGGTGACCCTCCTGCCTGCCTCAGCTTCCTGAGCTAAATAAGCCTTTTTATAAGTATTTAGACTCAGGCATTTTGTTACAACTTTAAAAGCAGGCAATAGGCCAGGTGTGGTGACGCATGCCTGTAACTGCAGCATTTGGGAGGCTGAGGCAGGACAGCCTGGGCTACACAGTGAGTTCAAAGCCAGCTTGAACTATGTAGCAAGACCTTGTCTGAAACAAACAGGCAAATACATCAACAACCAAACAGCCAGGAGAGGTGGTGCATGCATGTAACTACAGCACTCGGGAGGCTGAGGCAGGAAGATTCCCATGAGTTCAAGGCCAGCCTGGACTATATAGTAAGACCCTGTCCCAAAAACCAAAAACAAAATTAAGATAAAAAACAAACCAAACAGAGGCCTAAAACCAATGTGCATTTTCAGAATAATAAAATGAACAATTTCATCTTCAGAATAACACATTTAATAATTGTAGTAGCTTTGAGTGGTCCTTCAGCCCCTCCGTAATCATGATATTTTCTTTCTCTAACCCAAGGTGATTCCAACCCCAAATGTCTTACTGTGTCTTTCCCTTCATACAGCATCTTTCCATTATATAGTTACTCTCATGATTCTTCCCTTGAGCTATTGTTTTTGGTTTGGGAATTTTTTGTTTGTTTGGCTTTCACCTATTTAGGGTTTCACTATCTGACTCAGATTGACCTTGAACTCACTATTTATAGCCCAGGCTGGCCTTGGGCATGTGGCGATCCTCCTGCCTCAGCCTCCTGAGCATTGGGATCACAGGTGTGTGCCACCATGCCCAGCTGGTTTTGGAGGCTTTGGGGTATAACAAAAGACACCTGCAAATAATGACAGCTTTATTTCATCTCCTGTCTACACCTGTTTCTTATTTTTCTTGCCCTAGTGACCAGACATGGTTAGGGAGTGGCTACAGTGTGATGGATAGTGGCGTCCACATTCCCAATGCTTTAAAAAAAGAGAGAAAAAAGCAAATAATAAATAAAAGGTGAGAAAAATCTAAAACAAGAAAAATGAAATGCTTTAAATATTTCACAGCTAAACGTTTATGATGTTTGTTATAGGTGGCCTTTAGCAGATTAAGATTTTTTTTTTTTGGCTATTTTAGAGACAGGCTGGCCTTGAAGTAGGTACCCCAAGGTAGCCTGGGACTTGGGAAAGTCCTCCTGTCTCAGCCTCCCAAGTGCTGGGTTTACAGGTATGCACCACCATGCCCAACAAGGATATTTTGTTTAAGGCTGGGGTATAGCACGGTGGTGGATTACTTGCTTATTATGCTGTCTTTTTTTTGGTACCAGGAATCTAACTCAGGTCCCTGTGCTTGCGAGGTAGGCTGCAAAACCACTGAGCTAAATCCCCGGCCCATGAGATATTTGTTAAAGGAAGTTTTTATGGACAAAATGTTAATATACCTATTGAAATGAATTTTTTAGCTTTAACACACTCATCCCATGAATTATGTTACTTCATGTTCCAAAATTAAGCCAACCGTTGCAGGACAAACTCAGCTGGGTCCTGCTTGTTGCAGGCTTGTTTACATAGACTGCTTGATTTGACTTGGTCTTTTCTCTCAGGGACTCACTCACGCATGGTAACTAAGTGGTCACCACTAGCTGCACACTCAGCCTGTGTTCTAAAACTCTGAGGATTTCTTCAGTTTTCTTTGTCTCTCAGTGCTGGGGATCAGATCCAGGGCCTCATGCTAGGCAAGGGCTCTACTGCTAAGCTGTACCCGCTGCCCGGTTTTGTACTGTATTCTCCCTCTACCTCTCTCTCTCTGCTTTTTTGAGACAGGGTCTGGCTCTATGTTTCAGGTTGGCCTTGAACTCACTGTGTAGCCTAGACTGGCTGCAAACTCTCAGCAATCCTCTTGCCTCAGCCTAAATGTTGGGATTACAGGCTTTTGCTGCCACGCCTGGCTGTTTAGTATTCTTTGCACGTGTGTTCAGTAGGCTCTGTTGTTTGTTATATAATTCACACAAAGACTCCAAAAGGGAAAAGTTAATTTTGCATGACAGATGAGGAATCAGGCTCCGAGATGTTGAGGATTTTGCTGAAGTCACAGAGCACACGGGTGGTGGACTAGAATTTAAATGCAGACCTCTCCAGACATGAAGACCACACGACCATTCTCTCACTGTGGCACATGAGTCATCCAGACTGGTAAGATCTCTGACAGCTCTGTGTCTGTTCTTGAACATGCCCCTTTAACCTCTTAAGGCTGCTTTACCGTGGGACGGTAATCAAAACAATTGGTGGGCTGGGGATTTAGCTCAGTGATGCCACCACCTGCCTCACAAGTGGAAGGTCCTGAGTTGGATCCCCAGTACCCCCCAAAAGAGAAACACCAAACAATTGGTAATCACTATCTGAAGGGCCACAGAAGAATCTTTTTTTTTTTTTTTTGTACCAGGGGGTCGAAATCAGGTCCTTGTGCTTGCAAGGCAGGCAGCAGAACCACTGAACTAAATCCCCGGCCCTAGAAGAATCTTAAAGTTGCATCCGATCCACAATGAAACTGTGCTGGGATGGATTGGTACTGTCTCTCAGGGCCCAGGAAAGTAAATCAGCCAGCTTTCCTCGGTCTCCTAAGGCTTGGCTGGTGAACAGCATCGCTGCACTTGAAAACTCACACAGGTTCAGTCCATGGGGGCGTGGACAGAGGACAGACAAAGCAAATGAACAACAAAAAACACCTCAAACTGACTGATCAGATCTTTAGAGGAATGAATTAAGAGTTTCCAAAACCAAGTTCAGTTTCTCCAGAAAAGACTGCCACGATCAGCTGGGAACCACCAGCAGTCGCATCGCGCCGTTACCTCAGCCGTCCCTGATCAGGACACAGGGCCGCAGCTGTCCCCGCCTAGCAACACGACTGCCAGGCACCACGACATAAGGCTCTGTACATGCAGGAACACCCTCCACACACTAAATTGCTCGGGCTGAGGTGGAACTTGTGACCCTCCTGCCTCAGCCTCCCAGAGTGCTGGAATGACAGGCGTGCACCGCCATCCCTGTCTAAAAATTTTCATTTCTTCTTCGTAACCCTGGACAGGGTTCCTGACCCTCCCCACCCCCATGCTTAACACACGAGGAAAAGGAAGTTAAGAGACAGTTGAGAGTCTGCCACTGACCATTCAGCGTATAAATGGTGGAGAAGCTGGGGGTCGTGGTCCATGCCTGTATCCCAGTACCCCACAGGCTGAGGCAGAAAGACTGGCTGAGCTCAAGGCCTGCTGAACTATGTCGTGAGACCCTGTTTCAAAAAAACCAAAACCAAAATCAAAAGAGGTGGACAAGGACAAGGCCCAGGAGTTCTCCTGATGCTGAGTGATGTTTCCAACTTCTGCTGCCGGCCAGGACAGGCCCAGTGCTAACGTTTACCATCTGTGCGTTCTCAGATCTACCATTTGGTGCTCCTGGGCCTCTGCTCTAGTCTGCTGCAAACTCCAAGGTATGGCCTCCTCAGGGGCCCGGGAAGGAATCAAAGCCACATGTGGGGACAGTGGGGAAGTGCTCTGGAATCCATTAGCAATGTCTGCCACAAGCACAGTCAGGAAGTGGGTGTGGGTTTGTCCCAACACCGTCCCTGCTTCCTCTCTGCTATGGAGACCCGAGACTGAGATGGTGCTATGCCCTCAGTACCCACTGTGTGCAGGCCCTGTTGCAAGGGCCTCGAGACGTTTCACTCATTCTCCCAACAATCTTTTTTCTTTTTCTTTTGGTCCTGGGGATTAAACTTGGGACCTTGTGCTTGTGAGGCAGGAAGAGGAAACACTGAGCTAAATCCCCGGCCCTCTCCCAACAATCTTGAAAGACCTTGTGCATGTTCTCCATTGTTTAAATGAGGAAACAAAGCTCAGAGTCACTGGGGGATGTGAATGGAGAGCTTTGGAACTCCCAGGGCCAAGAAATCCTCCTGCCTCAGCCTCATGAGTAGCTAGGACTGCAGATGTCCACTATTGCCCTTGTTTAACATTACTCTTTCGTCTCCTTCTTATTTTGGTATCGGGGATCAAACTAGGGCCTTGCATTTGAGAGGCAGGCAGCGGGACCACTGAGCTAAATACCTGGCCCTTCTTCTTCTTTGTGGTGTTGTCAATTGAACCCAGTGAGCAGTGTGCTACATCCCAGCCCTTTTTCTTTCTTTCTTACTGGTTTATTTTTTTGAGACAAAGTCTTGATATGTAACCCAGGCTGACCTCAGACTTGCGGTGATCCTCCTGCCTCAGCCTCCTGAGTGCTGGGATTACAGGTGTATGCCACCATACCTGGCTGCATTTATTTTTATAAAAATGATGGCATAGGGCTGGGATGTAGCCTGGCAACAAAGTGCTTGCCTGGCACATATGAAGCCGTGGGTCACACACAGTGACTCAGAAAGAACGTGACTAGTGGTGTCTGCTACTAGTGCCAGCTGTAAAGCAGCTCCTGATAGGTCACAGACCTGCATCCGGGTCTCTCCACACTACCACTGTGCCGAAAGTCAGCCGATGCAGCGCATACCTGTAATCTCAGCTCTTGGGAAACTGAGGATCAGCATGAGTTCGAGGCCAGCTAGGGCCACCTAGCGAGATCCTGCCTCAAAACAACTACAACCACTACAAAAATATAGCCTTCGAGACAAAATTTTCCACGTGAAACTTCCAAGTACTCCTCTGGACGAGGAAAACACACGGAGGGGCTTTTCTCCACTAAACACAAGAAGCCGTCTGTGAAAGGACAGGGACCTACACCATGTGACACAATATGGAAGGGGTGGATCAGAGACTGAAATCTAGGCTGTGGACCCCAGCACCCACTGTCTAAAGCCAAAGGCCAATAACATTAAAAATAGTAAGAGCTGTGAGTCATTTGAAACTAATTCTGCTTTGAAGAAGTCGTAATAGAAAAGCAGTTGAGTGACTCGCGTTTGCTATGCCTCAGGCGTGATATTTTTTTCCCCATGCTGGTTTCCAACCCAGGACCTTGCTCATGCTAGGCAAGTGCTCTATGTCAGTACACACACACACACACACACACACATCTATCTATCATCTATCTCGACAGGGTCTCATATGACAGGCGAAGCAGCATGCCGGCTACTGAGTACACCCTGACTGAGGCCCACACGTGTGGGCTGCTGGCTGTACCCCGCCCCCACGCTCCTCCCCGGTCCGGTCTCCGTCCCTGGTCCCTTCGCTGAAGTCCGCCCAGAGGCACCAGGGAGTGCAGATGAGCTCTCATCCGGGATGAGTTGGCAGTCATGCCCGCGGGGGGGGGGGGCCACCCAGCAGCCCGCGGTACCGCCCTGCCTCTGCGCACGTGCGGAGACTTCACCTTCCCTTAGTCGAGTGGGAAGGTGGAGACTTTCTGCCGGGTTTCTCAGATTTGGAAAAACTTAGGGACAGTCAGAAGGGCCTAGGACTTACTCAGGGTGACAAAAGGAAGTGGAGGCGAGGAAGGCAGAATTTCACTTCTAATCCAGAGTTTATGGAGTCATGAGTTGCAGACCCCGGCCCTTCCAGTTTGGATGGAAATAGGATCGGATGGGTCAGATTCTGGTTCTTTTTTTTTTTTTCTGTACTGGAGATTGAACCCAGGGCCTTCCAGTAGGTTACACTCTCAATCCTTTTTATTTTGAGACAGGGTCTTGCTAAGTCACTAAATATCCAGGCTGGGTTTGAACTTGCAATCCTCCTGCCTCAGCCTGCCCAAGTACGGGATTACAGGAGTCCACTGCACCCGGCCTACTCACCCCACCAGCACCCCTTCTCCATTGCACCTGTGCCAGAGCTTAGCAGGGGTCAGGGTCACGTTGTGCCCTAAGTGGCTGAGCTGGCTGAGCCTATGTCGGGGATCAGACTGGTGCAGGCCACACCCTCCCTGCTCCAGCTGGCCGCGGGCCGTGTCCTGGGAGGACGGCGTCAAAGGGACTGGTCCAGAACAGAGCAGTGGGGAGGCTGGGAGGGAGGACATGGCCAAGATGGAGGCCGGGCTTGCCAGGGACCCAGGGAACCTTCCAGCCCACCTCTCTCGCTCTTCCACTGTGCTCTGAGGTTTTGCCTCTTCTGGTTTCTCTCCACCTCACTGCCCGCCTTGTCCCTTCCCCTGTCACTAACTGTTTTGCACCAAGGCACGTACCTGTGACAGACACATGGCTTTGGTGTGAAGGAACCTGAGACCAATTGCTCTACACCCTCCTGCGCTTGACCCTTTCTGCCCCCAGCCGCACCCGGGGCCCAGTCACAGGGACAGACCCCGGGCGCCAGCGACAATAGGGCATTGATTGGCCGTGCCCAGGAAGGCCCAGCCACCACGTGGTGCCGGCGGAGCCTCCTACCTCTGGGTCCTTGTCCTTCCAGGCTGGGCCCTCACCGTCTCCACCAATCCCCACTTCCTCGCCACCTATCCCGTGATGTCGGTGCCTCAGTGTCCCTGCATTGGTGTTCACAGGCCCCGGAAGGCCTCAAGCCCTCGTGTGACCTCTGACCACACCCTTTTCCCCTTTGGGAATCACTTTGCCCTTTCTCAAAAGCGGGGAACAAATAAAGGGAGGCCTAGGGATGCTGGACTGTCCCGGGGGTTCCGAGGGTCCGTAGGAGGCCACGCTCCCGTACACAGGGAGCGAGCAGCGCCGCCGGGAGGGGTTAGAAGCCGGCTCGAGGTCACACGTAGGGGGAGTAGGGGGAGCCGGGGCCTCGCTCTTCAGTGCCAGGTGGGCGGGACCCAGGGTCCAGAGAGGCCCAGACTTGGGGGGGCCCTGAGCGTCCCCACACCCACTGTGCCGGCCACGACTCGAAGTCAGGGCTCCAGGAAGACACACGGTCCAGAGACACACGCAGAGACAGAGAGACAGGGAGAACCGAGAAGGGAGGCCCGGGCGCTGGGACCAGACAAAGGACGCGCGGCGGCGCGGGGCGCTGAGTCTCGCGGCAGGGGCG
>NW_022900949.1:6743387-6743916 GCF_012274545.1 Fukomys damarensis
CGGGATCGAGGACGAGACGCCCGCTTCCCGGGCGCGGCCAGGGTGCGGGGCGCGCGATCCGACGCCACCCGCTCTCTCGAGGATCTTGGGGGATGCCTTGCCACCTTGGCCCTAGCCTTGCACCCAAGATGGTGTCGGAGGCTCCCCGAGTGCGCCCGGGAGGCCTTCAGGGTCCGGGCCCGGATAGAGCAAGCATCCTCCGCCTCGGCGGCCCCTCCCCCACCGGCCTTCTGGAGAGGGAGAGATCCCGCCTCCACGGCGCCCCCTCCGAATCCAGCCCAGCTCCCCGAGGCCTCCCAGCCCGGGCTCTCAGTGCCCCTAGCACTCGGGGCGCGGTCCTGCTCCATCTCAGGCCCGAGGCGCGGTCCTACCCCCCCCATCACCGGGCCTAGCTAGGCCTGGTCCTACCCCCCCACCTCCGCCATCTCCGCGGAGCCTGGACCCAGCCCGTCCCCGCCCCATCTCTCTCGGCGACAGGGCAATACCTACAGTGACCATTCTTGTGTGCCCGGCGGGCGCGGTCCGTGTT
>NW_022900949.1:6744470-6745848 GCF_012274545.1 Fukomys damarensis
CTGGACTCAGCACCGCCAAAAAAAAAAAGCGCATCCTGGTGGCTCGGCTTGCCAGATCTTGGCCCTCCTGCCCCGAGGACCGTGCTTCCTGGCCTTGGCACCCCTGCTCAGTTTTTCTGCTTGGGAGGCAGGGTGGGTTCCCCTATTCCTCCCAGAACCCAGATCCGGAAAGGAGAGGGGGTAGGGGAGATATCACTGGTCCAAGCGCACCATCACCGAGAGAACCGGAAGGGCACAAGGAACCAATATTTCCACAGGCAGAGGCCTGGATCCATAGCTGGAGGGGGCGGGTGTAGCCCCCTCAAGACAACGGGTGAGAGTTGGGGGGGGGCTAGGGTGGCCCTAATCTGTCTGCGGAAGGAAGCTGGGACCTGTGGGTTTGGGGTGGGCTGTGACTCGGGTTCAATAGGTGAGCGTTGGTACCCTCCAGGGCAGGGGACACCGCACTGCTGTGAAGATTTTAGTTCATCCCCAGTGGAGCCCCGCAGCCGCGAATCTGCCTCGCCTCCCTCTCCCCTCTTTTCCTCCCCCAGCGCTGGGGATTTGACCCGGGGCCTCGCGCATGCCAAGCGCGCGCTCCACCCTTGAGCTGCACCCCAGTTCCACAGATCTCCCGTGGACCCCGTAACTTTCCAGTGGGCGAGCCCGCCAGCTAAACGTCCGGCTTCCTGCGCTCCCGATGTCCCTCGGTGGACCTGCGCTGGCACAGCCTTTTATGCTCGGGCACAAGTGTACTTTTACGTCGGGGCGGCGGCGAGACAAAAAAAACAAGCGCTCCCAGAGACTGGGTCGAAGGTGGTGTCCGAGGAGGCTTCAGCACCACAGACAGCGGCCGGGAGGCCGTGTGTACCAGGGGCCCAGCCGCCTAACCAAGGACCCGCGGCCCCTGCCCTGTCCTCGTTCTCCTACACCCGTTTAGGCTCCAGAGTGCCTTCGACAAGCAGAGCAATCTGGCCAATCAGGGATGGCCCTCGGGCGACCCAATTGCTGGCAGATGCCCCGGAGATGCAGCCAATGAGAGCGCGCGCACCAAGGGTGCCGCCACGCCGGGGGAGGGCACAGGCCGATTACGGCGGCCCGCACGAGCTAGGCGGTGTAGGGCCGGGTCCCCGGGCGACTTGGCTGCTCCCACCCAGGGTTCCTCTTGGTTTCTACCTGATCGGAAGTGGTGCCGAGCGAGGCTACTACAGGCGCTCAGACCCCGCTGCAGTTCCCATGGAAACGCTGCGCGGGAGAAAGAAGGGGACCAGCTTGGGGGGAAGGGGACGCGCGGGGGTGGCCAGACTCGCGCATCCTCGCAGGTTTTTCCAGCCCGACACTTAGCTGCAGCCCGGCGGAGGCCGATCTGCGCGCGGTGCCGTTGGGTTCCCCCAGGGCA
>NW_022900949.1:6745919-6746362 GCF_012274545.1 Fukomys damarensis
CCCAGAAGTCTCCCGGTGGCCGCGGGAGGCGGCGGCCTCAGCATCCTCCTGGGGCGAGCGGGCCACGGTTGCTGCCAGCCCGCCTCCTCCGCGGCTTCCTGCTCTGGGAGTGCACTAAGCCCTCGCCTCGGGCTCCGTCCTGCCCTCTCCCAGCTGCGTCATCCTGGCCTAGGCACAACGCCACCTTCTCGGGAAGGCCCTCCGAATGGTAGCCCACGAACGGCGCGTCGCTCCTCGGCGCTAGCTGGGGATCTCACTGGGGGGTTTTCTGAGCATCTCCCCAGCTCCTCTGGGAGCTGAGGGTGGGGAATGAACGCTCCATGACACCAGGCTGAGTCGCGGGGAGTCCTGGTGGCCCCCGGCCACCCCCAGCCCCGGGGAGCGGCGGCTGTGCCCGACCGAGCTAGGCCCACGGGAAGGCCCTGTGTGGCGTGTGGAGTCGA
>NW_022900949.1:6746603-6746893 GCF_012274545.1 Fukomys damarensis
GCCCGCGGACCAGGCGGCCCCCGCGGGTCCGGGCATGGTGTCCGCGTGGACAAATAAATTAGGGGTGGCGGTCAGCGGCGCTGGGTCAGGTGGGCCTGTGGTCCGGGTGGCTTTTGAGCGTGTGGAACTTGACGCTGTCCAGCTTCTCGAAGCGCTTCCCGCAGCGCTCGCACGTGAAGTTGTACTGCACCTCCGCCGTGTGCTTCTTCATGTGCCAGTTGAGCGAGGCGCGCTGCCGGCACTGGTAGCCGCAGATCTCGCACCTGCGGGAGGCAGGGGGCGGTGCCGGG
>NW_022900949.1:6747083-6757074 GCF_012274545.1 Fukomys damarensis
GCGCTGCCCTTGGGCGGGGGCTGCAGGGTGGCCTTGGCGTGCTACAGAGGCAGCGGCGGCGGCTCCCAGGCCTGGGGGTGCAGGCCGGCCAGACCCCACCTCCTGCCAGAGCCTCTGTCCCTTCTAATGATGACAGAAGATGATATGAAGTGGCAGGTCACTGTCCAGCCTCGCGCCCAAGCAGAGCCGGGATTGGAACTCCTGTCCCTGAGGGGCACAGAGTGTGAGGTGCTAAGGTGAGCTGGGTCTGGATTTATCCCCAGTGTGTGCCATCTCTGGCATTCGGTATTTCTGCAGTGTTTGCTTTGCCTTTTTAAAAAGGCAAAAAATCAACTGCCAGGTAGAGTGGCACATGCTTTTACTCCCAGCAGTCTGGGAGGCTGAGGTAGGAGGATCCAAAAAAGCCTGATGCTGGGCTGGGATTTTAGCTCAGGTGCTGCCACCTGCCTCCCAAGCACAAGGTCCTGAGTTTGCTCCTCGGTACCGAAATTAAAAAAAAAAAAAAAAAAAAAAAAAAAACTTAAAATAAAAGCCTGATGCCAGTCTGAACATCTTGGTG
Organism: Fukomys damarensis; assembly: GCF_012274545.1. Lineage (NCBI taxonomy): Eukaryota > Metazoa > Chordata > Mammalia > Rodentia > Bathyergidae > Fukomys > Fukomys damarensis. Next base: position 6,747,643 of record NW_022900949.1, read on the forward strand.
AGATCCTGTCTCAAAATAAAAAATAAAAGTAGCTAAGGATGTAGCTCAGGGCTCCCTGATTTCGGTCCCCAGTACCACCAGGATACAAAATGAGGCTAAGCAGCAGGCACTGTTATCAGAAGGCAGTTCACTGTCCACGCCCTGTCATGAGTCCCATATGAAACCTGCTCCTGCCATGGGCAGGGGACAGTCACCTCTCACCCAGGCCTGTGTGATTTTGACAGTGACGCTGACTTGTGTGGCGTCCCATGAGGGGCCCGGTGCCAGGCTGTGACCTGCCCGCTCTATCGCCCGCCAGGCCCCGTCCGTGTCCCCAGCTGGCCCAGGGCCTGACCTGAGTGGATGATCATGTGCCGCCGCAGGTGGTTGGACAAGTAGAACTTCTTGCCACAGCCGGGGTGAGGGCACACTTTGGTCTTCCCTTTCCGGTGCACGAGGTTGACGTGGTTCTAGGGGTGAGAGGGACAGGAGTGGGTGTGGGGCCCATCTGAGGGGTTCCCAAGTGTGGGGAGAGATGGGGTGGCTGGGAGGCAGGCTGGGCCCAAAGTGGGGAGCACTTGTGCAGCTGATTCCCGGGGACACCACGAGGGTCAGAGAGCAGCTGACCGCGCACTTGCTGTATGCCAAGCTCTGAGCTGCAGTCAGTGAACCCTGGGAAGGGCCCGCCCGGGCTGTTACCATCTGTGGATGGACAAATGGAGGCTCCGGAGGCTCAGTGCCTGGGCGAATGTCTCAGGGTGAGCAGTGGCAGGGCTGGGGCTCTCTGACTTGGTGCTATGCAGTTCTTTTGCTCTCTCCTTTGATCTTATTCTTTTTTGGTTTTTTGAGACAGGGTCTCACCATGTAGTTGAGACTGACCTGGAACTCACTGTGTAGTCCAGGCTGACTCACAGTGACCCGCCGTTTGATCTTATTCTTTAACCCACAGAATGGGCCTGTGCACACTCGCTGCTCAATGCCTGCTGCCACGCCCTTCCAGCAGGACAAGATGTCCAGCAAGTGCTCCGGCTGGACATGCATCTGTTGCTGACTGGGCTGAGGGTGCGGGGACAGACCCCAGGCTGGGGCAGCCGGCAGGCACAGGCAGCCTGGCCCGGAGTGTGGCCTCACCTGGAAGCTGCTGAGGGCCACGTAGACCTGGCTGCAGCCCTCGTAGGGACAGTGGAACATCTCGAGCAGGCCATCGGCATCCGTCACCCGCGACCGCTTGCTCCGCCGCCTCCTGGGAGGAAGGCCCCGTGTCAGGGTGCGAGCCCCAGCTGCTCCTGGCCCTCACCCCCACCTCGGCCCCTGGCACCCACTTCTCAGGTTCCTTGGGGATCTCGTAGATGATGGCAGACATGTTGCTGCTGTCTGGCTCCTCGCCGTCCACCTCGGCCTCAGGCTCTGTGCTCTCGGGCAGCGTCGCTGCCAGCTCTGCCAGCTGTGGGGCCGCCGGCTCCTCCTTCTCCTTTTTGAGCACGTGCAGGTCCTCCTTCTCTATGGGTGGACACAGGGGGGTGTCCATGGGGGATGAGGGCTGCCCAGGAGCCCGTGTCTGGGTCCCACCCAACCCCTGCCAGAGGCCACAGCGAGGCTGCCCAGACCTTTCTTGGTCTCCATGCCGGCTACAGAGGTGGGGTCCATGGCACTGGGCTGGCTGGCTTCGGGCTCCGTCTGAGTGTAGGCTGCCACGCCCTCCATCATGGCACAGGGCACCTCCTCGCCCAGGCCGCTGCTGGGGGTGCCGCTGCCTGCGGCCACATTGAGGTGGATGCCCTCGGCCGTGAGGGCATCGTAGCCAGGGCCTGCGATGATGATCACCTGCGAGCCGGGCACCATGCCTGGCACGGGGCAACCGGCCACCACCTCGCCCAGTGCCTCCTGGGGCACATTCTCAAAGAGGGTGCCGGGGCCGGCGCCCACCTGCACCGGCACGGGCACGCACACCACTGCCTCCAGGGCCTCGGGGCTGCTGGCTGCAGGGTTGGGGCACAGCGGGGCCCCCTGCTCGGCCAGGCTCTCCACGTGGTGGACGTCGAAGGGGATGTGCATGCCCTCCTGCGTGATGAGCCCGCTGCTGCCCACGGGGCTGGGGGGAGGCACGGCCACCGCTGTCACCGCTGCGGCAGTCACCACCGAGGAGCCCTTGGCTGGGTGACTCTCTGGAGGCCCCTCGGAGTCAGAGCCCGAGCTGGAGCTGGACGAGTCGGAGCTTCCGGCCACCAGGCCGTTACCCACTGTGGAGAGGAAGGGGAGAGTGGCGTGGCAGTGCGGTGGCGGATGGCCTCGCTGAAAGGCGACCCTGTCTGTCTGGCCGGCCAGCTGCGAGGTGGGGGTTCCATATTGTGTTCGAACAACTCAGAGAACTCGGCAAAACACGCCCCACAGGGTCTCAGCTTTACTGTGAAGGGAGGGACCTGGCTGCAGAACCTGGGCAGGGAGTGGGGCTTCCGTGCATGGCGAAGGTGCCGCCCTCCTGGCGCCTCAATACGCCCACCAGCCTGGGGGCCTCTGCACTGCTGCCTCCAGCCCCTGACTAGTCCTCGCCCTAATCACATGCCGCGTGCGTGTGTGTGTGTGTGTGTGTGTGTGTCTGTCTGTCTGTCTGTGTGTCTGTCTGGAGACTGAACCCAGGAAGCACTGAGCTATATCCCCAACCCTTTGGTTTTGGTCAGGGGCCCCCGAAGATGCCCAGGCTGGTCTCGAACTTGCAAGTCCCCCGCCTCAGCCTCCTGAATAGCTGGGATGACAGGTGTGCATCACTGAACCTGGCATGTTTGGCTTCGGGGGATCAGCTCACACCCAGGAGGGCTTACGGGCCTCACCCTGAGTTACCTCATTAGCACAGATTTAGGGGTGTCCCAAAGGGGGTGCCTGGGAAAACAAAACCCACTGCCATAACTCAGGAATTTCAAGGACTTTTGGGAGCTCTGTGTAAAGAACTGAAGGCGATGACCAGAGTTGTCCCCAGGTGTCCACAGGGGGAAGGGTCCAGGAACTGAAGTGCAAGGTGGCTTATTCCCTTGTATAAAATAATGTAAAAGGAAATTTAGTACCTGCATGTTTATGGTACTACGACCAACCACGGCCATGAGTCTCGGCCTCCCCTGTTGAACTCTGGACTTTTTTTTATCTTGTACCCTTCCCACTGTCAACTTGGGGATCTCAGCCATCTCAGAAACGCTCGGCAACACCAGCTCCTCCTCACTGAATCTTCCCTCCACAAGAGCCCACACCTCTCACAGGTGTCCCCGTCTCAGCAGGTGGCCGTTCTGTGTCCACTCCTTGGGCCAAAGTCCTGGGTTTATCCTACTTCATTCTGTCATGCCCACTCCCAATCTGTCAGCAAAAATCATCGGGGCTACGTTCACAATTCATTCCCCCACAGCCCGACGGCTCCTCCTCCCTCCTTGGCAAGTGCTGCTCACAGTCCCATCACCCTCGTGGAGTCCCTTCTCGGTGCCCTGGCTCTCCTGAGCGCTTGCTCATCACAAAGCAGCTGCGCCCAAACCCGCCCTTCCTCCTGGCACCAGGGCAGACCAGCTCCGCATACCCTGCGGCACGTAGGTGTGGCCCGTGGCTGGTTCCAGCCAACAGAACAGAAGCAGACGGGGGCGTTCTACTTCTCTGTCCATACCTGCCAGCCAGGATCCGGAAGGAGGGCTGGAGCCACAGGATGGAAAGAACCTGGGTCCCCAGGAGAAAGTCAGCGTACGGGTTAAGGACCCTGAACTTTGTGTGGTCTGCATTCCCTGCGAAATCCTATCCACTCGCAGGGAGAGCAGCCGAGGCAATGACTGTGGCCACTTGCCCCTGTCCAGTCACCCCCTGCCTCCTCTCCTCACAAGTCTGCTGCTCCCCAAAGACTTGAGGCAAATTCCTGCCCCAGGGCCTTTGCATTCGCTATTCCCTCTGCCCGGTACCCTGAGGCCCTCCTCACCTCCCACAAACGCTTCAGCAAAGGCCATCTTTTCAGCACCCTCTTTTGCTCTTCTTTTCCCTAAGGTGCTTAACACCTTCAGCTATTCTGTCTCTTGCTAACTGCTGCCCTCTTGAGGACAGAGGCCCCTGGGCAGAGCCACCCCTGCTCAGAAGGCCGCTGGGGACATGGCGAGGGCACGTTTGAATCAATGAACGACCAGTGCTGTGAGAACTGAGTCTCCTAACTAACCTCGCTGCCAGAAGGTGCCGGTACTGCTCATGCTGGATGCTGTGGAGACGCCCGACACAGCTGGGGATCACACGGCCCTGCCCTGGGGGTGTGGTGGGCTGGCTGCTTCCTCCCGAGGGGGGTGATTCGGCTCTACCACTTGCTGTCTCCACTGCTATTCATCTGGCCCCACTGCTCTAAAAGCAACAGCCGCCTGACTGTGGACCTTGGAGGCTGTGAGGTAACATTAAACCTGTTTTCTCATTAACATTAAAGCTGGTTATCTCAGGTATTTGTTACAGTGACAGGAAGCTGACCCAGCCGCCGAAATGCCCAAACCTGAATTGGGAGGGGCATCAGCCCCTCTGCTAACAGTAACACTTCACGGTTCCGTCATCTGTAGGGCAAGCTGAGCCCTGTGCACCGCCCTGAAGTGGGGGCAGCCACCCCGTGCACTGGGGCAGGGCCAGCACTTGACTTTGGAGTCTAGCTCTTACAGCTAGCCAGGACTGCTCTCCAGGTAATACAGAGATCAGCACTCAGGAGGCTGAGGCAGGAGGACTGCAAGTTTGAGACCAGCTTGGATGACATAATGAGACACTGCTTCATAACAAACAAACCTAAATACCCCTACCTGGTAGTACTCAGTCCTATAATCCCAGCACTCTGGGGGGCTGCGACAGGAAGATCACAAGTTCGAGCCCATCCTGAGCAACTGAGTGACTAAGCAAGACCCTGTCTCAAAATAAGAAGAGGGAGGTGGTGGGGATGCAGCTCAGTGGAGAGGCCCTGGCTTCCATCCTCAGTGCCACACACATGCACAAGGACGCACGCACACAAACAGAGGCAGAAATAGCCATGGGAGAGGTCACCAGGCACAGGGCAGGCAGAAACAGCTGCTCAGGGCCAGGGCCAGGACAGGGTCAAGGCTGCTTGCTCGCCATCCTGCGATGTGGCCAGCGGACCACAGTGCTCACTCTGAGGCCCACCCGACCCATCCTGACCTTGTCACTTCTGGGGCTTGGACAAGTGGGACCTGGAGGGGGCAGAGTGCGGGGGCGGCACTGGTCACGGCACAGGACACCTGTGTGCCGGGAGCCTGGCTGAGCCCAACGGGATGGCTGTGGGCGTCGTGCCCAGCAGGAACACCTCTGGCCCCGGCTTCCCCTTGGCCAGCTGGGATGCCACCTGCTCCATGCTGCCTGCCAGGGCGGGCTTGGCCTGCGGACTGACCCCACCCTTGGGCCCCGCAGGGCACCTGGCAGCGGCCCCATGCTCCTCTCTCAGCCACGCCAAGCCCTAGCCAGCAGCGGCCCCTCACCAAGGGGGTTCCCTCTGCTGCCCGGGGATCTACTGCACCTTGGTCACTGCGTCCCTCCTGGTCCTTGATGGGCAGTCGGCCCAGTGTGACCGGAGTGGGCTACGGAAGGGAAAGGCACAGGGACAGTGGGAGCGGGGGAACAGGAGAAAGAAAGAGACCAAGGTACAGGAAGGAGGCTCAGCTCAGGAGGGGACAGGGGCCTGAGGAGAGAGAGGTGGGAGAGAAAAAGGACAGAGGGGAAGAAGAAGCGAGTGACAGACCTGAGAGAGAGCTGGAGAAAATAAAACCAGGGCCAGGAAAGCCAGGTGTGGGGTGGACGCCTGTCATCCCAGCAGCTGGGAGGCTGAGGGAGGGGGACTGTGAGTTCGAATTGAGACCAGCCTGGGACTACACAGCAGGAACATCTCAAAATCCACACCAATAAGAACAGGAGGCGGAGAAAAGAAGGGTGGTACCAAAGGCGACAGGCCAGTGTGCACCCTGCCAGGCCTGTGCCCAGCACCCGCAGTCCCGCCTGGGCTCCCCGAGGGCTCAGGCGCCGTCACCCCGCACACCCACCTTTGTCGCTTTCGGGGTCCGAGTCGCTGAGGGGCTTCAGCGGTGAGTGCAGGTCCTGGAAGTAGCGGTGGCCGGCCTCACACTGCCACACGGCTGTGGTGTACAGGCCGAAGGTGGGGTCCAGCTCCGCCAGGTGAGGCTCGTAGGGACAGCGGTGCTTGTGGTCCTCGTACCAGATGACCACGTTCTTGAGGCAGTTCACGTTGCGGCGCCGCCCTGCGGACAGAGCGCCCGAGCGCCGTGAGCCGGGCCCGGGACCGCCGGCCTGGACCCTGCGCCAACTTGCAGGAGACCAAGGCTCAGAGCGGCGAGACCCACCCCGGAGACAGCGGGGGCCTGTGACGGACATCACGGCTCCATGGATAAGCTCGACAGCAGAGCCCAGCACCGAGGAGGTGCATGGTGATAGTTAGCTGTTACTAGTTTGGTTTGGGGACTGGCCTAGAACTCGCAGCGATCCTTTTGCCTCAGCCTCCCGAGTGCTGAGATCACAGAGACCGAGGCCCTTGCTGACCTCGCCTCCTGACAGCATCTGTCTGTGACTACTTGTCATGTTTGCCCCCACCAGCATGTCGGCTCTTCCAAGGCAGGGGCGTTGATCTGTTCTTTCCCAGGGCCTCCACTGGGCCGGGGCCTCTTGTGCTCTTGTGTGGGATGGGAGGCTGTAGTGCGGAGGTGGGAACGGAGGGCTTGGGTGCCTGGGTTTGAATCCCAGCTCTGCACCTTCCTAGCTGGGTGGCTGCAGGCGAGTGACTCACCTTTGTGAGCAGCCCTGCCTCTGTGCGGGGAGGGGCAGGCAGGATCTGTCCAGGGCTCCTGGGGAGGCGGGTGGGAGGGAAGACGGACAGGGCTGGGCACACACAGGGGGCCCAAGAGATCGCCTGTGACTGTGGTGGGTCCGGCCCCCTGGTGCAGAAGGAAGGAGGGAGATTCGAGCCCTATCCTGGGGCTGCGAGATGAGGAAGAGGAGGGGCTCAGCAGGGTCTTCCGTGGGGTGCCAGGGACATCTCAGGCAGCTGCCCTCCAGCCTGGCACTGCCCACCACCTTGGGATTGCTCAGCCTGATCTCTGCATCAGAAGGACGGTGAGGAGGAGGCTCTCAGCCACCAGGCAGCTCTTAGGGGACCAGCGGCTTCGCCAGGCAGGACAAGGCTGAGACCTTCGGCCCCAGGGCGCAGAGCCACACTGACCCCTGCTGGCTGAAGGGTCAGAAGTGCAGCTCCAGGGCCGGGGCCTGGCTCTGATGCCTCTCAGCAGTGTGACCTGGGGCAGGGATCCTGGCACTGGCTTCTTTACTGACTCCACCACCTGCCATCCACTCTCTCCCCCTGTACCCCCCAGCCTGGGGCTCCACTTACTTTTCTTGCGCTTTGGCTTTTTGGGGACCTGCTCCCAAGGCTTCCTGCAACAGAGAGATGTGATGAGGGTCGGCATGTGGTCAGGACTGGGCTCTGTGGAGCGTTAAGAGCAACTCATCTGCCCCAGGGTAGAATTCTATTTTGTTGTCTTTTTGAGATGGGGTCTCACTATCTAGTTCAGGCTGTCCTGGAACTCATGGCGATCCCCCTGCCTCAGCCTCCCGAGGGCTGCCCTTGGAGGGAGGTGGGGCACTGTCACTTAGAGAGGGAAACTGAGCCTCAGAGCGGCGAGGCTCCTGTTCTGGGGTCCCCTGGCCAGGGAGTAGAGAAGTCAGGAAGGGGAACTGGAAGTCGGTGCAGCAGCAGAACACTAAGCAGCACCCCTAGTCCCCACCCCCTGCACATTCAGCCCTCTGATTCTGCACCCTCAGGTCCAACTAACCGGGGATGCAAAGAAATTGGAAACATCTGTGCCTGTACTGGACGCCTGCAGACTTTTCTCTCCAGCAATCATTCCCTAAACAACACAGAACATGTGTGTGCGTAGTGTTTATTCTGTACCAGGAGTTCTAAGCTGTCTAGAGATGATTTAAAGTCTCTGGAATACTCAGGCGTGGTAGCACATGGTATCATCCCAGCACTCAGGAGGCTGAGGAAGGAGGACCGTTGCAAGTTCAAGGCCAGTTTGGGCTACATAGTGAGTTTAAGGCCAGCCTGAACTACATAGAGACCCTGTCTCAAAAAAACCACATATAGTAACTGGGAGGATGTGTGTTGCTCCTGTCCAAATACACACTCTTTATGGAAAGCAGTCTCGTGCCCAAGGGTTTCGATCTGAAGACCCAGCAGCTGATACCATGATTTCAGCCTTCTGAGGCCAGGGCGAAGGACTCACTCTAACCGTGTCAGCTCCGGAGCCACAGAGACAGCCCAATAGATGAGGTGGCTTCCAGCCACTGTCCCAGGCACTCGCTTTGCAGAGATGGGAATCGCCCAGCGCTGGCCCACAGCCTGGCCGCCCAGAGCTCTGATGGGCGAGACCAGTCCTCCAGACCTCGGGGCCTAGGACAAGGAGGGGGCCTCGCAGTGTCCCCAGCCCTGGCTGCTCACTGATGGCGAGTGCTGCGGGGCCTCCCTCTTTCCCGCCTCCTCTTCTTCCTTCCTCTTCCACATCCACATCACAGCAGCTGCAGTCTCCGTTACCCCGGGCAAGTGACATCCCTCCCTGTGCCTCAGTTTCCTACCCGGAGCACCCACCATCCTAATGCGCCTTTCTTCCAGTCTTCCAGGCCCCTGCTGGCCCCCAGTAGCGTCAGTGTAAGCGTTTATATGATTGACTTTTTTTTTTCCGTTAAGCATTTTAAGTGTTGGACTGCGGGTGTAGTTCAGCAGTAGTGTTTGCCTAGCATGTGCAAGGCCCTGGGTTCCCATCCCCAGCGGGGGAAAATAATGTAAAAAGAAAAATTCAAGCACACACAAAACTGGAAATAAGCTGGACATGGTAGTGCATGCCTATAATCCCAGCACTCAAGAGGCTGAGGCAGGAGGGTTACAAAAGTGAGGGGCCAGCCTGGGCTACATAGCAAGGCTGCCTCCGAAAGAAATAAAGAAACAAAAAAAGCAGGAAATAAAAAACTCCATCCATACCATTGGTTCTCAAGGCTGAGACTTCCAATCCTCTGCCCTCCACCAACCTCAGGGTTTCCTCTGCACCTGAGTCTCCCCGCGCTCCTCAGGAGCCCAGAAGTGTAGGGATCCCCGCGTGTGATGCGTAAGGGCCATACGCAGTCCAGTGCATGGACCAGCACCTCATGAGGGCCTGGCACGAGGGTCCAGAGTCCCAGGCCAGGTATGGGGGTTTAGGGGATGAGACCGGAGTCCCGAGTGAGACCGAGGGGGCGGGCCTCCCGGGATTGGGTAGTTAGAACGCCCGGAGGTGGGGCCAGCCCCAGGATTGGGCCGTCAGAGCTCCAGGGGGGCGCCCAGAGGGCGGGTCGAGAGAGCGTGCAGCCCACGATTGGGCACAGGAGAGATGGGAGGCGGAGCCGCGAGCCGGGCGCGTC
>NW_022900949.1:6757507-6770687 GCF_012274545.1 Fukomys damarensis
CCGACTCAGCCTCAGCCTCCGCCTCCGCCTCGGGCTCCGGCGCCCGCTCCGCCATCCCCCCCACCCTGGTTACCAGCCTCCCCCGTTGTTAGGAGCCCGACCGGAAGTGGCGCGCATCTTCCGCGCCGTTGGGAAATTTCTCACGGACTCGCTGCCCCGTGGCGCCAAAAGGAGACTCGGGAACTGAAGCCGCGCATGCTCGCAGACTCTTCTCTCCAGCACCCTCATTTTGTTAAATTTTCTAACTTCGTTTGGAGAAAGCATAAAGTTTATGCCCAGCACCAGGGCAGAAGGACCCGTAGACCCTGGGGAGTAGGAGGAACCCAATGGAGATCCTCCAAGATCCTGGGGAGGGGATGCCACATAGCTACAGAGGAGGGAAGGCAACCCCAAGGCAGAAAAATTTTATTTGCTGTGCACGCAAAGGTCTTCTCGCGCTTTCACACCAGTCCACGGCCTTCTTGGGCCACAGCACACAGGCTCAACTCTGGCCCTGCTGCTGTCGCTGCAGATGGTCGTCTTCCTCCCGGCCCTCGCGCTGAGACTGGCGTGGATCCTCTGGTCCTGAGGCCGTCAGGAGCTCCCCCGTGGACCCAGCCAGCTGGAAGACCACTGGGATGCTGGCCAGCGCTGGGTTGGTCTCCTGCAGGCCTTGGATCCACTTGGCTAGCGTCTCCTGGTCATGGGCACCCGCCACGCACATGGCGAAGACTGGGCCTTCCTCCACTGTGGGGAGAGAGGTTTGTCCGGTGGGAGCGGTGGCGCCCTCTGCTTAGCCCTTCCCGATACTCTGCCTTCTGCCTCTGCCTCCCATTGCCTGCCTCGCCCCCTGCCGAGGGCTGGGCCTGTCCTGCTCTGTAAGGCGCGGGGGACGGGAAGGAGCAAGCCTGGGGCACAAGACGTGTGGGTGCTTATGAACTGTGCCCGGGACCCTGGAGGACGCAACTCATTCTGGGTGACCTCGAGGCCTGCACGTCTGCTTTTTACCTTCATCGATGTCAAATTCATAGTCATCCCAACCGCTCCTTGCATAGTCCAAGTCCAGCTTCATCGGGTAGTGCAGGTTCCACTCCTCCGGGATCTCCTCCAGGTCCTGCCCCCGGGAGGTCGGAGTAGGCAGGGTCGGGGCCAGGGTCGGGCAGCCTCTGTCCACCCCATACCCCAGGAAGGCGCTGGGCTCTTACCTTCTCCTTAGGGGGCAGCAGGTCAGCCCTGAGGATGTGGTAATAGACACACTTGTTGCGCAGCCACAGGGAGAAGGGTCCCTCCACAAAGAGAGGCCGGGCTGGGCTGTGGCGGGCCAGGGCGTCTTGCTGATCAGGACTCTGGATTCCTGGGGTGGAGACACATGTGCGTGTGTGTGTGTCGGACACCCGACTTGGAGGCCTGGCTGCCCGGGGCGGGGTGGGGCTCACCTACGATGTGGGGCTGGATGAGATCCCCGGGATCTGTCACGTCGTCAGGCAGTGGCCTCTGTGAGGACAAGTGGGAGAAGCTGTGACCCTCAGCTCCTACAGGGGGGCCGGGGAGAGGGGGACAGACAGGGACACCTGCAAACCCAGAGACCTTTCTTGGGTCTCCTGCACTTCGCCAGAACCAATCCTCTCCTTTCTGTCTGAACTGGCCAAAGCCACATTTAAGATGCTCACATAGCTGGAACCCTTGAGCCAGCCCTCTACATTAATATCCTGGCTGTTAAGCCAGGTGTCGTGGCACACACTTGTAATTGCAGCATTCAGGAGGCTGAGGCAGGAGGATCGCTACAAGTTTGAGGTCAGTCTGGGCTACATAGTGAGACCCTGTCTTTTTTTTTTTTTTTTTTTTTTTGAGACAGGGTCTCACTATGTAGTTGAGACTGATCTGGAACTCACTATTGAGGCAGGCAGCAGAACCACTGAGCCAAATCCCCGGCCTGAGACTCTGTCTTAATAACAAACAAAATCCTGGCTGTCAGTCTGTGTACCTTGGCCAAGTCACTGTATCTGCATGCCTTTTTCTCCACATGCAAAATGAGGACAATAATAGCCCTTACATCAGGTGACACTAAAGTATTTAGAACAGTGCCTAGCACAGAATAAGCACCCAGGGCTTTGAATTAAAAATATATCTATAATAATTATTTTACACCACAGACATCCCAGGAAGGAGACCCAAGAATCAAATAAGTGTTTTGGTTTTTCCAGACGGGGGTCTCATTATGTAGCTCAGGCTGGCCTTGAACACTTGGCAATCCTCTGCCTCAGCTTCTTAATTGTTGGGATTACAGGTGTGCGCCACCTGGCTAAATACCACAGTGTTTCAAGATGGGAAGGAATTCTCCTGTACCCTAACTTTTATACCCTGAATGTGACTTTTTAAAAAATAAAATTGAATTTTTTTCATTACAGAACTAAGATTGAACCCAGAGCCTTGCACAAGTACTATACCGCTGAGCTATATCCCCAACCCTTTTTTTTTTTTCTTTTTGGTACCGGGGATCAAACTCAGGTCCTTGCACTTGCGAGGCAGGTGGCAGAACCCCTGACCTCTGGTTTCTGGTTTTGACACCTGGTCTCATTAAATTCCCTGGTTGGCCTGGAACTTGCTGTCTTGCTTCTGTCTGCTGAGTAGCTGGGATTATAGGTGTAATTCCCCACTGGGGGTGAAACTGACTTTTTACAGGGCATACAAAGTGTGACTGAAATCTGGGACGGGACAACTGTGGGAATGCCTGTCATCCACCCTTGCAGGTTAGGGAGATCAGAGGTGGCTCAACCGCTCCCAGGCATGGAAAAGTGAACACTGCAAAGGCTGGGCATGGCACGTGTGTGTAAAAGGTTCTGTGAGCTGGGCATGCAGTTCCGTGGAAAGCGCTGGCCTAGCAAGCACAAGGTTCTGGGTTGCATACCCTGGCACCAACAAAAACAAACAAAACTCCCTGCTCTACATTAATATCCTGGCTGTTAAGCCAGGCATCGTGTCGTGGCACATACCTGTCATCACAGCTTGAGAAACTTTTTGTTTGTTTTTTCAGACAGGTTCTCACTATGTAGTCCAGGCTGGCCTCAAACCTGTGGTGATCTTCCTGCCTCAGCCTCCCTGAGGGTTACAGGCTTGTGCCACCACACCCAGCCTATCATTTTCTTTTTTTCACAAGTTCCCATCAGCCTGAACCCTCAGAGGTACATGCAGGACTCTTATCACCTGATGGGACTCTTTCACACCAGCTGAGGGGACAGTCCTGCCTGTGCTGCCTGTGCTGCTGGTGGTTCAGAGCCACCTGGCACCGAGGTGTATGAGTGAGGGCTCTGTTGTGACCGTGTTAAACATATATACAATACATAGGATTGCTTGAGCTAAATTTGTTTCTTTTTTTGAGACGCGGTCCACATGGTCTATGTAGTCCAGGCCGTCCTTGAACTGACAGCGATCCTCCTGCCTCAGCCTCCCAGGCGCTAGGAATATAGAGGCCGTCTACAGATATGCACCCCCAAGCCCAGCTGAAGCTCTTCTTTTGATAAAGTCCCGGTCTCAGAGACTTTGTGCCGGTGACAGCAAATGCTCTGCTAGCATCCAGAGCGCAGACAGCATCAAGCTGTGGTGGGGAGCAGGGCTACAGGGATCCACGAGGGCTCTGTGGGTCTGGGCTCCTTTAGCACAGTCGCTTGGGTGGGAGGCCAGTGCAGGTGTGGGTACCTGGTACACGGTGACCCTGGCGCTGAGGTCGGGCTCCATGTGCTGCAGGCCGAGTGTGGCCAGCTCCACGGCACCGTGGGGCAGGTCGCGGGGCACCGGGAAGGGGTTAATGTGTTGGAAGCGGGTGAACCACAGGCGCATGCGCTCCAACTTGAGCATGGGGTGGCTTCCGCGCCCGAAGATTTGCAGCAGCAGGAACTTCGTCTCCTTGTTGGGCATCACTCCTGCGCTGGACAGAGACGGGTGAAAGCCTCAGGGCAGGAAGCCGGGAGTTGGGACAGGGAGGCAGGAGAGTGAATTACAGAGTGCAGCTCAGGGGCAAAGCATTTGCCTAGAGTTGTTGAGACCCTGGGTTCTAACCCCAGTGTGTGTGTGTGTGTGTGTGTGTGTGTGTGTGTGTGTGTGAGTGAGTGAGAGAGAGAGAGAGAGAGAGAGAGAGAGAGAGAGAGAGAGGGAGAGAGGGAGAGAGGGAGGGAGGGAGAAAACTTGAAAAGCCCTAGAAAAGCAAGACGAGCGAGATGAGACAAAAAGATATTCAGACCAATGTGGTGCACATCTGTAGTCCCAGAACTTGGGAGGCTGAGGCAGGAGGATTGCTGTGAGTTTGAGGCCAGCCTGAACTAAGTAGTAAGGTCCTGTCTCAAAAAACCAAAGTAACGAATAAAAAAAAGGAAAGTGAGGAAAGGGGTGCGAGACGGCAACAGAGCGGTACCAGGAGCTCCCAGCACTGGCCTCACCGTTGCTCTCCATCTGGTCCAGCACGGCCACGCCGCACTCCTGCTGCCGCGGGTAGTGGAGGAAGATCTGCTGGATGAAGTTGCGTGGCCGGAAAACCTCCTTGGGGAAGATGTCCAGCAGGAGGTTGTAGGCCGCCAGGTCGCGCTCCACGCCATACTCGCGCATCTTGCGCAGCGCCAGGTAGATGAAGTCCACATGGCCACGTTTGTGCACATTGTGCTGCTCGAAGCTCTGCACGGCCCGCACGAAGCTGGCCTTGTCCCGGGTCCCGCCCGGCGCCGGATGGAACAGGTCCTCCCAGGGCGCGGGGACCTTTGCAAGCCTCTTCCCCGACTCCGGAGGACGAGGGACCAGGGACTTCTCAGACTTCTCGGAGGTGTGGGGTGCGGAGCTGCAGTGGAGGCTCCGGAGGGCCAGAGGGGGCACCTGGGGACAGAGGGCGCTGCTCGAATCCGGGACCTCCAGGGGCCTGGGGATGCATAGTGGGCTCTTCCTGGGCCAGGTGGCTCTCTGTGGTACAGGGCTCATCTGGCAGCCCCAAGGCCCTTTGAGGAAGGGGTGCTGTGGTTACAAACCCAGATTGGGGAACAGGGAGTGGGGGCACAGGCCTGTCATCCCAGCGCTCAGGAGGCTGAGGCAGGAGGACTGCTGTGAATTCAAGGCCAGCCTGGGCTACAGAACTCGGGACTGGACACCATGACACCCTGTGATAAAACAGCCCTGCCAGGTGGAGGACACAACACTGTCAGTCACTGGCGGCAACAGGAGGTAAAACTGCCACCCAGGAGGTTGCTAAATTGCCCAGGCTGGGCTCAAACTTGTGATACTCCTGCCTCAGCCTCCCAGAAGGCTCCGATTATAGGCATGTGCCACCATGCCCAGCATTTTAAAATTTTTATTTTTTGTGGTACTGGGGACCAAACCCAGGGATGCTCTGCCACTGAGCTATATCCCCTGACCTTGTTTTTCTATTTTGAGACAGGTCTCACTAAGTTGTCCAGGCTGGTCTTAAACTTGTGATCTTCCTCCTGCCTCAGCCTCCCAAGTAACTGGAATTACCATTGTGCACCAATATACTGCTACACAGGCATATTTATGGTTTCTTGGCGGGGGCATCACTGGGACTTGAACCACTGGCTCTGCGCCTTGTGCCTGCCAGATGAGCCCTGTACCATGGAGCTCCACCCCCAGCCCCAAATGGGTACTGGGATCTGATGGCTTAGGAGCTCTTGGGCCAGAACCCTTGTACAAAGGCACCCACGGGCGGCAGTGGAAATGGCCCAGGTACCCCAGGGGAGCAGATGGCTGTGAGATGGGACACACAGCCCCTGGAGCTGTCACACCCATGGAGCAGGGTCTTCCTGTGTGAGCCAAGGTGAGCGCCAAATGAAGTTTCAGGACAGCAGACGGGAGGGGAAAGGAGCGGAGGGAAGAGAGACGGCACTGAGGAGCCTGAGGCCAGAGGACAGGACTGCTGCAAGTGAGGCCCCTGGGCTACACAGTGAGGCCCAGTCTCACCACCAAAAAGAGAAAAAAAAAAAAAAGAGGGAAAGAAAATAAACGACATTAAAAACAGGAAGGCAAGGGCTAGGTACAGGAAGGAAGTTCAATTTTCTGTATCCATCTTTACGAGCGTAGCAGAAGCGATCCAGTCACCCGTTACCCACTTAGCACCTGGGTCCTTAAGGTCAGACTACAGCCTCACCTGTATGGGCGCCGACACCCCGTAAGACAAATGAGCCTCCAGCGAACCTCAGTGCAGACCAGCCGGGTTATTATTATTATTTTATTATTTTTGCAGCACCAAGGATTGAACTCAGGACCTTGTGCTTGCCAGGCAGATGCCGTGTTGCTGAGCTACATCCCCCGTCCTGGCTTTACATTTTTGAGGCAGGGTCTCACTATGTAGCCCGGGCTGGATTTGAACTCACTGTGATCCTCCTGCCTCAGCATCCTGAGTATTAGGATGACAGGCTCGGCCCCAAGCCCACACGAGCTGGCTCCTTTGGGGAGACTGAAGGGGAAGAAGGGGAACCCCAGGCCTTTCTCCACGCGTCCCGCTAATGTCACCCTGCCCGTGGTTACCTGGGGAAAAGGAGTTCCCAGGTGGGAGGCACGGCGGATGCCTGCCCGGCCCCTAGCGAGGCTTTGGACCAGCAGCACGGCTCGCACACAGCTCATGCTTGGCAGGTCGGGTCGGGTCGGGTCGCCACCTGGTCAGGAGAGAAGGGACCATCAGCCTGCACTGCTCAGGTGCCTCGGAAAGGTGAGCTCTGAGTGACTCCAGGCGGGCTTAGGTGACGGCCCCCCACTCCTGGATCACTTTTTTCAAAACTTCTATTTATTTAGGCCCTAAATTATTATTATTAGTAGTAGTAGTAGTACCAGGGTACTGAACTCAGGACCTTGCACTTAAGAGGGAGGCAGTGGAACCACTGAGCTAAATCCCTGGCCCTATTTATTTATTTTGGAACTGGGGATCGAATTCAGGACCTTGTGCTTGCCAGGCAGGTGCAGTGCCACTGAGCTAAATACCCAGCTCTAAACTTATATTTTATTATGTAAAAAGGCTCATAAAATGTTCTGTTGCCCTTTTGTTTCTCAAATAAATCACACCCCCCCACACACACTGGGTATTGAACTTGGGACCTTGAAATAAATCATCATTTAAAGTGCAAATAAAGGACCAGGGATTTAGCTCAGTAGTGCCACCGCCACCTTGAAAGTGCAAGGGCCTTGGGCCGGTGATTTAGCTCAGCAGTTCGGTGGCCTGCCTTGCAAGTGCAAGGACCGGAGTTCAATCCCCGGTACCAAAAAAGAAGAAGAAAAAAACGCTCAGGATTTAGTTCAGTGCAAAGGCTCTGGGCTTAATCCCCGGTACCAAAAGCAAAAAGTAAATAAAAAAGGACGTGGGGATTTAGCTTAGTGGTAGAGTATATATGTAAGGCTAGGGCTTGTACCTAGCCCTGCAAAAGAAAAACAAAACAAAAAAATAAACAACCCACCCAACACTGCCAAAAACATTTATTTACATTTTTTTTCTTTGGGTGCCAGGAAACTCGGGACCTTGGGCTTGTGATTCAGGTGCAGCCACCAGTGAGCTAAATCCCCGGCCATGTGTTTACATTTTTTAGAATTAAGTTATTATTTTGGCAACACCGGCCACGGCCACGGAGGCCAGGACCTGCCTCAGGTGAGGCAAGTACACTCCCGAGCCCCACCACAGCCCTGCAGGTCAGGCCACACGGACAGTGGAAAGCTGTGGAAACTGGAGCCTGAATACGGCGGCGCTGGGCACAGTGGAGCCCAGGCGTGGCTCAGGGGTGTGCCCCAACCCCCCTTCTTCCCCAGCCCTGCATCCGCCGCATCAGGTGGCCCAAGATATGACACGGCGGAGCTGGCGGAGACCTGAGACAGACGGTGTCCTCCAGGCCTTGCAGGGGACGGAACCCCTGCCCCTTCGCACCTATGTAAACACCCTACCCGAGCCACACCTCAACCCCCAGGTTTTGTTTTTCTTAGTATAATCCAGAGTCCTGTGACCGATCATCACTACAATCTAATTTAGAATATTTTGACCAGGATGCAAGCCTGTAATCTCAGCGCTTAGGAAGTTCAAGGCCAGGCTGAACTACATAATGAGACTGTTTTAAAAACCAACCCCCTCCAAAGAGGTCTTTATATATTCTGGATAGATATCAGATTTTTGGGGGTGGGCAGCACTGGGGATCAAACCTATAGCTTTTGCACTGACCTACACCTTCAACTTTTAAATCTTTATTTAAGAGACAAGGTCTTGTTGAGTCACCAAGTTGCCCAGGCTGCATTCAAACTACAGATCTTCCTGTCTCAGCCTCCCAGGGTGGTATGATTATAGGGGTATGGCACTCTACTAGACTCTTAGGAGTTGCTGATATTTTCTTCCACTCTGTTGGTTGTCTTTTCACTTTTTCTCTCATTTGTAGTTTTGAGATAGGGTCTTCCTATGTTGCCCAGGCTATTCTTCAATGGCTAGACTCAAAGGATCCATCTACCTCAACCCTCCAAATGCCTGTGCCACATCTTTTTTGTTTGTTTATTTTCTTGAAACAGGGTCTTCATATGTAATTCAGGCTGGCCTTGAACTTGTGGCAATCCTCCTGCCTCAGCCTCCTCAGTGCTGGGAATGACAAGTGTGTACCACCACACTTGGTCTTTTTCTCTTTCTTGACATTTTTCATTTGCAGCCAATTAAAATAATAATTTTGATGGAATTTTAATTTTTTTCAAGTTAAATTTTTTTTTTTTTTTTGGTATCGGGGCTCAAACTCAGGTCCTTACACTTGGGAGGCAGGTGGTGGAACCACTGAGCTAAATCCCCAGCCACTCAAATTAAAACATTTTAATGGACCAAAAAAATTTTTTTTTGTTTTTTAATGAGATGAAGTCCAAATCTTTTCTTTAGTGCTATGTTTTTGGTTTATATCTAAGACACCACTGTCTAGGGCCAGGGATTTAGCTCAGTGGTGCCAACACTTTTGACAAGCACAAGGTCCCAAGTTGGATCCCTGGTAC
Source organism: Fukomys damarensis (assembly GCF_012274545.1). Taxonomy (NCBI): domain Eukaryota; kingdom Metazoa; phylum Chordata; class Mammalia; order Rodentia; family Bathyergidae; genus Fukomys; species Fukomys damarensis. The sequence goes on from NW_022900949.1 coordinate 6,766,475, forward strand.
CCAAAACAAACAAACAAATAAAACACCACTGCCTACCATAAAGTCTTGAAGACTTGCTCCAGCCCTGTACATCCTGTGCCCTGTTGAACACTTTCTGAAGGACATGTGGCTACCTCTGAGGTCTCCTCTTGCTCATTTCTCAGAAGTATGGGACACGTGTTAAGCAAGCAAGCACCAGCCCTTACTGTTCTGGGTTTTCTTCCTGACACACGATTTCCCTTTCTCAGCCAACCAGCAAGATGCACTTTTTTCTCTAAGTCTGCAAGGCTTCAAAATTTAAAAGGCACCGGCAAATACTGTATAGCAGGATCTTGTTAAGATGCAGATTTTCAGCTGAGCATGGGTGGTGCACACTTACAATCCCAGCCCTCTGAGGAAGGGGGATTCCAAATTCAAACCCAGCCTATGAAACTTTGTGGCCTAGTGAGACTGGAACTCAAAATTTAAAAAAGGGCTGGGGACATAGCCCAGTATGAAGGCCCTGGGTTCAATCCTCAGTACCATTAAAAACACTATGAAGACTTTTTTGCAGCTAAGATTAAGAATTAACCTTTATAGCTGGGTGTGGTAACATGAGTTTGTAATCCCGGCCTTAGGGAGGCTGAGGCAGGAGGATTAAGGTGCATTCAAGGCCAGCCTGGGCTACATAGTGAGACCCTGTCTCAACAACACCAAAAAGAATTAACTTTTGCTTATCAAAGTGTGTCCCAGGGACTGGCATCATCCCGGAGCACATAAGAATTGAAAAACCTCAGTCCCAACCCAGACCAGCAGATTCAGAACCACATTTTAGCCACAGCTGCAGGTGGCTCCCACGTGTTAGTCTGAGAAGTGAGGATGAGCTGCGTGCTGATGGCCCCCAACACTGGTTTCTATTTTTTTTTTTTTTTGGTACCGGGGATTGAACTCCAAGCCACCAAACCGCTGAGCTAAATCCCCCAACCCTACCAACACTGGTTTCCAAGCCTAACCCTGGCTGCCGCTATGACCCATACCCAGCCGTCTCCAACCTGACCTGTGCCACATCGACACCCGCTTAAACTTTATCTTCTGTGCCATCATTCTAGTCGTTCAGACCTCGATGGAGAAGTCATTTCTTTTACTATTATGTCTTATTTTTTTCAGTACTGTGGATTGAACCTAGGGCGTTCATACTGATCTACTTACTCCCCAGCCCTTTAAAAAGAAAAAAAAAATTTTTTTTTTTTGAGACAGGGTCTTGCTAAGTTGCCCAGAATGGGCTTGAACTTTTGATCCTCCTGCCTCAGCTTCCCAGACTGCTGGGATGACAGGTGTGGCACCACCATGCCTGGCTCTAGAAGTTGTTCTGAGGCCCATCATGTTTCTCGCCTCTCCATTCAATCCCTCAACTAGTCCTACTGAGTACAACTTCCAAGTCCATCCCAAATACACCCACTCATTCCTCTCCATCTGCAGGCTACCACCCCCACCCACGATCACTTTCCTGAGTATCTACCCAGCCTCCTGCTTCTGCACCCCAATCAGCTCTCCCTCCAGGGCCAGAGAGAGCTTTGAGAAATATCAACCAAGCTATGCAATGACAGCTCCAGAGACACTGTTTTTGAAACAAGTCGATTCTGGTCTCAGAGCCCTTGTACTTTCTTCTCCCTGTGCCTGGAACTTTTTTCCTTCAATCTCCTCACAGATGCTCTGGGCCTCCAGGTCTCTATTCCAAAGAGAGTTCTTGCCAGGCATGGTGGGCCACGCCTGTAACCCCAGCACTCAGGAGGCTGAGGCAGGAGGATCGCTGTGAATTCGAGACCAGCCTGGGCTACCTAGTGAGTTCCGGGTCAGTCTCAACTACATGGTGAGACCCTGTCTCAAAAAAGCCAAAACCAAAACCAAACCATAAAACACAAAGAGCTCTTCTCTGACCACCTCCTCATTTTCGCAGCCTGAAAGCTTTCCTTCAGGCTGAGGCAGGCGGACTGCCTCGAGTTCGAGGCCAGCCTAAACTATACAGCGAGACTATGTCTCAATAAAATAAAATAAGACCCTTTCTCATTCAGGTTAATGAATTTTTGGCAACTATCAGTATTCTGAAACCATCCGTTTATTTCTGACTTATTCAACGTCCGGCTGTCTGAGGAGACAGATTTCTTCTACCTTTCTCATTGCCATCTCCGGCAGTTGGGGCGGCGCCAGGTGTACGGTTAAACTGCCCAATAAGTGTCAAATGACTGCGAATAAGCGGTTAAATTTCTACAAAACGCCTATAATCGGCATCCTGAGACAGCTGTAATCCAACAGCTCCCAGGCTGTAAGCAGCAGTTCACAATTCCCTCCTCGCTGCAGCCATTCAGTGTGATCTCGTGCGAAAGCCTTGCCCTCTGAGTCAGCTATGCCTTTACCACAGCGAGACAGCAGGCTCAAAGCGGGCAGCCTTTTCCCCCGCACCCCAAAAGGTCACAGCGCCCCGATCTTGCAGCCGGGTCTCTGAGGCCACCCTGCCGCGCTGCCAGGTCCCTAACGGGACGTCCCAGCCCCCACAGGTTCGTGTCCACCTTCCCACGTGCGCCCTACCTACTCAAGGGGCCAGCAGCGAAACCCGGGCCGGCTCTATCTTGCTCCTGGGCGCCGCCATGTTAGCTCATAGAGCTTCCGGGTCACGGGTCACCAGGGAAACAGCAAATTAAGAAAGCCGATTTTGATAGGTCCCGCCCACAAGAGGATATGACCAATAGAAATGAGAGATGGATTTAGTCCCGCCTCCTCAGAGAAAAGCCATGCTCCTAACCTGGCAAGCGGATTGTAAATCTGGGAACTGTGGCGGGACGACCGGACGGAGGGGGTTGGATTTTTCCTGAGTGTGAAGTGGATTTAGGAGGCCAGTGAGTCCAGCCAGGGGCCCTAGTTATCTGACCTGAAATGCAGAGATGAATTATTAAAAGTTGGAGGGAGGGCCGCGGATTTAGCTCAGTGGTGCCACCCCCTGCTTTGGAAGCGCAAGGTCCCAAGTTCTATGCCTGATACCAAAAAAAAATTAAAAATAAAAAAGTTGCAGGGGTATGGATTCATTCATTCACTCGACAAGCTTTGTTTTTTCGGTATCGGGAATAAAACTCAGGACCTCGTGCTTGCGAGGCAGGCGCCGCGCCTCGGAGCGAAATCCTAGGCCCGAGTTTATTCACATGTATTGCTTTGTTTTGTTTTTTGTTACCGGGAATTGAACTCAGGACCTTGAGCCTGCCAGGCAGGCATGAGCTCCACTGAGCTACATCCCCGGATCGACAAACATTTACGGAGTGCTCACTGTGCGCCGCAGTTCTAGGCTCCCAGATACCACGCTGGTGTGAAGGAGACAAAGCCTGATAATCCAGCACTGTGGTTCTTCGCGAATGCTTAGCCCATCTCTGTGCCTTGATGGTGTCACCTTCGAGATGAGCCAATTATAATACACTTAATTTTTTTAACAAGTATAGTTTTTTTTTTTGTTCCCTCTTATGTATCTCCCCCACTTTTGCTTGAGCCACAGTCTCCATATGTTGCCTGGGCTGGTTTGGACTCCTGAATCCAGTGACCCTCCTGTCTTAGCCTCCCAAGAAGTTGGGCCTTCATAGAGGTATGCTCCAACATCACGAGCTTTAGTAGAATTTTATGCACTTTGAATTAACCTATGCAGAACAGCCATAAAAGAACAATATGGATAATTATGGGGATTCTCTTTCAGTGCCCCTGCCTCCCTCCCCAAAAGGCAGGGCATGGAGTCTGGCTTGGCTTCCCTGGCTACCCACACTGAGGGTCCTGTGGGAAATCGTTTCTGTACATGCTTGTGTCTGTAGGGCTGTGTGTGTGTCTCTGCGATGTTGGAGTGACAGAATATGGGGTATTTTAGTTTCTGAAAACTCAGCAGCCAGGTGTGGTGGTGCTTGCCTTTCATCCCTGCACCAGGCAGGCTGAGGCAGCAGGATTGCTGTGAGTTTGAGGTCAGCCTAGGCTTTGTAGTGAGGTCCAGGGAAGCCTGAACTATTATATAGAGAGACCCTTTCTTCAACAAATAAATAAATAAGCAAGTTCCATGTGGCATCTTCTGACCTGCTAACTACTCACACAGCCACCGCCTTCTCATCTTTCTGCAAACCCAGAACAAGCTGAATGACCTCGCTAGCTTCTGTGCCAACTTCTGTCTTCTCCTTGCAACCCTCTGTCAATCATCCTGGGCTTTTTTTTTTTTTTTTTTTTTTTTTTTTTT
>NW_022900949.1:6770728-6774149 GCF_012274545.1 Fukomys damarensis
TTTGCGGTACGGGATTGAACTCAGGACCTTGTCCCTGCAAGGCAGGTGTGGTGCCACTGAGCAAAATCCCCAGCCCAGTCCTGGGCTCTTTATGTGGGGACATATGGAGGCCTTCCTGTTCCTGTCTGGCATCCTCCTCTCCCCAACTCCTACGCTCCTGCCCACAGGTGGCTCTCTTTCTTTTATCACAACCTTTTCTTTTTCTTAATTTTTAATTTTCTTGTGCATGTGCAATACTGGGGATTGAACCCAGGACCTGAACCCTGAGCTGTATATAACCGCAGTCCTTTTTGATTTTGAGACTGGGTCTAAGTTAGCTGGGTCGGGCTTGAATTTGCAATCTTCCTGCCTCAGCCTCTCAGAGGGCTAGAATCACAGGTGTGCACCACCACATCCAGCCACAGGGGGTCCTGGAGTGCAGCAGAGCTGAGATTGACACTGAGTAGAGCCCCTGAAACTTGCTGTGACACTGCTGCGCGCAGTGGTCACAGCCAGAGTTTCTGTGACTCGAATCCCTCTCAAAGTGATCAGTGGGCAGGGGTAGAAGAGTTGAGGAAACATTTGTCCAGCACACGCCAGGCTCTGGGTTCTATCTCCAGCACCACAGAAATAATGACAAGCTGGGTACGGTGCTGTAATCTGTTACTCTGTATTGAGGCAAGAGGGTCACAAGTTCAAGATTTGCCTGGGCAAATTAGCAAGGCACTGCGTCAGAAGAAAAAAAGGGCTGAGGATGTAGCTCATTGCTAAGGCCTTGGGTTCAATTGTCATCACTGGGCGGAAAAAAAACAAGAAAAAGAAAGAAAAAAGAAAAAAAAAAGACACGGTGATGCGCGATTGTAATCTTAGCACTTGGGAGGCTTGCAAATTCAAGACTGTCCTGAATTACATAGCCAGACCCAGCCTCAAAAAGCCAATAAATAACCAAGACCTGTCATGTAAAGGTACAAGATCCCATGATGAATGAATGTAACTGTACTGTGTACCTAAAATATACCAATAAACTCAATGAGGAAAAAAAAAAGCCAATAAATAGGGCCGGGGATTAGCTCAGTTCCGCCGCCTGCCTCACAAGGTCCTAAGTTCTATTCCTGGTACCCCCGCAAAAAACAAACAAACAAACAAACAAAAAAAAGAAAACCTATGTGGATTAGCACATAAAACAGGGTCTTGGCAGTAGCCGTGGTCTCAGGTGAGGTTATCAGTCCTTATAAACCTATCTCTGCAGTGCTTTACTCTTCGTGGACTGATGAGGATACCCTTTAGGATGCCTCAGCCACTCTGCGCAGACGCGACCCGATCAGGATTCCTGTGATTGGCCCAGCTGAGAGACGCTGTAGCCAATCAACTGCTGGTCCAGACGGCTCACCTACCCGCCCCAATTGACAGTCCCTTGGGCAGTGGTTGTGCTCCTTACTGCCCGCTGGCTGGTATGCCCAGCTACGCGCAGGCGCAGTTCTCTGTATTCCGCGGGCTGTGGGTGACAGCTTGCGTGGGCGGGAGTGCGGTCGCTGACCCGGTTGAAGCCTTCAGAGCTCCCAATATATCCACTGCTGACGTCGTTTTGGCTCTTACTATTTATGTTTCCAGAAGTGGTCGATGTTAAACATGTACTAATTTTGTGTATTTATTGGCACAGAACACAGTATTACAAACGAGGCCCTGAGGTTTATACAATCTTTAGTATGAAGTCCTCAGAAAAATATCCTCAACCCCGGTGTGGTAGTGCTCGCCTGTCATCCCAGCACTCTAGGAAGCTGAGGCAGGAGGATCAAAGTTGGAGCCCAGCCTGGGCAATTTAGCAAGACCTATAACTAAAGAAAAAAATTAAAAATACCGAGGATGTAGCTCATTGTGAAGGCCCAGTGCTGGGGGGGCGGGGCTTCCAAAAATAACTTCACGGTGGAGGATCCTGGCATCGATTTAACCACGGGAGGAAGGTTAATATCACCAGCGATGAGTCTCTTAATGACATCACAAAGGGCCTCCTATGAGAACTGCAAAGGAACATGATCACCTCTCTGCTCTTCTTCCCAGCAATGCAAAAACCTCAATCTAATGAAAGGCTGTGATCTACAGGTGGTGTCAAAGAGGCATAACAAGCTGGGCACAGTGGCGCATGCCTGTCATCCCAGCACTCGGGAGGCTGAGGCAGGACGATCACTATGAATTTGAGGCCAGCCTGGGCTACATAGTGAGACCCCCGTCTCAAGTCATCAACAAACAAACAAACAAAACCAAAACTGCTCAGCCAGATGTTTTTTTCTACAAATCACCTTGCAAAGCTAGAACCGCCAGGAAGAACCCCGGCTGCACAGCCTCAGATTCAACCCCCTCTCCCACTGCCCTAATTGCTGTTTTAGGGGGAGGAGAAATAGAAATGTAAAGTCCTCCCCTCACCTCTTTTGTCCTCAGCCCAGAAGGTGTTGGGAAATTCTGCCTTTCCTTTGGTTGTGAAGGCCCTGAGGTAGGAACAAACTTGGAACTAATCTAGAAGAATCTGGAAGGAATGGCGCTAGCAGTGTGACCCAGCAGGAGTGGTCTGGCTTCTCTGAATCTTGCATTTCCTCACCCATGAATCAGATCTGAGAGTTTCCAGCCTGAGAGGTCGGTGGTGCAGATTCAGGGAGATTGTGCTGGCCTGTACTGTGAGGTCACTCTGGAAACAGAAGCCATGAGGGAGGGAAACCAGGCCAGGATGGTGGCAGAGAAAGGCTGCCAAGATAAGCAGGAGTCCCCAAAGGCTGAGGGGAGGCACCTGTTTTCCTCTCAAGAGTGTCCTGCAGTCAGGCATGGTGGCTCATGCCTTTTATCCCACACTCTGGAGGCTGAGGCAGGAGGATCTCACCACTGTTTCCAGACCTGCCCGACCTTGTCTCAACAAAACTGGGACAAAATAATAATAAAATAATAATAAAAAGAAAAAAAAATAATAAAAGACTGTCTTGGATTCTCCAGGAAACTGTTCCTTAGGAAATCCCTTCTTCTCACTTAGATGGGAAGCTGAGGCACACGGCCAGAGCCAGGGAAGGGCAGATGGGGCCGAGCAGAGGTCTGGATGTGGGCGGTGATGGGGTTGGTCCTGGGGGTGCTCAGCTCCTCCCGCTGCCTCCCCCTAATCTACCCAGAGGCCTGGAACAGATACAGAGACAGAGATAACGGGGAGGGAGAAGAGACGTTAGGGCCGCGAGAGACAGGCAGCCAGACCCAGGATCCGAGGGACGAGGCAGACCCAAAAAGGGCTGCCCCTTCGGGGGACCCTGGGCTGCCCCGTGGGGGGCGATCCCAGAGCTCCCTACCCCGCCCCCGTCGTGCCAGGGCTGTGACTTCAGAGTCCGCGCGGATTCTATAAATGGCCAAGCGGCTGCAGACCGGGGACCGGGGCCCAGTGAGTCAGCTCGTGGCGTCACCGCCGCCAGAC
>NW_022900949.1:6774174-6781857 GCF_012274545.1 Fukomys damarensis
CCACCCAGGGCCGCCAGGGGGCGCCGGCTCCGAGCTGGGCAGAAGTGCCTGGCCTCGCATGCGCAGTAGTGACCTGTGGCCCGCAGCGGGAGGGCGGAATCGTGGAATTCGCGCGTTCGAATCCTGGCTTTGCCAGCTTCGAATCCTGGACAGCCGATTTCACCTCTCAGCGTCCAATATGAGACGCACCTCCTGGGGCTGTGAGGAATGTCATAACAGATCCATAACCACTGAGAATATAGCAGGTGCTAAGTGCGAGCTTCCTTGATGTGTTTCGCTTAGTTTCAGCCTAGCATGACTAATAAGGACGGATAAGGACCCTCAGCTGGTCCTCAGCATAATGCCTTAGCCCAGTGGTTCTAAAATGTGGGTGATCTGCTTTTCCCTACCCACCCACACCCTAGCCAGCAGAATTTTGGCAATATCATATACATATCTGTTTACCAAGATAAAGGGTGCAGCCAAGGGTACTGGTTCAAATCCTGCAATGCCCAGGAGAACCGCCTACCACGAAGAATTTTCCAGCTCTGCCTGTCAGCAGTGCCATAGTTGAGAAACTACCTCAGCCTCGTAGCATTAGGGGCAGAGAGAGGCTTGAGTTCAAATCCTGCGCTGCTGCTGATGAGCCCTGACACATCCCTAGGGAAAGTGGCCCTGTTTCCTCGTGCCTCAGTTTCCCCGTCTGTAATATGCCTGTGGATGACAGCAGCTACCTTGGAGGGTGCTTTGGGGACTGAGTGGATCTATGCTGGTGGCCTGGAGCAGGGATATCGTACCTGCATGTCACAGCTGTGCCTTGGCATGCACCCACATGACACTAGTGTGTGGCAGGCGCCTGGCATGGCAAGTGTCACCGTCGTGGTCTTGACATGTGTGGGCATGGTGTCCACCCCTGTGGTCCAGGGGTGAGAGCTGGCCTGGTGTGGCTGCTTGCAGGGTGGCCTGGCTGGGACAGGGTGGCCACTCAGGAGACCCATAGGTGAGTGGGGAGGGTAGGTCCAGGGCCTCTGCTGTGTCGGGACCCTACAAGGAGCTGGAGGGGACAGAAATGCGGTGCCAGATAAGGTGCTGTTGTCTGAATCCCTCTCCTGAGCCAGGCACTGGAGCTGGGAACATTGGGGGCAGTATTTCTTCTTTTTCTGATTTTTGTTTTTGTTTGAGACAGGGTCTCACTATGTAGTTGAGTCTGACCCGGAACTCACTATGTAGCCCAGGTGGGTCTCGAACTCACAGCGATCCTCCTGCCTCAGCCTCCCAAGTGCTGGGATGACAGGTGTGCACCACCACACCCAGATGGCAGTATTTCTTCTTTGTCTCCTTCTGTTTCTCTTCCTTTTCTTCTTCTTGTTTTTCAGTATACTGGGGATGGAACCCATGGCCTTGCTACTGAAGCGTTCTCCCCCAGCCCTTTTTGGTATTATTTTGACATGGGTCCTCACGAAATTGCCCAGGCTGGTCTCTAACTTGCAGCCCTCCTGCCTCAGCCTCTGGAGAAGCCTGCATTACACATGTGCACCATCTCGCCCGGCTGCACTATCCCTTCTGAAGATCTCCACAACACCTCCACGAGGCAGATGCGATGGTTAGCCCATTTCACAGATGGGGTAACGGAAGCCCAGATGGGAGAAGGGATTTACTAAGGCTACAGAGAGGGGTGGTGTCTGGAGTTCAGCCAAGGGTGCTGCTTGTTAAACTTCCACCGCCTCAGGGAGCCTGATGACCTCTGTGATAGAGACTCAGACCTTCCAGGGACCCACGGGACAGTGGCAGAAAGACGGGGTCGGGCCGAGGGAGCCCCCCATCCCAGAATAACACACGCTGCCCCTCCAGGCGGAAACTCTGACACCATCAGCTCCCAATACCAAGGTGCTGACATCACGAGAAGGGGGGTGGCCAAGGAGGGGCGCCCCGCCCCCTGCCAGGCCCCCGCGGCCAATGGGACGGCCCTGGAGGAGACCCGGGCGCCTCCGGAGCTTCAAAAACATGTGAGCAGTGAAGAGGGTGCAGACGGAGCCTCGGTCCTCAGCGACACCTGACTGCGCCGCCAGGGCCCGCCGGCCAGCATGTCCTCTGTCCACTTCAACCGGGGCCCTGCCTACGGGCTGTCAGCCGAGGTCAAGAACAAGGTAGGACCCTGCCCGGCCAGAGGCCCCGCGGCCCTGCCGGGGAGGGTGGCAGTTGGCTGGGGGCTGTCTTCCTCCCCTCGGGAACGTCCCAGCGCCCTCTGCTACTTTTGGGGGACGGGGTGGGGGGCACCCGGCCCTCCAGAGACAAAGATGCCGCTGCGTAACATCCGAGTCCTCTCTCAACTCTGGGGCACGCACCGGGAGGACTTGATGTTCTCCAAGCCTGACAAAGAGATTGAGGAGCCCCTGAGATCTGGGGTTCCCGGGAGGGGAAGAAAGTGCGGGAGACCAGAAGGAACAGGGAGAGGTAGGGGCGGAAAGGAACGGGCGTCAGGGACCCGGGGCAGGGGCCTCCTGCCTGCAGCACCACCTTCGTGCTACCACAGGGTAAACGGGGACTCAGGAAGGCGAGGGAAGTCGCTAGGGTCCGAGGCAAGGCAGGTGCGGGCCTGGGGCCTGGACCAACTCCCTGCGCTCCCCACACACCGGGCGGGGACCAGTTTCTCCAGGTGAGGGACAGGAGGGGCGCGCTCTCCGGGAGGCCCCGGCCCCATTCGCCAGAGAAGAACACTGAGGCCGGGGTGACTTTTCCTGGGGTCTCGGGGCAGGGGGCGGAGAGCTGGGGCTGTGCCCCGGACGGGACCCCCCGCTGGAGGAGGGGACGGGGGCGGCCGGAGTCCGATAGCGCCGGCCCCGAGTCGCGCGGAGCCGCCGCGCCATATAAGGCGGCCTCGGGGAGCCGGGCGCTCTATATAAGGGCTGGTTCGCTTTATAAAGGCGGGCTGGTGGGGAGGGGGACCTCCGAGCTGGCGCAGGTGAGGGGTCGCCCCTGCTCGCTCTCTCTACTTCGGGGAAGGGGCAGCCCGGTGCCCGAGGATCAGGCATGGGGGTGGGAGGCGAAGCGGAAGAGGGAACGGGAGGGGACGATGCGGACAGACCCTGTGGGACCGGCGGCGGGGAGGCCGAGGCAGGAGGAGACAGGAGGGAGACAGGGATGGAGAGGTGCAGAGGGAAGACAGACAGACAGACGAGCCCCAGCTCCTCCCTGCTCAGCCAGGGACCCTGGAGTCCAGCTGAGGAATTGCCCAGCACTGAGATGCAAAGCTATGCGCCCCACTGCCCCGGGACAGGCAGCTCAACCCCGGACGACTGAGCCTGAGCCGAGGAAGGAAGGACAGAGCTGGAGGGAGAGAGAAATTCAGAGAGAACTAGGAGTGGCGGCGAATGCCTGTGATCCCAACATCTGGGAGGCTGAGGCAGGAGGATCGCTTGCAGTTCGAGGCCAGCCTGGGCTACATAGTGAGACCTTATCTCAAAAAAAAAAAAAAAAAAAAAACCACCCCAAAACAAAAGCAAAGCAAAAAAACAACAGCAACAAAAACAACAACAGACCTTCAAGGGTTGGGGTGAGGCCCTGGCAAGCCTCCTACTTCTAGCCAGAGATAGCCTGGGACAGGTGGGGTAAGGACCCGGTGGTGGCCCCAGCCAGCCAGAACCCAGGGCCCCTTCTTTACAGCTTTCCTCCCCACCTGCCCGAGGCACCCCCTCTTCCAACTGGGGGTACAAGGGGAGGGCCGGGGAAAGCTAAGCCCCAATTTGGCCTGGAGGGGGAACCAGGAGGCCAGGCCCCGCCCCCCAGCTCCAAGGATCCGGCCCAGCCTCCCTCCTTGTCCCCCCTGGTGCCAAACCTCAGAATGCCCGGAATGGCCCCCTGGGCAGGTGCCACCTCAGCCCCGCCCCACCTCTGCCCCCCCACGCTGGGACAGAATTGCCTTAGTTGGGATGGGAGAGGGGAGAGGGGGCGTGGGAAGGCTAGGCTTGGACCCGGGCCACCAAAACTGTTCTCTGCGACCTGTGCTCCCACCCTCAGCTGGCCCAGAAGTATGACCACCAGCGGGAGCAGGAGCTGCGCGAGTGGATCGAGGGGGTGACTGGGCGCCACATTGGCAACAACTTCATGGACGGCCTCAAAGATGGCATCATCCTGTGCGAGTGAGTGCGGCTATCCTGGTCCCAGCAGCCACCTCGGCCCAACTGGGTCGAACACTCTCTATACGGCACCTCCAGACAGCCCAAAAGAATCATCATGCCCACTTAACAGGCAAAGAAAACGGAGGCTCAACTGGGTATGATAGAGCATGCCTGTCATACCAGCACTCTGATAGGCTGAGGCAGGAGGATCTCAAGTTCTGGCCCAATCTGGGCAATTTAGTGACTTAGGGAGACATGCTTCAAAAAACAAGTCAAAACAAATAATAACGAAAATCAAAGTCTCAGGTGCTGGGTGGGAGGAGTTGGGGTGCTTATCTTGTTTCCTATTTTTAAAAAAGGGTAGGGAGCCAACTAACCATTCATTTAATTCATTCATCCACACAAGAAGCACTAACAGGGCTCCTGCTGCACCCAGGCCTCTGTTCTAGGCACGAGGTCAGGGAAAGCCCAGTGGAGAGATGAGTGGACTCAGATCATCGCATACTGACGTAGTGAGAGTGCATAGTTTCCCAGTCCCAGAAAGCGATCTGAGAGAAGAGCAATTCGACAACACTGGCAGGCAATGCAGAGACCCTGGAGTCCTGAAGCCAGTGGCCAATGGGAAGTGGAGGCAGATTATTCAGGGAGTTAATGGCGGGCCAGGGAGGCGGGACTGCTGGCCAAGCAAAGGAGTTTAAACCAGGCGTGGTGGTGCACACCTGTAACCCCAGGGCTTGGGAGGCTGAGGCAGGAGGATCGCTGTGAGTTCGAGGCCAGCCTGGGTGACATAAGTGAGTTCAAGGCCAGCCTGAACCACACATAGTGAGAGACTTGGTCTCAAAAACAGACAAACAAAACACAAAGGAGTTTGAGTTTGATTCTGAAGGCAACAGGAAGCCACTGGAGGGTCCGCAGGGGAGAACAAGTTGGATTTTGTGTTTGGGTGTGTATGGGGGATGCTGGGGGTGGAACCAGGGGTTCACAGTGCCAGGCAAACTGAGTGCCACCCTCAGCCTCTCCCCGCTTTGGACTTTATTTTGAGACTTACTGCCGGGCTGGCATCAAAATTCAACCCTCCTGTTTCAGCTTCCTAGTAGCCTGGATTACAGGCGTATGGCACCATGTGGCCTCCTTGATAGTTTTTTAAAAGGTTTTTTTTGTTGTTGTTGTTTTCCTGGCTGCCAGATGAGGAAGGATCTTGGGGATAAGGTGGAAGCTGGGAGCCCCTGGGAGGCTACTGGGAGAGGCCAGAGTCGGGGGCTTCTGGTGCATTTAGAAGGCTGAGTCAAAGGACTTGCTGAGGGGTTGGATGTGAGGCTGGGAGGCAGAGAAAGGGGAGGTCAATAGCAAGTTCACCGGCTCTGGCTGAGTACCTGAAGGGTGGGTGCTGATTTACTAAACTGGGAAGGATGGGGAGAGGGGGCAGTTGGCAAGGAGGGGTGTCAGGGGTCTGGGGTGGGGTGTGCTCAGTTTAAACTGATTTGATACAGAGAGGTCTGAGCCACAGGGAGACACTGGGTTGTCGCTAAGACGGCAACCAGGGCCCTGAAAATCAAGACAGTAGTGAGATCCCCAGTGGGCTGCGTGTGGCCAGGGATCAGCCCATGCGGGCTCTGCTGTGGCTGCAAGAGAAATTGTCACTGAGGGCACAGAAGGAGGAGTGTGGCGGCACACGCCTGTCATCCAGCACTAGGGAGGCTGAGGCAGGAGGATCTCCATGAGCTCCGGGCCAGCCTGGGCTACACAGTGAGGCCCTGTTGTCTCAAAAACACCTCAGTCAATCAAGACCAGGAGATACCATGACACAGGGGCTTTGCGGAGGGTGACCTGGTTTCTCTGCGCCCTAAGACTGTACGAGGGGGGTTTGGCCAGGCTGCCTCCGAGAGCTGGCTTTCCACGTCCTTATAGATTCATCAATAAGCTCCAGCCGGGCTCGGTGAAGAAGGTGAACGAGTCCACCCAAAACTGGCACCAGGTAAGGCCAGGCAGCCCTCGGGCCCGTGGCCCTCAACCCCAGGCCTCCCGCCCCTGACGCCCCTGCTCCCTGCAGCTGGAGAACATCAGCAACTTCATCAAGGCCGTTACCAAGTACGGGGTGAAGCCCCACGACATCTTCGAGGCCAACGACCTGTTTGAGAACACCAACCACACCCAGGTGCAGTCCACGCTCCTGGCCCTGGCCAGCATGGTGAGTGGGGGGCCAGGTGGGCACCGGGCAGCCGGCCCTGCGACAGCGGCGCTGCCGGGGACCAAGCAGCCCGCTGGATGCTCTCCCCGGGCCCCTGTCCTCCTCGCCCCACCCAGGCCAAGACAAAAGGCAACAAGGTGAATGTTGGGGTGAAGTATGCGGACAAGCAGGAGCGGAAATTTGAGCCAGAGAAGCTGAGAGAAGGGCGGAACATCATTGGGCTACAGGTCCTGCCTCGTGCCCTCTGGGGCATCATGGGAGGGCGGCCTGGGCCGTGCGGGCTGTGGGGACAGGTGTCTGTCTGGCATTAGCTATGGGCTGGGAATTCCCAGCCTTCCTCCCTCCCTTCCTCCCTTCCTTCCTCTCTCTGTCTCTCTTTCCTTTTTCTTTGGGGGGGTACCAGGGATCAAACTGGATCTTTCATTTGCGTGGCAGGCAGTGGTACCGCTGAGCTAAATCCCCAGCCCCTCTCTCTTTCTAGACAGGGTCTTGCTATGCAGTCCAGGCTGGCCTTGAACTATGTAGCCCAGCCTGGCCTTGAACTCACAGCGATCCTCCTGCCTCAGCCTCCTGAGTGCTGGGATGACAGGTGTGTGCGCACCTGCCTTTCTGCATTTTCCATTAACCAAATCCCGCCCTCTGCCAGTTGCCTTGGGAGTAAGTACTGTCTTCACCAAATAGGGAAACTGAGGCCTGGAAGAGGTGAGCTCCCTATTTCCAGACAGCCCAGCGAAGGAGCAGTGGGCCGGGCTGTGAACTGGAGAGGCTGGTCCCAGATGTGATCCTCAGCCTGGGTTTCCAGCCTGTCCCCTGAAGGTGGCAGCAATGCCTCAAGCTTTGACACCCGCCCTGTCTCGTGGCCCCTGGGGAGACTCCGCGGTCCTCAGGGTGATTCTCCCTCTGCCTTGCTAGATGGGCACCAACAAGTTTGCCAGCCAGCAGGGCATGACAGCCTACGGCACCCGGCGCCACCTCTATGACCCCAAGCTGGGCACAGACCAGCCGCTGGACCAGGCCACCATCAGCCTGCAGATGGGCACCAACAAGGGGGCCAGCCAGGTGGGCGAGCGGGGCCTCGGGGTGCACCAGCCAGGCCTGGCCCCTTGCCGTCCCTGGGCCTGACCTTCGCCCTTGTCCGCAGGCTGGCATGACGGCCCCCGGGACCAAGCGGCAGATCTTCGAGCCGGGCCTGGGCATGGAGCACTGCGACACGCTTAACGTCAGCCTGCAGATGGGCAGCAACAAGGGCGCCTCGCAGCGGGGCATGACGGTGTACGGGCTGCCGCGCCAGGTCTACGACCCCAAGTACTGCCTGACGCCCGAGTACCCCGAGCTCGGCGAGCCGGTGCCCAACCACCACCCGCACTAATACTACAACTCCGCCTCGGCCCCCGGGGC
>NW_022900949.1:6790646-6792126 GCF_012274545.1 Fukomys damarensis
CGACATCTTCGAGGCCAACGACCTGTTTGAGAACACCAACCACACCCAGGTGCAGTCCACGCTCCTGGCCCTGGCCAGCATGGTGAGTGGGGGGCCAGGTGGGCACCGGGCAGCCGGCCCTGCGACAGCGGCGCTGCCGGGGACCAAGCAGCCCGCTGGATGCTCTCCCCGGGCCCCTGTCCTCCTCGCCCCACCCAGGCCAAGACAAAAGGCAACAAGGTGAATGTTGGGGTGAAGTATGCGGACAAGCAGGAGCGGAAATTTGAGCCAGAGAAGCTGAGAGAAGGGCGGAACATCATTGGGCTACAGGTCCTGCCTCGTGCCCTCTGGGGCATCATGGGAGGGCGGCCTGGGCCGTGCGGGCTGTGGGGACAGGTGTCTGTCTGGCATTAGCTATGGGCTGGGAATTCCCAGCCTTCCTCCCTCCCTTCCTCCCTTCCTTCCTCTCTCTGTCTCTCTTTCCTTTTTCTTTGGGGGGGTACCAGGGATCAAACTGGATCTTTCATTTGCGTGGCAGGCAGTGGTACCGCTGAGCTAAATCCCCAGCCCCTCTCTCTTTCTAGACAGGGTCTTGCTATGCAGTCCAGGCTGGCCTTGAACTATGTAGCCCAGCCTGGCCTTGAACTCACAGCGATCCTCCTGCCTCAGCCTCCTGAGTGCTGGGATGACAGGTGTGTGCGCACCTGCCTTTCTGCATTTTCCATTAACCAAATCCCGCCCTCTGCCAGTTGCCTTGGGAGTAAGTACTGTCTTCACCAAATAGGGAAACTGAGGCCTGGAAGAGGTGAGCTCCCTATTTCCAGACAGCCCAGCGAAGGAGCAGTGGGCCGGGCTGTGAACTGGAGAGGCTGGTCCCAGATGTGATCCTCAGCCTGGGTTTCCAGCCTGTCCCCTGAAGGTGGCAGCAATGCCTCAAGCTTTGACACCCGCCCTGTCTCGTGGCCCCTGGGGAGACTCCGCGGTCCTCAGGGTGATTCTCCCTCTGCCTTGCTAGATGGGCACCAACAAGTTTGCCAGCCAGCAGGGCATGACAGCCTACGGCACCCGGCGCCACCTCTATGACCCCAAGCTGGGCACAGACCAGCCGCTGGACCAGGCCACCATCAGCCTGCAGATGGGCACCAACAAGGGGGCCAGCCAGGTGGGCGAGCGGGGCCTCGGGGTGCACCAGCCAGGCCTGGCCCCTTGCCGTCCCTGGGCCTGACCTTCGCCCTTGTCCGCAGGCTGGCATGACGGCCCCCGGGACCAAGCGGCAGATCTTCGAGCCGGGCCTGGGCATGGAGCACTGCGACACGCTTAACGTCAGCCTGCAGATGGGCAGCAACAAGGGCGCCTCGCAGCGGGGCATGACGGTGTACGGGCTGCCGCGCCAGGTCTACGACCCCAAGTACTGCCTGACGCCCGAGTACCCCGAGCTCGGCGAGCCGGTGCCCAACCACCACCCGCACTAATACTACAACTCCGCCTCGGCCCCCGGGGC
>NW_022900949.1:6793079-6805688 GCF_012274545.1 Fukomys damarensis
CCCCTGCCCCTGCATGGCGTCCCGCAGCCCCCGGCACCTGCCTACAGGGTTACGGTTGGGGAGAGCAGCCCGAGGGGGGCCTGTGTGTGCGGGAAGCCGGCCCTCAGGACCCCCTCTGCGCAGCGCCGCAGGGTCCAACGCAGAGCCGGGGTGTCCCCGCCAGCACCCCAGGGCGCACTGAGCAAAGCTATCCAGCTGCCCTACTCCCTCCCAAGTGGGTACCCCAGGACCAGGGGACCCCCCTTCCCAAGCAAAGCCCCCAGAGCCCAGGCCCGGCCCAGCCTCCGCCCCTCCCGCGGCGGGAGCGAACTGCATGCCCGGCGACGCAGCGGACACACGCGGTTTGGTTTGCAGCGACTGGCGCAGGTGGAGTGTCGGCGGCGGCGTTTGTAACGCAAGCACTTTCTTTTCTATTTCACTGGAGCACAATAAAATGGCTGTAAAACCTCCGGAGCCGTCAGGGACTCTGGGCACTGGGGCCTCGGGGGCTCTTGTACGCGCACAGACGCCGTCCCGCTTGGATACACCCCACCGGGGGTCCCTAAACTGGTAGGAAGGCGCCGCAGAGCAGGAGGTGGACAGGGAGTCCTGCAGTCTTTCTAGCACCTCTCAGGTCTGTCAGATCAGCGGGGCATCCGGGTCTTTCTCACAGGAGCGCAGACCTTACGGGGACCTAAGTGTGTGAGGAATCTGGGGGTACACCCCTTTGAGTCACCCTCAAACCATCACCACCCCCTAACCCTTGACAGATAAAGTGTCTTCCATGCAGCCAGTCCCTGGTGCCAAGAATGCACATGCGTGTCCCAGGAAACACACAAGTTGGGCGGGGTGGTACCCGCCTATAATCCCAGCACTCCGGAGGCTGAGGCAGGAGGATAGAAAGTTCAAGGTCAGCCTGAACTGCATAGTGAGACTGTGCCTCAAAAAAAAGCAAGCCCAGGGATTTAGCTCTGTTGTGCTGTGTCTGCCTGGCTGACACAAGGTCCTAAGTTGGATTCCTGGTACAAAAGAAAAGAAAAGAAAGGTATGCACATGGACTTCCTGTCCACTTGGCTGGATACAGGCCATGCATTCTGACACACTCAAGAAAAATTCACATATGGGCTGGGGATTTGGCTCAGTGGTTCCGTTCCCCGCCTCACAAGCACAAGGACTGGGGTTCAATCCCCAGTACCAAAAAAAGAAAAAAAAAAGAAAAACGCAAATACGTACACCCCAACAGTCTGAATACAACCATGCACACACACATTCCGTATGCACTTGCACCTACAATGTACAAAAAACATACGCTGGCCCGGGGGTGCGGCTCAGTGGTGAGCACTTGCTGAGCTTGTGCAAAGGCCCTGGGATCCATCCCCAGTACAGCAAAGAGAAAACAAGTCTAACTGTGCTCTGCCGACAGACCCTACCCGGAAGACCACACAAGGTCCACATATCTTTTCCTAGAGCCTGTGGTTTGTGATGAGGAAGACCAACAGCTGAGACTCAAGAGATGGGCTGCAAACCCTCACTCACTGGCTAGGTGACCTTGGACAGGCCCCTCCCCCACTCCGGGCGTTTCTTTCCACTGGGAAGATGGGCACAATGACTCCTGTAGGGAAGGACACCACAAATTGCCATGCAAAGGTCCTGGGGCCCCCCTTTGGCCCGGGACTGCGGGGACAGCGGGAAGCCTCTGGGCCGGGGCTGTGATCTGTGAGGGAGCAGTTGAGGGCTTACTGGTTGTGTACCACGTCTGCTGTCCCAGCCCAGAACTGTAGTTTGTGGCCAGGACTCCTACCCCCTTGTGCTTTTGAGTGGACCCCGTTTTCCCAGTGAAGAGATGGCCCTAACCATCCTGCCTGGAAGCCGCCAGCCGTCAGCCCTCCAGGGAGGAATGCAGAGATGGGAGGGGGACCTAGAGCTGTCTGTACCCCCTCTGCCTGCCCGAAGGCAGGGGTGAGGCCAGAACTCGGGGACCCAGAGACAGACACCAGAAGCCCCACACCCAGACGCACAGCCCCTGGGGCCTCGTAAAGCAGATTCCAGGCTCTCCGGGAGGAAGACCAGTGCTGGCCTGAGGCCGGGCCTTGCTGTGAAAACAGCACCATATTAGCACTCGGCCCCTTGGAGGTGGAGGAGCTCCTCCTGCCGGCCCTGCAGGGCACCCCCACCCAGGTACCTGCCTGCCGGGCCCTGTGGGCAGAGGCGGGGCTACCCGAGGTCAGTACCAGAAAAATTGCCATGAAAGGATCCTGGGGCCCCTGGCAGCGCAGCCAGGTGGTCAGCGTCTTCCTCAGCCCCTGGCACTTGCTGCTGTCCTGGGCAGGCCCCAGAGCCACCTGCTCCTCCATCCTGCAACCTTTCCTCGGTGCCGCCCAGGCTCCGGAGCTGGACCTGCCCGGGTGGCCAGGGTCAGGGGTGTCACCCTTGCGACTGTCCCAGGGGTCCCCCAGCTGCTCACGCCGGCCACGTGCATCCTGCGGGCGCCTCCCACCTTGGCAGCAGGCCCCTTCTGTTGACGCTGCTCGCGTCCCTCCCCACGAGAGCCCCCAGCCCGAGAGCTGTCCCCTCTGCCTGGCTCTGGACTTTTAAGGAAGTGGATCGAGGACGGTAGAGCCTGGCTCTCCCTGGGTTCAAGTTCCAGCCGTGCCTCTCCGCTGATTCTTATTCTGTGAACTTGGGGTGACCTGGCCTTTGTCTCAGGGAGCTGGGTGTGGCCTGGGTGGCCCATCTAGGAAGCACCCCCTCGTCACCCTCCTCCACTGCCACCTTCCCTCCCCGGTTTTCATTGTGACCGCTGTAGACTCGGGGTCACATTTCACCCCCGAATCACCCAGGAACTCAGCACGGCCAGGAATCTGCATTAGTCGTTTTATTAGGGACTCATAACTGACAGCTGTCCCCAAACCAGCCCTGCCTCCTCTACAAAAGCAACTAAAGAGGAAGTGCGGCTTCCAGTCAGGGCAGGGGCGCTGGCTCCCTCTGCCAAGGGGGCTGGAATGAGGGCTTGGACTCCAAGACTGCGGGCACGGGGAGCACTGCTGTCTAGGAGGCTGGAGAAGCTGCACCCATCTCCTGCCCAGACAGGCCAATGCCCCTCAGGGAAACCGGAGCCCAAAGCTAGGGAGGCTGGGGTCAGAAGAGGCAGCGGCCACGAGAGCCCTGATCAGGGCCCTCAGGCCTGCCGACTCAACCCCACCCCAAATCTAGGGGCACACGCACACTCACACCCTTCACGCAGACACACAGGAGGCCACGACAGCCCCGGACCCACCCCCGACCCCTGGAATGTCTCTGCTTTGGAACCCAGTGGGCGGGTCCACGGCAGGCGGGGCTGCCAAGGGGGTGGGTCCTCGGTGTCGCTACTGATTGGCTGCCTCGCAGGCGTCTATCCAATCGCTGTACACATCCACGGGTTCTGACAGATCTGAGGCGCTGAGGTCAAGGATGATTGGTGGCAACTGGACCCCTCCCTTGTACCACACCACATGGCTAAATCGGCCGCAGACACCCGAGCCTCTGGCTGGCTGGCGCCCTGCACCAGCGCACAGGGCTGGGCCTCTAGCCCGCTCCCCTGGCCAGGCAGCCCCAGCTGTCCGACTGGCCCCCCCATCCCCCTGAGAAGACAGTGGGCAAGGATACAAGTGATGGGCGTCTGGAATTCCTCTAGGCACACGGTACAGGAAATGACTCCGGTGTTGCGGGCGCGGTCCCTGAAACAGGCGAGGTTGGGCAGTGACCCTTCAGCCTGCAGGTGGCGATCCTCCAAGCTGGGAGGCCCTAGGCAAACCGGAGGACGGCAGGGAAGGACAGGGAGCGAGAGATCCCCGTGTCACGGAGGCAGGATGCCCCAGCCCACTCACATTTTTACGTCACAGGACTTCTCATGATTGCAGAAGGGGCAGGTGAACTGGGTCTCCAGGGTGCCCGTCATCTTCTTCTTGGGGGGTGGTTTCCTTTTAGACTTCCTGCGTCCCATGGCTGCAGGTGGATGAATCTAGGGGCATAGAAAGGGCAGAAGTCAGACGTCTTGCTATGTATTCCAGGCTGAACTTGAACTCACTACATAGCCCAGGTTGTCCTAGAACTCAGTGATCCTCCTGCCTCAGCCTCCCAAGTGGTAGGACTGGGATGATAGGTTTGTGCCACCACTCGGGCTCCAAAACTCCAATTCTGAGGGACAAGGCTCCCAGCTCTGGTAGGACAATTTCCACAGGTTCTGGGCATCAGGGGTGAGAACAGGCTCTAACCCGAGCTCCCTAAATTACTGTGTGACCTTGGGGGAGTTACTTAACCTCTCTCTGTCTGGTTTCTTTGTTTTATAAATCAGAGATGAGCCAGGAGTGGTGGCACATGACTGTAAACCCAACACTCAGCAGGCTGAGGCAGGAGGATCACTTACTTTGAGGCCAGCGTGAACTAC
Organism: Fukomys damarensis; assembly: GCF_012274545.1. Taxonomy (NCBI): domain Eukaryota; kingdom Metazoa; phylum Chordata; class Mammalia; order Rodentia; family Bathyergidae; genus Fukomys; species Fukomys damarensis. The sequence continues at coordinate 6,797,485 of NW_022900949.1, forward strand.
ATAGCAAGACTCTGTCTCAAAACAAAGTAAAACAAAAACCAAAAGAATTTCAAATACTGTTAAGTGCTTTGAGGGTACCAGAGTTCAGAAAAGTTTCTGGGGCAGAGCTATGAAGAGACTGGAAAGGACCCTTCCTAAGTGGGTGTCATTTAAACTGAGGCCTGAATGTCAGGAGGCAGCCAGGATGTCCAGGCAGAGGGAGCAACAAGTGCAACGGCCCTGGGGTACATCCCGGTTTTATCAGGAGTAGGGCTGCAGCTCAAGGCGAAACAAGGAGAAGGCCATGAGAGGAAAATACCAGCCCCGGGACCCTGCAAGTCTGAGGAAGTTGTAGAGTAGCCTGGTTCGCAGCCTGTGTTGTCACCTGCTGGGCAGCAGTGTGTCTTTCCCCGACCCCGGATGCCCAACCGACATCAAGCACGTAGCAACCACGTGTTGAATGACCCCTTGGCTAGGGCTACGGTCGGACCCCGGAACCTCACGGCACTCGAGTATCACAGATTCCCCTGCCCCATCCCAGGATCTGGGTCTGGATCGCGCCAAAGCCCAAGCACGTCGGGGTGGCGGTGGAAGAGAGTCGATTCCCCCCCCCAACCCGCCGGGACCCCAGAGGTGGCGAATGGGCCGTGACCGCCGGACCAGCGGGGCATCAGGGTCGCCTCCTGATCGCCATCCGCAGGACTCAGGCCCGGAGCTGACCCGCTCGGTGCGCGGCGGTCCGGGGAAAGCATCCCGTCCTTGCGGCACCTAAACCAGAGGCCGCTGATGCCTGCTCCAGGGTCCCAGTGTGACCCCGAGCAGAAAGGGTCCCAGTTCCGCAGGGTCCCAAGCCCGACAGCACAAACCCTCACCTGCACTCGCTTTCCCTCGCTGCAAAGGCCAGTTCACCCGGGAGACAGTGACTTCCGGCTCCTGGCGGAAGTGACGATCGCGCTTCTACTCACGTCCCGCCCAGCCGTAGCTAAGACAACCGGGAGACTAGGCCCCGCCTCCTTCCGCGCCTTCCGGGTGTGCATGCATATTCAAATTACGAGCTGGGCGCTGGAGACGCAGTGCGCCTGCGCAGCAATCGGAGCCCTTGTAGTTTTCGCAGGCTCCTGACTACTGTTCTAGTTCTAGTTCCAATAGTGGCTGTTCTAGCGTCGCATTGGACCACTCCGTCTGTCCCTATCTGTCTTTTCTCCTTTCTTTGAGACGGGGTCTCGCTGTGTAGTTCAGGCTGGCCTTGAACTCACTATGTAGCCTAGGCTGGTCTCAAAGTCGAGATCCTCCTGCCTCCCAAGTGCTGGATCACAGGAGTGCTCTCACTTGTCTTTTCTCCCAGTTCCTGTCTCAGCCCTAGCCAAAGCCTACCTAGTGGTGGTCTTCCCACTTCTACACTGTTCTTTTGTTTTTGTTTGTTTGTTTGTTTGTTTTTTGAGACAGGGTCTCACTATGTAGTTGAAACTGACCCGGAACTCACTATGTAGCCCAGGCTGGTCTCGAACTCACAGCGAACCTCCTGCCTCAGCCTCCTGAGTGTGCCATCACATCACGCCCGGCTTGTTTTGTTTTTTAAAATGGGGTCTCCTCATGCAGCCCAAGCTGGCTTCGAACTCAGAGCAATCTTCCTGCTTCAGAAGCCTCCCCAGTGCTGGGATTACAGGTGTGGGGACATGGTTCTTTTAAATATCCCAGCCCTGACTAGTACCAGCTCATAACCTTAGGACAGACTGGGGCAGGGTGTGTAAAAAATAAAACAAAAAACAAAACAAAAAAACCCTCCTCTGCTCAAGCTCTAAGACCTCCTTGGATCTGTGAAAAATTCAAATTCAACCCTGAGGTGAAAGTGCAAACCTGTAATCCTACCATAACCCTAGCACTCTGGGAGGCTGAGACAGGAAGATCTGAAGTTCAAATGGAGCCTTTGAAACATAGTGAGACCCTGTCTCAGAATAATAAAACAGGCCGGGTACATAGCTCAGTACCACCTACCACAACAAACAAATCCTCCCTAGCTTCTGGGATGGAGTTGGCAGAAGGGAGCTAGGAGAGGATTTGAAAGCCTAGGCAGAGGCCGGATGAGTATGGCGGCCCAGGCGAGGGGAGCATTAATGGAGGCGGACAGAAGTTCACACACCTAGAAGTCTGGATTGGAACCCAGGTGTACCAGTCAGTGCTTACTAGAGCAAACGGGCTACAAAATATACAAGAATATATAAGAACTTACAAAAGTGGTTCACAGATGGCTGCCAAGAGTCAGTGGGACAGAGCGCAAAATGTCTGTCTGGGCACTGAGGATCTGAAGGGTTCAGGCGAAGGCCTAGAGCTCTGGGTAGCGTCCCGAGTCTCGTGTGTCCCGCCTGAGTCCTTATCAGGAGGCCAAAGGGTCTGCACTGGAAGCCAGGAGATGATGTCTAAAGTGTAAGACTGGAGCCTCCAAGACTGGAGCCTCTCAGAGGAAACACAAGCAGTCCCGCCTTCTTCGTTTCCCTTGTTTACCTTTCTGGTGATACTCCTCCCTAGGGTAGTGCAGTGTGGCCGGGCGTGGTGGCGCACGCCTGTAATCCCAGCACTCCGGAGGCTGAGGCAGGAGGATCGCTGTGAGTTCGAGACCAGCCTGGGCTACACAGTGAGTTTCGGGTCAGTCTCAACTCCATAGTGAGGCCCTGTCTCAAAAATCCAAAACAAAAACCAAAAAACAAAAAACCGCAAAGTAGGTGGGCATGCCTTACTCAAATCCACACAATCAATCAATCCTCACACCTTGTTTTGTTAGCTTTTGGATATGGAGTGGGCAGGGCCAGGCCCCAGGCATTCCTCAATTTACAGGGGTCTGCAGTAAGGAACAGTGCGACTTTTTGTTTTTTTGAGACAGGGTCTCACTATGTAGTTGAGACTGACCTGGAACTCACTGTGTAGCCCAGGCTGGTTTTGAACTCACAGCGATCCTCCTGCCTCACCCTCCTGAGTGCTGGGATGACAGTCGTGCGCCACTACGCCCGGCTCAGAACAGCGCAATTTTTCAGTGCCCTCCTAGCCAGGTGTGGTGGTGCAGGCCTGTGATCCCAGCATGCTGGAGGCTGAGGCAGGAAGATCCCCTTGTGCTTGAGGCCAGCCTGATTATGTAGTGATGTAAGACCTAAAGTCTCACTTCCACTCCACGGAGCGTGAACAGCCGAAAGGCCTCCACGATGCTGGGCCCTAACACCCAGCGAGGCTCCGGGAACACGACAGAGAACGAGAAACCCAGGAAGGAACACACCAGGCTAGATGGTAAATAGACCTTTATTAGTCTGGCCAGACGGCACTCCCGGAGCCAGGTGGCTCAGAGAGGCAACTGCTCAGGGGCTGAGGTACTTTTTATAAGATTTTACTAAACAAAGAGTCAGGGAATTCACAGAACAAGACTGCAAACACATTGCTTATCTTATGCAGGAAATGTTCTAGGGTCACCTTTTGTCAACCATTTGCCCCTGGGCGGGCTGTTAACCAAGGTAGCAATTAGCATATGAAGAAGCACAGTCTGGCCTATTAGCATGGAGTCACTTTAGCCTATTCAAGTCTTACAGTGAGTTCAAGGCCACCCTGGACTACGAGACCCACTCTCAAAAAAACAAACAAACAACAACAACAAAAACCAAAAAAACACAAAATAATGGGCCAGAGATTTAGCTCAGTGGTACCATGCCTGCCTGGCAAGAGCAAGGTCCGGAGTTTGATTCCTTGAGGCGCCCCCAAAAAGTTGGTAAAAAAGAGAAAGATCTGCATGGATGTGGGGAGTCATTACCGCATGGGGGTTCTTTGAAACTTTGGGACGGAGGAGGCACAGGAGAGGGATGCGAAGGACCCCAGAGCTCAGTGGAAAAGAACCTTTGGGAACCCGCGGCCAGTGAGGTGGGAGGAGGAGGCTGGGGGGCCTTTCCTAGACACCCGCGGGAAGGTCTTTCCATATGGGGACGGGTTGATTTAAGGGCATAGCGTGGCAAAGCTGGCTGGGGAAATAAACGGGACCTGTGAGTTACAAGGTCCCAGGACCGCGCCAAATAATTCTCAGGGACCCGTATGTCCAACTTATCGCGGGCTCCCACGAGATTTGGACGACGTGTAAGGACAGACAGACCCCAGGGGGAGTCCACATAGGGTGCATTTTATTTTTGCTGTTTTTCTCTTGTTTGGCCCTAGTTTTCGCTGCAGAACCAGTTTTCCCCTTACCCCTTTACCCATCACTTTTCAGATAAACTTTTGGGACCTCTTTTTTTTCTTTTTTTTCTTATCTCTTCGTTCAAGGCAAGAAGTTCACTTGGTAAACCATTTCTGCAGGAACCACCAGATAACAAAGGTCACCGAGTCACTTGTGGCTGAGAGCCTGAGGCCGAGGAGGAATGGACCGCATTGGATGAGGCAAGCGTTGGCTGCCTGGGGACCTTGATAACAGCCGTGGCATTAGAGTGTTCTGCAAAATAACTTTAAAAAATAGACTTTACGAGTGCGTATCAACTTTACAAAATAGTGAGCTTTGCCGCGCCTGGTGGCGCACGCCTGTCATCCCAGCACTCGGGAGGCTGAGGCAGGAGGATCGCTGTGAGTTCGAGACCAGCCTGAGCTACACAGTGAGTTCCGGGTCAGCCCCAACTACATAGTGAGACCCTGTCTCAAAAAACAAGCGCAAAACCAAAACCAAAATAGTGAGCTTCAATGTTGTGGCTTGTGTCTAGCTGTCCCCGACCCCACCCCAAAGCCTCACTGTGGTCCTAGGGGGAGCTTTTCAGAGGTGGCTGGGTGTAGAGCATGACCGCTGAGACCAAAGGCGTGTGGCCACTACGTCCACCGGTTGGTTTTCCGTAGTTCTGGGTGTGCGTGACGAAGAGGGCCAACCTGGGTGCGAGTGCTTCCCACCCGAAGGGCGCGCAGCCAGACGGGGACCGCAAGAGGGCTGTCAAGGTTGCTTTGCTGTTTCATGGCTTTGTGCCTGCTGCCTTCTCTGTGATGCCCTCTGCCATGTGCCACTCTGCCTTGGCTCCCACAAGCTATGGCCTGAAACCTCTACAAACTGTGAGCCAGATAAACCCTTCCTCCTTGAACTCTGGGTGTTGGGTATCTTTTGTCATCGACGAAACAAAGTAACTCAGGCCAATGTGGTGTTTTCGTACATGCATGTGACATTTTGTTTGTTTTTGAGAAAGGATCTTGCTATGTAGCCCAGGCTGGCCTTGAACTCGCAGCAGCCCTCCTGCCTCAGCCTCCCCAGGGCTGGGTTTAGAGGCCTGCACCGCAATGCCTAGCTATAACGCTCTTTTTTCCCATTAAGTTTATTAGTATATTTTAGGGATACAATACAGTTACATTCAACATTGGGGCTATAACACTTTTTTTTTTGGACCCAGGGCCTTCACACCGAGCTATATCCTCAATCCTTTTAACACTGCCATTTTAATAGGGGTACACAGTACCGTTACATTCATCACTGGGGTCTTGTACCTTTACATGACAGGTCTTGGTTCTCATTTTTTCCCCTTGTCCCTGCCCTCCCTTCACCCCCTCCTCCCCTCCCCATTTACAAACATTTTATTTCCATTTTTTCCTTTTCTCATATTTTTCTTTTCCCTTATTACCCTTCCCCTACCCTTCCCACTTCCCCTACACCTTTAGCCCTTTTCTTCCTATTTCACTTTGCCAGTTATACAATTTGGATCTTATTTACACTTTTAGTTTTTCACACCAGAGAAACGATTCCGTATTTACACATGTGGAAATAATTTGTAAGAAGTATTTCAAATATCTGGATCTCCATGACATCCCCTAGGGGGCAGTGTTACCCTTGGACCAGCCGAGGTTTTTCTGTTGTTGTTTGTTTTTGTTTTGTTTTGTTTGTTTTTGAGACAGGGTCTCACTATGTAGTTGAGTCTGACCTGGAACTCACTATGTAGCCCAGGCTGATCTTGAACTCACAGAGATCCTCCTGCCTCAGCCTCCCGAGTGCTGGGATGACAGGTGTGCGCCACCATGCCCGGCTGGTTTGTTTTTGAAACAGAGTCTTGCTATGCAGTTCAGGCTAGTTCTGACTTCACTATGTCATCAGCAGCCTTAACTTGTGACTATCCTCCGGTCTCAGCCTTCCAAGTGGTGGGATTATAGTCGGGTGCCACCATACCTGGCTTTAGTTTTTGGTGCTAGAGGTCTGCTCCACCTAAGAATTTAGGAGCATTGAGAAAGACATTATTTTTTAAGCACCTGCACCTGCTCCTGTTACTTTTACTGTTTCTTTTTTGTTTGTTTGTTTTTTGTACCAGGGATTGAATTCAGGACCTTGTACTTTCCAGGCAGGCAGCCGCACCATTGAACTACATCCTGGCCCTACTTTTTGTTTAAAATCTTTTTTTTTTTTTGGTACCAGGGATTGAACTGGGGTCCTTCTGCTTGCAAAAAGGTGGCGGAACCACTGAGCTAAATCCCCGGCCCTGTTTTAAGTCTTCGGCAGGGTGCATACGTTGGTTTTGTAGTTGGCAGTTATCAGAATTCAGGCAATGTAACCCTAAGGTTTCTCCAAGTGATCACATGTAAATTTCACATCAAGGAAAAACTACACAAAGATTGAGTTCTAGTCACTCACTAAGCACTGAAGGAGGGGGAGGAAAATGTTCAGCTACATGTAACTCAAATTAAGATGCAGAAAAATTGGGCTGGGGCGGGGTGTAGCTCAGTGGTGAAAGTGCCTGCCTAAAATGGGTGAGGCCCTGGCTTGGATTTCCCAGGACCTCCAATCAATCAGTCAAGCATTCAATTGATTTTAAGATGGATGAGTCGTGTGTATCTATAGCCCTGGCTAGATGGGAGGCTGAGGCAGGAGGATCTCTCGCACTTCATGGGTTTGAAGCCAGCCCGGGCAACACAGTGAGACCCCCCCCCACCTCAAAACAAGAAATGGCGGGCCAGGGATTTAGCTCAGCGGCACAGCACCTGCCTGGCAAGTGCAAGGCCCTGAGCTGGATCCCTGGTGGCAAAAAAACCAAAATAAAACAAGAAACAGATACAGAGTATCAGCTGCCTGACACAGACTTAGACTTCTTCCCTGAGGTCCAAGAGCGAAAACCTGTCTTCCCCTCCTCCCCTCAGTGGGCCCACACTGGGTTCCCTTCCCTCACAGGCCTTCTGGCTCTGGGGTTTCCTCCTCAGAGGTGGAGTCTTCCTCCCTAGGCCGGAAAGCTGGGAGTAACTAAGGGTTCCCTCTTCTCACGTGCACGTGCACGGGTGGTGCCGGGCGTCGTGGCGCACTCCTGTAATCCCAGCACTTGGGAGGCTGAGGCAGGAGGATCGCTGTGAGTTCAAGATCAGTCTGGGCTACACAGTGAGTTCCAGGTCAGTCTCAGCTACATAGTGAGACCCTGTCTCAAAAAACCAAAAAACAAAAACGAAGACAAAAAAACACCCAAAAGGGGCTAGTAATACAGGTTAGTGCAAAGGGTCTAGGTTCACCCCCAGTACCACACACACACACACAACACACACACACACACACATGAGCGAGGCGTGCGGCTGCATGCATAGATAGATAATAGAGATAGATATAGCAGCAGACAGATTTTAAGACCGATAGGTATCTTTGGCTTGCTTTTCTAAGAACTTACCTTGTTTTTTTAAAATGTATTCAATAAAAATTTTTTGGCCATCGCTCAAGCACCGGGAGGTAGGCCGGGCCCCGATCCACCGCAGGAAGGAGAACCACACCTGCTCCCGACCCAGCAGTCATCGCTGAAGCGCCGGGAAGGTAGCCGCGCGGGGACCCCTGAACCCCCATAAGCCCCCTGCCAGACCTCCTGACTGTGCAAGTCTTTGGACCCACTCTGCAAAGACAGAGGTGGTCATCAAGGGTATTTTTCTGAGTTCCCAACTTTGAACATCTTTAAAGAAAGGGCGTGGGAAACCTGTAATAGAACGTTGCGGAGTTCAACCATTCAGAAGGATGGGGAACTCAGTCTGGGCCTTGCAGCCTGAGGTCAGTCAGTGTCAGGGGCTTCAGCAATCAGCTAACTGAGATCAGGGGTCTTGCATCCTCGCTCTGTCTGAGCCATTAAATGGATTTCTGAGTTCAACTTTGAACATCTTTAAAGAAAGGGCGTGGGAAACCTGTAATAGAACGTTGCGGAGTTCAACCATTCAGAAGGATGGGGAACTCAGTCTGGGCCTTGCAGCCTGAGGTCAGTCAGTGTCAGGGGCTTCACAGC
>NW_022900949.1:6807587-6808008 GCF_012274545.1 Fukomys damarensis
GAGGCTAATAGAAGAAATGGTGCCAGGTACCACAGCAGCAACAGAACTTGGCTGTTGTCTGGATATTATTCTTTTCTTTGTTTGTTTGTTTGTTTTTTAATGGAATGTGCTGAATGTCTATAATTTTGTTCAGATGACTGCAGAACCTGGAAAAGCTGTTGCTGCTATAGATGCATAACATACTATTATTAGTCTTTATATATATATATGTGCACACACACACATATATATATAAATTGAATTTTGGGAAACTTTAATGGTGCTGCCAACTTTGGAAAAAGTTATCCCAATTTACTGTGTTGAGTTGGCTTTGTACAGAAATGGACAACCATATTGGTCTAGAAATGTTAAGTTATTTTTATTTTTATTTTTTTCCATGTGTACAGGGGTAACACATCGTACTAAATATGTAAGGTCATAT
>NW_022900949.1:6808506-6813475 GCF_012274545.1 Fukomys damarensis
TTTGTAAATGGGGAGGGGAGGAGGGGGTGAAGGGAGGGCAGGGACAAGGGGAAAAATGAGAATCAAGACCTATTATGTAAAGGTGCAGAATCCCAATGATGAATGTAACTGTACTGTATACCTAGATTGTACCAATAACCTCAATAAAAAGAAAAAAAATTTTTTTTAAATGAATTCTTTATTGAGCGTGTATCCGTGTATCGTGTGCCTTACTTACTGTGTGCTAGGCACTATGCTAGGAAAGAACAAAGGAAAAAGGGAAAGTTATTTATTTGTGTTTGAAGCAGGGTCTCTCTATGTAGCCCAGGCTGGCCTGGAACTCGCAGCGACCCTCCTGCCTCAGCCTCCCGAGTGCTGGGATCACAGGTGTGCACCGCCGTGCCCAGCTGGGTAGGCTTTCTGCTTCCTGGAGGCTGACGCGACTGTCTGCCTACTTCAGGCTGCTCTGACTGGACAGCAGTGGCTGCAGCACAGAGTTGGTGCCTTGGCCATTTCCAGAGTTGAAATTAAGGAGGGCAGAAGCTTGATGAGAAAGAGCCTAGTGTGAAAGGTCTGAAGGTGAGCAGAAGGTTACACCTACTGCATTTGGTTTCTCCCTGGAGAATGAATCGAAGTTGAGAGCTGGAAAGGAAGCTGGCACTCACCTGTAATCCTAGTACTCAGGAGGCTGAGGCAGGAGGATCGCAAGTTCAAACATAGCCTGGACAACTCAGCAATTTAGAGGTACCCTGTCTCAAAGTATAAAATAAGGAAAAGGGTGGGGATGGAGCTCCATGGTAGCGTGGCCTAGTGTATGTGCAAGACCACAAGTTCCTTCTTGGGCACCACGCACACACACACAAAAAAGGAAGCAGTGTTGACCCTTAGCGCCCACCCCACCCATAATTTGACTGTCTACTAAAATCTGCGCTACAGGACCTCCTGTGGGGACGGGGACAGATGCGCTTGACAGCATAGGGCTGCACAGAGGGTGAGCAGGGCTGACTGAGGCAGGGTGGTCTGAGGGGCAGCGTTTTAGTAATGTTTAATGACAAGCTGCTGTGGGAATGGCAGATGCAAAGGTCCTGGGGCCCCCAGTGCGGTCCTGGGTGCGACTTTGGCATTGAAACAAGATTGGAGAGAGCTGCAGAATCCAAGAAGGCTTACTGTTTCTAAGGGCTGTGCTCCAGCGGATTATCAGAGACTACAATCCCACTTAGGGGCTGAGAGTGTAAGCTGAGGGGTAGTCAGGTGCTCGGCTTGGGGAAGGCCAGTTGTGGAATCCCCATAACCAAACCAAAAAGGAAGAAACAGAAACAAAAAGAAAAAGAAAAAGAAATTACAAAATAAAAAGGAAGGAAGAAAGAATCCACTACACTGAGAATTGAATGAAACAGGGTGGGTGGCACACGTCTGTACTTCCAGCATTTGGGAGGCTGAGGCAGGAGGATCGCTGCAATTTTGAGGCCAGCCTGGGCTACAGAGTGAGACCGTGTCTCAAAAAGCAAAAAGGAACTGAATCAAGCTGTAAAAGAGTGGGTGGGATATTCCATCCAGGGTTGAAACAGAAGCCAGGTGTGTGTGTGGCGGGGTGAAGAGATGGCAGAGAGACCAGAGTCCCTTCCTGAAGCACAGCCCGTCATGCTGCTGTCTCCTACATAATCACTGAGCAGTCACCCGCAGGGGCTCCTAATTTATTTGAGATGTCGGAGAAACAGCAGCAGACAACACTGAGAAAGTTCTGGAGTTCCCAGGGGTGAGGGAGGAAGAGAAAATGAGACACAGGAGTGTGTGTTTGGCAGGCAGAGAGAGGTGCTACAGCAGAAACTACAGATCCCAAGTTCGGGAGCTTGCTTAGCTCCTGTGAGGCCCTGGGTTCTACCCCAGCACTGCAACACATTCATTCACTTATTTAGCAAGAAATTTCAAAAAGAAAAATGAGTGCGGTGAGGCACGAAGAGCCTTCAGGTGGCCAGAGCAGCAGATGCCAAGGCCCTGAGGTCAGCGTGTGCAAATAGAGGCGGCCTGGGAAGCTGAGGGAACACAGTGAGAAAAGTGGAGAAGAGGCGGCCGCAGAGAGGGCGGGAGGGGTGACAGATCCCAAAGAGGAACTTGGCATGGGACTGACGCCTGGGGTGGACATTGCTGGCCCTGGAAAAACAGGGAGGAGGGGAGGGCAAGGGGGACCGTGGCCACTTCCGGGTCCAATGGGGCAGGAATTCTGCAGAAAGGGGCTCAGGGATGAACAGAGAGGAGAGCTTACTGGGAACCGAACCCGGAAGTGAGTAGAGAGGCACAGCCAAGAAGCTCCAGGTTGCATCGAGTTCCCTGCACAAAATAGGATTTAAGTTTCTTTGTTTGACTGAGACAGGGTCTCGCGATGTAGCTTAGGGTGGCCTTGAACTCACTGTGCAGCACAGGCTGGGCTTGATCTCACAGGGATCTTCCTGCCTCAGCCTCCTGAGTGCTGGGATCATAGACAGGGTGTATTTAATCGATTATGTTGTTTACGGGGATGCTGCACATGGAAACTGGGCTTTGTGTGGACTAAGCACGTTCTTTACCACTGAGCTGCGCCCCTGGCCCTACATCTGCTTAATTTTAATTATGTGCATATTTTTGTTTTTCTAATTAAAAAAAACTGAGAGTGCTAAGTCTAAATGATAAAGTTATAAATGGAGAAATGGTTATTCTATTTAATGGAATGAAGTGTCACCAGATTACAGAATTAAAATAAAGCCAATTAGGATCATTAGACTAAAAAAAAATATAGCTGGGTGAGGTGGTCCATGCCTGTAATCCCAGCTGCTCAGGAAGCTGAGGCAGGAGGATGGCAAGTTGGAAGCCAGCCGGGGCAGTTTAGTAATTTAGGAAGACCCTATTGCAAAATTTAAAAAGGGCTGGAGATGTAGCTCAGAAGTAATGTGCCCCCGAGTTCCACCCTAGGTGCTGAAAAAAAATAAAGTTATAAAATAGTAGCAATAGTAAGCTATGTTTTTTTAAGACAAATGTAGACAGAAAAATTAATGGAGAGCCAGGGATTTAGCTCAGTGGTGCTGCGCTTGCCTCACAAGCACAAGGTCCTGAGTTCGATCCCTGGTACCAAAAAAAAAAAAAAAAAAAAAAAGGAGGCAAAAATTAATGGAGAAAGGCAGTTCGTAATTATCCCACCACTTATGAGGCCGAGGCAGGAGGATCGCCTGGGTTACATAGTGAGTTCAAGGCCAGGTTGGAAGGCATAGCAAGACCCTGTCTCAACAAAACAAATGAATATTAAGCCAGGCTGGGTGATTTGCACCCATAGCACAAGCTACTTCAGAGAGGCTGAGACTGGAGGATCACGTGAGCCCAAGAGTTCAAGATCAACCTGGGCAGCATGCTGAGACTCTCTCTAATTTCTTCTTATTTTACATTTCCTGGTTGTGTTGCTATTCACAGAACTCCAGGCTTTCTGTAGACTTCCCCAGCCTCCCACACTGCGTCCTCTCCCCCTGCGTCCTCTCCCCCGTCCTCTCCGCTGCGATGGCCCAGTCGGTCCTCGCGGACTGTGCCTTCACGTGGGAAAGTCTGGTGGCCTGCAGTTAAGAGATTCAGGAGGAGACCGCGGACCAGAGTGGAAACATTAACAAAGCCATGTGGTATCCAGGTGACAGCTGACTGTCACCTGGACCCGCCCCTTGGTGGCATCTGCTGGGCGTCCGCCTTTTGAGGCTCTTTGGGTGGCAGTCACCAGGCCCAGTCCACTCTCAAATGGGGGTGGGGTGGGATAGCAACTAAACTCCCTTGGCTGGGCGTGTTGACACGCCTGTCATTCCAGCCCTCGGCGAGGCTGAGGCAGGAGGATTTCAAGTTTAAACCTATCCTAGGCCACTTAATCTAGAGAGAACCTGCCTCAAAATAAAAAATAAAAAGGGCTGGGGATGGAGCTTAGTGTGAAGGTCCTGGGTTCCGTCCCCCAGTGCTGAAAAGAAGAAGAAAGGAAAGTTCCTGTTGGCTGTTCCTGGAGCACATATGTGTGTGCATGAGGGTGAGCATGAGGGTGAGTGTGGAAATTCTAGGGATTATTATTATTATTATTATTATTATTTTATAGACAGGGTCTCACTATGTAGTTGAGACTGACCCGGAACTCACTGTGTAGCCCAGGCTGGTCTCAAACTCACAGCGATCCTCCTGCCTCAGCCTCCCGAGTGCTGGAATCATCCATCTTATAACCCAGGGGACTGCGCAGGAGGGTGTCAGACCTTAGAGCTTGGCCTTGCTCCTCCAGTGCTTCCGAGGGGACTGTGGCCCAAGGGCTCCCAAGTGTCCCAGGCAGGTGGCAACTCTGGGGAGGAGGAGGAGCAGGAGGAGCAGGAGGAGGAGAAAATGAGTCCCGGACGACTCCCTCTGGCCTGGAATCTCAGCCCCAGGGCGTGGGGCTGGGCCCTCCTGGGCCTCCTGGGCCCAGGTCGCAGCCCAGTGGGCGGGACACCGGCTGGACCGCGGGGTGGCAGGTGAGCTGGGGGAGGGGAGAGTGTCGCTCTGCCTTTGTCACCCACTTCCTGTCTGTCACCGGGTTGGGGTTGGGGAGTATTAGTGTCACCCACTGCCACGGCTGGCCGTGTGACCCGGGTCATGTCACTCATCCTGTCTGAGCCGGTACCACTGCGCTGGATGAGGGTTCCTCTATCCCGGTCACCCAGAACCCTGGGAGGCTGAGGCAGGAGGATCTCAAGTTTGCTCCCAGCCCGGGCAACTTAGCAAACAACTTAGCAGGCACGGAAGGGATTTGGTCGTGAGTGTCCAGGGGACAAGTCTGGGCCGTATCCCAGGCGGAAGAGGGAGCTGGGAGGTGAGAAGGAAGCCACACCCTGCAGTGCCGGGCCCTGCTGCCCTCGCTGAGACTCTGCGTCCCCGGAAGGCCCTGCAGGCAGCTGCTGGAGGTGTTGGGGGCAGAGGGGGCAGTCACGTGGCTCTGTCCCCAGGGGCCGCCCGCCTGGGTTCCTCC
>NW_022900949.1:6813547-6814272 GCF_012274545.1 Fukomys damarensis
TCCGTGGGGGTGGGGACGCGGGGAGCACAGGGACCGGGGGTGCCACACTGCAGTGTCACACACAGCTGAGCCTAGGGCCAGCACACACCGAGGCACCAACGGGGCCAAGTCTGGTCACACGGCCTCGTGACCCAGAGCCCCGGCCCGCGGGCCCAGCGGATGTGTCACATGCGCACAGGAAGCGGTCCCCACCCAGACACGGGTGGGCACATCTGCCGGGGACACGGGTGGGCACAGCCTTCCCACGCCAGCCCCGCCCCCGCCCCAGCCCGTGTCCAGACCCGGAGAAGTCGGGCTCACATGACAGGGGAGGGCCCTGGGGCCGTGCTGTCCTCGGAGAAACCGCATCACCCTCCGGGAGGATAAAGGCTCAGAGCGCCCGACCTTCCCCGGAGTCCACTTGCCTCCTGCGGGCTCCTGCTCCCCAGCCTGCATCTCCCCGAGGTGAGTTCTGGGCGCGAGGGTGTGCGGGAGGGTGACAGGGCTGCTCATCCCTCTCCCCGTAGGTCCGGTTCTCGCCACGGAACCCTGGAAGTCACAGCACCCTACAGTTGCGGCCAGCAAAAAATAAAAAAATAAAAATCTAACCCACTGACCTAGGGCCGGCGTGGTGGCGCACGCCTGTCATCCCAGCACTCGGGAGGCTGAGGCAGGAGGATCGCTGTGAGTTCGAGACCAGCCTGGGCTACATAGTGAGTTCCAGGTCAGTCTCAACGACATAGCGA
>NW_022900949.1:6814331-6823680 GCF_012274545.1 Fukomys damarensis
TACAGAGTGATCCAGGTCAGTCTCAACGACATAGCGAGACCCTGTCTCAAAAGAACAAACAAAAAACCCCCTAAAATCTATCCTGCCGGCCGAGCCCCACGAGGACCAGGGTCCTCTTCCCTCTCAGGGGGCTCCAGGGCCCACAGGTGGTCTCTCCCATCACAGATGACCGCTTGGATGGTGCTGCTGGCCCTGCGGGCCTCGCTGCTGCTCCCCCTGGCCGGCTGCACAGCCCCCAAGGCCACCCTGCGCTTCGTGGCTGTGGGTGACTGGGGCGGGGTCCCCAACGCTCCATTCCACACGGCCCGGGAAGCGGCCAACGCAAAGGAAATCACCAGAGCCGTGCAGACGATGGGAGCCGACTTCATCCTGTCCCTGGGGGACAACTTCTACTACACCGGAGTTCGCGATGTCAATGACAAGAGGTTCCAGGTGTGTGCTGGGCTGGCCAGCGGCCCCAGTCTGGCGGCCTTCCTGTAAACAGAACGCCTGCAGGGGATCGGAGCACTTGATGGCTCCTGTGCTCCTGGCCCCTGGTTGGTGGGAACCTGAGAGCAGCCAGTGATGCCCAGGTGGGCATCTTACTGTCCGCTATAGGAGACCTTTGAAGATGTGTTCTCCGACCGCTCCCTGCGCAGCGTACCCTGGTATGTGCTGGCCGGGAACCACGACCACCTTGGGAACGTCTCGGCACAGATTGCCTACTCCAAGATCTCCAAGCGATGGTGAGCATCCCCCCGGCACAGTGAGCTGGGCAAGGCGGCATGGTGAGCTTAGGTGTGCACAACTGTTATTCCAGCATTTGGGAGGCTGAGGCAGGAGGATCTCCAGGAGCTGAAGCCCAGCTGGGGCTAAATAGCGAGTTCAGTAGTGGACTACACAGTGAGACCCTGTCTTGAAAAAAGTCCGGGCACGGTGGTGGTGCATTTCCGTAACCCCAGCACCCTGAGGGGAGGCAGAGGCAGGAAGATTACAGATTTAAGCCCAGCCTGGTAAACTTTGCAACCTAAGAAGTCCCTGTCTCAAAATAAAATATAAAAAGGGGACTGTGGTAAAGCTCATTGCAAAGGCCCTGAGTTCAATCTCAGTTAAAAAATAAATATGTAGGGCCGGGGATTTAGCGCAGTGGTTCCACTGCCTGCCTTGCAAGCGCAAGGATCTGAGTTCGATCCCTGGCCTCAAAAAAAAGCTGGGCGTGGTTGCCTACACCTGTCATCCCAGCACTCGGGAGGCTGAGGCAGGAGGATTGCTTTGAGTTCAAGGCCTGCCTGAACTACATGGCAAGAGCCTGGCTCAATAAAACAAAACAAACTTAAACAAAACCAACCACCCAACCAACACACCAAAGAAAAATACATCAAGTTTTTCAAAAAGGTCCTTTGGCTTGAGCCAGCCCTGGCCTGATGTTTCTCTGCCTCGGCAGGAACTTCCCCAGCCCCTTCTACCGCCTGCACTTTAAGATCCCGCAGAACAATGTGACTGTGGCCATCTTCATGCTGGACACGGTGACGCTGTGTGGCAACTCAGATGACTTCCTGAGCCAGCAGCCCGAGAGGCCCCGAGACCCGGCAGTGGCCCGCACCCAGCTGTCCTGGCTCAAGAAGCACCTGGCGGCGGCCAAGGAGGACTACGTGCTGGTGGCCGGCCACTACCCCGTGTGGTCCATCGCCGAGCACGGGCCCACCCGCTGCCTGGTCAAGCACCTGCGCCCCCTGCTGACCACCTACGGGGTCACGGCCTACCTGTGTGGCCACGACCACAACCTGCAGGTGAGGGCCTTGAGGGTGAAGGGGGCAGGTGCACTACACACCTGTGATCCCAGCACTTACTCAGGAGGCTGAGGCAGGAGGATCGCATGAGTTCCAGGTCAGCCTGGGCTACATAGTGAGTTCAAAGGCAGTCTGAGCTATCTAGCGAGTCCCTGTCTCAAAAAATAAATAAAATACAAGGTGACTGGAGTCAGGGACAGGTATGGCCTGGGTGGGAAAACCCCCGGTCAGCCTGCTGTCAGGGCTGGGGCTGCCCTGACCCTGTGTCCTTTTGTCCCAGTACCTTCAAGATGAGGATGGCATTGGCTTTGTACTAAGTGGGGCTGGGAACTTCATGGACCCTTCTGTGAAGCACCAGCGCAAGGTCCCCAACGGTTACCTGCGGTTCCACTACGGCTCCGAGGACTCGCTGGGCGGCTTTGCCTACGTGGAGATCGGCGCCAAAGAAATGACCGTCACCTACATCGAAGCCTCGGGCAAGTCCCTCTTCAAGACCAGCCTGCCTCGGCGGCCCAGGCCCTGAGCTCCCGGGAGGCCCGCTGCGCCCACGGGGGCCTGAAGCGGGGGACCCTGCAGGTGGCACAGGGACCAGGGCCCCAGTAAAGAAGCCACAGCGCCATGTGGCAAAAACAGGCACTGGTGCCCGCGTAGGTGAGGCAGCGCGGATGTGAGTCCTGGCCTGCGGCCTGCGTGTCACACACTCGGGGTGGGAGGTAATCCGGTGTCCTCTGTCACTGTCATTCAATAAAGGAAGTGTTGCCAAGGCTGCATTCGTATCTGGGACATGTTGTGTCCACGGGGTGACAGTGTCAGGGCTCCCCACCTCCTCCTCTGGTCAGCCTCATCGATAAACAGCTGGGCACCCACGTGGATAAGAGTTTAACTCACACCCAAGAGCTGGGCGTGGTGGTACTTGCCTGGGAGGCCAGCACTCAGGAGGCTGAGGCAGGAGGATCACTATGAGTTCAAGCCCAGCCTGGGCTACATAGTGAGTCCCTGTCTCAAAACAAAAACAAAAACAAAAAACAAACCAACAAAAACCCATCATGGTGGTTACCTGTTATCCCAGCACTCTGGGAGGCTTAGGCAGGAGGATTCCAAGTTAGAGCCCAGCCTGGGCAACTTAGTGATGTAGCAAAACCCGGTCTCAAAATAAAAAGGGGGAACAAAAGTGGACTGGAGACATAACTCAGTGCAAAGGCCCTGGCTTCAACCCCCACCACGAAAAACCAAAACCAAAACTAAATGAAACAAAAACAAGCAGAGGGCCGGGGATGTAGCTCAGCGGAGCTCTGCCTGCCTGGAAAGTGCAAGGTCCTGAGTTGGATTCCCTGTACCACCAAACAAGCAGAAAGCAGGGTAGAACACAAATCTCCCAGGCTCCCACCCCGTTCCGCAGCCCTGCCTTCTGTTTCTGTTCCTTCTACGCTTGCTCTGGCAGCACGTATATAATTTCCTTTCCTTCTGAAGTTGTTGCTCCCATAACAACCACCCCTCCACTTCCCCTGCGTGGAAGATTGAACACAGAAAGCCCTGGGCTACACCCCTAGCCCTTTTAATTGTTTTGCTTTGAGACTGTTTTCCTTCTTTGTTGTTTTGAGCCCAGGCTGGCCTCGAACTCACAGCGACCCTCCTGCCTCAGCCTCCCGAATGCTGGGATCACAGGCGTGGGCCACCATGCCAGGCTGTGGTTTGAATGAGTCGACAGAGGGCACAAACCTGCAGCACCGTCAGACCTTCAGCCCCCAGGTTCCCTTTGTACCTCAGGGATTCTTCTTTTTGTGTCTGGAGCTCTGCCCCGTCCACCCTTGGGACAGCTGCCATCTTGCTGTGGCTTCAGAGACCCCAACTTGTACAGAACCACGAGCCAGCACTCCCTGAGGGCCACTGGGTGCTTCCAGTCTTTTCTCAGTCTTCCACCAGCGTTGGGTTTGAGGACCTCACTCGCTCGGGCCCTGTGCTGTGCACACGTTTCTGGGTAATCAGGGTTTGCTGTCAGGAACAAGTTTCTCTTTTTCCCTCTTAGCTTTCTTTCTTTTTGGTGGTGTTGGGGATGGAACCTGGGGCCTTGCGTACACAGCCACCCACCCTACCGGGGAGCTACACACACAGCCCCAGCATCTCTCCGACGGGGGAAAGAAAGCAGGAAGACGGCAGCCATGGTGCGCGTCTGTCATCTCAGCACTCTGGGAGGCTGTGGCAGGAGGGTCTCAAGTTTGAGCCCAGCCTGGGAAACTTAGCAAGACCCTGCCTTAAAATGTAAAATAAAAAGGGCTGGGGATATAGCTCAGGGCCAAGGTCCTGGGCTTGATGCCCAGTATTGTTAAAAAAAAAAACAAAACCCCAGCAATAATCATGTCATTAAAAAAAAGAATAATACAGAATATCTTTGATTCTGTAAAGCTATTATACAGACTGGGAATATTACACCTACATTCAGGCTCCAGCTGGCCTTGAACTCCCAGCTTCAAGGGACCCTCCTGCCTCAGCCTCCCAAGTCACCAGGACTACACATGATCCGTGCCCCGTCCAGACTCTCGGCCGGAACCTCTCCGTTCAGCCTCCCGGCTGGCCCTTCCCGCTGACTCAGGGGCTCCGGGCCGCAGGGGTCTGAGTCACAGGTCGCCCCGCACAGTCCCCTGTTCCCAGGGCAGAGCACAGAAAGGAGAAGCGACACCGCCGGGATCACAGGGCAGTGAGTGGTGCGGCGGGGTCCGTGGCAGGACCTCCTCCGGGCTTTGCTGCTCTCCTCGCCAGCACTGGGGGTCGACATTCAGTTGGCGCCTTCTCTCTCCTTTCCCACCGAGAGGCGAGGGCTTTGGTCCGTTCCCGCCCGCAGGTGCTGCCTCGCTACAGGCGCAGAAGCAGCGGGGTCAGCACTCGGGGAGGCTGAGGCGGGAGGATCGCTGGGAGTTCAAGGCCAGCCTGGGCTACACAGGGAGATCCTGTCTCAAAAACAAACCAAAGAGAAGAGAAAGACAAAGGAAAAAGGAAGAAAGGAAAGAGGATCTGCGAAGGAGAGATGCAGTCAGCAGCGGTGAATCACGGAGGAGGACTCAGGAGATGCCCAGGGAAGGGCGCCCCCTAGCGGTGCGCTGCGCGTCGCCTCCGTCCTTTCCTGTTGCTACAACAACATGGCCACATTCTGCCACGGGCACGGTTACCCCGTTAACCCACAGTTGCTCCATAGCACAGCTAAATTATTTTAGCTTCACGGCACGGCTCAGTTACTGTTTTGTTAAAAATAGCCGTCTGCCTGCCAATTGGCTCTCACCCTGACAAGGAGACGGCCCCCCACCGTCCCCTTCAGTTTTCTTTTTTTTGAGACAGGGTCTCACTAGGTAGCTGAGACTGACCTGGAACTCACTGTGTAGCCCCAGGCTGGTCTCGAACTCACAGCGATCCTCCTGCCTCAGCCTCCCGAGTGCTGGGATGACAGGCGTGCGCCACCAGGCCGGCCTCCCCCCAACCCCGCTCTCAGCTCTGGGGTTGCTTACCCGGGACCGGGGACCCCGCGGGGTCGCAGCAGAGCTTTGCCCTGTCCACTGCTTCCCCCGTGTGGCCATGCCCCGAACTGCAGCCACCCCCTGTGCCCCGGCTTATTCCTGGGAACAGACCCGCGATCCTCGCAGCTCCTCCGGTGCAAGCCTTGCTAGGGTGCGGAGGATTCCACCCCACCCCAGAGAAACCCCCAGAGGCGTGGGGACTGAAATTGCAAGTTCATCTGCTCCGGAGGGATCCTCAGAGCAGTGTCCCGCTTATGGGCACTTTGCAGACCAGTAAGAACATTTTATTACTATTTTTAAGACAGGGTCTCACTACGTAGTTCAGGGCGGCCTTGAACTAGAGGGGATCCTCCTGCCTCAGCCTCCCAAGACAAGGGGGAACATTTTAGGAAGGTACAAAAATAAATAACATCCTAGGCAAAGGGGAGGGCATATATACATCACAGTCATATCCGGACACCAGATGCTATGCCCCACACCCCTTCACTGTGCGTCCAAACTGAGGCCTAGAGTCATGGCTCAAGGCCCAAGCCCAGTTCTGTTCCTGAACTCCACTCTTCCTCTCATATGTGGTGCCCACCCCAGTGTCCTCCAGCTTCTACATCAATTCCTAGTTATTCACCCCTGTCCCCAAAGGACCTTGCCACATCTCTCCCTTGCTCTCACACCTCCCATGGCTCCCCAGTGCCATCAAGAATCAAGAGCAACTCCAAGATCTTCAGTTTGGCTCCTGAGACTTTGAAAAACTTGGTCCTCCCTGACTCATTTTATCATAAGCACGAACAACTACAGAAACAACAAAAAAGCAATAAAATCGGGTGCAGTGGGGCAGTCTGTCACCCCAGATATTCAAGAGGCTGAGGCAGAACAATCTCAAGTTCATGTCCACTGTAGGCAAGTTAATGAGACCCAATCTCATTAAAAAACATTCTTGCCAGGGATTTAGTTCAGTGGTGCCACTGCCTGCCTCACAAGTGGAAGGTCCCAAGTTAGATCCCTGGTGCCAAAAAACAAAACAAACAAACAAACGTTCTTTTTTTTTTTTTTGAAGAGTAGGAAAAATTTATTGAGAGAAAGATAGCTTCTGTCTAAGAGAGACAGAAGGGGGACCAGAGAGTGGGTTCCAGAAAATATTCTTGCCGGGCGTGGTGGTGCATGCCTGTGATCCCAGCAGTCGGGAGGCTGAGGCAGGAGGATCGCTGTGAGTTAGAGACCAGCCTGAGCTACATAGTGAGTTCCAGGTCAGTCTCAACTATGTAGTGAGACCCTGTCTCAAAAAACAAAATTCTTAATGGGCTGTATCTCTGTAGTATAGTGCTGACATAGTACCTCTGAGGTCCTGAGTTCAATTCCCAATATTGAAAAAAAAAAAAAAAAAACCCAAACAGCACACACCTGTCATCCTGCATTAGGAGGCCGAGGCAGAAAGATTGTTTCGAGTTCAAGGCCAGCCTGGGCTACATAGTGAGTTCAAGGCCAGCTTGGACTACACAGTGAGACCCCTGACTCAAAAACAAAACAAAACAAAATACGCGCGCGCGCCCACACACACACACACACACACACACACACACACACACACTCACACGCTAAGCCCTTGAGTCCTTTTCACAAAGGGAAGGCAGCTCGCGCCCTCTTGTGGTGAGAACCCAGGTGATGAGTTGATCCGTTTAGAATATTTTCTGCGTGCCTTCAGCAAGAAGGTAGCGTGATGGGCTGGGAGAACGGAAAACAAAACAAAAACAAAAAACAAAGGGCATGTGGTCCCACTCAAAATCACAGTCCATTGTGCAAAGCTTCAACTAAGGGCCAGTTAGACCCCTTAAAAGGGAAAGCTAGCCAGGCACGGTGGCACACCCCTGCAATTCCAGCTAATCTGGAGGCTGAGGCAGGAGGATCCCCAGCCTGGGCAATGTAGCAACAGTGTCTCAAAACCAAACTATACCGAACACAAACAAAACAAATCATTCTCAACAACAACAAAAAAGGGTAGAGGATGAAGCTTAGTTGTAGAGAATCTCCGTGTTTAATCCCTAGTACTGCAAAATCAAAAACAAAAAAAACCCCAAAACAATCCAAAACAAAACAAAACAAAAACCCCAAAACAAACAAACAAAAAGCTCCAGTGGTAGCGACTCGCTGCAGTCAGCTGTTTGTGGACACTGAAAGCTCTTAAAGGGTTCACCCTCATTGTAAATGTAGAAATAAAATACCCATGGGATTACAGGCATGTGCTACCACACCCCGCTAGTAATATGTAGTTATATTTGTTTTTTTTTTCCCCAAAGGAATAATTATTTGCCAGTTTTTTGGTTTTTTTGAGACAGGGTCTCATTATGTAGTTGAGACTGACCTGGAACTCACTATGTAGCCCAGGCTGGTCTCGAACTCACAGCGATCCTCCTGCCTCAGCCTCCCGAGTGCTGGGATCACAGGCGTGCACCACCATGCCCAGCTATTTGCCAGTTTTTTAAATCTAATAAACTTGTAGACTTTTCCTTTACTTTTATACATACACGCAAGAGCAAAACAGGTCTTTCACCGTTTTGATGGCCACAATGGCCTGACGATCTCCGTCTCATTTACGGTATTACCTGGTGTTGGGTAGGTGAACGACACGAGGATCCTGGAGGAGGCCCACGCCGAACCTTCAAAGGGGACGCAGGGCGGTCCCGTGTGCTTCCGCTTCCGGGGCAGCCACCCTGCACTTCCAAGAGGCGAGAAGCCGCTGTGCAGCCCTGGAAAGCAGGAGGCCCCCGTTCAGATGGGTTGGGAAGGGGTCTGCCCTTTCTGGAGCTGTGACCCTGGTTACCTCTGTTTTCTGCACATACGCAACCCCCCACCCCCCAACACTGGGATGGAACTCAGGACCTTCACACTGAGCTGCATCCTAGCCCTTTTCTGCTTTACTTTGAGACAGGGTCTCGCTAAGTCGCCCAGGCTGGGCTTGAATTTGCGATCCTCTTGCCTCAGCCTCCCGGAGTTGTTGGGATGACGGGCACGATCCCCCACTCCCAACCTCAATTGGAGTTTCTTTGGAGCGGAACCTCATCGTGACTCCAAGTGAGACTGCCCCTCCGGTGGATATCAAGGTGCTGGAGGGAGAAGCGTTTCCCACTGTGAGGACGGGACAGGGCGAGCTCCCAGAGTGAAATCCTTGGGTGTCTCTGCCTCAGCACCAGGGACAGAGGCTCTGTGGGCTCCGTTACAGCCGCCCGAGCCTGGTCCCCAAGAAGAGACGGTGTGCACCCAATGAAGGTGGACTTTCCTGATGGACTATAGATGAAGCGCCTGCTTCCATCAACCGGTTGGAAAGTTTGCTTTTCTCCCTTTTAGATTTCTTTATAGAATATTGTGCCAGGGGTGGTGGCGCGCTCCAGTAATCCCAGCACTTGGGATGCTGAGGCAGGAGGATCTCCAAGGGTTCAAGGCCAGCCTCGTACGAAATCCCTAACCCTGCAGGACCCCGAGTCCTTTCTCCTGCCTCCGTCTGGCCTGGCCGCGGCTCCTCCCCTGCCCTGGGGCCGAGCGATTGGTTCACTGGACCCTGAACATGGAATTCCCTGTGCCCCGGCATCCGTCCAAGAAAATCAGGTAGGATCCATAGTTACAGGAAGACGCCAGTGTCTGCTCCGGAAAACCAAGAGTCAGTGCTGAGTGCAAATACTGCCTACGTGGGGGGCACGGCACGGGGGCGGAGGGGACGCCTAGTTCCAGAAAGACTCTGACCCAGAACCTGTTAGTGGCAGGTTTGTTCGACCTCCTGTTAGTTGCTGCTCACGTCATTCAAGGCCTGGTGGGCGGAGCCTCGTAGTATCCAATCAGGGGCTCAGAGGCGGGGCCTGTAAACCATCCAATCAGGCGGCTCTCCAGCGTTCTCGCGGGATCGTAGTTTCTCGCTCCTTCCTTCCCCGCGGGTCCGGCCTCTGCGCGGCCGGCCGAGGGCGGGTCGGGCTTCCCTTCGTGGCCCGGTGACCTCCTGGGGCGGCAGGAGCGCTGGGGAGGACGCAGACACCGGGAACCGGGAAATGGTGAGTGGCGACGCAGTGCCTGGCTGGAGTCGGCCGGAAGTGG
>NW_022900949.1:6824092-6830183 GCF_012274545.1 Fukomys damarensis
ATGCGGCCCGGCCCGGAGCCCTCTGTGCAGGCACGGTGGGGGTCGCCGGATCACCGGGGACCCCACTCGGGAGTGGGGTTCGTGCACGGGGACGGCTGAGGTCCTGGGGTCCCCAGGGGTCACCCGTTTGCTTTGCATCGTCCGGATGCCTAGAAAGCATCGGCTCACATCAGCATCTCTTAGCCAGCCGCGATGGCCCGCACTTGTAATCGCAGCGCTCGGGAGGCTGAGGAAGGAGGCCCGCCGTGAGTTCGAGGCCAGCCTGAAGTTCGGAGTGAGACCCTGTCTCAGAAACAAGCAGACATCTGACCCACCTGTCTGTCCGCCAGAGCCTCGCCCTTCTTAGGGCCGGCAGTAAATCCTTAAGAGTTGCTCTTCCTGACCCTCACTGCCAACTCTCCACCTACAGCCCACAGCCAAATCCACTGGTTTTCGTTGTGCATTTCTTACAGACGCGGTGTTGTGTTTGTTTTCATGAAGCCGTGGATGCTCTTTTTTAGATTTGGGTTTTTGTCTGGGGTCTTTTCGTCAGAGAGGAAAGCAGAGAATGACTACCTGAGACTCCACTGAAAGAAATCTTCCTGCTTTGCCTTTGTTTGCACTTTATTTTTTTGTAGAAACAAAACCGGTCTCTTGTAGCCCAGGTTGGCCTCATACTTGCAGTGATCCTCCTGCCTCAGCCTCCTAAGTGCTGAGGTTAAAGGTGTGCGCTGCCGTGCCGAGGCTGTCAATGTATTCTTGTAATCTGCCACCACTGGAATTATCTGATTGACTTTTTTCCCTTCTAGTGTTAACACAGAACCTCCAAATGGGCGCAGATTACTTTACCTTGTCCTGTGCTACGTGATGACGCCCTAGGATACAACGGCGTGCAGTCCGGCGGTCACCGCAGCCAGGGTTCTCCGGTGCGCCATGGCCCCTCCCCATACAAAAGCCACCGCTAAAATGACCAGTAAGCGGCCCCGTCGGGTGATCGACCTGGAAACGAAACTAAAACTGATTCAGGACTACGAGGGTGGGAAACCAGTGATGGTCATTGCCCGCCAGTCAGGCATGTCCCACTCCACCATCGCCACCATCCTGAAGAACAGGAACAAAGTGACGGAAGCCTTAAGAGGCTCTGCATCCCTGAAGGCCACGAGGCTGACGAAGATTCGAGAGGGCCCCATCTCGGACATGGAGAAGCTGCTGATGACCTGGATCGAGGACCAGACCCGGCAGTGCGTCCCCCTCAGCACCATGATGATCACAGCCAAGGCCAAGAGCCTGTTTGCAATGCTGAAGGAAAAGGCCGGGCCTGGCTACAATGTGGAGTTCAGTGCCAGCTCTGGGTGGTTGAAAAGATTCAAGAACCGCTACTCGTTACATGACGTCAAAGCGGGCACCGATGTCCCCCAGGAGCGTGTGCCCGGCATCTGGAAGAAGACGCTGCGGAGGTTTGTGCATGACTTCAGAGGGCTGGCGGCGGCGGCGGAGGAGGAGGAGGCGGTGCAGGTCAGCGAGGCTGTGGCCAAGGTGACGGGCAGCTTTCCCCTGGGTACTGACGAGGATGACATCAAGGAAGTGCTGGAGGTGCCGCCCAAGGGCCTGGCCCGTGAGGAGTTGCTGGGACAGGGACACAAGGCCAGAGAATTGGACAGCACGCGAGGGGACAGAGGAGCAGCCCCAAGAAAGTTCACAGTGACAGGCTTAGCAGAGGCTTTCTCGGACCTCAACCAGCTGCTTAAGAAGTTTCAGAGCATGGACCCCAACCCTGAGAGGTTCTCAGCAGTGGAGAGGGGCGTGCGGGGTGCGCTGTCTGCTTACGAGCGGATCTACGATGCCAAAAGGAAGCAAAAAGGAAGGGGCGCCATTCTGAAAGGAGGGGCACAGGTTGGCGAGACCCAGGCAGGTCCCTCGGGAGCCATCCCAGAAGGCGGCATCATCATCATCGCTGACGACGGCACCATGCGAGTCATCGCCCCCGAGGGCCTTGCCATGGGACGCAGCGGGGAACACAGTACTGATGTCAGTGACCCTGACCACGTGTAGGCCCAACCTTGTGTGTCAGTTTTTCTAACGAAAAGTTAAAGAGTTCAACTATTTTTAAATTAAAAAGAGCCAGTTGCGGTGGCACGTGCCTGTCATCCCAGCACTGGGGAGGCTGAGGCAGGAGGATCGCCAAGCGTTCAAGGCCAGCCTGGGCTACATAGTGAGTTCGAGGCCAGCCCGAACTACAGTGCAAGACCTTGCCTCAGAAAACCAAGAAAAACATATAGAAGTGTAGGGATGTAGCTCAGAGCACTTGCCGAGCATGCATGAAGGCCCTGGGCTCAATCCCCAGCACTGAAAGAAAAAAAAATATTTTTGTGCAGTTACCGATGTCCCTCGTTTAATGTCTTACCTGTTTAATGACCGTTTGTACTCATGACTGAGGCGTGCTGTTCAGACTTGCGATCAGCAGCTCCAACTTAGGACCCAGTGACGTGAGCGGCAGTGCGGCCTCAGGGTGGCTCCTGCAGGACGGTACTGTAATTTTTGCTGGTTGTACAGTACCGTACTATAGTTTTATGTTGTTTTACACGATAGGACTACATGTAAAAGTCTTGCAAATAAAAGCAAAGTCATCAAGTTGGGCTTCCTTGGACCACTTCTTCTTTTCTGAATACTGTACTGTACCCATCATGTGCCATTCCTCATTTGGTGACCAGTGCATCGAATGACCTGGGCACAGGACCGTAGCTCAGGCGTTAGGGTGAGCAATGTCTGCGCCTGCACCACCATCCCTTGACTCTGGTTATAGTTTCCCTGTGAAAAATTATCAGGAGGGAGCATTTCCACACTCTGAGGAGGGGACAGCAAGGCGTGGGCACTGGAGCCCCAATTATGTCCTGAGGTGTCCCTGCTGCATTGCTGGAGGCTGATCCACCCGGCCCTCCGCTTCAGCAGCAATTAGTGCGGCTTCAAGCTTGGAATATGTTAACTTTTTTTTTTTTTTTTTTCTGGTACTTGGATTTGAACTTGGGGTCTTTGCACTAATGTATATCCCCAGACCTCTTATTTATTTTTGTTTTTTTGAGAAAGGGCTTCACTATGTAGTTGAGACTGACCTGGATGGAACTCACTGTGTAGCCCCTGCTGATCTCAAACTCGCGGCAATCCTCCTGCCTCAGCCTCCTGAGTGCTGGGATTACAGACAGGCGTGTGCCACCATGTCTGGCTTCCCCAGACCTTTTAAAATTGTGTTTTAAGATAAGGTCTTGGGGCCTGGGATTTAGCTCAATAGCACTGCTTCCTCTCAAGTGCAGGGTCCTGAGTTCAATCCCTGGTACCAGGGGGGTCCCGGGTCTCACAAGTCACTGAATTGCCTAGGTGGGGCTCAAACCCGTGACCCTCCTTTCTCAGCCTCCCCGAGTGCTAGAGTTACCGGCAGCACCACCATGCCCGTCTCAGGTTAACCTGAATGATGGTTGCCTTGTGAATTGTGGGCAAAGCAAGCTGCTTATTTGAGCTAGATCAGATGTTTGCTTTTTGCCGGGCATGGTCAGTCTCAGCTACATAGTGAGGCACTGTCTCAAAACAACCATCCCCCCAAATAGTTTGCTTTTTTTTTCTTTTTTCAAATTTTGAGTTAGGTTCTCACTAAGTTGCCTAAGTTGGGCTCAAACTTGCAATCCTCCTCCTGCCTCAGACACCTGAGCAGCTGGGATCACAGGCAGGAGCCGCCAAGCCCAGCTAAATGTTTGCTTTTCTGCTTTCACTCCGTTACAGGATGTGACAGGCACGTAACTCCGTGCATTTCATAATTGCTGCCATATGCCTATGTCGCTGGTGCTGCTTTGGCGGTGGGAGGATGGCTGAATTTGAGGCTAGGCTCCATAGGGCGTTCAAGTCTAGCCTGAACTACCCATGGAGACTTTGCCTCAAAGAAAAACCAAAAAGGGAATTGAGAACTTTGAAGGAAATAAGAGGGACACTGGGGGTGTGTGGAGTATCTTTTCTGTGCAGAGTAAAGATGTCATCGTTGATCACTTACCTCCATCCTTGAATAAATTTTAAAAGATTGTTTCAGAAGTTGGAGGTGGCAGAGCACTTACAAGGGATCCTCAAAGCCCTGGGTTCAATCCCAGGCGCTCCCCCGCTCCACTACCAAAAAAAAGTTTCAGAAGGACTTCCGGTCTGGCGGCAAGCAGGAGGGAGGTTACCCTGACTGTGCAGGAGCGGGGCTTTGGCGCCTGAAGACCACACAGTCTGCACCCTCTCGGCAGCCTGGGTCTTTTCCCGGCCAGGCAGTGGTTGTGCGCTCTGGGAAGCCTATGGCTTGAGCTCCGGGGCCTCCTCTCCCGCAGAGCACCTGTCCCGAGGATCCGGAGTGATGGTGGTGTCACCAGGCTCTTTGGTACTCGGGACCTCGAGCTCACGGATGCTTCGATTCACACCTTTGTGTCCCTCTGAGCTCATGACCAAAAAGCAAAGCGGCAGAGGGCCCAGTGGTGAGCTGTAGCATGGCCACTGACTGGGGCTGCGATGCAGTGCGTTAAGAATGTTATCAGTGAGGCTATGAATTCTGCATTTCGCAGTTCGTTTCTAGTGTCCATGTCCACCTGATTATTATTGTTTCAGTATTGTGGAACCCATGCCTTTGCCCTGAGCCTCATCCCTAGCCCCCCCCCCTTGGTACAGGGGATCGAACTAGGGACCTTGGGCTTGCCAGGTGGTGGAACCGCTGAGCTACATCCCCGGCCCCTCCCTAGTCCTTTACATTTTTAATTTATTATTATTATCAGTTAAACTGGAGGTTGAACACAGGGGCTTCGTACTGAGCTACATCCCCAGCTACTTCCTATTGCACTGATCTATCTACATCCCTATCCATCACTCCCTTCTTTTTTAAGTTTCGAGACAGGTCTCGCTAAGTCTCTAAATTGCCTAGGCTGGGCATGAGCTTGCGATCGTCCTGCCTTAGCCTCCCAGAGTGCTGGCACTGCAGGCGTGTGCCGCCATGCCCGGCTCCCACACCTGTGCCAATTTTCCTCCTGAGCTGGAAACAAGTTCTCCTTAAACGCAAATGTGTTGCGGCCGGGGTGCAGTTCATAGGTAGAGTGCTTGCTTAACGTAAAGCCCTGGGTTCCATCTCCAGTACTGTGGCGGAGGGGACGCGGAGCCGAGAAAAAACAAGTGGTCAGCCGGCGACTGCCTGCGAGTGCGGGCGGGCCAAGTCACGTGACCCCAGCAGCGCTGTCACTCAGCGCTAAAGGGGCGGGCCCGTGGTAACTATCCAATCAGCCGCGCCCCCGGAAAGGGGTGGGCAGTCGCTACGCAACGGCTGGTAGATTTCGCTGCTTCTTCCGGCGGCGCTGTCATCCAGAGTCTCCCGTCCAAACCAGCCTCAGGTCAGTCAGCCGCAGCCCCTGTTCCTGTGTGTGATCTGCAGTGACCGTGGGAGCCGTAGGGAGGACGCCGGGACGTCCCAGAAGCCGGAAATGGTGAGAGCGGGGGAGTCGGGGGCTCAGGGCCTGGATGGAGCTGGCCGGAAGTGACTCTGAGGTACTTGGGCCCTCGCGTCGTCTCTGGGGTCCGCGGTGCCCGGTCCCCTCCGGACGCAGGTCGGGACTGGGCCGGCAGCGGGGACCGCGGGTCGGCGAAAGGGACACGGGGACACTGACGGGTGTGGGGTTCGTGCGCAGGAGCAGCTGGGTAGCTTCCTCTTACCACTTCGAAGCATTAAAATAAACTATTTGCCTTTAATTTTTAGATTGATCGATCGATTGATTGCGGTACTGGGGATTGAACTCAGGGCCTTGGCACTGAGCTACATCCCCAGACTCCTTCCCCCACTGCTTTTATATTTTATTTTGCAACTGGGTCTTGTTAAGGCACCAAGTTGCTCAGGCTGGGGCACGAACTTGTCCTCCTGCCTCAGCCTCCCAGAACGCTAGGATCACAGGCATGTGCCACCATGCCCAGCTTTAAACACACCAAATATTTAAATTATTTTTCCATAGGTCCCTGTGTGGCTGTATTTATCTCTCTCTCTCTCTCTCTCTCTCTCTCTTCTCTCTCTTCTCTCTCCTCTCCCTCTCTCTCTCTCTCTCTCTCTCTCTCTCTCTCT